>NC_138877.1:24733384-25449822 GCF_965194805.1 Balaenoptera borealis | reverse complement strand
TGCATGTTGTGGAAGCCTCAGAGAAGCTTGTGTGGCTAAAGCAAGGGAGCCAGGGAGAGTAGGAGACCAGTGGAGGTTGTGAGAGGTTGTCACACCTGATGTATGTTATAAGGATTTGGACTCTTATTTTGATTGACGAGAAGCCACTAGAAGGTTTTGACCAGAAGATCAGCATTTTCCCTCTTCATGTTTAAAAATGTGGGGCGAGATAGGGGTATGCGGTTAAGAGATACCAACTACTATGTGTAAAACAAGCAACAAGGATAAATTGTACAGCACAGGGAAACAAATATAACCATTATTTTGTAATAGCTTTAAAGGGAGTGTAATCTACAAAAATATTGAATCACTATGTTGTACACCTGAAACTAATTTAATATCATAAATCAACTATACTTCAATAAAAAATTAAAATATCACTTTAAACTGTTACTCCAGAGTAAAATGTAGAAGGGACAAATACAGTAATTGAACAGTGAATGACATTTCTTGTGAAGATGGAATAAAAATATAAATGTCTTTTCATTGAGAAAAAAATGAGAGAGGTTATGATCCAAGCTCAAAATCTTGAAGAGATTTGGCTAGTTTGATTATAGGCTTGACAGTACTAGAATTCCTTGAACTACTTTTTTTTGTTCTTAAATTAAGCCAGAAAAGGGGTAATTTTTGGTACAAATAAAATACTGTCTTACAAAAACTTAGGAACTTGTGCTCCTTCATAGAGGTTCCAGTTGAAAATATGAACTGCTTTAAAGAGAATTTAAATAAATGGTGTGCTTGGGATGGATCCATAATAGATGAACAAGGTGAGTTAGGGATGTTGTGTAGGTGCCTCAGCTAACTTTGAAGTTAGTATGCTCTCCTGCCAAGTCTCTTTATTAGCAGACACAAACCAAAGGTTAGATGGACACTGGTCTAGCTCTGAATATCACTTCTTGTTTTTGTCATCTTTATCATCAAATGGATAGACCTATAATTCAGAATCTGATGCTTTTGGACTTTGTTTCTTTCTTCCTTCCTTTTTTTTTTTTTTTTCCAGTCCAAAAGAAATAGAAGACTTTCAGTCAACTGAGTCTTTTGGTAGCCAGCAGATGAATCTCAGTATTGGTGATGACAGCACTGGTAGCTGGTCCAATTTAAGTTTTGAAGATGAACACCAGGATGAAAGCAGTAGTTTTCATCATCTAAGTGAAAGGTGACTATGATTTTGTATGTAATTGCATAGTTCAGGTACTCAGACCTCAGAAGTAAGCTATAAATTTACATTGAGTTTGATTTTAAAATTCTGAATTTGAAAATCTGTTATTTTCAAAGTGTATTTTATTGTTCACAATATATTTCTAATGGTTTTGACATTTATTAAATACAATAACTAGCTGAGCTAATTTTCTTTGAATGTGCCAATAGTTGATTTGAAAAATACTTCATACATTTGATTCTATACCCTTTAAAAAGCTTTACTTGGACTTCTCATGAATTTTTGAGGAAAAAGTTTTCTTTCTCACTTTAAAGAGGGTACTTTTTTTTTTCTCTAATGGATAGGAAAAAGAACAGTTATCTGTAAAAGGCATCAAAATGGCCCTGTAATTTTCTTGACATGAAAGTAGTATCTTTTGGGGGGAAGGATTCCTTACTTGTCCTTTCAGGAACACTGTAACTTGAGCATTTATACTTGAATGACTGAAAATACATAAACTCATTATAAAAGTGTGGTTTTGTACAGCAGAAGTCACTTCATATATCATTTTCTCAGTTAACTTTGTTCATTAAAATAGTTTTGGAATATTTTATTAATTATGATAACAGTTGTTTCTTATATTCTTAACTCTGTAAAGGCCTAAATGGCTTTTCACCTGTTAGAACAGCAGAGAAGCTGCTTAACTCTGTAAAGGCCTAAATGGCTTTTCACCTGTTAGAACACATCATCTCAGAGTATTTTGTTTGATGCTTGGATTAACCAGTAAGTCTTAATATTTTTATAAAGTATCTATTTTGTCATAATTTCTTAAAATGTGATGTAAACCACCAGTATTTTACAAAATCTAAATCCAAAAAGGCAGTCTTTAAAACTGGTAGCAGGAAGTGGGGGTAATATCACAGATCATCATTTGGCCCTTCCCATAACTTTAGAGTAGAATATTGAACACTTAAATTCTTCTCTCATCTTTGAGAAGCAGGCTTCTAGAATTTCAGTTGGGGGTTGACATTGCTTACGGAATCCTGGTGTTAAAGTGGGAGAACAAGGGTTAGAGGCTAGTGGCATTAGGAGGACTGTAGCTGGTTGAACGACTTGGTATGGAATGTTATCTAATTTGACGAAAAGAGGGAGGCGCCTACCAAGGTCTGTCCTTGGTTCTTCCTCTTCAGCATTATTTTATTAGTGATGTAGAACACTTAGTATTTGTGAGTGACTCAAAACAAAGATGAAAAGGTAATCCCATTAACAGAACCAAGGTTCAGAAAGACTAAATCAGGCTGAGGCTAAACTAATAATGTTTAACATAGGTAAATGCATTTAGGTTCAGAAAATTAATTATTTGAATTCAGGATGGGGAAAACCTGACTTGATAGCATTTTGTCAGAAGAACACCTGTGGTTTTAATTGACTATAGAATTAATAAGAACTAATGATGCTGTGTGGCCTTAAGGTTCAGGCACAAAGAAAAACTTAGTGGGGCTCATCCAGGGTTGGTGGTGTGCTTGCCTCCCAGAGATGAAGATTCCCTGGGTCATTGGAGGGTCCCAAGATTCTGCAGGCTTGATAAGTACCTCCGATTATTTTAAAGCAAGTGATTCAGAGACCACACTTAAGATCCAGAGACCTCACTTAAGATACATGGCTTTAGTGTGGAAATGGGTCAGAATTTTAATTTTGTAATTTTTTTCTGTGCTTAGATAATCATTCTATTAATAGAAGTAAATATGGTGTTTGAGATCATTAATTTTCTCTTTCTCTTCGGCTCATAGCTCTCTATCCATTCTGTATTTCCATATTTTCTCATTTTTGGTTTGTCTGGCAACAGACTACATGGGCAAAAATTCTGGTTGGTTTAATGGTTTTATAATAGATCTATATTTGTTTGAACATAGGGTCGAAAAGGCACTGATCAGTTTTAACTTTTATTCTGTAATGCATTATGGTTTGTGACAGTTTGATAGTGCTAGAGTTAATATGGATATGTTAATTATTGAGATGGCCTGGAAACTAGAACTTTTAAATAATCATCCCCTTTTTTGGTAACCTTGTCAACATTTACTGATGCATGAAAGATGATTTTATTTTAATTCATTTTTTAGAACCAAAATTTTGGTTTGTGTGAATATTAATTTTTATAATTGTCTAGCCTAATATGGGGAAATATAGCTGCTTATCACTGCAAACTAATGTGTGCTTACTAATTATTTTAATGATTAGAATTTTTTAAAATTGCATGTTTAGATTTTAATCTGAAAAACTGAATTCAGTTTTGTTTCTGAACGCAGTTGCTTTTTGTGTTGTATCGCTTTGCCGCACTTGTAGAACGTAGCTGCTTTCTTCTTTTGATTAGGTAGCGTGAGAAGGTGTCTGTGTGGCGTTAGTGACTGGCTGATCAGACAAGTGTAATGCTTGATTAAACCTTGGTTATTCAATATTCTGAAGAAAATGTATATTATTTGCCACCTACTGAATTATACATAGTTAATGAAATGAAGGTAATTGACATAATAAGAGTATTTTAAAATCAGAAGACAGCTTTTCTCCTAGTAGTTAGAAAAGGTCTATTTGGGACTGTGTTTTGGTGTCTGCCATCCCATCCCTTTCCCCATCCTCCATCACCACCCTGGCCCATCACTGTTTGCACTATCTAAAGACTTGAGAGAATGTTAACCTGTGGTTTTTTTGTTTTTAAACTTTATCCAAACTGAAGAGCATTGGCTTTCTACAAATTATATCCTAAGCTTTGCCATAGACAGTAATTTCATTGCGAAACTTCTTAGTTCATGCATTCATTAAAAGTCATTGTCTTTATCTGTAAAATAAATACACATTTAGAATAATTTTCATGAACTTTTGAGGACAAGTAAGAAAACTCCCAAATCTCTGAAGCTGTCAGATACCTTGTACAGTAGCAGCGATGGTCTTTACGTAACTCCACAGATGCTGCACCCACCGTGGCAGCTTCAGAATGTCCGCAGTTACCACTGACGCATGCTGTTCCAAGGAAAACCAGGGTCGTCTTTACCATTCATTTGCTAGTTCAGCTCTGTTCTTTTCTTCCTCTGGCAGTAATGGTAACAGCAGTAGCTGGAGCAGTCTTGGTTTAGAAGGAGATTTGTATGAGGACAATTTATCCTTTCCAACATCAGACAGGTTGGTCCAGTCCAGAAACCTAAACACTGATGAGTCTTTCACCACTAATGCATGATGTCATATTCTTAAAAGAATGTGGGTTACAATGCCAATGTGTATCAACCTGCTTTTCTCCTATATTTTGACATGATTCTGCTTGATAAATTTACATCTAATGAAAAAATTCAACTATGCTAAGATGTGACTGACATCTAATTGCAAAATGTGTTAATTCTATGCATGTGTTGCACTGCTTGCTATTTTTCATTCTACCAATTACTGTTTCATTAAAAAGAGCTTGCTTCCTACAGGATTTCTGTTGTTTTGTTTTGGTTTTTTGTTTTTGTATGCAGTTTTATTCATAAGAAAGGTATAGAACAAATGTTTTTACTATGTTAAAAAAAAATACAAATGGCATCAGCAGAAGCATTAATAAATAATTATTCATGGCATTCTGCAATATTCAGATGCTGTGTTATCTAAAACCAAATTAGAATATTTTGGCTTTAAATTATTTTAAATTAAATTTTATTATGTAATTACTTGACACTGTATAGATATCATGGTTAGGTAGAACTTCTCAGTTATTGATAACTTACCTTTAGGCATCATTTGCAGTTCAGATTTTAACATGAAATGATGTGAGAAGCAAAGCTTCCTTTTTGTTGTCATTTCTCCCCTTTTAAAATATCATATGTTATATTGTATCATTCATTTTTTACCACGTTTTAAGAATTGGCTTTAGTACCATTATTAATTAAAGCTTTTTTTTTTTTTAACTGCTTCTGCTACTTCATTCGATAAGTGATGGGCCGGATGATAAAGATGAAGAGCATGAGGATGATGTAGAAGGTAACTAACTGACAATTTGTTTTTTCAAAGTGTTTGCATGTTTTTTTATAAGGTTCTTTAGAAAAGTCTTTAATGTTTGTGTTTGTACATTTTCATCAGATAGGCGCTGGGTTGTTACAAATCAGGGTTTTTACATTACAAACCAGGGTGTTCTTTTTTGTTTTGTTTTGTTTAAATTCATTGGTTTATTTGCATAAGATTTTACTAGACTTGGAATATTAAGCAATACAGACATACAAAAATAAAAGACATTTATAATAACCTATATGAAGTCAGATTAAATGGGAAATACTAACTGAAGACTTTTAGTAATAACTGAGAAAAAATCATTTTACATTTCACAATGGTATTTTTTCCCTTCCCTTTTGGTTATTAATGTCTTTTGGGATCCCTTCAATACAATATTATTCATTTAAACTATTCAATGTAACTTGAAATAATATTCGTTAGAACAAACTTTGATTTATTTTTAAATTGTTTTCCATTAAAATTACACAAATTTGTAACTAGAGTAGACCCAAGAGAAGTTCTTGTCCAAATTTCTTATTGTACAGATAATACAATAAAGGAATTGAAAGATGAGGAAATATTCCAAATCAAGGTATTCTTGACTAATCTAACCAGTGTCAGATCCTTTGCTGAGCAGTTTGTGTTATTTGATTGCTAAACTAAGGAAGTACTCATCAGCGTAAAGACCGAACTACTTTAAAAGAATTATTCAATTATTTGAGAGAGAAATTCATGATAATCTCTTCATATAATTATCTTTTTCAAAATATAAAATTCTTACATTATGAGATATAATTTATTATCATATCACATGTCAGTTTGTTTTGCTGTCAACCTTACATAAATCAATAAGTAAAAATAAAAGATATTTTAAAATAGATTCTTCCTTCCCTCAATTCCAGTCTTACACTCACACATATATTGGAAGAAAATATTCGTTTCTTCCTTTAATGAACATGGTTCCAAAGATATAAATACTAGATACCATTGGTCACAGGCTGTTCAGTATTGTTTTTGTAACTAGGAATAAACTGGGAGGTTAATTATATGTAGATATGTCATTACTCAGCTTTAGAGATTATAGTCATCTCTCATTATATAGAAAATTGTAGCTAACTTTCAAATTTGTTAAGTTAGAAATTGGTAAATTAGGAGATGGATTGATGTATATTTATAAATGATTCAAAATTATGGAAATCCTAAGGCAACAAACTTCATTTTTTTTGTTATTGTTTGTAATTGCAGGATGTCAGTTCTTTCTCTTTTTGCTAGGGTTGAGTAACCTCCCCAAAGACAAGTCATTCTTAGGCCAGGCAACCAGGAACCCTGAACTGGGAAATCCAGTGGTACAGAGAACATTTCAACCCCATGACCTCTGCAGAATTTACAGAATGGCCCAAAGATTTTGTCTGGTACCATCGTCTGCCAGACCCATTTTTGACTGAAAGTCAGAGGGGAGAGAGGAGAGAAATGATAATACATTTATGTTAAGAGAATAGTGTGGACCAATTTTTTTAAATGAAAAATTTTAGGGGTCAATACGAATCCTAAAAATGATTAGTAGTGGTCTAGAATGCCCTGCAAACTGTAAAAAAAAGAATCAGGGACATTGACCAATAAATGTCCATTACTGGTGCAAATTGGTGCCATGTCTACCAGCATGCCCCACTGCTGGCCTCTTGTGTGGGAGGCCCACCACTAAGCAGCAGTGTTAAACACACGATATTGGTGCACGGGCATTAGTTTTGTAGTCAACAGGGATTCATCTTTTTTATGTTGAAATCATAATTTTCATTAAAACTTAAACTTGAGAACAGTGTCTTATTTATAATAAGGGTGTACCAGAAAATTCCCTGGTTTAGCTTTTGGGAGGTAAGTGGTTGCATATGACTTTTTTTTTTTTTGTATTTTGCCTAAAGAGTGAAGTGATTAAGAGCATGGAGCCAGACCGCCTGTGTTTATATCCTGGCTCAGCCATTTCCGGCTGTGAGACTCTGGATCTCTCTATGCCTCAGATTCCTCACCTGTAAAATGAGATGATAGCAGTTCCCTCCTTGTGAGGATTAAAGGAGTTTGTATATGTAAAGAGATTAAAACAATACTTAGGATGTAATATGTGCAATACAAGTGTTCACTGCTGCTGCTATTTCTCTTAGTTCAGAAAGCTTTCTTAAAGTCCATTTAATATATTTATTTGAGGTTTTTATTTGTGTTTTATTTATATTTTGATTGTAATTGTAGCATTTCAGTTTTATTTTTTTTCAGCTTTACCTATAGATTATATTTTGACACAAATTATGGCATTTGGGAATTGGCTCTTGAATTCAATATCTGAGAATAGAGTTTTGCATTTCTGCTGTCACAAATGATCAAAGCTGTTCCTTTGTTTTAGCATTATTTTGCCTTTTCAAAGTAATGCTTTAGTTGATGTTATGGTGCAGTTAAGAAAAGATGAATTTTTTTCCAGAATTCCTTGGACTCTTAAGAAATGGAAAATGCTTATATGTCCTTGGAAAGCAGAGCACTGAGAGTTGAATTGATGAGTTTCACTTCATATCGTTTCAATTTAAATATTAGGTTCAGAGCAAGATGGAAATACTCTGCTAATTGCGAATGTTGACATGGAGCCATGCACAGTAGACCCCCAGCTAAGGATTATTCTTCAGTGGCTCGTTGCCTCTGAGGCCGAAGTTGCAGAACTTTATTTTCATGACTCTGCAAAGAAGGAGTTTATACAAGTAAGTACCTACCTTATAGGGTGGTTGTGAGGACACGGTATATGATGTTCTGTGTCACATGGTTGATAGAAAGTGGGTAAATGCCCAGGTAATAGAGTCCAGTGGTTGGACTCAGGTATCAGCTCCGCCTCTCTCTAGCAGTGTAACCTTGGGTAAGTTCACCAGTCTCAGTTTCTTTATCTGTACCGTGGAAATGAGTATAGAATTTACCTTGCAAAGGTTTGTGAGGATTAAATATAATACTGTAAAAAAAAAATGCTTAATCTACTGCCTGGCACATCCAAAGTTTTCAAAGTTAGGTGCCTTTAATAAGCATTTCATGAGTTTTCTGTCTTATCATCGACTGGATGGACCTATGACTTCAGGTCAAATGCACTGGAAAGAAGGAAATCAATCATAAAGAACTTGGGGAAATAAGAGATTTACAAAATTATAGTTATTTCTGGGCAAGTGATAGTGTTTGTGGAAATAAACCATGGAAAGGATGAGTCATATGATGTATGGTCTTTACACTCTGTAATGCTTGGGTCACTGATGTAGAACTGAATGAATCAATCCATATTAGAAATAGGGTCTTACTGGCAGCAGAAGTTCTGGGAAGTACTCCTTGGTGTGAGCCCTCCCAGAGTCTGCCATTAGCCCCTCCAAAGAGCCTGGGTAGGCTCCAGTGTTGGGTCGCCTCAGGCCAAACAACCAACAGGGAGGGAACCCAGCCACACCCATCATCAGACAAGTGGATTAAAGTTTTACTGAGCTCTGACCACCAGAGCAACAGCCAGCTCTACCCACCACCAGTCCCTCCCATCAGGAAGCTTGCACAAGCCTCTTAGATAGCCTCATCCACCAGAGGGCGGACAGCAGAAGAACTACAGTCCTGCAGCCTCTGGAACAAAAACCACATTCACAGAAAGATAGACAAGATGAA
This sequence comes from Balaenoptera borealis, assembly GCF_965194805.1. Lineage (NCBI taxonomy): Eukaryota > Metazoa > Chordata > Mammalia > Artiodactyla > Balaenopteridae > Balaenoptera > Balaenoptera borealis. The sequence continues at coordinate 25,440,968 of NC_138877.1, read as the reverse complement.
AAGGCAGAGGGCTATGTACCAGATGAAGGAACAAGATAAAACCCCAGAAAGACAACTAAATGAAGTGGAGATAGGCAACCTTCCAGAAAGAGAATTCAGAATAATGATAGTGAAGATGATCCAGGCCCTCGGAAAAAGAATGGAGGCAAAGATCGAGAAGATGAAAGAAATATTTAACAAAGACCTAGAAGAATTAAAGAACAAACAAACAGAGATGAACAATACAATAACTGAAGTGAAAACTACACTAGAAGGAATCAGTAGCAGAATAACTGAGGCAGAAGAACGGATAAGTGACCTGGAAGACAGAATGGTGGAATTTACTGCCACAGAACAGAATAAAAAAAAAAGAATGAAAAGAAATGAAGACAGCCTAAGAGACCTCTGGGACAACATTAAACGCAACAACATTCGCATTAAAGGGGTCCCAGAAGGAGAAGAGAGACAGAAAGGACCAGAGAAAGTATTTGAAGAGATTGTAGTCGAAAACTTCCCTAACATGGGAAAGGAAATAGCCACCCAAGTCCAGGAAGCACAGCGAGTCCCATACAGGATAAACCAAAGGAAAAACACGCTGAGACACATAGTAATCAAATTGGCAAAAATTAAAGACAAAGAAAAATTATTGAAAGCAGCAAGGGAAAAACGACAAATAACATACAAGGGAACTCCCATAAGGTTAACAACTGATTTCTCAGCACAAACTCTACAAGCCAGAAGGGAGTGGCATGATATACTTAAAGTGATGAAAGGGAAGAACCTACAACCAAGATTACTCTAACCAGCAAGGATCTCATTCAGATTCGAAGGAGAAATCAAAAGCTTTACAGACAAGCAAAAGGTAAGGGAATTCAGCACCATGAAACCAGCTCTATAACAAATGCTAAAGGAACTTCTCTAAGTGGGAAACACAAGAAAAGAAAAGGACCTACAAAAACAAACCCAAAACAATTAAGAAAATGGTCATAGGAACATACATATCGATAATTACCTTAAACGTGAATGGATTAAATGCTCCAACCAAAAGACACAGGCTCGCTGAATGGATACAAAAACAAGACCCATATATATGCTATCTACAAGAGACCCACTTCAGACCTAGGGACACATACAGACTGAAAGTGAGGGGATGGAAAAAGATATTCCATGCAAATGGAAATCAAAAGAAAGCTGGAGTAGCAATACTTATATCAGATAAAATAGACTTTAAAATAAAGAATGCTACAAGAGACAAGGAAGGATACTACGTAATGGTCAAGGGATCAACCCAAGAAGAAGATATAAAAATGGTAAATAGATATGCACCCAACATAGGGGCACCTCAATACATAAGGCAACTGCTAACAGCTCTAAAAGAGGAAATCGACAGCAACACAATAATAGTGGGGGACTTTAACACCTCACTTACACCAATGGACAGATCATCCAAACAGAAAATTAATAAGGAAACACAAGCTTTAAATGACACAATAGACCAGATAGATTTAATTGATATTTATAGGACATTCCATCCAAAAACAGCAGATTACACTTTTTTCTCAAGTGCGCACAGATCATTCTCCATGATACATCACATCTTGGGTCACAAATCAAGCCTCAGTAAATTTAAGAAAATTGAAATCATATCAAGCATCTTTTCTGACCACAACGCTATGAGATTAGAAATCAATTACAGGGAAAAAAAACGTAAAAAACAAAAACACATGGAGGCTAAACAATATGTTACTAAATAACCAAGAGATCAATGAAGAAATCAAAGAGAAAATAAAGAAATACCTGGAGAAAAATGACAATGAGAACATGACGATCCAAAACCTATGGGATGCAGCAAAAGCAGTTCTTAGAGGGAAGTTTATAGCTATACAAGCCTACTTCACGAAACAAGAAAAATCTCAAATAAACAATCTAACATTTCACCTAAAGGAACTAGAGAAAGAAGAACAAACAAAACCCAAAGTCAGCATAAGGAAAGAAACTATAAAGGTAAAAGCAGAAATAAATGAAATAGAAACAAAGAAAACAATAGCAAAGATCAATAAAACTAAAAGCTGGTTCTTTGAGAAGATAAACAAAATTGATAAACCATTAGCCAGACTCATCAAGAAAAAGAGGGAGAAACTCAAATCAATAAAATTAGAAATGAAAAAGGAGAAGTTACAACAGGCACCGAAGAACTAGAGAGTATCCAAAGAGACTACTGCAAGCAACTCTATGACGATAAAATGGACAACCTGGAAGAAATGGACAATTTCTTAGAAAGGTATAACCTTCCATGACTGAACCAGGAAGAAACAGAAAATATGAATAGACCAATCACAAGTAATGAAACTGAAACTGATTAAAAATCTTCCAACAAACAAAAGTCCAGGACCAGATGGCTTCACAGGTGAATTCTATCAAACATTTAGAGAAGAGCTAAAACCCATCCTTCTCAAACTCTTCCAAAAAGTTGCAGAGGAAGGAACACTCCCAAACTCATTCTGTGAGGCCACCATCACCCTGATACCAAAACCAGACAAAGATACTACAAAAAAAGAAAATTGCATACCAGTATCATTGATGAATATAGATGCAGAAATCCTCAACAAAATACTAGCAATCAGAATCCAACAACACATTAAAAGGATCATACACCATGATCAAGTGGGATTTATCCCAGGGATGCAAGGATTCTTCAGTATATGCAAGTCCATCAATGTGATACACCATATTAACATATTGAAGGATGAAAACCATATCATCATCTCAATAGATGCAGAAAAGGCTTTTGACAAAATTCAACACCGATTTATGATAAAAACTCTCCAGAAAGTGGGCATAGAGGGAACCTACTTCAACATAATAAGGGCCATATACGACAAACCCAGAGCAAACATCATTCTCAGTGGTGAAAAACTGAAAGCATTTCCTCTAAGATCAGGAACAAGACAAGGATGTCCACTCTCACCACTAGTATTCAACATAGTTTTGGAAGTCCTAGCCACGGCAATCAGGGAAGAAAAGGAATAGAAATTGGAAAAGAAGAAGTAAAACTGTCACTGTTTGCAGATTATATGATACTATACATAGAGAATCCTAAACATGCCACCAGAAAACTACTAGCGGTAATCAATGAATTTGGTAAAGTTGCAGGATACAAAATTAATGCACAGAAATCTCTTGCATTCCTATACACTAATGATGAAAAATCTGAAAGAGAAATTAAGGAAACACTCCCATTTACCATTGCAACAAAAAGAATAAAATACCTAGGAATAAACCTACCTAAGGAAACAAAAGACCTGTATGCAGAAAACTATAAGACACTGATGAAAGAAAGATGATACCAACAGATGGAGAGATATACCATGTTCTTGGATTGGAAGAATCAATATTGTGAAAATGACTATACTACCCAAAGCAATTTACAGATTCAATGCAATCCCTATCAAATTACCAATGCTATTTTTTACAGAACTAGAACAAAACATCTTAAAATTTGTATGGAGACACAAAAGACCCCGAATAGCCAAAGCAGTCTTGAGGGAAAAAAAACGGAGCTGGAGGAATCAGACTCCCGACTTCAGACTATACTACAAAGCTACAGTAATCAAGACAATATGGTACTGGCACAAAAACAGAAATATAGATCAATGGAACAGGATAGAAAGCCCAGAGATAAACCCACGCACCTATGGTCAACTAATCTATGACAAAGGAGGCAAGGATATACAATGGAGAAAAGACAGTCTCTTCAATAAGTGGTGCTGGGAAAACTGGACAGCTACATGTAAAAGAATGAAATTAGAACACTCCCTAGCACCATACACAAAAATAAACTCAAAATGGATTCGAGACCTAAATGTAAGACCGGGCACTATAACACTCTTAGAGGAATACATAGGAAGAACACTCTTTGACATAAATCACAGGAAGATCTTTTTTGATCCACCTCCTAGAGTAATGGAAATTAAAACAAAAACAAACAAATGGGACCTAATGAAACTTAAAAGCTTTTGCACAACAAAGGAAACCATAATCAAGACCAAAAGACAACCCTCAGAATGGGAGAAAATATTTGCAAACGAATCAATGGACAAAGGATTAATCTCCAAAATATATAAACAGCTCATGCAGCTCAATATTAAAAAAACAAACAACCCGATCCAAAAATGGGCAGAAGACCTAAATAGACATTTCTCCAAGGCAGACATACAGGTGGCCAAGAAGCACATGAAAAGCTGTTCAACATCACTAATTATTAGAGAAATGCAAATCAAAACTACAATGAGGTATCACCTCACACCAGTTAGAATGGGCATCATCAGAAAATCTACAAAGAACAAATGCTGGAGAGGGTGTGGAGAAAAGGGAACCCTCTTGCACTGTTGCTGGGAATGTAAATTGATACAGCCACTATGGAGAACAGTATGGAGTTTCCTTAAAGAACTAAAAATAGTATTACCATATGACCCAGCAATCCCACTAGGCACATACCCAGAGAAAACCATAATTCAGAAAGACACATGCACCCGAATGTTCGTTGCAGCACTATTTACAATAGCCAGGTCATGGAAGCAACCGAAGTGTCCATCAGCAGACAAATGGATAAAGAAGAGGTGGTACGTATATACAATGGAATATTACTCAGCCATGAAAAGGAATGAAATTGGGTCATTTGTAGTGACGTGGATGGATCTAGAGACTGTCATAGAGAGTGAAGTAAGTCAGAAACACAAAAACAAATATCGTATATTAATGCATATATGTGGAATGTAGAAAAATGGTACAGATGAACCGGTTTGCAGGGCAGAAATTGAGACACAGATGTAGAGAACAAACATATGGACACCAAGCGTGGAAAGCAGCGGGGGGGGGGTGTAGGTCATGGTGTGATGAGTTGGGAGATTGGAATTGCCATGTATACACTGATGTGTATAAAATTGATGACTAATATGATAATAACTTTTTCAAAAAATAAGCATTTCATGTATTCATATGAAAAGATAGAGTTATTCTTTGTATTTAATTGATTCATGATTGTGCCTAGTAATTAGTGTGTCTCTTCTGTTAATCCAGTTTCATTAGTATGAGAAGCTGGCATAAGTAAAAGCCAATAAACATTTAAACATTTAATAAGGGACAGTAGTTCACTTTGAGCTTTTAATAGGGTTCTAATAATAGAACATTCAGGTTAGATGCACTAATAGGATATTTTTATTGATAACTTACTGTGTGCCAAGTACCTTTTTTTTTTTAATAAATTTATTTATTTATATATTTATTTATTTTTGGCTGTGTTGGGTCTTTGTTGCTGTGCACGGGCTTTCTCTAGTTGCGGCGAGCAGGGGCTACTCTTCGTTGCAGTGCGCAGGCTTCTTGTTGCGGAGCACAGGCTCTAGGCGCGTGGGTGTCAGTAGTTGTGGCTCACGGGCTCTAGAGCGCAGGCTCAGTAGTTGTGGCGCATGGGCTTAGTTGTTCCGCGGCATGTGGGATCTTTCCAGACCAGGGATCAAACCCATGTCCCCTGCATTGGCAGGTGGATTCTTAATCACTGTGCCACCAGGGAAGTCCCCAACTACCTTATCAGTCAAGATTTTTAGTTTACAGTCTTAAGGTTTTTGTCCAGGAATTTTCCTTATCAGAACTTTGGTTTAATCTTACTATGTAATATAGAGTAGTCCAAAGAATAACCAATATAAGATAATCGGTAATAACAAAAAAGGAATAATCAAGTTACTCTTGATTCCTGCTTCAGAATTTACAAAGATACTGTTGAAAGAAGTATGTTCAAAAGATATTATGTAAAAAATTTTTTTGGTATTTTGTTGTCTTTATTTATACTTCTTGGATTTTTCCAGTATAGATTTCTGTTTTGAGGCAGAAGCAGAAAATAAGACAGAAGGGGATGCTCAGGACGTGAATTGTCAAGGAGAAAGAATGGGTAGGGGAAGTATTAGAACTGACCTTAGGGAGGCAAACATTTTCAAGTCATTTAGTCTTGGATGAACTGAGGGCTAAGGAAGTCCTTAGGCAGAGCTGAGTGTAATGGTGCTGGTGTAAGGGAACCTCATCACCACGTAACCTAAGAAAACATTCTTGCAGTTCCTCAAAAAGTTAAACACAGCGTTATCATATGACCCAGCAATTCTACTCCCAGGTATATACCCAAGAGGAATGAAAACATATGTCCATGGCAGTGTTATAATAGGCCCAAAGTGGAAATATCCTAAATGTCCATTAACCGATGAATGGATGAATAAAATGTGGCATATCCATGCAGTGGAATATTATCTGTCAATAAAAAGGAATGAAGTAGAGAGATGCTGTACCATGGAGGAAACTTGAAATCATTATGCTAAATGAAAGAAGCCAGGTCACAGAAGACCATATATTTTATGATTCCATTAAAATGAAACGGCCAAAATAGGCAAGTCTATCGACTGAAAGTAGATTAGTGATTGTCTAGAGTTGAGGGGGTTTGGAGGAGTGGAGAGTGATTATTAACAGGTAGGGCTTTTTTTTTGGTGTGATAAAAGTGTCCTAATATTGATTGTGATGATGTTGCATTCAACTCTGTGAATATAATGAAAACCATTGACTGGTATATTTTAAATGGGTGATTGTATGGTATGTGAATTATATTGCAGTAAAGCTATTTTTAAAAAGGTTAAGCATATTTATATTACAAAAAATTAGTTTTTACAGAACTAAGTAGAAAAAAAATGAGTGAAGACATGTTCTGATTGGTGGTGATAGTTTATTTAAACGTGCATTTATTTACTTTTAAAATAAAGAGCTATAACTGATATATAACGTATTAGTTTCAGGTGTACAACATAATGATTCGATATTGGTATATATTGCAAAATGATCGCCATAGTATTTAATATTTATTTACTTTTTTGGTTTTTTTTTTTTTTGGAAACATTAACATTTTGTAACTTAGAAAGCCATGTTTCCGTTGAGGCTAGAGTGCGTATTCCAGGGAAAAAAACACACTATATGTTGTGGAAGGAAAATCCACATCCTTTTATTAAACTTGACATTGTCTTTATTATTTTATGTTCCTAATTGAGGGTATGGCAGATGTATTTAGTTAGGTTAAGAATTTCCTGTAGAAATGTAGCCTCTCTACGCCCACACAGAAGGCGTATATCTGCTGGGTGAGGTTTGTGGGATTCTGGCTCCAGCAATCCCAAAGTGACATTCTGTGGAGGAGAGTACTTATAAAAGCCAGGAAGGAAAAATGTTTAATTTGTGTAAAGAGTGGTGGTTTAGGGGAGAAGACCTTGTTACAACTGGGAAACAGTATTTTACTGCAAACACCAGGATTCTTAGTTTTATCTGATGTTGGACTTACCTTTCTTTCTTACTAGCTTTCAAAACGATTACAAGAAAAAGGTTGGAAAGTGGGAGACCTCCTGCAGGCTGTGCTTAAATACTGTGAGGCGATGGAGAAGACGTCCAGCGAGGAGAGATCCGAGTCCCTGTTTGATTGGCTCTTGGAAAATGCATAGAACAAACTCCAAACCAGTATATTTTATTATTTGTTTTGAGAGAGGAAGGAACAGATTAAGATGCATAGGGTAAAATTTGAATAGTGAATATTAACATTTAAAGTGAATTGGGAGGAAGGTAAATATAGCTTTTAAAGTGTGTTGTGTCATCACATGGTATATATAGTTCAAACTTTTGTAATCTCTCAAATATTATCTTTGTTTATTCTTCTATACACATGTGTAGTGTGTTAAGACCCTAAGAACATGTATTTGAAGGCTTTCAGGGACATTGACTAACAGCATTCTTTTTGCGTCCAAATAGTGCTGCTAGAAATTGCACTGAGGTGGCTGAGGGTGGGTGACAGGGATAGGGAGTTATATTTTGCTCCTTTGCAAGCAAATGGTATCCTATTAATAACAAATCTCACATCAAAAAATAGCATCGAGGCTAATTTTTTTCTGACATCTTTTGTCCTATTTTTAAGGGTCAATTTTATTTTCATAGTTCAGCTATTGGTAGCTTTTTGAATCCCCCAAGTTATTTAATTTCTTAGAAACATGAGTAGTTTAGGTTTCTATAAATATCGTAAGTGGTAGTTTCCCTAGCCTTTCATCAAATGACATTATTTGCTAATGTTACCAATTGTTCTGGCATGAAAGCAAGTGTGTGTGTGTGTGTGTGTGTGTGTGTGTGAGTGTGTGTGTGTGTGTGTGTGTGTGTGTATGGAAAGGAGAACTTTACCTTGCTAGTGGTTGGTGCCCTCTTTTATTTTACTCTTTTCTTGTTAGAAACCCACTGTTAACATTAAAAAGGTGCTTTAAAATAAAATGTCTATAAAGATTGTGCAGTAAGAATTTTTATTTCTTTTTCACTCTTTTGGGTCCCCAACTTATCCTATAAATGAAAATAAAGGTGCAAAACATGTTGAAATTTTAAAACTTAATGTTAATTTGGAAATGCATTTAGAGAAGCCCAATAATTATTTTCACTGTTGGGATTTTGGGAAAAAAAACACCCCACTTTAGCAAAGATAAGCTTTTTCTAGAAAAAAATGGGACCCTCCCCTGAATCCCTTCCCCAGTAAAGTGTACCTGCACTGTTTTGTAAAGTCCTCTGATACGGTCTTTCTGGGCTCTGCATTTTCTACTACTTGTCTTTAGTAACTGCGAGTTGACTTGAGTAGAGGACCAGGATTGTGTTTTGTATGTGAGGGTATGTGTGTGTGAATTTTTGGTTCTTCCATTAGCAGATTTTGTAACCCTAGAGTAAATCATTTTTTGTTGGAGGCTTTGGTTTTGCTCTGTTACATTTTCTTTTTTCTTGAGCACTGACTGTTCTGGAAGCTGCACAAAGTATAGAAGACATAGCACCCACCAGGGGACAAGGAATAAGGGCCCTCACATTAATTTGAATTACAATTACAGTAGAGAAATTATTTTATTGCTTTTTAAGAAAAATACCAAAATCTATTTAAATATTTCAAGGTTACACTGTGTATGCTTTGGTTTTTCTCAATTTAAGATAAAGAAATAGAGCAGGCCTTAAAAATAAATTTTCCTGAAGTTTCTTCAGGTATTTTTTTTAAGGTGGAGAAATGCAGGAAATGTACATAACCAGAATTGATTCTGTCTTTAGCTTCTCAGAACTTGATATGCAGCAGCACTGGACTGGGTTTTTTAATGTTAGGAACCAGGTTGTTATAACATAGATTGATTGATTATTAAGCTTAGATTGAATTTTTACAAGTGTATAACTATCAAGTTGTGTTTGTTGACTTCGATGTATGTACGGGTTTTATTAACAGCAAAACTGAGTTCTGAATTTCTTTTAAGCTAAAGTGACAATGTATTAGTTCTGTAAAACTTTCTGTACTTGAAAATGTTTGTTTATTTCTCTTACGGTAAGATTTTCCTCATATCTTTGTTTTCTTTGCATTATCTGGAGCTGTGATGGATTCAGAATTCCCTTATTCAGCCACTGCGGACTGACAGACCAATCCTTAGACACTAGCATGCATAGTGCTAATCACAGTGGAACTCCACACTTCTATCAGTTCAGTGCAGGGGTGTAGAGAAAAATATTAAGTGTTGGCAGATGTGAAAAGAAACGGGAGTTAAGCTTCCGTATATAGAGAGAAAACATTGGAGTTTATAACAGTATCTTTTAATCAAGAACAGTGTAAACTTACTTTGTTTAAAGGCACTTTGTGATTTTTCCAAAGACGTTGTAGATCTATTTGGTTGTTCAGCCTTCAGAACAGATCTGTTTGTTGAGGACGACTCTGTCTTATTTTGTTAAAAATATACTTGGCATAAGTAGATTTATTATGACAGTGTAATACTGCCATTCTGCACACGTTGGCCCTTATGAAGTATGATATTTTATTCAGAACTGTTAAAGTTGTGTTGTGCTTTGGGTTGAATTCTCTGTTGTATCAGTTTCAGAAACATCGAAGGATCTGTGGAAAGAAAGTGAAGGAGGCCTCTGACGGGGTTTTTAGAACATTGTTTCAGACTGAAATGGGGCACTTCTTTCATATTCTTCTTTTCCCAAGCCAAGATTAAATTACATTTATATTTTGGGTATTATTAATTTTGATTTTGAAAGTATTTCCTGATTTATACAAAAGGAATGACACGGAAGAAAATTACAGTATCTATTGGATGCTGTGACACAATTTAATGGAGTAATAAAATCTTTGAGAATATTCACTCAGTGAATATATGTGATAACATCTTCATATTTTGAAAAATGTTCCACTTACCCTTTCAGATATTTGATGTGAATTAATTCAATTCATAATACTTTCGTTTTGCTTAAATAAAGGTTTTATTTTGCAGGTAGGAGAAGTTAATTACTTAATTAAATGCACCAGGTATAAAGTGGAAGATAGTTTACCCACGTGACTTTGATATCATGCACGTTCCCCAAATGCAAAATTTAACCTTGACTCATCATCAGAGTCTAGACGCAGATGTCTTCTTAGTTAATTATTTAGCAAATATTATTCTTCCACAATTAAAATGATCAATTTCCCATCAATCTATTGCTTTAAATTTTGATTTTTCAAGGGAAACTTTCCACAGAACTTTTAAAGAGTAATGCATCCATATTCAGGGTGTAGGGAAAATACTTTCCACTTAAAACCCTGGCCACCTGTCACCAGCACATGAGAATTAGAGCTTCCGTGGGAATTATGAAATTGTACTAAAATGAAATGCATTTCTTCTCATTTTTATTAGAAGACCCTGCACACACTTACTCACTCACTGTATTCCTGTTCTGAAGATGCAGATACAGTGTTGGTCACTCTTGTCACTTTATTTATTTATTTATTTGTTTTAACCGTCCATGTACATTCCTTTCACATGGGTAGAAGTATAGTTCTAGAAGTTCATTGTTTTGTTTTTGTTGAAATGTTTGAATACTATTCAATATCAGGTTTTAATATTTCTGGATTTACTACCTTTGGTTACTTGTGCAGTGTTAAAAGTAATTCACATTTTTGTTTAATATACCAGATATAGAGCAAAAGCAGCTTTGAGTAATTGTAGCTGTTTGTGCTGAATTACTACATTAAGATCTTGCATAACAGTAACTTTTTTTTTTTTTGCTTTTCAATAATTTAATATGTTCATTTACCAAAATACGAACTAAAATTTTGTTTTAGCAGTGGCTCAAAATAAACATTTCAGAAATTACTTTTGTAATAATGTGCAATTAATTGTTCTTTTATCTTTTTCCAGTTGTTTAAGTCTGTGATCTTTCTCTCCCAACTAAGAATTCCCCAATAAACTTAAGAAATGCCTGGCCTTGGTTATCAATCTGTAGTATCTTGTTAGCATACTCAGTATTGAACAAAAAAACAAAGGCATCGAAGTGAAATTGCTGTGATAGAAGGCACATTGAACAACCTCAGTGCTTCTAACATGGTTTTCAAGAAGAACGGAAGCTAGGAATATTTTTAATAGGGCAGTGAATCCTAAGTTCTTATTCAGGTGCCTCTGAATGCTGACAGAATGACTTGAAAGGCTATTTGCCCAATTTGTTTGTGGATTTTAGTGCAAAGTATCGATGGAATATTGTGATTGCCTTGAATATGAGCGTGTTAGGAAACTCTTCTGGCCTGGATTGAGCACGTCTTCCATAGGATATAGAGATCAGACCTTTGTCATGCTGTATAGCATCAGGCACTTTTAAGTTATTAGGTGCCAGTTGTTTATTACTAATGGAATTTGACTTCGTTTTAAGTATTTTAAGCCTAGAAATTAGAGAATGATTTTCTAGCTTTTCATGAATGTTTCAGAATGCTAGGAAATAATGATAGCATATAATGGCTTGGGTGCGAGTGCCTCCCAGTCACCAAGAAAACAATTTAAAAAACGCTTTGCAACAGTGAGCAAGATTCCTTAGACTATAATTCCAAAAAGGAAAAAAATTTCAAAAGGAATGGGAAGTTGTGACAAATGACATTTAAACAACTTTGCACATTGCAAATTGGGATAATTTGTGACCTGTGTTTTAGCTGGGATAGAGAGGGGGGTGAGGGACAGGGCTTGAAGAATTACCTCACATTTTTTAAAGTATGAAAGATGGAAGAAGTCACTCTTGGTGCTACTATGCAAGAAGTAAAAACTGAGCCTTTTGCAGCATCATTTACAGCAGGAACAATAAAGAGTGCAGGAAGGCTACTCCTTGGGAGTCGTGGTTGCATTTTTTTCTCCATCCTTTGTAGATTTGTAATCACCTCACTCTCATTTTACTTTTGTGCTCTGGGGCAAGGAGGATAATATTAAATATTATCTATAAATAGATAAAAAGAGACATTTTCAGGAGAGGATTGGCGCCTCCAATTTGACTTTTTAGGTCTTCCTTCCCGCCCTTCTTTTAAACAGACACCTAGATTTCTTAGTTTAGAGCAAGAGATTAAAACTGAACTCTTGTGTGCTGAATTCTGCCCACTGATATGCTTATGCTTTGGTCCATCGTGAGATCTGATTTTTCAAATAATTGCCAAACTTAGAAGTAAGGAGATTTCACATTTAAATAGGTTTTGTATTTCAACTTTGCTTGAAACACTGGTACTGATTGGAATTGGACTCCTGTGTGGCAGCGGTTTGCCAGGAGCTGAATAATGATTGCTCCTTTAGTCCAGTCCTTCTGTTTCTTTTTGCCTCTGGCCTGACATGCTCCACTTGGCTCATTTGTGTTGCCCGCTGGGGTCCTATAGGTGGCTGAGATGCAAACTGAGTTAAAGCAGGTGAGATACTTGATGTGCTTAGAAAATCTGAATGATACTCCTGGAACTCTTGCCTCCTCTAGGATTGTGCAGAGAGGGGAAGGAAAGTCTAGAAATTATAGACTTGGTGAGTTTATTGCTCTGAGCAGAAAACAAATCATAATTGTTAAAAGCATAGATCTTTAAGTATGTAGAGAAGAAAGCAGGGAGAGCCAGCCTAGGTTTACCAAGAGCAGATTCTATCAGATTTAACTTTTCCTTTTTCAATAGAATGGGCATGTTTGAATACCAGAGACATAGTAGCTAAATATTTTAATGAGGCATTTTATATGGAGAAAGGAATGACTAATTGTGGCTTCCTAACTCTTTGAGAATGTAGAACAATAGTTTGATTAACAGTCTGCTCGACAGTTATGCTAGAAGCTAAAAGAGAATAACTTCAAAATGCTGGTTAAAAAAAGTCAAATCTAGAAATTCGTATCCTTCTAAACTACTTTTCAAGAGTAAACATAAAATTAAGGTAATTTCTAATAGACTGAAAGAATTTACACTTAACCAGTGCTGAGAAGAAAAACAACTGGAGTGGATACCACTTTTCCTAAGAAGGAAATTGAGCTCTGAAGAAACAGGGAAGAAGCAATGTTTAAAAAAATAATTAAAATAGAAAATGAAAGAAGGAGCAACCACCCAAATGCAATACTTGTTCACATAATAATCCTGTTTCCTATTTATGCCAAGCACTTCATGTCATTGAATCCAGACTTCATCTTGTCATTATTATTCCTATTTTTCCTGTGAGAAAACTCAGGGTCAGAGAGGTGAAGTTTTTTACACAGCAGGCATAGTTGTAACGCCCAGGTCTGCCAGGCCCCAAAGCCCAAGTTCTGCTCATTACACTACACTGTGTCACCATAATTAAAAACCAAATATGAAAAGATGACAACTAAAATCACCTGTAATAACGTAGAGACAACAACTATTTACATGTTGGTGTGCTTCCAGTTTTTTTCCTCCCATACATACATTTTTCATGTTGGGAATTTCCCTTATTTCATAAATATTTGTCAAAAACATTTTTCAAAACTCCACACTCACCTTTGGACTTTTCAAGTTTGTTAGTCAATGAATCTCGCCCCTCTCTTAGCTGGAAATATCTTGACCAGAGCTCTTTGGTCTGACTGATACACAGTTGTATTTTCTTTGCATTCCAACTACTTGGTGTTTTGAGCTCAAGTTGGTTCAGCTGTCAATCTTTACAACTTAAGTATTTTAAGTAGATCTTGGAGAAGGACAGTATGTAAAAAGGGTCTCCGATTGGCTTTAAGAAACCAGGCAAAGGTATTTATCTCAGCTTGACTCTTTTTCTTCTTTCCTTGTCTTCAATCTTATTCTGCCCGGCAGAGCTGACAGCAGTAGAGGCTATTTCATTCATGGTGTCCGTGTTCCTCAGAACATGGTGAGAAGAAAATGTTGCAAAAAGAACAAATGTCCTTTCCAAACTCTAGGTTTCCTTTTTCAATTGTCTGGTGGCTTTCTCATTGCCCTCTTGTCATTTCTGATTCAGCATATCTAAAGTGGAGTTCATCCTGCCCCAGCAAAGATACACTTTCTCCTACATACTTTACCAAACATTGATCTGGCCATCCAGGTTGAACACCCTCGAGTAATCTCTCAATTATTTTTGACCTCTTCCTCTCCACCCTGCCTCCCCACCTCAAGAGGAAGGAGAGATGGTAGGTCTCGGGGGAAGCAAGTAGTCCTCCATTCAAGGGAGTGGGGAAAGAAAGTGAAATGTTAAAAGATGTTCAGGAAAGTTTGCAATTGGTGGGAAGTAACCCCACACTCCATAGGTGTAAGAGACATTCCGTAAAGATCTACCTTGCACCTCAGTGATTTTGAATCAAGTATGTGTGGTTATAATCATTAATACAATTATTTACATGATACAATATACTGAGTCCGGGAAAAGGAAGATACTCATTAACATCAGGTGATAGGAGTCACCAAGACATGAGCCACATTTCACGATTCAATTGTCTCTAAGGTAAGTTAAAGAAAAGCACAATAAATCAGCTTGTTTACTGACTGCAATTTTTGCCAGTATGGTAGATGACCAACCCTTCCATTAAGAAATTTTTAAATTTCCTAAATGCATTGATAGGCTGGCATGAAGGCAGAAACCTAATGAAGATAGACATGCAGAGTTGTAAGCAGACCCTGAAGTCAACTTTGGCTTTGAAGGCATTTGCTGAACCCAGTAAACTTGAGTGTGTGTGTGTGTGTGTGTGTGTGTGTGTGTTTGTGTAGCATTCGCATATCTATCTATCTATATTGCATTTACATGTATCTATATTATCTGTCATCTATCTATCTGCCTCTCATCTATCATCTGTTGAGAAAGATTTATTTTAAAGAATTGGCTCACATGACTGTGAAGGCTCGCAAGTCCAAAATCTGCAGGGCAGGCAGCAGGCTCTAGACCCAGGGATGAGCTGATATTGTGGCTCTAGTCTTCTGGAAGAATTCCCTCTTTTTGGGGGGACTTCAGTCTGCTTTCTCTTAAGACCTTCAACTGATTGGATGAGACCCACCCACATTATGGAGTGCCATCGGCTTTACTCAAAGTCTATTTATTTATTTATTTAGTTAGTTTTAAAAATTTATTTTATTTATTTTTATTTTTGGCTGTGTTGGGTGTTCGTTGCTGCGCCTGGGCTTTCTCTAGTTGTGGCGAGCGGAGGCTACTCTTCGTTGCGGTGTGCGGGCCTCTCATTGAGGTGGCTTCTCTTGTTGCGGAGCACGGACTCTAAGCATTCGGGCTTCAGTAGTTGCGGCACGCAGGCTCAGTAGCTGTGGCTCGCGGGTTCTAGAGCGCAGGCTCAGTAGTTGTGGCACGCGGGCTAAGTTGCTCCACGGCATGTGGGATCTTCCTGGACCAGGGCTCGAACCCGTGTCCCCTGCATTGGCAGGCGGATTCTTAACCGCTGTGCCACCAGGGAAGCCCCCAGTCTATTGATTTAAATGTTAATTTCATCTAAAAAATTCCTTTTCAGGTAAAATACCTTTACTCCAGACATGTTTGAGCAAATATCTGGTACTGTGGCCTAGCCAAGTTGATGCATAAGGTTAACCATCACAGTGAGCTTTTGGCCCTGGCCAAAGTGAAGACTATGCCCAAAATATAAAAGTGAACTTGGGGTCATGGGGCAAACAACTCTCCCACCCTGAGGATTGGAAAAAAACTTTTCTGTCTAAAACTTTGGTAGTGACTCGAGGAAAAGTCTTCCCTGAGAATGATAAGCTAATTCTCATGTGAGCTTTTGCAGTCTAAATTCACCCTACCTGGGTGGTCTGAAAAGCCTCAAGCTGAGAATTCAGTTTAATATTTTTCTGTAAATGTCCTGAAGCATCTGTCAGAGGCAAATAAATCCTCTTGAATAGCCCATGTTCATCCTAGGCTTCAATTATTCCCAAAGATAAAGTTCTAAGAAAAATGAGAAGCTTACTTAAAAAAATTACAAGACCATGAACATGATTCAGCAGAAATGACAGCGTGGAAACCAGCTGAAAAACTTCATATGTTGGTATTGTCAGACACAGATTATAAAGTAGCTGTATTAGTTTGTTTGTTTTTTTTAAGACAAAGGGGAGCTTACAGGTGAACAGAGAACCTCTTCACATCCAGTGGGATGGCTAAAATAATAAAAGATGGATAATAACAAGTGTTGGCAAGGACGTGATTCCCACATTGCTGGTGGGAATTTAAAATGATGCAGTCAGTTTGAAAACTGACAGTTCCACAAAAAGTAAAACAGTTATCATATGATTCAACGATTCCACTCCTAAGGAGATACTCAAGAGAAATGAAAATATAGGTCTCCACAAAAGCTTGCACATGAATGCTTATAGAATTATTCATAACAGTCCCAAAGCAGAAACAACTCAAGTGTCAGTCAACTGATGAAGAGATAAACAAAATGTGGTTTATCCATTCAATGGGATATTATTCAACCATTAAAAGGAATGAAGTAGTGATACACGTTACAACATGGATGAACCTTGAAAACACTGTGCTAAGTGTGAGGAGGCAGATACAAGAGGTCATATATGTATGACACAATTTATACATAATGTACAGAATAAGCAAATCCATAGTGACAGAAAGTAGGTTAGTGGTTTCCAGGGACTGGGGAAACAAGGGAACAATGTGTGACTGTTAATGGGTACAGGGTTTCTTTTGGGGTGATGAAAATGTTCTGGAATTATATCGAGGTAGTAGTTGCACAACTCTGAATAAACCAAAGACCACTGAATTTTATATTTTAAAAGGATGAATCTTGTGTGCTGAAAATTATATCTCAGGAAATCTAATAAAAAATGAGCAGACAAGAAAATATTTTTAAAAAACAGGTAGGAACTTCTAAAAATGAAAACAAAAGTAATTGAGCTGAAAAACCTCAATGATCGAGTTTAAGAGTCATAGCTAAGAGAGAATTCTTGAAGTGAAAAAATGATCCGGAATGCAGTGTAGAAAGGCACAGATGTGATATATGAGAGAAAAGTTAAGTGACGTTGAGGGAAAGGAGAACTAACAGAAGGAGAAGAGGGAGGGAACGAGCAGGATCAATATCTGAAAAGATAATTGTTGGAAATTTTCCAGAAATGATGGAAGAACCACTCACAGTTTCAGAAAAACCTAACAACCCTCAAGTAAAAATAACATACCTAATAAATTTTCTAGGAAAAGCTATACACGTATTCATCTACTTTTCCGAATTATTCAATAAGCAAGCTAAAATAAATTTCCAGGATTATCAGTAAGAGAACATAAATAAATTATATATGTTTAAAACTAGTGGTGAAAAAGAAAACAGAAGCCAAAAAAGAATAAAAAAACAGTTGTGGCAAAAAAGCACAAAATAAGATGGTAGATCTAAGTCTTGCTTCTCTCATCCCTCACAGGTGTTCCTGAGACCACCCCACCCCCCAATAAACTTCCTTCACAGAAGCATCCTAGTTTGTTTCCAGGGCAACCTGATCTGTGAAATTAGTGCAACCGCTTTAGAAAATGATTATTACCTAGTTAAGTTGGACTTGTGTGTGCCCTATGACACAACAATGTTAGATATAAACTCTAGAGAAAATCTTGCTTATGAAGACCAGGGGGTATGTACAATATTTATCAACAGTATAAACTGTGATATGTTCATTCAGTGGAATTTTATACAGCAGTGAAGAAGGATGATAGTCACATGCTTCAACACAGATGCACTGTAAAAACATAGCAAAAGAAGCAAGACACAGAAAAATAAAAAGAGTGAGTCCATCTACAGAAAGTTCAAAAACAGGCAAAACTGTATAGTTGACCCTCCATATTTGTGGGTTCTGTGTCCCCGGATTCAACCAACTGTAGATTGAAAATATTTTTTAAAAAATCCAAAAAGCTCCAAAAAGCAATCTTGAATTTGTCACGTGTCCACAACTATTTATATAACACTTGCATTGTGTTTACAATAATTTACATAGTATTTACATTGTATTAGGTATTTTAAGTGATCCAGAGATGATTTAAAGTATACAGGAGGATGTGCATAGGTTAAATGCAAATACTATGCTATGTTATTTTATATAAGGGACTTGAGCATCTGTAGATTTTGTAGCTCCACAGGGGTTCTGGAATCAATCCCCCGTGATGACTGTATTATATTGTTATATATACATACATGCATATATGTATAAATACATGCATCCATTTATAGTCAAATATGTGTATATGTGTATAAAAATATAAGGGAATAATTAATACATAATTCCGGATAGTGAATTACCTGTGGAGATGGGGGCCAGGGAGAGGATGCAATAGAGCCTTCTAAGGTACCAGTAATGTTCTGTTTATGAGGGGTAGGTCCCTGGATGTTCAATTTATTGTTTTTCCTCAAATTATACACGTTCTTTATATAACACTCTAAAATTTCACACTGAAAAAAATTCATTCAAAACAGATTACTCAACAGAATTTGTTCAAAGGGGCTGTGGGGTGTATTAATTAGGTGTTTCCTGAAATGTTTCCAAAAACGACTTTGAAGAAAAATGATGTTTAAGCACAACTGAAGATTAAGGGAAAAACCAGTCAGAAAACTCTTCTGTGTCTCCTGAACTGTCCCCTGGAAAACATACACATTACCTAGGTTTTCTGCTTGTCAGCCTTTTAGAGTTGGGGTGGGTGAGGGTGAGGGAGGAGACAGCTATCCACGGAGAGTCAAAGAGAAGCTATTGCCATGGCCTGTCTTATCTCCATGTCTGTCTTGAATCTCCTGGTCTGTATTCCTACATCTGGACTCCCACCCCACCTCCTGACACAGCTAGGTTATCCCCTCCTGCCCTGGTGTTTTAACCAGAAGTGCCTGTTGCCCAGCAAAGCGACTGGATCTGAGGGAGAGGATGGAGGGAGGTGGGGCAGGGGAGGGAAGGAGATGGAGGAAGAGGAGGCTTTAAGCCAGAGCCAGAGCCATTAGCAGGAGTAAATGCCAGGAGATGAAAGGACACCATTTAGCCAGGGAATGCTGAAGAAGGGCACAGCGGCAGCATGGCCAGTGTGGTCCTCAGCCAGGAGTGGGGAAATGCTGATCTCCTGGGAAGCTGCCTTGTGATTCAGTGTGAAGAAACAGGAACTGAGATGCTTGAGCTCTGGGCTAAGGCGGTCACGTTGGCAGCTTGCTCTCGACAGTGGTACCCAGGCACGCCCCAGCCAGGCTGGACTGGTCATAGAGCTGCAGGGCTGGAGGCACAGCCCTTCGGCAGATATCCTGCAGCCTCTCCCACGGGGTTCACAGGTAACCAACCCTGGAGCATATAGCGTTTTATTACAACAAGAGGTAGTCTTTGGGATGGGACCACAGAAGCCCAAACTACCGGTCCAGAAACATGGATGATACACTCTGCTCTCCTAAAGCCGCAATCTTACTTTGAGCCTCTAGGTGGTGCAGCAGCACAGTCTACCGCTTACAAAAAAACCTAAATAAAACTGCAAAATGCTTCCTGCGCCACAGTTAGCCTGACTCCTTGAACCATATCTTAGTCTCTTGCGGGCATTCCTTGTTTCAAATAAGCTGGTTTTTAGGGTCTTTTCTTGCTGGTCTCTCCACTTCCATCCCCGCTCAGAATCTGGATCATTTCCTCAATTCTCTGGTCACTTCTGCTCAGGTTCACCCCTGTTTCAGGGACCTGTCATCAAGGGCACCCCCTGGAAGTACCAGGCACACGGGAGAGGTAAGTGCAAGCGGCTCCTCATGCAGTCACATCCTGCTCGGGTGAGCAGCCTGCAGACTGTCACCACCAGCATTCCTCGGGTGTTCAAGCCACCTTCTTCTTTCTTATGTTGCCCGTTCCCACCTGCCTCCCCTCCACATACATCCTCGGTCACACCTCAGGAGCTTTTCTGGAATTTTCTGTTAATATTTCACCATGTCCCTGCCATTTATAATTAGCTTTTATTCTAAGTGTACTCTAAATTTTACTCCAAATTCAGTCTCTGCTCAGTGTCACCTTATCAATATGGTTGTCCCTGACCTCATGTGGGAAACAGCAACTCCCTTCCAACACTCTTTATCCCCTTACGTTGCTTTATTTTCCTTCTTAGCCCGTTTTCCACCTGAGATAAGTATATATTTGTTATCTCTTCATTCCCTAGAGAGGAAGCTCCCTGAGAGCTGGGACTTGGTTGGTTTTGTTCTCTGTTGTGGCCTCAGCCCTAGAACAGTGTCTGGCATGTGGTGGGCACTTGGCAAATGTTTTCTGAATGAATGGGTGGATGGGTGGATGGATGGATGGATAGACAGATGGTTGGATGAATTGATAGAGAGTTCTGCCTTTCCCTAACAGACCAGTAGGAAAAGCAGTGTCCTGGGGGTTTGGAGTCTAGGGTTCTGGCTCCGGCTGAACCACTGGTGGACTTAGAGCAAGTCACTACATCTCCCAGCGTGGCCTGTTCCCTAATCTGTAACACGAGTGGGTTGGACTTCATGATCTGCAGTTTCTTCCTGCCCTGGCAGTTTTTGGTTTTATGATTACACTTCCCAAAGGTACCAAGGCCATAAGCCAGGTGACAAACAACATGCATTCTTGGCAAGAAACTGTTGCAATTAATAACTTGGCATCAAAAGATGCATTTATATATATATAGATAAACACATAATTGCTCCATAATCTTTAAGTCTTTAAAAAACCATTTTCCTAAGAAAATCTTGTATTGGTCTTTGCATATATTTCCATCTTGACCTCTGGCTCCATGTATTAATGATTCTGATTATTCTGACAAATAAAGGGATTTTTAAAAAAGTTATTGTTCTTCATTTGGGCTCTTCCTGGGTTATTTCTTTTAATTAGTAATTTATGATTATTTAAAGGGTTGGGAATATTCTATAGCAGACACACCTACAGGTTCCTCATTTTAGAAAATTAGTAACATTATTTTCAAAAAGATATCATGCTTCTAGTGTACTTCCAACAAGGTAAGTAGGTTTTGAAATAAAATAATAATAATTTAAAAACTCTTACCTTTGAAAAAGAATGATCACCATAGGCCATGATTTTCCTCTTGCTATTTGGTTGTGATTGTTTTGTAGGATTGGCAGGTGTCTGGTATCTAGAAAACCTTCAAGTATTTTTTTGAGTGAATGGTCAGTGGCATGTGAGAGAAAAAACTCATCCTGAGATATAGGTACAACTTCGTGAAAGTAGTTCTCTCTTTCTTTTCTGAGGGTGGAAATCTAAATGAGCTTGGGGGCAAAAGGAAAGATTTTCCTAAGTCCTCAGTTTTAAATGTTTACTCTTCTCTAGAATAAGGAAAAAAAACAAAAACAAAACTTGATACCTGTGCTAAGTAGAATAGTGGCCCCTCAAGCCCAAGTCCTTATCCCCAGAAACTGTGACTATGTTACCTCACGTGGCAAAAGGGAGTTTGCAGATGTGATAAAGTTGATAGAGGGACATTATCTTGGATTATCCAGGTGGGCCAATTTAATCTTCTTAAATTGGGAGAATCTTTCCCAGCAGTAGTCAGGGGAAGATGAGATTAGAGAGAGAGAGTCCGAGAGATATGACATTGTTGGCTTTGAAGATGGAGGAAGGGGCCAAGAGCCAGCGAGTGCAGGTAGCTTCTAGAAGCTGGAAAAGGCAAGGAAATGGATTCTCCCTTAGAGTCTCCAAAAGAAATGCAGCCCAGATGACCCCTTGATTTTAGCCTAGTGAGACCCAAGTCAACTTCTGTTCTGCAGAACTGTGAGACAGCGAAACTTGTGTTGTGTTAAGCCACTAAATTTGTAGTAATTTGTTACAGCAGCAATGGGAGAATAATACATTACCTTCTTGTTAGAACAAATGCTTTGAGCTCCCCAGAGTAAAAGAAGAGAGGCCAGGCCAGGGATCTAGAGCTGTACTGTACAATACGGTAGCCACTAGCCACTTAAAAGGGGGCTGCTCCAAATTCAGCTGTGCACTAAGTGGAGAATATACATAGATTTCAAAGATTCAGTATGGAAAAAAAATCTTAATAATCATTTATTCTTATTGATTAGGTGTTGATACTATTTTGGATATATTGATTTAAATTTAAAAATTATTCAAGAGTATTTCACCTGGTTTTTTTTAACTTAAAAAAATGTGACTATTAGAAAATTTAAGCTACATACATGGCTTGCATTTGTGACTCACATTGTACTTCAATTGATCAGCTCTGCTACAGAGTATCACTGAAGGATAAGAGATGGTCATTTCAAGGGCGGACAGTTCTCCAACTAAGTGGAGAGCTGTGACATTCAGGTATAGGTTTCCAAGAGGACAGGTCAGGCTTCCTTGCAACTTCCTGTACTGGACTTCCTGTAAGAGAAGGTGTCGTGTGGGTCTTTACATCCTCAGCACCTAGCAGGGTGGCTGGTACATGCTGACACTGTTTGCAGAGCATGCACAGGTGCTGCTGACCCTAGAAGGTGCTTTTTGATCAGGCACAACAAGACGGTATATTTGTCTTGAACAATTGTCCTGAAGGACCTAAGACACTGTGGTCTAACAGAAAACAAGATGCAACAAACAGGTCTTTTCCCTTTTGGCCAGTATTTGTTGCCCTACCTTACCCGTCCTGGATGAGGTCTGTTAGCATTTCCAGGAAAGAAAGATGTCAAAAAGAGAAACCAAAAGGCAGCCTCAGATGTCTGAGCCCAAATACCAAGAAGCGTTCCATATAGTGATTTCTGCTGGCCTATTTCTTATCTCTATGGTAACTTCTCAGTAATGCAGAGACAAGTGGCTTGAGCCACTTTGACTCGGGAGACAAACGCTTCATTTGAAATTTTGGTTCTCCCCTGATGTGCCCCATGATCAATCTAGTTCCCTGTAGTTCCCTTCATCATGCTTGCATAAAGAGACAAATGTTTACATTGATCAGTACCGAGTGCTGTGAGAATTACTTAGTGACTCTGATTAGAAGCATTCTTTAAATCTCAGGAATAATTTGTGTCAGAAACAAATTATCTGGGAACAGGATAGGGGATTCTGATCGGTTGCTTTGCTGCAACCCTAACTTTGGCATTTGCAGAATCTTTGGGGGTTCTAAAGCTGTTAGAGGTCCAAAATGCCATATTTGAAAGTGTCCACCATGGTAAATTGAAGCTAAACATCGCTGGGTTTTTTTTTTTTTCCCTGTATAATGTCATTTGCTTAACTCAGATGAACTTTGTGCCATTAGAAATGGGGAAATACAATTGATTTTAATGCCATGTGAGTCTGTTTTGAGGTCTTGTGGACGGAAATATCCTGGTTACTTGGTTCAGATGATTCATGTAGTAGAGCAGACTGGGGAATAAACTTTATCTTGTCCTTGACTTTATTTTTGTTTTCTATATGGAAACTCATCATTTGAGGTTGGCAACGTGGATTTGCACTAAAGTTCTTCAATGAATTTTTTTCCATGGTTCTCTATTTCAGACCCCAGCTCTCCAACTCTAGGCTGTTTTCCAAAAGCAAATGCACTCACAAACCCTCTGAAAGACCGCTGGCCTGTCAGATATTACAGTTAGCTCTCCTCTGAGGTTGGTTAGGCTCGGAATTCATTGCCTTTTAGTCAAAATAGAGAGTGTTACAACTTATTCCCAGGAGTGAGAAAGCAAATCAGTCATGAAAACGTTGTCGGGGGAGACTTGCCGGTACACAGGACAAGCTCATTAGTCTGATCCCCATGCTGGGGCATGGGACGGGTGACTGGTGATAAAGTGCTGATGGCCAGGTAATTGAAGACAGTGTGTGTTCATATTCATTGCCCCTGCTCACAGGGCTGTCTTCAGCAAAGAATATGGCTGGTTTGGTTAAATACACACACACACACACACACACACACACACACACACACACACACACACACACACGAGTTATGTTTTTCCTGATGCTTCAAGAAAGTCTGTAAGTTAAGACAAATGATATGGGCTGGGAGTAACGGACCATCTGTCAATATGAAAATGTCATATTCACAGGAAATGGATAACATGCCCAGCAAAACAACCAGCCTATATAAATGAAGAGATCAAGGCATTAACTATCCACGGAGAAAATAACAGAGACACAATCCAACTGATCCATAGTAGACTCTAGCAACCTATTCTAATGTTACAGGTAAGATTTCTAATAGCCATATCTGTTTATCCTCTTCAACTAAACAATTTTAATAGTCCCAAGGCTTCTATTTAAAGTTGAAGACCATCCATTAGTTAAAATTATATTTCTTTTAATTGACCAAATATAGAGTAAATATCCTAGGGCTTTGGAGAATACCATTAGACCATGTACAACTAAGCACCAGTTGATCAAGCTTTGAAGATGTGCACAGAATATCCTCTCTCCTGCTCCCTCCCTGGTGAACGAATAGCTTTCGTCCATGTAATGTTATGTTCAGTTTGAGGGCTGCTGGAAGCGATGTCTTTTATTTTTCCTTTTATTTTCTTTATTTTGCTAGCTCTCAGAGCTGGAGGACACAGGACAGTGTGTTATCACCATCAGAGTTTAAAGCTTATCTTTGTGAATGTGATCGTACTTGGGGGTTGTCAAAACCTGAGGAAATGTGGCCTCTGGTGAATGGCCATGGGATAATAGGACAACGTTTTCAGGGTGGCCGGGCACTGGGAACACCACTCAAGGGCCAGACAGGCATGAGCTGGTCATTTTCAACGTTGGAGCCTCTGGCACTCAAGTGTGGAGGGAAGTAGACATTTTGTTGGCCATTTGTTTCTCTGCTCAAATATATCTGGAAGGTAGCCTTTTAAAAGACAGCACCAAGAACTTATATAACTGTGCCTTGACTTCTAATGGCTGGAGCAGTTCTCAGAGCTTTCTGAGATCCTCTTTCTGGGTTATAATCCTCAAATTTGGCTTAAATAAAATTTTCCATTTTTTTCATAAATAAATAAATAAATAAATAAAAAGCAACACAGGCACCTGCCGTGGCATCACCTGATTCGCTTCCTCTACCTGCCTGTTGGTGAGTCTTGCACCAGACCTACTGAATCATAGCCCCTCGGGATGGGGTGCCTAGGAATCCTAATTTCTCGAAATAAACTTTTTTTTTTTTTTTTTAAATTTACTTATTTTTGGCTGTGTTGGGTCTTCGTTTCATGCGAGGGCTTTCTCTAGTTGCGGCAAGCGGGGGCCGCTCTTCATCGCGGTGCGCGGGCCTTTCACTGTCGCGGCCTCTCTTGTTGCGGAGCACAGGCTCCAAACGCGCAGGCTCAGTAGTTGTGGCTCACGGATCCAGTTGCTCCGCGGCATGTGGGATCTTCCCAGACCAGGGCTCGAACCCGTGTCCTCTGCACTGGCAGGCAGACTCTCAACCACTGCACCACCTGGGAAGCCCCGAAATAAACTTTTAATTTTCGAATAGTTTTAGATTTACAGAGAAGTTGCAAAGATAGCACAGAGAGTTCCCATTTACACCACACTCAGTTTTCTTTATTAATATCTTACACTGATATGGTCCACGTGCTACAATTAATGAACCAATATTGATACGTGATTATTAACTAAAGTCCACATTTTGTTCACATTATGCCCTTTTTCCATAACAGAATACCCCATTACATTTGATTGTCAGGTAAATGTCTCCTTAGGCTTCTCTTGGCTGTGACAGTTTCTCAGAATTTCCTTGTTTCTGATAACCTTTCAGACTTTTGAGGAGTCCTGGAGAGTATTTCATAGACTGTCTCTCAGTTGGGATCTGTTTGATGTTTTGCTCATGGCTTGACTGGCGTTTTGGGTTTGGGGAAGGAAGACCACAGAGGTAAACTGCTCTTCCCATCACATCCCATCAGGGGTTCCTACTATCAACATGACTCACTCTTGATGTTTACCTTGATCATCTGGCTGAGATGGTTTTGACAGTTTTCTCCACTGTAAAGTTATTCTTTTTTCCCATCTTTTCATACCATATTTTTTGGAAGGTAGTCATTGTGGGTAACCCACACTTAAGGAGTGGGGAGTTATATATAGTCTACCTCCTTGATGGGGGAGTAGCATTGGAGATTCTTCTGCATGGTAAATTTGTCTGTTCTCCCTCCTTTATCTATTCAATCATTTATTTATATCAGTATGGACTCATGGATGTTGGGATATAATCCAATACCAGTTTGTTAATCAAATTACTCCAGTTTTTTCCATTGGGAACTCTTTAAGTTGACTCCTGTATCACTTTGATGTATCCCCATTGTTGTGGTTTTGTGGGTGCACTTCTGGGACTTTCTGCCACTAAAAGATGTTCCAAGAATCCACATTTAAAATTTATTTTATTTTATTTTTATTGAAGTTTAGTTAATTTACAATGTTGTGTTAGATTCAAGTGCACAGCACGGTGACTCAGTTATATGTATGTATATAAGTATGTGTGTGTGTGCATATATATATATCCACATTTTTTAACGTCTTTATTAGAGTATAATTGCTTTACAATGGTGTGTCAGTTTCTGCTTTATAACAAAGTGCATCAGTTATACATACACATATGTCCCCATATCTCTTCCCTCTTGCATCTCCCTCCCTCCCACCCTCCCTCCCTATCCCACCCCTCTAGGTGGTCACCAAGCACCGAGCTGATCTCTCTGTGCTATGCGGCTGCTTCCCACTAGCTAGCTATTTTACATTGGGTAGTGTATATATGTCCATGCCACTCTCTCACTTTGTCCCAGCTTACCCTTCCCCCTCCCCATATCCTCAATATATCCACATTTTTAAAAGGCGCCAACACACTCTAAAATTCAAGATTTATCATTTCCAGACATGGAAACCAGAAATTTCCAAATGGCCTGCTTATTGATGAATGTGGGACCGGGCGGTTAAAAAAAAAATTACAGAATAATTTGTGTCTTCAAAATCTCTCTACGTTTATTCTGTAACCTACAAAGCCAAGGCATGTAGAGAGGGGCACATATTCAAATCCAATCAAGAGACTAGGAAACACCTGAGACATCATCAGTGAAGTGTTTTCCTGGGAGTCGCAGGGCTTCTGGGCAATGGGCACCTCTGAGCTAAGTCCCTAGCAAAGAGGATCTGGAGCCATCTCAGCTGCTTCCTTGGGGCTTGCTGGTGACTCCTCTGAGCGAGGGTCAGAGAAGACCCAGGGACAGCAAAGCTGAGGGTTGGCTGTGGGGTTGGGCTGGGTGTCCTTCGGAGAGGGGTTGTACAGGGAAGGCCTGGATTGTAGGAATGGGAAGAAAGTGGCTCGTGTTTGCACAGGATACTGAGTGTGTGTCTCTGTGTGTGTGTCCACGCAGACTTGCGGAGGGGTAAACACGTCTTCCATCTTCCTTGATCACAGCCATCTACCCTTTATAACTGGATTAGACCAAGAGCTTGTTACTGAAGCATGTGCATGCTGTGTCAACACACCGAATCCATGGAGGCACATCTAGTGCCCATTTCTGGATCTTGTTGAACAGTCTACAGTGATGATGAAAATCCAACCACGGTACCCAGAACCACTCCAGCATGAAGGCAACTGGCTCCTGCTTTTCTGGGCTCTTCCTTGGTTTCCATAGTTGCCTTGGCTCCTCTGCCATTGCCGAACATCTGTTTACCTTTTCAGAATGCATCTGGCAGTGTTTCTAATTAGTGATAACGACAAATTACATATACTCCTAGACATCACGGCATTTTTAAGCTGCTGAATGTCTGGTCTCCCGGCCAGGAATCGCTAGTTATTATTATGTGTAGCCCCACATTATCCATTTTGATGATTCTTCTCCTCTCTACCCCATGTCACTCTTCCTGCCCCCATTGTCCTTCTCCCAACACATATATCCTCTCTCGATTCTGCGGAAGACGTGTAAGGACTCTCTCCGGGTAATCTTCCCCTGGCGGGGTACCTTGTCCGTACCAACTATCTTCCAGGTATGATTCTTGGCACACTCTGTAGCATTTTGGAAGCACTTGTGGTTTCTTTTTTTCTTTTCTTTTTTTTAGCTCTTTAGCCTCTGTTGATTATTTTTATTGGGGACTGGGGGTGGTGTGTTTTGTCTCACAGGGCTTTTTTCCATCTGTTGATGGGCTTGAGTTTATGGCAAAGATTCATTTGAAATGGGCTTGCTCTCTCTTTTTTTTTTTTTTTTTTTCATTTGCGGCATGAGTGCGGGTGGGCTGTGCTTTTAGTTCCCTTGCTGCCACCTGGGAGGAATTTGTCATTTCATTCCTAAAGAAAAGAAAAAAAAAAAAAAACACATCTGAAGTAATCTGATGCCAGTGTGTGCCAACCAACTTCAACAACTCCAGTACAGCAATTCTAACAACTTGTGTGATCACCTATGTCTAGAAAGATAAGTCAGTGGGAAGACTTCCTTCGGGTTTCCACTCAAGGTCTGTAATAAAGATGATAAAAGTAATGTTAACAGCAGCAATAAAAATGTTCATTGAATGCTGTCTAGTTTGATAAAAACCCTAGTTCAGTTTTCACAATAATAGCTTTATGAGGTAGATATACCACCCCCATTTTATGCCCGAGGAAACTGATGTTGAAGAGTTTTTTTTTTTTTTCTCCTTTAATCTCATAAAGCTCCTAAAAGTGTATAAGGATAATTTGACTGGAGAATCTACGTAAATAAACCAAACAACCGACTTACAAGAGGGCTGGTGTCAAATGGATGGAGACACAAATAAGGAAGAAAGATCCTCGAGTATCTTTCTGGATTGAACAAAGCACTTGGCAGAGCTGGGGGTCTTACCTCTAGGATGGCGACCCAGGGTTCCTGCACAGGATCTGCCTCTTTGCCTGTTTCTCCGGGGCCCTCCCTCCCTCCTGGCCTCAGGCTGCTCTGTACTTCCTGCCAGTTCCTCTCCAGATCTACCCCCCACAGAGGAGGTACTTTCCTGTCTGCTCCCCAAGGAGGCTCCTCTGGGCTTCCAGCCACCCAGGGCTGACCTTACAGTCACCTCCTTCATTCTCTTCCTCTGGGAGGTCTCAGTGGGATTCTGCACTAACCCCTCACCCATTTCTTCTTCCCAAACTGTCAGAGAGCATCTAGAGTGCTACTCAACTGCTAAGCATTAAACGCTGAGACCTGGCTCTCGGGTCTTAACCCTGCAGTGGTTGCCAAGGCTCTTGGGCTGGCTTGGTCCATCATCAAAGTGTCTTTTCTTCCTCATGGCCAATTAGGAGCACACCCAGAGGCAAAGCGTGGTGCAGGCGTTTCTTTAAGGGGCGGTCCTCTCGAGGTTTCTCTGGACAAAGGAAGCTGACCTTGCACAGGCTTCCAGAAGCCCCCTTCCCTCTTGACCTTTTGCCCATTTGCCCTTTCTACCGCTCTCCTTCAGTGTTCTGCTTCATCCTGCAGTGAGGATGGCTTCTCTTCTTGTTTAGATGTGGATGAGCTCTGTTAACTCTGGATCCTTAACATATTTCAGAGCCAAGTACCCATAAGATAAAACAGCAGCAACCACCAAAACTCTTCTTGCTAATATCAAGTTGATATGTATTATGCCAAGACCTTCCCACCCAGAACACACACAATGCAAAACCAGGGGTGAGGTTGAGAGGGTGAGGGTGAGCAAAAGCTCACTTATGCCATTAGCAATTCTCCAGTAGCCTTGAGAATTCCCAGGTCTATCTAGTTTTGGAGCCAGCATTATATACGTCCCCCTAAAGCAGGACACGTGTGCCCATCACCTCTGTTTCTTTCAAAACACGTGTTTCCTTTGGCAGCAAGTCCCTGCTTCTCACACGAAGGACCCCTCCATCTCCTCGGAGCAGAGCAAAGATGACTAACATCCCAGAGCCCAGGGCTGACTGCTCATACTTCCTGCCTTTCCATCTACCCCAGGCTTTCTTAATGACTCATGCCATTCCCTGTATGCCATTCCTTAGGAACCTTCATTGAATCGTTTTCCAAATATTGTGCCAGACAGTGTTCAGTAATGGAAATATTTTGTTCTTGCTCTTCTGAGACCCACATTGCAAAGGAGAGGGAGCTGGTGGATAGGCATTTTCATAATCTACATCTCCTTCGCATTATTGATTTGTGTTTACATTTCTAGTAAACGAAGTGTTAAGAAAGCTTCAGAGGAGGGAAAGGGGAGCTTTGATGTAGACGATCAGGAGAGTTTTCTTGTGGGAGGTGGAATGTGTTCATGACCTTGAAGGATGTCTAGGACACCAGTGGCTGGCAGGAAAGAGTGGTTCAGGCACAGCAGAGCACAGGAGTGGGCCATATATGGCTTGCCATCAGGGATCCTGAGAAGATCCACATGACTACTTCTGTGACTAGTGTGGCACTTGTGGAGAGACATGGGAAAAGGACTGGGAAGGGATATAGGAGTGACACTGTTGAGGGCTTCCACGGTGGAGGAGTGTTTTCCCAGTTATCCCAGTGATAGCAATAGAGAAAGTACTTTATATGTACATTAGAAATAGTCTACATCTTTTCATGGGGAAGACAGTTATCATTCACCACTATACTATTACTTCCAGTTTTGAACTTTTTAGAAGATATGGAAAAAAATATGCAAGTACCCTTGAACCTGTGTGGAATTATTTTTCCCCTGAAAATAATTTATTTTATTTGTTTAAGTCTGTTTTGACTTTATAAATGGCTTTATGCCTTTTATTTTTGTTCTGTGCTTGTAGCCTGTTATGTTTGGAGCTTAAGAATGCAGGCTTGGGGGCCAATCTTCCTGGGTTTAAATCTCAGCTCTGTTACATCCCAGAGGTGTGATCATGGGCAGATTACTTAACTCCCCTGTTTCTTACTTTCTTTTTCTGTAGAATGGAGATTATAATAGTATGTACCTTTCAGGGTTATTGTGAGGATTAGATGAAATTATACATGTAAAACTCTTACTGCCTGGCACAGTGTAAACAATAAGTTTCCACTATCGTTATTATGATTTTGAAAACGAAATGAGTTATTCATATTGGTCTTAAAAGAACTGAAAGAGTAATACATACACATGGTGACGCAACAACCACAGCAAGAAGGGTACTAGCACCCTTTGCTAGTACCAGAGGGTGAATAGTCAATGAAACTGCCACCCCCAGCTCCCAATGCCTCCCCAGCCTGAGACAGGGTCTGTTACGTTTCTCGGGTATCCTTCCAGAACAAGCCTTTCTTGTAAAGCTGGTTTGGTGGTATTGAATTCTCTTAACTTTTGCTGCTCTGTAAATGTTTTAATTTCTCCATCAGATCTGAATGAGATCCTTGCTGGGTAGAGCAATGTTTGTTGTAAGTTTTTCCCTTTCATCTCTTAAAATATGTCCTGCCAGTTCCTTCTGGCTTGCAGAGTTTCTGCTGAAAGATCAGCTGTTAACCTTATGGGGATTCCCTTGTATGTTATTTGTTGTTTTTTCCTTGCTGCTTTTAATATTTTTTCTTTTTATTTAATTTTTGATAGTTTGATTAATATGTGTCTTGGCGTGTTTCTCCTTAGATTTATCCTGTGTGGGACTCTGCACTTCCCGGACTTTATTGACTATTTCCTTTCCCATATTAGGGAATTTTAAAACTATAATCTCTGCAAATATTTCTCAGTCCCTTTCTTTTTCTCTTCTTCTTCTGGGACCCCTATAATTTCAATGTTGGTGCGTTTAATGTTGTCCCAGAGGTCTCTGAGACTGTACTCAATTCTTTTCATTCTTTTTTCTTTATTCTGCTCTGCAGTAGCTATTTCCACTATTTTATCTTCCAGGTCACTTATCCATTCTTCTGCCTCAGTTATTCTGCTATTGATTCCTTCTAGAGAATTTTTAATTTCAGTTATTGTGTTGTTCATCACTGTTTGTTTGCTCTTTACTTCTTCTAGGTCCTTGTTAAACGTTTCTTGTATTTTCTCCATTCTATTTCCTAGATTTTGGATCATCTTTACTATCATTACTCTGAATTCTTTTTCAGATAGACTGCCTATTTCCTCTTCATTTATTTGGTCTGGTGGGTTTTTACCTTGCTCCTTCATGTGCTCTGTGTTTCTCTGTGTTCTCATTTTGCTTAACTTACTGTGTTTGGGGTCTCCTTTTTGCAGGCTGCAGGTTCATAGTTCCTGTTGTTTTTGGTGTCTGCCCCAGTGGCTAAGGTTGGTTCAGTGGGTCGTGTAGGCTTCCTGGTGGAGCCAACTGGTGCCAGTTTTCTGGTGGATGAGGCTGGATCTTGTTTTCCTGGTGGGCAGGACCGCGTCTGGTGGTGTGTTTTGAGGTGTCTGTGACCTTTTTATGATTTTACGCAGCCTCTCTGCTAATGGGTGGGGCTGTGTTCCTGTCTTGCTAGTTGTTTGGCATAGGGTGTCCAGGACTGTAGCTTGCTGGTTGTTTAGTGGAGCTGGGTCTTAGCGTTGAGATGGAGATCTCCAGGAGAGCCTTTGCCGTTTTATATTATGTGGAGCTGGGAGGTCTCTGGTGGACCAGTGTCCTGAACTCGGCTCTCCCACCTCAGAGGCACAGGCCTGACACCCGGCCGGAGCACCAAGACCCTGTCAGCCACATACCTCAGAAGAAAAGGGAGAAAAAAAGAAAGAAAGAAAAATAAAATAAAATAAAATAAAAGTTATTAAAATAAAAAATTGTTAAAAATTAAAAAATTAAAAAGTAATTAAAAAAAGAAAAATGAAAGAAAGAAAGAAAGAAGAGATCAACGAAACCAAAAAACAAATCTACCAATGATAACAAGTGCTAAAAACTATACTAAAAAACCAAAACAACAACAACAAAAGACAGACAGAACCCTAGGACAAATGGTAAAAGCAAAGCTATACAGACAAAATCACACAAAGAAGCATACACATACACACTTACAAACAGAGAAAAAGGAAATATATATATATCTATATATTAAAAAAAAAAAGAAGACAGTAACCAAATCAATAAACAAATCTACCAATGATAATAAACTCTAAATACTAAACTAAGATGAACATAAAACCAGAAACAAATTAGATGCAGAAAGCAAAACCCAAGTCTACAGTTGCTCCCAAAGTCTACCTCCTCAATTTGGGGATGATTCGTTTTCTTTTCAGGTATTCCACAGATGCAGGGTACATCAAGTTGATTGTGGAGATTTACCCCTCTGCTCCTGATGCTGCTGGGTGAGATTTCCCTTTCTCTTCTTTGTTCGAACAGCTCCTGGGGTTCAGCTTTGGATTTGATCCTGCCTCTGCATGTAGGTCGCCTGAGGGCGTCTGTTCTTTGCTTAGACAGGATGGGGTTAAAGGAGCAGCTGATTAGGGGACTCTGGCTTACTCAGGCCGGGAGGACGGAGGGGTACGGATGTGGGGCGAGCCTGCGGCGGCAGAGGCCAGCGTGACGTTGCACCAGCGTGAGGCGCGCCGTGTGTTCTCCCTGGGAAGTTGTCCCTGGATCAAAGGACCCTGGCCGTGGCGGGCTGCACAGGCTCCCGGGAGGGGAGGTGTGGATAGTGACCTGTGCTCGCACACAGGCTCCTTGGTGGCTGCAGTAGGAGCCTTAGCATCTCATGCCCGTCTCTGGGGTCTGCGCTGATAGCCACGGCTCACGCCCGTCTCTGGAGCTTGTTTAGGCGGTGCTCTGGATCCCCTCTCCTAGCACACCCTGAAACAATGGTCTCTTGCCTCTTTGGCAGGCGCAGACTTTTTCCCGGACTCCCTCCCGGCTAGCTGTGGTGCGCTAACCCCTTCAGGCTGTGTTCACGCCGCCAACCCCAGTCCTGTCCCTGGGATCCGACCTCCGAAGCCCGAGCCTCAGCTCCCAGCCCCCACCCGCCCTGGCGGGTGAGCAGACAAGCCTCTCGGGCTGGTGAGTGCTGGTCGGCACCGATCCTCTGTGCAGGAATCTCTCCGCTTTGCCCTCTGCACCCCTGTGGCTGTGCTCTCCTCCGTGGCTCCGAAGCTTCACCCCCGCCACCCCCGTCTCTGCTAGTGAAGGGGCTTCTTAGTGTGTGGAAACTTTTCCTCCTTCACAGCTCCCTCCCCAAGGGGCAGGGTACATCCCTATTCTTTTGTCTCTGTTTTTCCTTTTTTCTTTTGCCTTACCCAGGTACGTGGGGAGTTTCTTGCCTTTTGGGAAGTCTGAGGTCTTGTGCCAGCGTTCAGTAGGTGTTCTGCAGGAGTTCCACATGTAGATGTATTTCTGATGTATTTGTGGGGAGGAAGGTGATCTCCATGCCTTACTCCTCCGCCATCTTGAAGGTCTCTCAAGGCATACTTTTATATCAAATTAGTAGGGGAAAAACACTGCTAGAGAAAGGCATACAGACAATTGCATGAGAAAGGGACAAACCATGGAAAGGGCCACATAAGAATGAAGAAAGCTTAGCAGTTGGGTCTACAGCTAAAACCCTAGGAACTCCAGTCGACCTTGTGGACAAATTGTACCACTGCTATCACAATAAATATTAATACTTGGGAATCTTGAGTCATTGGAAAAAAGGGCTTAGCAAAGACATAATCAATTGGCTCAAGTAAGCTAGTGAGGAAATGTGTACTACGTGTTAAAATAATCTTCATTAAGATAATTTTTGAAGTGTTGTCATTTAAAGGAGAAACCAGCTGCTATCTGGAAAATGCACCTGTATAGACAACCTCCTTGTTTAACAGTGCTGGATAAACAAGGCCTTAATGTATCTTGTCTTCTTAAAAGTATGCTTTTTAAGATGCTATCTTCAGACAGATCTGTTTGCTTCTTACTTGGTTAACTGTCTTTTCTTATAGTTTTCCCTCCTTGTTCAAGTTGTCTAAGAAAGCATCACTATAAAATATTAGTAGTGGCCATGACAAGACTCAGAAAAATGACCCACAGGTCTAATTCCTTTCCAAAGAATTCAAGGGACTTTCCAAATTAATTTATTTGAATTCCATTTGGACTTTGCGGTTCAAAAAGGGGTAGATAGAAGCTTATGTTTTTACCATCTATAAAGACAGCATTTACAAAACATATGACTTAGGTTTAACTTTCAGAAAACTAACTTCTTAAGGATCATCAAGTTTTGCTACAGGTATTTGTTCACAAACAAATGGTATGTGGTCTGATATTATTGATTTACCTAATCTTCCTGTTTAACTTCCGAGGGCTTTACTTGACAACAGTCTGTTAGTCTGCTAGAAATGATAGATTTTATTGTGTTTTCGAAGAGTTAGATTTTCTTCCCAGCTCTCTGTTATTCTTTAAATGGGTCTGGCTTATTGACGTTAATATTTTATTTCATTTAGCTAATACGTTATACCATTTTGTGAACTACTGTATTGAAGAGTCTTGAAATTATGGAGCTTCAATTTCAATTTTTGTTTAATGTGGAGATTTGGTTGCAATGGTTCCTACTTTGATCTATACAGAGTGAGTAGCCATTTTCTCCTTATTCATAATCTGTCCTTGTCCCCAGCGTTAATGAAAATTCTGGTAGGTCTCCCCATCCTGCCATTTTTCTAATACAGGATACATAGTTATTCAAGAGAAGAAACCACTGTTGGATTCTCGTAGACATACGATGATGTAT
Source organism: Balaenoptera borealis (assembly GCF_965194805.1). NCBI lineage: Eukaryota > Metazoa > Chordata > Mammalia > Artiodactyla > Balaenopteridae > Balaenoptera > Balaenoptera borealis. The sequence goes on along the minus strand of NC_138877.1, from coordinate 25,405,277 downwards.
TTCTTACAACTGTCCAGTGAATCCTCAACAGTGCCTCCAGGTTCTGGCCCTGCAGATTCAAGTGGCCCCTTTCAGATGAGGGCAGTCCATTCTTGCGTCAACTGACAGGCCAGCCCATCTGAGCACCTAGCAGAGCCTTCTGTGTTAGATGACCACATTCCTGACATACAGAACTTTGCACTGGACATGGGACTCCTGGATTTTTTTTCCAACTCTTGACCTTGGCATGTTACCTCTCTTCAATTCCACCATCTTTGGTATAAGAGTGATAATTTTAAAAGGTCTTTTCTGGCTCTGAAGTCCTATGATTCTAATGAAAGAAAAAGAAAGCCATAGTTTAAGTTGGGATGTATTTTTAAGCCTTATTCTCACTTGCCAAATCTTTCCAGATCTTTTTTCCTCCCACACATTCCAGAGCTTACCATTCCTTCCACTGTGTCCCCACAGTCCTTTGTCCATAAAGGCTCCACATTGGAGAGCTTATCATATGTTTTTAAAATTATCAATTTATAGTATCTCTCTCCTCTATGGGACCATGACTCCCTAGAGGTCAGGAACTGTATCTCTCTCATCTTTATATCTCCAGCCTCATACTTGGAATCCATCGTGTCAGGTCCCCGGAATGACTGCTGACCAGCCATCCATCTGCAGGAGGAAAAAGCAGCAACTCTGAGATTCTGAGAGTCTTTTTCCTTATCAGAGCACCAGACTGGCAGTCAAGAGACCCTGGTTCAGCAACTGACCAGCTCTCAGCCTCTGGACACCTCGCTTAATCTGTAGTTTGCCAAAATCATTGGGTTGCGCTAAGGATCAAATAATGTGATGCACAAGAAAATACCTTGAGGAATAAAGAGCTAGTTCTCAACTCATCACTACCATCCCCATTTTACCAGTGAGGAAATCAAGACACAGAAATGACTGGCTTGAAACATTACAGTTAGAAAGTGGATGGGTTGGGATTCAAAGCTCATGCTCTTTCCATTATACCACATTGCCTCCCACTTTGAGGTACATACTGTTAAAGTGATACATCAATATTTAGTGAATACATACTATGTGCAAGGTGCTGTATGTGTGTATGTTATCCATGGCGAGGAGAGGTTGTAGAAATATGGTACTTAGATGCTGCATTCACATCCAATGGATAGTTTTTAGTCCTCTTCCTATTTAACCTCTCGCCACCATTTAACCCTGTTGACCACTTTCTCCTTGAAATACACTCTTCCCTTGACTTTTGTAACACAGCCCCCTCTGTGTGACTATTCTTTTCAGTTTTTTAAAAAAGACTTTTCCCTTTCTACTCAGCCATTAAGTGTTGGTATTTCTTAAGGTGTGGTCCTAGACCCTCGCCTCATTTCATTCCTTCTCTCCTCCAATGCATTACCATCTAAAACAAGGGCTTCCGGGGCTACTTCTATACTGATGAGTTCTAAATTCACATCTCTGAGCTCCAGGCCAGTATGCCTACTAGACATTTCCAGGGCACCACAAATACAGGTCCAAAACTAGATTCGTACTGTCTACCCTTCTCCCAATGCTCCCCTCCTGGTTTTCTCCCAGTTTTTCTGAATGACGTCACTGATGAAAGCCAAATATCCAGGATTCATCCTTTGGACTGCTCTCTCCTTCACTCTTCCTCTGGCTGCAGTTCATTACTAATTCCTATCAGTGTTTGCACTAATTAGTTCTCACCTCTGTCTCATTCTCTCCATTTCCACTGCCCCACTGCAGTGCAAGCCACCCCCGCCTCTCACCAAGGCTGCTGTGTTAGCATCCTAACTTGGTCTTCCTCCATCCTCTTCGGCCTTTCTCCTCTAGGCCCTTTTCCACACACAGACAGAGTGATGCTTTTAAAAATGCAAATGCATTCCTCTTCCTTCCCCCTAATGGGTTTATACTGATCTTAGGAAAAAAACCATATCTTTCTCATGGCACAGACTCTCAATGGTCTGGTTCTTGCCCACTCTTCTGGCCTCGTCTCATCCACCCTTCCCCTCTCTCTACACTTCAGTCTCACTGGCCTTGTACTTCTAAGGACTTACCTTCTCCATTCCACAACTGGGTTCTAATATAGGCTGTTCCTTCTGTTTAGAATGCTCATTCTACCTCCTCTTCCCCTGTGGCAGGCTGAATTGCGGCCCCAGGGATATTCAGGTCCAAATCTCTGCAACCTATGAATGTTACCTTATATGACATCAGGGAGCTTGCAGATATGGTTAAAGAGTCTGAAAGGTGGAGATTATCGCAGATGAGCCTTACATGAAATCACTAGAAGGAGGCAGGGGGAGATTTGACACAGAAGGCAGATGGCAATGTGATGATGGAAGCAGAAAGGGATTTGAAGATGCTATGATCTGGCTTTGAAGTGGAGGAAGATGTCCTGGCCAAAGAATACAACATTAGAAGCTGGAAAAGGCAAAGCAACAAATTCTCCTCTAGAGCATCCTGAGGGAGCATGGCCCTCTTGCACCTTGGTTTCTGCCCAGTGGAACCCGTTTGGGACTTTGGCCTCCAGAACTGTAATATAAGAAGCTTAGAAGAAGGCACTAAGTTTAGGGTAATTTGTACAGCAGCAATAGTAAACTAGTACAATACCTTCCTGTTAAAGCAAATGCTTTGAGATCCCCATAGGAAAAGAAGAGAGGCCAGGCCAGGGGTCTAGAGCTGCACTGTCCAATATGGTAGCCAGAGCTCCAGGTGGCTACTGAGCACTTGAAAGTTACACTTGGGCTAATGTAACTGAGGTGGGGCTAGGAGAGACTTGGGTCATCTTCCTAAAAGCAATGCAAATCCAGTGGGGGTAGGGGAGAGGAATGAATTTGATTTGATGGGGCTACCAACTGAGCTTAACTCTCCCTTGCCCCGGCTACAGTAATGGGCACATGACCCAGGCCTGGCCAATCATGGTAGACACTCCCCAAGGCCATGGTAATTGGCCTGGTGGTCTAGTATCCGAGCCAGAGCAATCAGAAGCTCCTCCAGGGATTTTATATGAATGCAGAGATGGCAAGCTCTCTCTTTCCCTCAGAGCTGCTGAGCTGGGGTTATGTAAAAGTGGAACTATCTATGATCCCGTGCTCCCTTTCTCTCTCTGCCTGGGGAAATGCCTTGATAGCAGGGATAATAAGGTTGGTATACAGAGAGAAGCAGAGCTCAGATTGGCGGGGGTGGGTACAGAGAGTGAATGATCTGATTACACTTCTGGACTCCCTGGTGTCTTTAAGGTCACTTTGGTCCCTGAGATTACAAGGGAAAAGGATCACAAGAAGCTGGGGTCATAGGAGGCCACCTTTGCCACCGTGTGGTGGGAGCTTGCCAAAAATGAAGCCAAGAGGGAGGGACGCAGAGATGAGAGATTGTGGAAAAAAGCAGGCATCCTGAAGATAAGCTTGTGAACTTCTGAGATCCAATGAGTCTGACCTTAGCATGACCTCTTAGCCGTCCCCATCATGTGAGCAAATAAGTTCCCCTTTTTTTTCCTAAATATTTTGAGTTAGGATTCTTTCGCTTGACCAATCCAGTTTTATTCATACAGCTAGCCAAGCTACTGTGCATTATCTGAAATAAGATTTTTAAAAATTTATATTTGCACTGTGCAGAGAAAAAGAAATTATTCAGAGATTCTCGAAAGAAGATAGAAGCAGTAACTTATTTTACAACAGCCTTGTAAATGGTGGCAATAAATTCAGGCCCCAGTAAATCAATTGCCTCCACGCACCCTCCTCCACCTCACCAGTCCTAGGGAGAGTCGTGATGCCAAAGGAAACACACGTTCTGTGAGCTTAATGCTTTTATTATCCTTTATCTCTGTCCTTTGGGTGATGATTTGGAAAGTATTAAAATATAAGATCTACAAGGCAAGGGGGGTTTGGTCTGTTTTGTACCCTGTTGTATCTGCAGTACCTAGAACAGTGCCTGGCTGATAATAAGTGCTCAAAAAATATTTTTGAATGAATGAATGTCAGCAACATTTACTTTGCACCCATTGTGTTCAGTACATTAAGAGATGCAAGGGAACTGAAGACGTTAGGAATGGTTCTCTGCTCTCACAGAGGTTACAGATTAGTTTCCACTCTAATTCTTTCTTTTTTTATTACTATTCTTTTCTTATTGCTCTGCCCCACCCCGCCCTGTGCCCCCTAATTCTTTCTTTCTTAATTTATTACAAGCCATAGCCTGAAAAATCATTGAATTTGTTCTCTTATAATTTGCAAAATGTGCTTCCAAAGAGCATCAATATTCTTAGAAATTCTCACATTATTTGGCTCATATATTTCCTTGGATGCTACGGATGCATATGCATCAAATGCTTAGGAATTACAGACTATTTGGAAGCCCCAGGTTTATCCTATGAGATACAAACAACCTTTTGTTTTTAAGCTTAGGAAATAGATACTTGAAAGAGTAGGATGATTTAATTCCACATCTGGGGTGAAAACTCATGGAGCAAACATAGCCCATTCAAGCAAGCCACGGAAATTGTGAATAAAATCACCATAATGACGTCGTGATGGTGGTTTTCTGAATGCCACCAGTCAGTCCACAATGGGAGATCTGCCAGAGTCCCCTCCGCTTCTGAACTGGTCTTGAATCACGGCCAACGTGCTGTCACTCCCTGACCCGAATGCACGGTTTATGGTAATCCACGTGGACCCTGGATGCTGGTCTGCTGGTGCCTTGTGTGTGCACAGAGCAAAAGCAGCTTTCTCAGCATCAGCCTGTCCCCTGCAGTGAATACTGCCCATAAGGGCAGGGCAGGGGCTACAGCAGATGCCTGCTTCACCCTTGCTGCGGTGCCCAAAGGAAGCAATCTATAAACCAGTCCACAGAGTCAGTCTCCCAGTGTCCTCCCAGCAAGAGACTGTGCACACAGGGCTTACCACCAGGAGCTGGGTGCCGTATACTTCAGTTTGGTTAAGGAGTCATTATTAGCCAGAAAGGAACTATGACGTGAGTTTGGTCTTTGTGGATTTCCTGATTCATTGTTTATGAAGGAGACGTACTCTTAATGGTCTAAGATATCTGGTGAGGTATATGGTTCAATTTGTATCATACAATAGTCATATTTCATTTTCCACTCTCTGAGAAATTTAATGTAATCTCTCTGTGGCATCGTGGAAATAAGTACTGTGGAGGAGATGAAAGATGGTGGTGTCTTTCAGTCTTTCTTCCCTTCTAGCAACAGGGTTGGGGAGCAAAAAGAAAGACAGAAGTCAGTTTGGAGAATCCTGATTATTTTCAGGTTCTGTCTTATAATAACAACGTTGTAGTTTAGGAGTCCTCTGCCACCCATTAGGGCCCGGTGCCCAGAGTCGGGGGTGTTTCTGGGGCTGAACACTCTGCAGTTCCCTGAACGACCAGCACAAGAGATCTGAGATCCCCATGGTTCCTTTCTCATCTTCGAAGCGAAGATCTGAGGGCTGAGCCCCTGCCTGCGTTCAAGGGGTGAGATAGTGTCTAGGCGGCTCTTGGGCCTTTGAATGCAGGTGCTATAAGAATGTGAGATAAAAGTTTCCAGAGATGAAACGCTGGTCAGGAGGCCCTTTGAGGGCTGATAATGCTGGCGCAACTGATTTCCCCCCTTCTCTCTCTTGCCAAGCCCTTGGCATTCGGTTGGTTGTAATGTAAGGACTTGAGGGGAAAAATGGTACTGTGATGGCCTGTAACGCTTCCTCCCTCATTCCCCCACTAGGGAAATGGGAGAGAAGAAAGGAGGGAGGCTGGAGGGGGAGGTGAGGCGGGGGGCTTTGATGCTGATCTCCTCTGAAGAGCGAGCCCAGGAGGAGGGGAGAGGCACTGAAATGGCCCCATGCGCCTCACTGCTCACTGTTTCCAGGATGTCTCAGGCGCCTCTGTAGCTGCGGTTCTCTCGTCCTGGGCTGCCCTTATCTCCTCCTCAGCTGGGAAACCGGTGAGGCTTCCACTGATATTGGGGGCTGGTGGCGAGCCAGACCTCCCTGGTCCTTGCTGAGGGCCCTGCTCCAGCATGTGGCATTATTCTACACTCTTCATTGCATGTGTGTCTCTCCTAATAGATGGAGCTCCTTTTAACTATAGGAGGTGGGCTTCATCCATGTTTACCTCACTTCTCTGATTCTGAATCCCAAGTGCCTAGCACAGAATCTGCCCAATAACAAGAACTGAAAAAAAAGAACATGTATGTGTATATATATATATATATATATACACATACATATACGTATAACCAAATCACTTTGCTGTACACCTGAAACTAACACAATATTGTAAATCACCTATCCTCCAATAACAACAAAAAAAGACTGATAGCGCAAGAAGAGCATTCCCCGCCCTGGTCAAGTCCAGGAGGGGGCGGTGATACCGCAGAATCTGAAGGTCCTTCTGGCACAGCCATGCCACCAGGACAGAGTTGAACTGTGACAATTTTGAACCTTGAAGCTGGTTCATTTCATATACAGCCCACATCCTGTTAATCTCCATGTCTGTCTTCTAGATGTCCTCTGTATTATACATTTCTTTATAGGGAGGGATACCATCTCACTTTTGTTTATAAACTCCGTGCTTCCCAACACCCCTCCTAGCACAATGCTCTGTACACAGAGCAGATGGGAGTGTCTTCTTAGTCTCCTCAGCCTACTCCTATGAGATCGCTGTGGAAAGCAGAACGATGGCCCCTAAGCCCCGTCCTAACCCCTGGGATCTATGTTACCTTTATTATGGCAAAGGGACTTTGCAGATGTGATTGAGCTAAGGGTCTCGAGTTGAGGGGCTTATCCTGGATTACCTGGGCACCTGATACATAGGAGGGACACAGGAGGAGTCAGAGGAGCAGGCTGACTGTGGAAGCAGAAGTCAGAGTGATGTACTTTGAAGATGGAGAAAGGGGTCACACGTCAAGAGGTACAGGCAGCCACAAGAGCCTGGAAAAGGCAAGGAAATGGATTCTCCCCTGGAACCTCCAGAAGCAGCCAGCCCTGCCAACACCTTGACCTTAGCCTCGTGAAACTCATTTTGGATTTCTGACTCCCAGATGTATAAGACAATGCATTTCCTGTTGTCTCATACCTCAAAGTTTGTGGTAATTTGTTACAGCAGCAATAGGGAACTCTGCAGTGGTAGAGCTGTGCCAGGGGTCTGGGTGACTGCAGGGCAGGGCGAGAGCCCCGGTGGATGGAAGAAGCAAGAAACAGGTGCAGACTGACCTGCTGACGTCTACCCCTCACCTTCCAGGGCCTGGGCTGAGGAGACGACGTCTTTCCAGCTGTGTCCGTCCCTAAGGATTTAAATGTAAAATTCTGGCTGGAGTAGTTGCTTGGTGAGGGAGCAGCAAATGGGAGCAAACAACAATGCTTCTATGGTGCCTAAGGCTCCCCACTTGGGGCTCATCCTCACCCCCTTAAAATCACCCACAGTGGCACAAACTAGGGCTTTTGGTTCTTCCCAAAAACACATTCCCAGAAAAAGGACCTAATGGCCCCAGGGGAAATGAGCCCCTAAGTTACTGCCTGAAAGACAAGTCAGATGGCATTAGCCATATAATGACAGAGACCCAACTGTCCCTGACACATAGCACATGATTGAATATACCTGGAGATAAGGGACAGTATTAGTACTACGAAATAAGACCGACTGAGAAGTAAAGAAAACAAGCAAACGAACACGAAAATTGGAAGCAGGTATGAAAAATTTAATAGTTGAAATCAGTAACACAGAGAAGGGATAAATACTTGGAAGAGTACAGCTGAGACTGAGCTTGTGAGTTAGGATATCAGATTGAGGGACTCTCCTAGAAGGAAACTAGAGAGGGTCAAGAAATAGGAAATTTAAAAGAAAAGCCAAATCCAAGGGCACAGAAGACAGAAGTAGAAATGTCATTATTCATCTGATAGGAGTCCCAGAAAAAGAAAAATATAAAAAAAGAAAAAAGAGAAATGTACGGAGAAATCCTGGAGACTAACTTCCTAGAATTACAGATGAAAGAACAGATTAAAAGACCCATTATCAAGATAAGGAGAACCCCACACATAGACATATTATAAGAGGGACACAGGAAGAGACTGGCAAAGAAATAGAACATTTATTAACCCACAAAAGAAGTTACCGTAAGTACCAAAGGATTAGTATCCTATAGACTATGTTCTAAAACTATAAAACAATATGCCTCCATTTCACTGTTGAATGTAGATGCGTAATTCTTAAAATAAAACGTTAGTTAACTGAATCCAGTAATGGTTTTATAAATACATCATGATCAAGTGGGGTAGATCCATAAACACGAGAATGACCTTAGACAGAGCATCATAGATAGATCTTAAAGGCACAAAACTGAGTAAATTAAGAAACGGAGTGAGATACACACGAAATACCTTTAACATAAAATAAAAGCACGTGCACACAAAACACAAATACACGATTTTCAGGAATGTATACAAACAAAAGATGCACAAGGAACAAATCAGAATGGTTGCCAATGGGCAGAGGGAGAGAAACAAGAGTTGGGTCTGGGGACAAAAAGATAAGTGAAAAGTTAAAAGGACAATCTGAGTGCAGTGTGGTAAAACTCAGTTATTCCTTCCATCTCCTTCTAAGGTCAGTTTCCAAAATGACCACAGTCTTTTGCAACTCTTCTTATGAAGAGGTGAAGTCTTTGATATGTAGAGGGGACGTATCCAGAACCTCTCTAACAGGTGCGTGGATAGGGAGGTTTGTTGAGCTTGAAGGAGACCCCATATTCCTCAGATATCTCTGGGTCTACTGGACCATCCACTTGCCATCACATCAGACAATGTGCCTTGAAAACTTATTATCCTTTATTTTCCTGTGTGTTAGACTTACACATCTGGCTGCCTGATGCCTAGGCAGTGCATAGGTGTGGAAACTCAAATACAAAACTGAACTCTCCAGAAGCTCTCCAGAAGCCCCAGAATGTATCTCTTCTCCTTTATTCTGGTTCACAGCACCACTAATCATCAACTTAGCAAAGCCAGACGCTGTAGAATCCTTTTAAACTGGTCCGTTCCCTCTCACCTCCAACCCGTCACTAAGTTGTGTTGATTCTAACTCTTTGCTTGAACCGTCCCTTCCTCCCCATCCTTGCAATGACTGCCCCAGGTTAGTTCCTCACCTGGGCTTCTGATAGACTGATGGTCCCACCTATAATCTCCCTTCCATCTAATCCTTCCATGCAGTGGTCAAAGGCATTTCTCAAAAACGCAGATTGGATCCTAATCTTATCTTGCTGAAAACCCTCTTTGCCCATAGGAAAAAGTCAAACCTCTTGAGACAGCTCTCCAAGCCTGCTATGGCCAGCCTCCAACTTACCTCTCTGCTCACCCCTATGTGTCACACTCAGCCACACTAAAGTCTCCCAATACTGGACACCTCTGCGCCTTTCTTCGCATGACCTCCTTCCTCCTCCTCTCCTTGTCCTCCTGGCAGATTCTTATTCACTCTTTATGAGTCTGCTCATGTGTCAGTCCTCTGGCTAGTCTTTCCGGAACTCCCCTAATTGAACCACTCTGGTGTCCCCACCATGCTTCCAATTCCGCTATTAGTCTGTTAGCGTCTGTATGATGCTGTTTTCCAACTGGACCAAAATCATCCGTGGAGCTTTTTACATATAGCGCTACCTGGACCCTCTTGCTAGAGATTTCAACTCAGGGGTTTGGGGTGGGGCCTTGGCTTCTGGTTTTACTAATCCCACAGGAGTGGAGAAGCCCTCTCAGATGGAATTTATTTGCTTTCGTGTTGGTTTCTCTCCATAATAGTGAGGAGCAAGGGTTCAGGAGCAGGATTGCCTGGGTTTGAATCCTGGCTCTGCCACCTGGTTGCTGAATCATCGTAGGTAATTTTCTTCACCTCATCTGTAAAATGGGGGTGATACTAGCACTTACCTTACAAGTTGTGATAATTAAATGAGTATTAAATATAAAGTCCTTAGAACAATGCCTGGTAAGTACTTGATATGTGTCAGCTATTATTTGTTGTTAGTAAAAGTGTCCAGAGCAGGGACTGGGTTGTTTATTCTTGGAATTCCAAGAGCTAGTGCCTCACCTGCCTTATGTGTTGGCATTTAGTAAATGTTGAGGAGTTGAATTGAAAATGATAATCTACGTGGGAATAAAACCAGAAGACAGGTTGGAAGTAATTTTAGGCTTATAATTTCCTGCCTTATCAGAAAGATTTAGTGTCATAAGCCGTCAGTAGCCCACCCAATTATTGTCCAAAAATGAGAACCAGCAAATAGACATGGAGTGAAAATAGCTCAGGCCATAGAAAATGCAGAAACATGGAGGAAAATTGGGGCATCCTCTCAAAGATTTGTTGAAAAAAATCTTTCTTTTGTAAAAGTACTTTGGTTGGTAAATCAAACACTGAATTAATATAATGCATACCCACGTTGAGTAGTGGCTTTGAAAAATTACATTAATTTACTACCTTGGCACCTTAGAGCTGGAAGGGGTCGTCTTGGACATCTTAACTCTTCAGATCTCTGTTTCCTTATCTACAATAGAGGGACCGTTGAAGTAGCTTCTCTACAGTCATACGACCACTAGTGCCAAAATTAGATCTCATGGCAGTGCTGAGTCCATCACGGTCTGCTGCTGTCACAGTAATTAATTGTGATAATTATCAAACCAAACACGTTGCATTCTGATTCCTGTCAAGCCTGCTCCTCCTTCCGTTATAATGATGGCACCACCCTCCTCCCAGCTGCCTTCAGTTGGTTAGTTCTGGTCAGAATGGAAACCTATCAGATTGTAGGAGGACATGTTAGAATGTGTTAAGTCCATGAGTCAGGAAAACATACATAGATTAGCAAATGAGTATAGAAGAGCAGATGAGATAGCAAATACAAGACCATAGAAAATTGACATTCTTTAGTCCTAAGAGTGAGGTAAGCCAAGAAAACTTTTTTTTAAAAATATTTATTTATTTGTTTATTTGGCTGCTGTGGGTCTCAGTTGCGGCACGCGGGATCTTTATTTGCAGCATGCATGCCGGATCTAGTTCCCTGACCAGGGATCGAACCCAGTCCCCTTCAGTGGGAGCATGGAGTCTTAATCACTGGACCACCAGGGAAGTCCCAAGAAAACTTTTTTTTTAAAGCCTGATAAGTAGGCTAAAAGTCTTGATAAAAATTGGACTTCAAGAATGCTATTTCCAGGTGACTTCAATTACGGTAATTTAGTTCACTATAATATTCTGATGTGTATTTTAATTGATTGTATTCAGTTTTATTCCTTCCAAGAGTATAAAGCACATTGCCCTGTACATAGAGGCAAACAATTAGTAGTATGTAAAATTGAATTAAACTGCATTGCAGTTTTATAGTCCAGCCCTATCAAAAATCAAAGGATTAGTTTCCGTCAATGTCCTTTCACCCAAATTCATTTGTACAAATCAGGTGATTCATACAAATGAAATTAAATAATTAGACTGGGGTGAGGTGCACATTTTGATTTGTCCCAGTCTTTGGAAAGTTCTAGGCCATCCCAGCTGTGTGACCTCAGGATGTATTTTTCTACTTCTCTGAGCCTCATATTTCTCTTCTGTAAAACAAGGAATAAAATATCAGTCTCACAAGAGTGTTGTATGTATATCTCAGAGTGTCTGAAAACACCAGTAAAACATCTCATACACAGTGAACACTCCAAATATTTTGTTTCTTACTGCCATTGCACCTTTTCTACTCCTTTTCTTCCATCTCTTCAAGGATAGCAAATTATCCTTGCCTTAGACATTTAGATTGTTTAAAGATTTCTATTCTAATATCCAGGGAAGTAGCTAGCACTGGTTAATATTTCTCCCTTCGTCTGATCTCATCTATCTCTTTTTTTTTGTCATTTTTATTTCTTTACCTTTTTATTGAAATACAATTGATTTACAATGTTGTGTAAGCTTCAGGTGTACAGCAAAATGATTCAGTATATCTATATCTATATATCTATTCTTTTTCAGATTATTTTCCCTTATAGGTTATTACAAAATAAGGAGTGTGGGAGGGAGATGCAAGAGGGAGGAAATATGGGGATATATGTTTACATATAGCTGATTCACTTTGTTATACAGCAGAAAGTAACACACCATTGTAAAGCAATTATACTCCAATAAAGATGTTTAAAAAACAGATGAGAAATTAAAAAAAATATATTGAATGTAGTTCCCTGTGCTATACAGTAGGTCCTTGTTGTTTATCTATTTTATATACAGTAGTGTGTATATGTTAATCCCAAACTCCTAATTTATCCCTCCTCCCTCCTTTCCCCTTTGGTAAATGTAAGTTTGTTTTCTATGTCTGTCGGTCTCTTTCTGTTTTGTATATAAGTTCATTTGTGTCATTTATTTAGATTCCACATATAAGGGATATCATTATGATATTTGTCTTTCTCTGTCTTACTTCACTTAATATGATAATCTAGATCCATCCATGTTGCTGCAAATGGCATTATTTCATTCTTTTTTATGACTGAGTAATATTCCAGTGTATGTGTCTGTGTGTGTGTGTATACACATATATATACATATATATATATATATATGTGTGTGTGTATATCTATCTATCTAGCTATATCTATATATATATCTACCACATCTTCTTTATCCATTCCTCTGTCAGTGGACATTTAGGTTGCTTCCATGTCTTGGCTATTGTGAACAGTGTTGCACTGAACATTGGGGTGCATGTATCTTTTCGAAATGTTTACAGAAATGGAAAGAAACTTTTCCAGGATGGAAAACTTCCATCCTCCAAATGAAATATAACTACTGTACACATGGAATGTGTCCCAGTCACTGAAGCACTTTGAGTATAGGCACCACCTCCTACATGTGATAAGAGATCCAGAGCCTGGATGAAGCTCCAAAAGAGGTAATTATGTTACATATCAGAAAAGCTGTTTCTGTAGCATTTTCACCCAGAGGTGGGTCTGGCAGGCAGCTGTCCAGAAGACCCTGCTGCATATACGCCAAAGCAAGCGCTTCTAGAAAGAGGCTGCCGAACGGATTGATAGGATTTCCTGCATTCATTTCTCAAATGTCGTAATATAAAACATGGGGAAAGGGAAGGGGAAACACTGTGATGAGGCAGTGAGCCACTGAATGGAGGTGATTCTTATCAATATTTTTGGTGATTTTCTGCATTGAAAAATGTTCTCCCATCAACATCTATTACAAGTATAATCAGATGTTTAAAAGTGATTTAAAAAAATTTAAAAAGCTCATCCAAGGACGAAGTTTAGAGGAAGAAATTTGGAGGAAGATATCCTGTGTCTTGAGGCGGGGACGAGTTTGAGTATGACGACCAAAGATGTCTCCAAGTGACTAAAAAGGAAGCAACCCTGGAGAGGGATTACTGTGGAGCTTAAAGAAATGCCTTGTTTGAAAAAATCCTAAATTAAACAAATTATTTTAGATTATACATGCTTAATGTAAACATTTAATTAATTCAGTAAAGAGGGGCAAGGAACCAGATTTCCAAATCTTTGGAGACAACAGCTCTTAATAAATTGATAAACATTTATCCAGACACTTTTCTATGGATTTATAGAATTTGAGTCTATGTATATAACTTTACCTAAATGGGATTATGCAGCTTGCATTCTTACTCAGCATTATATCTTAGATGGATTTCTATCGGGGAAAAGTCCTTGTCATTATTGTTAATGGCTACATGATATTTCATCATGCTGGAATTTACTTGAGAGTGAGTCTCCTTTTGATTGACTCTAATAAGCAATGCTATAATAAACATTGATTGGAAAATCCAACTCTTCTCTGTTAAGTCAGACATTAAGTAGACGTGCAAAACTGTGAAACAACACTTTTCTCACTGATTTTTTTTGTTTGGAAAATATTTCTTTTTCCTAAGAACATATTATTTATATTAATATGCAGTGGGGTCATAATACCTATTAAAGAATTTTTTAATTTTAATATGGTAAATTATTGACAGATATAAATAAAGCTCTTTGGGGTCATCAATAATTTTGAAGAGTGTAAAGGGGTCCTGAGACCAAAACATTAGAAAACCAGAAGAAACAAAGCCATATACACCATTAACTTTGGGGTTAATTATCTTGAATTGTTAGTAACCTCTTCTTTGTAGAATCTCATTGCTTTTTTGTATATTTCTCACAGGGCCGAAAATAGTGCTGGGCTTAGTAGTTAATAAATATGAACAGAATCAATGTGAACCTCGTCATCAACTTTATAAGCTGTGTTTCTGTGCTTGCCGTCTTTGAGGCAACAATGGACCTTGAATATACAGGCAGGGTTCAAACTTCAGTAAATGCGTTCTTGAAAAACTCTGTGTGACTGAAAATGGCAAATATCTATCTGCCTTCTTGGTATTTATCACTTCAAATCATCTTCAGTCTGCTTATCAAGTGATATGATGACTGACATGTTTACTTTGGTTTCTCTTTCTTCTTATCAAAGTCAATGATCAAACATTCCATGTGAAGAAGCTTAATAGTCACTGCTAAGGAAAAAAAAAAAAAGTAAAATCTTTCCCCTCAAGGAATTTACAAATTAAGGTGATTATTCTTTTTAGAAAGATTTGTGGGAGTTTCCTGGGGCTGTGATAGGGTGGTTTCAGTACAACGTCTTATAAAACGGAGCCCCTACCCTCCAAAATCTCCTTGTGGGGGTGGAGAGATACCAGGATGATGACAAAACATGCTGGAGCATAAATGTTTAGCGTTATATACTGTCAGAAGCACTATTGTTTGATTAACCCTTATAATCGTGAGCTTCTTTAGAAGGGAGACAAAATTGTAACAGGCATCTCAACAACTGAAAACTTCTCTGGGTTAAAAAAAAATTTTTTTTTTTTTTTTAGGACAAAGACATAGAGTAGTAGGATTCAAGTAAATACAATTAATATTAGTAATAATGACAGCAATAATACTTGGCAAGTTTATTTTAAATTTATCTATAGCCTGAGTAATTAAGTAATAAGTATAATTTGTGAATATCTTTATATCTTCTGCTAGCCATGTATCATGACTTTCTTTTTTTTTTTTAATTTGTTTTTGGCTGCGTTGGGTCTTTGTTGCTGCGCATGAGCTTTCTCTAGTTGCGGCGAGCAGAGGCTACTCTTCGTTGCGGTGCGCGGGTTTCTCGTTGCAGGGCACAGGCTCTAGGTGCGTGGGCTTCTGTAGTTGCAGTGCGCTGGCTCAGTAGTTGTGGCACACGGGCTTAGTTGCTCTGCGGCATGTGGGATCTTCCCGGACCAGGGATTGAACCTGTGTCCCCTGCATTAGCAGGCAGATTCTTAACCACTGCGCCACCAGGGAAGTCCCTGTCATGACTTTCTAAAAACTATTAAACATAGTTTACAGACAGAAGTTTACATTTTAGATGAGTGAATGAAGACTGTTGCAGTAAAAATGTGTCAGCAAGAGAGTCCTTATTTCTATCTATGATGGAAGAAAATCACAACAGAGAAATCTGCCATTTAACCTTTCTAGGTACCATCGTCTGTTTAATCAGCCAACCAAATCTCTTTGTTAAATTTACTAGTCATAAATCCAATTGTTTAAAATCCAGGAAGACTCTCAAGTGACCTGCTTAGTCAATTCACTTTTCCCCCTTAAAAGACAATCACAGCGCTTTATTGAGCATTACTGAGCACAAGCGACAGGAAAGGCACTCTGTTAAATACTAGAAGGGATTAAAGAACAGTATGGAATCTCTCCTCCTGGGCTCATAGTTGCTTCCTTTTTTTTTTTTTTTTTTTAATTATTTATTTATTTATGGCTGTGTTGGGTCTTCGTTTCTGTGCTAGGGCTTTCTCTAGTTGTGGCAAGTGGGGACCACTCTTCATCGCGGTGTGCGGGCCTCTCACTGTCGTGGCCTCTCTTGTTGTGGAGCACAGGCTCCAGACGCGCAGGCTCAGTAGTTGTGGCTCACGGGCCCAGTTGCTCTGCGGCATGTGGGATCTTCCCAGACCAGGGCTCGAACCCGTGTCCCCTGCATTGGCAGGCAGATTCTCAACCACTGCGCCACCAGGGAAGCCCCCTTAGCTGCTTCCTTTAAATGTTGTTTCAGTTTCAAGTATTTGAGGATGTGGGGTATGTCATTCTGATCAACCTTTTACTTATCTGCTTCAGACAAATTTGCAGAATTTGAATGAAAGCACAACTGCTGATAGCCACAATTTCATCCCAGCATTTCTGCAGCTAGCCTGGCCATCACTCACTGCAACCACGTGTAATCTGTTACAGGAGAAGGTAGGTGCTCCATGATCCCACACCACTGCTAGACTTGTTAGTGTGCTCAGAACCTACACTATCTGAAGCAACTTGAGTGGCTGCATACAGCAGGAGGAAGCCTGTGGCTTGTGGCAAATCTGGCTTCTGTCTCTGTTAACAGGTTTCATTTTGCCAGGCACCATGCAACGATGCATGCCATGGATTTGAATCCCGCTTCACTGCTTGTAGGACACGGTCTGGCATGGGGAAAGCACTCAGTGTATGTTGGTAATTATCTCCATCACAACCACTGGATAAGCTTAGGCAATTATTCTCTGAGCCTAAAATGAGAATAATGCCCATTATATTTACCTTGCAATATCACTGTGAAAATTATAAGAAAGATTACATAAAGAGCCATTAGTATAGTGGCCAATAAATAGAACAAAGAAATTATAGCTGCTATTATTATTTTTTTATTTTATTTTTTAACTAATTAATTTATTTATTTATTTATGGCTGTGTTGGGTCTTCGTTTCTGTGCGAGGGCTCTCTCTAGTTGCGGCAAGCAGGGGTCACTCTTCATCGCGGTGTGCGGGCCTCTCACTATCGTGGCCTCTCTTGTTGCGGAGCACAGGCTCCAGACGCGCAGTCTCAGTAGTTGTTGTGCACGTGCTTCGTTGCTCCGCGGCATGTGGGATCTTCCCAGACCAGGGCTCGAACCGTGTCCCCCTGCATTGGCAAGCAGATTCTCAACCACTGCGCCACCAGGGAAGCCCACTACTGCTATTATTATTGACGTTGTTATTGTTACTGTTATTCATACTATTGAGGCTGGAAGTGTGTCTACTTCTGCTAAGCCATCTATTCAGTACAATACATCATAACAGTGGATTATAGCAATGTTTCTCTTAGGCGCTGATATTTTCTAATAAGATAAAACATCATATCCACTGCTGTTTTGATCATTTGGAATCAACATTGTCGTATATTTGCTTTGTAGGCACACCATAAAAATCTCTTCATTAACACACATGATAGCATCTTTTATTTTCTTTCACTCAATCAGAAGCTTTCTCTGCCAACAATTAGTCATGTTTCAGCGAAGCAATGACTACCTAAAGGAATACTGATGTTCTACAGAACTTCATCCTTCTTGCGTTTTCATAATTGTCATGGGAAATTAAGATCCGATCAGAGTCACAGCCTATAGCATAGGAAATATATGATTCAGAAAACAGCACAGGGCTTCCCTGGTGGCGCAGTGGTTGAGAATCTGCCTGCTAATGCAGGGGACATGGGTTTGAGCCCTGGTCTGGGAAGATCCCACATGCCACGGAGCAACTAGGCCCGTGAGCCACAATTACTGAGCATGTGCATCTGGAGCCTGTGCTCTGCAACAAGAGAGGCCGCGATAGTAAAAGGCCCGTGCACCGCGATGAAGAGCGGCCCCCGCTTGCCACAACTAGAGAAAGCCCTAGCACAGAAACGAAGACCCAACACAGCCAAAAATAAATAAATAAATAAATAAAGTAAACAACGCGTTAAAAAAAAAAAGCTATGAGAAGGTAAACAAGTCTCTGAAAAAAAAAAAAAAAGAAAACAGCACAGCATTATTTTCTTGTTGTTGCCAGATAACTCTGAACTGTAGGCTTTGCAGAACCGCTTTGGGCTGAAAGGGTTCTTACTCCACAGATTTCTTCCTTTTATGATTGCTAGAGTCATTGAAAGTAAATTTCAGATCGAGCTAAAGGAAAATAACAAAGTCATTATGTAGCAACAGCCTCTTGTGTTTGACAGAAATTTTCATACTTTTGATTCAGATCTTTAGAAAAAATGGAAGTAAGGATTAATAACAAACAAGGTGCCAGAGAAGGATATTGCTGCACGAAACCTTTGCTTTGTTGATTATTTGCAAATTGTGTTCTAGTACTATATTCTCATTTGTTAAAAGATGCTGGAAAATAACCCAGCTCTTAGGTTTTGTTAAGATTTTGATGCTGTGGCATAACCCCCTAATTGTATTCATTTTTCACTTCGTCCTTTTAGTAATAGAATCTCCCAAGTTCTAGTTGGGTACACAGACCCCATTTCCTAGGCTCCCCTGAAGCTAGGTATGTGATTCCATTCTGGTCAATGGGCTGTGGGCTGCCCTTTAAAAAGAAGCTGGTTGTCTTTTACCCTTCCTATGGGGTGGAATGGAGAAAAGGTACTGTAGATGAGAGCATCGAACCACAAGGTAGAAGGGTACACTTAAAGAGTAAATTGAACTCTATGTAAATTGGACCTTAACTTACAAAAATAGGGGGGAAAAAAAAAGAGCCTGGGTTCCTGGAGGACCTCACAGAGCAGAGTCAGTTTCCTGTCCCGACCTGCCCAAAACCCCTACACTCCTCCGATAAAGGAAAATATGCTTCCATTCTGCTTGAGGCACTGTGTTTTAGGGTAGTCGTGCTACAGCAGCTTGGGCTATGCCCTAATTACTAGAGGTGTTCTAAATTTTCCACCCTTGCTATTTTCCTGTTGGATGAAGGGCTCGTGGGACACAGTACACGTTAAAAGGAAAAAGAAAAATGACTTGTCTAACACTTTTTTCCAAGATGGTGGACAAAGGCCAATATCACATTATGGGCACTTTCAGCTTATTATGTGTCCTCAGTATCTGTACCAGTTTTGGTTCCTTTTTATTTTTTTCTTGTTTGTTAAATGAAATGAACAACGACTGTGCTACAGCTATGGTAGCCTCGTACAAAAGTGGTAAATTTGTTATAGTAAGCTCTAAGTAAAGTGGCCATTATTGTCTTTTTCTAGATAAGTAGGACCACAGTGGGGAATTCAACATGCCACGGAAGATGGTACAGAGGACAAAGGAAACTGTGATAACGTGAATAAGGGGTAGTTTGTATTGAGCATTAGGGTTGATGGCAGCTAACCTTACCCTTCTCTAAAGAGACGAAATAACCCCCTTGCATTTATCAAGTCCCCAAGTTGCATCCTACAGGCAGAACCCTATGCATCATGCTGCTTCACTGAAAGGAAATAGGGAAGCTGTGGCGGCCCCTGTGAAACTCCCCTTGACATATTTAGTCTGTGGCCTGTGAGTATCCACTCCAACTCCAGATGCATGGGTGCCCTGTAGTCAAATCGGACAGGGTTTTGCATCTGTCACCGGGGTAGAGCTGAGAGAAAGGGAGCAGGTATGACAGGCCACAGTAAGAATACAACACAGACTTCCTTTTAAGTCCAAGTATAGGTATGTTTTTGTCTCACTGATACCCTTGGTACATCTGGGATGGTACATAGCGCAGTGAGTCATTCAGAAAGTGGAAACGGAAAGGGTTGATGTGTCTGTTATTGGGCTTTGCAGCAAAAAAGTACTTCTAGAGGAACTTGGAGAGCACTGTGCTTCCTTCTCCTCCCCAGGTAACTTTTTATTGTCTCTGTTTTGGTTATTTAAATGTATGTATGGCTGGGAATTCTTGTAGCACAAGGATTACAGGGATTTTCTGTGCTCCAAGTCACCAGCATCTTAAATATCATCCATGGTTCCCCCAGAAGTATCAGAGAAAATGACTTCTCAACATAGGAAGCTTGATGAGTCCAGAAATAATCCAAATTCCTTAGTTTTGGTATGAGAAGCCCTTCATAGTCTGCCTTCTGCCTCCTTGTGATATGATCTCAGATGGTAGAGGCATTGGAACCATCAGACTCAATCGCAGTTTTTGGCCACAAAGCATGACCCATCGATTCTTAGTAGAGAAGACCAACCCCATTACCTTCCTCACTATCATTTTATTTTTACACCCATGAGAGTCTTTGGGTCTAGTTGATGGGGTCCAGAGGATAATCCTAAGATCCTGAGATGGTTCTCCAAGAAGGAGGTGGTTTAGGAAGTAAGAGACCATGCTGTCTGCTCACTCCCAGCCTCAGCCGCAGTGTGCCAGGCCAGCTTCGGAGGGAAGACCACAATTCTGGGGCCCCGGCCCTTTCGGCTGTTGCCTTCTTCCCTAAGGTCGTTAACGAGCATGCTAATTAGTGGCAATTTCCCTGGTGGTTTTTGTGATGTGGGGATTTGTCCACTAAGAAATGGCCCGGAACTGCAAACTCATTTAAAATAGTCAATCCTACTGGAGATAGAAATAACTCCTGTCTGTGTTGATCCTAGCTAGTGACCAGTGACCAGGAGGTAAAGTCTTGGGAAGAGAAGCCTGGGCCTCTGACTCAGCAGAAACCACCATCTGACATTTTTAGCCTCTTCTCTGGGCCCGTCCTACTGTAGAGACACTTCTTCCTACAGGCCAAATTTGACAAAGCATCTCTACCAGATCATACTCTGAGGTACACCAGCTGCCCTCCTGCCAATAAATTTGGACTCATTTCTTGTTACCCTTCTGATGCTCAGGATTCACAGCACATGTCTCTAAGGAATACCCAGATTTGTATAAACTTGAACAAAATATCTAGGAAGAGGAGAAAAGGATAGCATCACAATAGATCAGCAGTTCTCAGGCAGGAGTGTCTTGAATCCTAGGGGTCTTTTGGCAATGTCTGGAGACATTTTTGGTTGTCACAACATGGTGGGAGTATGGTGCTGGTGCTAGTGGCATCTAGTGGGTCAAGTCCGCAGGTGCTGCTAAATATCTGCAAGGCACAGAACAGCCCAAACAACAAGAATTATCCAGTCCCTAAATGTCAATAATGCTGAGGTCGAGAAGCCCTGGAATAAATGAAGACAAGGAAATATTCTCATATATTCTGCAGTTTAGGAAATGGGTTCTAAATTTTTACTGAGCATCTATTATGTACATAAATGGTGCTATATTTTATGAGAGAGTCTAAGAAATAAAAGTCATATTCACTAACATCAAGAAGTTTCTAATTTACTTGGAAATAATACGTATGCAATGAAAAGTTGTGTTATTTTCTGTAGCAGTAGTTCGTTTGCAAAGGAGATTGGTTTATTTGTATTAGTTTGCTAGGGCTGCTGTAACAGAGTACCACAGTCTGGGTGACTTAAACAACAGAAATTTATTTTCTCACAGTTTTGGAGGCTAGAAGTCCTAGATCAAAGTGTCAGCAGGGTTGATTTCTTCTGAGGCCTCTCTCTTTGGCTTAGAGTTGGCTGTTTTCTCCCCATGTCTTGAAATGGTCTTCCCTCTGCAATTGTCTCTGTCCTAGTCTCCTCTTCTTTTAAGGGCACCAGTCCTATTGGATTAGGGCATACCTAATGATCTCATTTTAATGTAATGGCCTCTTTAAAGCAGGGGTTCCCAACCCCTAGGCCACGGACAAATACTGGTCCATGGCCTGTTAGGAACGAGGCCGCACAGTGGGAGGTGAGCGGTGGGTGAGCGAGCAAAGCTTCATCTGTATTTACAGCCACTGCCCATTGCTCACATTACCGCCTGAGCCTCCGCTCAGCATTATGGTGAGTTGTATAATTATTTCATTATATATCACAATGTAATAATAATAGAAATAAAGTGCACAATAAATGTAATGCACTTGAATCACCTCGAAACCATCTCCCCCCACTCCCCACCCCCGGTCTGTGGAAAAATTGTCTTCCACGAAACCGGTCCCTGGTGCCAAAAAGGTCAAAAATGTTGGGGACCGCTGCTTTAAAGACCTTATCTCCAAATACAGTCATATTCTGACGTGCTGGGGCTCAGGACCTCAACACATGAATCTGGGAGGGGACATCATTCAGCCCATAACAGTACTTGTTTGTTATAACTTGATAACCAGAGGTAGAAATATAAGAAGAAGCATAGGAATGTGTTCCAAGGTACTATATAAGGACTGTTACACTTTTTAAAAAAGGAAAATGGGCCTAATGCACATTTAAAATTGTTTTTGAGTCTTCAAGTAGGAAATGTTGTTGATCTGAACAGGGATGATATTTTAGGAAATTGTCTGGGATGAAGGCCAGATTACTTCCTACCCCAACTCATCCATTCAACATAGATGTATTGAGCTCATGTTATGTTGTACCTAGGTTGTGCTAGTCTCCTAGATAAATAGAAAAGATTGCTGCCTTTGGGAAGCTCACAAGCACATTTGTGTGTGTTTGTGGACGTGAGTGCAGTGGGGAGGGTGGGTGAAGGATAAGGCAGGAAGAGCTAGAGAACAGTACTTCAATATTTGTGTGGTCCAGGTGCTGAGGACCCCCATGGGCAGGGTAACTACTTCTGACCAGGGCTATTGCAGGGCAGAAGTTCAGCTTGGACACTCTGGGAGACTGGTAGTTGACAGCTGGTGTCCATTATGATTGCCCAAGTGGTTGCTCAATATTTTGAATGTCATCCCCAGGTTGTTGAGGAAGGTGAAAGAGGAGGTAAGAGTGTCAGCTGGATCTTGTGGATCAATAGGAGTTTGCCTTGCTGGGGGGTGGAGTGGGGAGGAAGACAAGGAATTATGAATAGATGGAAGAGCATGGAGTCAGGAAAAAGACCAGACTGTGGGCAACGTGAAGTCGAGGATGGCATCTATCTTGCTAACCATTATGTCCTCAGTGCTACCCTCTGACGCATAATAGGCTTTCAATAAACATTGATTGAGTAAATACATGAATGAAAGAGCACAGCACATTTGGAGAATGATGAAAAGCAGTAGGAGAAGGTTTGGAGAGGAAGCTTGGGCCATGTGCCAGGGCTGCCCAGGTCATGGGAGAAATCAAAGACACAGGCTTCTCCCATTCCAGCACTCCAAGAAACTTTTCAGGAAGAGGTGAGAGGGGAGATATGTGGGGATAGGATGGGAAGGAGAGGCTTTGTGTTGCTTTACTCACGAGTCACTTTTAGGGATTAGATGGCTCTGACTTGTCATTCCATTAGTCACACACAAAGCATAACTGTATAGTCTTGGTTGTTGTAACTATCCAAGTCTTTGTAATTCCCCAAGTCTCAGTTTTCTCATCTGTAAAATTGAAATAACAATCATCTCATTGATGGAGGATTAAATTATTTAAAACATATGAAGCATCACAGTAATGGCACATAGTAAGTGCTCAACGGAATAGTTATTATTTTTAGGTCAGAATGTCTTTCAATGGAATAGATCACTTTTAGGATATTCTTCAAATTAATTCATCATCTGTCTACTGAGGTTTGAAATTTCTTAGAGGAGGAGAAACCTACCGCTCTACAAGTAGAGTTAAATGACTTCAAATACAAATATAAATACAAGTAGCAATGGCTTCAAATATAAACATCCAGCTGAGCTACCCCAGAGGTGTGAATAAACTACAAGAAAGGTGCAAACAGACAATCAGCAAGTGTGATTGACTGGTTACAGAATCTTGCTGGTCTGATTGGAGGGAGATGGTGAAAGAAGTAAAATGTCTCTGGGTACCTACCTCACCAGGAAGGTAAGTGGGAAGTTAAGGAGGACTGGAAAGGGTGCAGAAAGAAGCTGGGGCAAGTCACTGATTTCAGATCTTTCACGGACAGTCTTTGGGTCCTACAGAACATGGATTTTTTGCTCATGTAGGTGTAGGTGGAATCACTGCTGCCTCAGGGATTCATGAAGACTTCTCCAACAAGGATGGTGTGAGCCATAGAGGTTTGGTTCCCAATGATCCAGTGAGCTTTCTGAGGAAGGAGAAAGTTCAGAGGCAGGAGTGTTTAGGGAAACCTTCCTAAAGCTGTGAATGGGAGCAGGGCCTGGGGAATGAGAGGAGTTTGGATGGGAGAAGAGGGTTAGAAAAGTCTGTAAGGTTTGGGTCCCAACTGATGGTCTTCCTGGAAGGATCCAGCTCATGAATCTTGTCTGGATGCTGAACTCCCTTCTGATGAGGATCCTGATGGATATTTGCTCAAGGAAAGATGAAAAATAGGAAAATTTAAAAATTAAGATAATTTGAGTGCTATGTGTCAGCTACTCTTCTAAGCAAGTTATATACGTGCCATGTACTATTATTACCCTCACTTTACAGACAAGAGACTGACGTGGAGGGAGTTTAAGCAATTTTTGCCAGAAACCATAGCAAGTCAGTGATGGAGCTACTTTTGAATTGACTCTCATCCTATTCTCAATTAATTAACTAGAATTCAACTATAGGGTAAAAGAAACAGAGACAGAGAGAGAGAGAGAGTGGAGAACTCCATCTGTTCTGCTGAATGTGATGGGGTCCTGGGCATCAAGCCTGAAATAGTCAAAACTTGCTAGAAAATCCAAGGAAAAAAATGTGTGTTTTTAAAATTAAAATAACTGAGGTATAATGTGCATACAGAAAAGTGCACCAATCACAAGTGTCCAACTTGGTGAATTATGACAGAGTGAACACAGAGTGTAACTACCACCCAGGTCAAGAAATAGAACATTATAAGACCCCCAGAGGCTCCCCTTGTGCTCCAAGCTCTCCCACCACATCCCAGTTTTCTCTTCTCTCTCTCGTAAATAAGTTTTAATGATGTTCAAGCCACCGACTGAGATGGGAAGCACTCTGCTCAGGAGGTCTGCCTGAGGGTGGTGACAGAGGGCTTGGCACCCTTGAGGAATAGATTGAAGAATTAATCAAAGGTCATAAAGAAGCATCAAACAACTAAGAATTGGGAGAATGGACACAGGATCTTATACACATAGTCTTTTCACTTTGGACCTCAATGAGTAGTGAGTTGAGTTTATCATACTCTTTTGTTTATAACTGCTATCATCACTAGTTCTTGTAGGGCTCTCACTTATTTTATTTATTCATTACTTATTTACTCATTCCCCAACCCCAGCTTTATTGAGATACAATTGACATGTAACATTCTGCAAGCTTACAGTGTACAACCTGATGATTTGATTTACATATATGTTGTGAAATGATTGCCACAATTAGGTTAGTTAACACATCCATCAGTTCACATAGTTACCTTTTTTTTTGTGGTGGGAACATTTAAGATCTACTCTCTTAGCAACTTTCAAGTATACGAGAGTATTGTTAATTATAGTCACCATTCTGTACCTTAGACCCTCAGAACTTATTCATCTTGTAACTGGAAGTTTGTACTCTCTGACTGACATCTTCCCATTTTCCCCTCCCCCAGCCTTTAGTAACCACCATCTAGTCTCTGTTTCTATGAGTTAGCTTTTTTAGATTCCATATATAAGTGATATCATACAGTGTTTGTCTCTCTCTGTCTGACTTATTTCACTTTGCATGATACCCTGAAGATTCAGCCATGTTGTCACAAATGATAGGATTTTCTTCCTTTTTATGGCTGAATAATATTCCATTGTGTGTGTGCGTGTGATATATATATATATATATATATATATATATATATATATATCACATTTTTTTAAACATCTTTATTGGAGTATAATTGCTTTACAATGGTGTGTTAGTTTCTGCTTTATAACAAAGTGAATCAGCTATACATATACATATATCCCCATATCTCCTCCCTCTTTTTTTTTTTAAACATCTTTATTGAAGTATAATTGCTTTACAATGGTGTGTTAGTTTCTGCTTTATAACAAAGTGAATCAGTTATACATATACATATGTTCCCATATCTCTTCCCTCTTGCATCTCCCTCCCTCCCACCCTCCCCATCCCACCCCTCTAGGTGGTCACAAAGCACCGAGCTGATCTCCCTTTGCTATGCGGCTGCTTCCCACTAGCTATCGATTTTACATTTGGTACTGTATATATATCCATGCCACTCTCTCACTTTGTCTCAGCTTACCCTTCCCCCTCCCCGTGTCCTCAAGTCCATTCTCTACGTCTGTGTCTTTATTCCTGTCCTGCCCCTATGTTCTTCTGAACCATTATTATTATTATTTTTTTAGATTCCATATATATGTGTTAGCATATGGTATTTGTTTTTCTCTTTCTGACTTATTTCACTCTGTATGACAGACTCTAGGTCCATCCACCTCATTACAAATAACTCAATTTCGTTTCTTTTTATGGCTGAGTAATATTCCATTGTATATATGCCACATCTTCTTTATCCATTCTTCTGTCAATGGACACTTAGGTTGCTTCCATGTCCTGGCTATTGTAAATAGAGCTGCAATGAACATTGTGGTACATGGCTCTTTTTGAATTATGGTTTGCTCACTACTATATGCCCAGTAGTGGGATTGCTGGGTCATATGGTAGTTCTATTTTTAGTTTTTTAAGAAATCTCCATACTGTTCTCCATAGTACAGCACATCTTCTTTATCCGTTCATCTGTCAACGGACACTTAGATTGTTACCATGTCCTGTCTGTTGTGAATAATGCTGCAATGAACATGGGGGTGCAGATATCTCTTCAAGATCCTGATTTCATTTTCTTCAAATATATACCCAGGAGTGGGATTGCTTTACTCATTCCTTTTTGTCCCCATTCTCCAATCTTGTTTCCTTCTCCATATGCAACTACTCTAATGTTTGTATCATTTTGTTTACAAGTGTTCTTACAAAGTATTTGTTGTTTTCTTGTCTGCTTGTAACTTAAATAACCTTTTATTATGGGGAACTTTGAACATAACTCAAAAGACATAAGAGTATAATGAACTCCCTGTGCCCATTACTCAGCCTCAATGACCACTGGCCCAAGGCCAATCCCACCCCATCTACACCCTACCCACTTCCTTCCTTTCAGACATTGGATCATTTCATCCATGAATATTTCAGTGTGTATCTCTACAAGATAACATAACCACAATATCCTTATCAATAGTTTTAAAAGAACAATATTTCCTGAATATCATTAAATAGAGCTCAAATTTCCAATCCACTCATAAATGTTATTTCTTTCCACAGTTTTTTTATATGAATCAGAATTCATATAAGGCCCATACATGGTGATTGATTGATATTTCTTTGTCTCTTTTAATCAATAGGCTTCCCCCAGAATCTGTTTCGTTTTTTCCTCGCTT
The DNA here is from genome assembly GCF_965194805.1 of Balaenoptera borealis. Classification (NCBI taxonomy): domain Eukaryota; kingdom Metazoa; phylum Chordata; class Mammalia; order Artiodactyla; family Balaenopteridae; genus Balaenoptera; species Balaenoptera borealis. Next base: position 25,378,239 of record NC_138877.1, on the reverse strand, counting down.
GCAATTTATTTCTTGAGGAACCCAGGTTGTTTGTCCCATAGAATTTACCACAGTGTGATTCTGCTGATTCATCTCTGTGGTGTACTTTAACAAGTTTCTCTGTCCACTGTAGTTCATTTGAGTTGGTAGCTGAATCTAGGGACTCTATCAGAATCATATTTAATTTTTTTGAGAAGACTGTCTCACAGTTTGTCTTGTGTTTTTCCATCAGGATGCATGTGATATTTCATTTTCACTTTCCTGCATGTAACATTAGCAGCCATCGATAACAAAAACTTAGGATCTTATTAGTTTATTAGTGTATTAGTTATTTTTTTGGTCTGCAACACCATTGTCACAAACTTAGTGGTTTGCAAAACAAACAAACAAGCAAACAAAAAACCACATTAATCAGAGATCCAGGCAGAAGTTAGCTGAGGCCTTGGCTCCAGGGTCTCTCAGAAGTCTACAAACAAGGTGTTGGCCAGGGACAGGGTATAATCTGAGGCTTGACCAGGGAAGAATCTGCTTCCGAGCCTACCTGGCTGTTGGCACGATTCAAGTCCTCGGGTTGGTCTGACAGAGGGTCTCAGTTCCTTGCTGGTTGTTGGTCAGAGGCCCACCCTTGGTTCCTAGGCATCTGGACGTCTTCATATAGCAGTTTACCTCCTCACAGCTAGCAAGAGAGACAGTCAATAAAGAGAGGCTGCTAGCAAGATGGAAGTACAATCTTATGTAGTGTAATCATGGAGGAGACATCCCATCACCTTTACTGTATTCTATTGATTAGGAGCAAGTAACAGGTCCCAACAGTACTCAAGGAGAGGGGATTATACAAGGGCATGAATACCAGGGATTAAAGGGGCCTGTCTTAGAGTCTGCCGCAGTTAGGTGTTACAAAATGGTGATCTTCTAATTCTAGCATTCTTTCTTTGTTTATTAGCTGGAGCACTTCTATAGTGAGAAATTTCCCCTGATATATTATTTGGTGATTTGTGGTATAATTTGTAGAGGAAAGCCAGAATAAATGCTTAATTCTTTCTTTCTATTTACCAGGTTTATGTATCAGTTATGTATATACCATAGTATGTACAACTAGTTCTTAGTGCCTGCTCATTGAATATTATTCCAGGGTATATTTTACCCACTTTATCTCTTTGTTCACCCACTGGACACCAAGAGTGCCTCCAAATCTCTGCCGTGGTGACCATTCTCATACAGCTTCCCTTAAGACCCTTGTAGCCACAGTGCACCTGCTGGATAGGAGAGTATAACTAAGTAGTCAGTTTGCTTAAATAGTGCCAAATTGCTTTCCAGAATGTCAGCACAAAGCTCTCTCTCAAGGAAATAATTTTTTAACATATGTAGCTGGCTTAATAAGGGTGGGAACACCTCAATATCCTCATGAATTTTATGCCCTTCACTAAGCTGAACTAAATGTCTTGAGAAAGTTCTCAAAACTTTTTTTTTTTCCATGCCTCGTGGATTGTGGGACCTTATTTCCCCGACCAGGGATTGAACACAGGCCCCTGGCAGTGAAAGCCCGGAATCCTATCCACTGTACTGCCAGGGAAGTCCCAAAACCATTTCTATCAGAAGCATCCGAGTTAGTCCACATCTCCAAAGCCATAGATGTGCTAGGTGATGGGAGCTGAGAGAATCTTATACAAGCATTTTCTGACCTAGACTACTGCCATCTGGTAAACTATCCAAATTCCATTGCAGATCTCAGAAATGAGAGAAGGGAGGAAGAAGGACGGGACAAGGGAAGGGCTGGGGAAGTGACAGGAGAAATGACTTCACTTATTTAGGAAGGGGCATTAGGAACCTTGCTTTATTCACCCACACAGCATCTGCTCTACAGACATGAAAATCGAGACTAGAGGGGAAGTCATTTGTTCGAGGGTCATTTCGTGAGTGTAAGACTGTGAGGTTAGTCTGCTGGCCCCGAGGTGAGGTCTGGGAGGGAGGTGGGGGGAGCCTTTTGCGAAGGGTAGAGATGAGAAGGTGGCTGAGGACCGGAGCAGCTTGGCCGAGTGGATATTCAGGAGCCCGCAAAAGACACAACACTGTGAAGTGGGGCGGGTCCACCTGCTGAGATCACATGGAGACTGTGGACCTTTCTAACACTTTATGAGCAGCTGATTTAGTCTTCACCACACCTATTCTGAAGGAGGGGTTACCATTCCTCTTTTAGAGAGGTGGGAACAGAGGCTCAGAGGTTTTAAACAACTTCCCCAATGTCTTGCAATTAGAAAGTGTCAGACTGCCATTCAAATTCAGGTCTGTGGATGCCAGAATCTTTTCTCTTAACACACACACACACACTCACACACGCATGTGCGCGGGCACACACACACACAGCCAAAGAGAGGGTTTCAAGGAGGCTGTGGTTAATAGGTCCTAATGCTGAAGCGAGGTCAAGGAGAGTGAGGCGAGAAAGTGGTTTCAGAAATTGTGGTCTTCGGTGGAAAAAGTCCTTCACCGGTTTCCTTAGGCTGCTGCTGCCTAAGGCGGGGTGATGAAAGGTCATATCTGCTGATTTGGGGAGCCTTGAAGACAAGTAGAAATACTGAAATCATTTGGGACCACAGGCAAGTAGAAATACATAGTTGGATCTTGAAGCCTTAAATTAGATGCAGTTTCAAACAGAATTTTTCTGGCTTAGTCACAAAGTTAAGGCAACCATAAGTGACCAGTAGGAAAATGGCTTTGGCTCAAGTCCATAAAAATCAAAGAGATGATAAAATAGAAACTATTTAAATGGTATTGATGATAACTTAATCACAAAGTTAAGAAAGCCATAAATCACCAGACTGAAAATGGCTTTTGCCCAAGTCCAGACAAGAAAGTGGAGAATATTCAAATGGTACAGATGATAGAGCTGCTAGGGCAAAGGATGCAGAAATGCCATTAAAGTGTCATCCCCGAGTGCCTGCATCAGCACGCAGGAGGGTGGGAAGGAGCATTCGGTCTAACTTGAAAGTCCACTGAACGATTAATGTGTCAGGAGCCAGGGGAAACAAAGGACCAGTGGGCTTTTCTACCTCCATCCTCCTCCTTGGAAATGGGCATTACACTTTGGGCATCTTAAATAGCAGACAGTTTTTTTTCTCAAATGCATTTTAATAAGCAGAGCGTAAATAAATCTGCTGCTTCCCCCAAAATACAGAGTTTGTAGTTCAAGAGGCAGAGTGCCAGGCAAGTTGCTTTGGGGGTTTTAAAAAACCCAGCATTTCGTGACCATTGCAAGACCGAGGCAGGGTTTGCAGGAGGGGCTCTTTATTGAAGCCAGGCGAGAGCTGCCTTCTCTTCCTGACAGGGAAGGCTGTTTGGGTCCTTAGGAGAATTTCCTGTGGTGATTGTGCATTTCTGGCCCAAGTCCCTGGGCACCAAAGTCTTCCCCTTCTCCCACCATCTTTTGTTTCTTTTTCTGCCTTTCTCCTCCTCCTTCTTTTCCTCTTATGATTTTCCTCTTGCTATGGACAGTTTGTTGGTGTCCCCCCACAAATCCGTATGTTGAACCCCGTATCCCCATATGGTGGTGTTCAGGGATGGGGGTTTGGGATGTAACTGGATTTGGATGAGGTCATGGGGGTGGAGCCCCCCACGATGGCATTGGTGCCCATATACAGCGGTGAAGAGACCAGAGCTCTCTCTTGGCCACGTGAGGATACAGCGAAAAGCTGGCTGTCAGCAAGCCAGGACATGAGTCCTCACTACAAGCCGACCACGCTGGCACCCTGATCTTGGACTTCCAGCCTCCAGGACTATGAGAAATAAATATTGCTGTTTAAGTCATGCAGTCTACAGTATTTTGTTGCAGCAGCCTGAGCAGACTGGACACTCCCCTTCCCAAGCCTGCTTCCTTGAGCGATTCCACTTACCACGCTCTACCCAACATGTTTAAAAAATTATTCATAATTCCAACATTGGGTTCATGGTAATGCACCAACAGGATGCTATTTATGTTCAACGTGGCTGCAGTAGAACTTCCTTGACCCAGGAATGAGCATTCCTGTTTATCCTTAGCTGAAAAGAGGCAGCATCTGTAAATTTTGGCTGCAGAGTTTCTTCTTCTGCAAAATAGGATGACAGTGCCTACCTCGCCACAGGCTCATAAAGAGTAAATTAAATATCTTTCAGTCTATCCTCCATGCCTCTCATCTTCCTATTCATGCCTTCCACCTTTATATCTCCTATGCTGTATCCTGGGTGAATTCCTCAGTACTCTCCTCCAATTTCTAATTCTCTCATCACTTGTGTTCAATTTTTAACCAGTTTATGAGCTTTTAATTTCAATGACTGTATTTTTACTTTTCAGGATGTATAATTGGTGATTTTTCAGAACCATATGTTCTTCATTCATATTTACTTCTTTTACTTATTTATTTTTGTTCCTCATGCATGTAATTACTTTACCTCTTCGAGAGTTTCAAACAAACTTATTTAACATAATGTTTGAGATTGCTCAGGTACTTCCATTTTTGAAAGAATAAATTTTTCTGGTTTTTGAGATTGTCATCTGACTTTCTTATGTTAGATTTCTTTTAAAATTTAGGTTTGTATGTTCATCTTGACTGGCTTGCCCCTCCCTGTAGCTCTGAGTTATTTTTCTCCCCATTTAGTGGTTTTCACGTTGACTCCACTTGGCTCCCAGGGGCCCTGTTCCAGAACCAGGTTGAATATTTATGGCTGGGCTCTTCTCCCCATGTACTGGGGATACATACATGCAGCCACTAAGCTGGTGGGTGGCTTCACTCAGAATGGGACTCCAGGGAGGGTGTGGAGAAAAGGGAACCCTCCTACACTGTTGGTGGGAATGTAAATTGGTGCAGCCACTATGGAAAACAGGATGACGGTTCCTTAAAAAACTAAAAATAAAGTTACCATATGATCCAGCAATCCCACTCCTGGGCATGTATCTGGAGGAAAACTCTAATTTGAAAAGCTACATGCACCGCAATGTTCATAGCAGCACTGTTTACGATAACCAAGACATGGAAGCAACCTAAGTGTCCATCGACAGAGGAATATATAGAGAAGATGTGGTACATATATACAATGGAATACTACTCAGCCACTAAAAAGAATGAAATAATGCCATTTGCAGTAACACGGATGGACCTAGAGATGATCATACTAAGTGGAGTAAGTCAGACAGAGAAGGACAAATATCATATGATATCACTTATAGGTGGAATCTAAAAAAAACCTGATACAAATGAACTAATTTACAAAACAAAGAGACTCACAGACAGAGAAAACAAACTTATGGTTACCAAAGGGGAAAGGGTAGGGGAGGGATAAATTACGAGGTTGGGATCAACATATACACACTACTATATATAAAATAGATAAAAAACAAGGACCTACTCTATAGCACAGGGAACTCTACTCAATATCTTGTAATAAACTGTAATGGAAAAGAATCTGAAAAATAATATATATAGAACTGAATCACTTTGCTGTATACCAGAAACTAACACAACATTGTAAATCAACTGTACTTTAATTAAAAAAAAAAAGAAGAAGAAGATGATGAATGGGGCTCTAGGGCTGCATCTGCTTCCTCCCAGCACTGCAGGTTCCCGGATTTTATAAAAAGGCCAGTGGCTTAGGGCAGTGGCTACAGTTTTCCTGCCTTCTTTTTTTTTTAATTAATTTATTTATTTTTTGGCTGTGTTGGGTCTCTGTTGTGGCGTACGGGTTCTCAGTGCGGTGGCTTCTTTTGTTACGGAGCATGGACTCTAGGCATGTGGGCTTCAGTAGTTGCAGCACATGGGCTTCAGTAGTTGTGGCACATGGGCTTAGTTGCTCCACGGCATGTGGGATCTTTCTGGACCAGGGCTCAAACCCGTGTCCCCTGCATTGGCAGGTGGATTCTTAACCACTGCGCCACCAGGGAAGTCCCCTGCTTCTTTTTATAACTGAGGGAGGTCAGCACCACCTGTGGCTTCAGGCAGCAATCCTGATTCAGGTCTTATTTCATGCCTGGAAGGCTTTATTCCCTCTTAGCCCAGAGGAATCAAACTTTGGCCACATCTGCCTTCTTGACTGGGAGACCCAGAAGCCCATGGCTTTGACCTGTTTACTACTGTGTGTTTCTCTTCCAGGGAAATATTTATTTGATATTTTGGTGTGATTTTATTTTAAGCATGAAAAATGTTTCATATGTCATTGCTGTGTTTGGAGTAGAGCTGGGGAGCTCGGAACTTGAGCTCACGATGGCGTCTTGCCTAGAGGTGCCTTTTCCAATTTATCTTTTGCACTCTCAGGCTTGTCACGTGGCAGCTCCTCTATGAATTTTGGTGGTTTGTTGTTGCTGGGACACGGGTCTGCTGGAGAGGGAGAGGCTTGAGGGTGAGAAAAATCAAGTTATCACAAAGTCAAGGAAAGTTCTGCGTGTTGAGCTGGGTTTTACATACTCCATGGGGCGTCTGAGACCTTTTTTCTCTGACTATAAAGCCTACCTCGGAAATCCCTCCTTACAGGCAGACCATCAGGGTGTTAAGAATGTCCTTAGCGCTAGAGAAAGTACTGATCCTCTTATTGGAGAAAAGCAACCTCATCCACTTAAGGGCCTTCAGTCTCAGTGTTTAAAGAAGGAGCGTTGTCTTTTAAGCTGATCAGTGGCTCATCAGATGATATGGTAGCCTCACATTTGGGTTCTTGGGCCAGGGAGTCAGTGTTGAACTTTAGTCAGTGGTAGAGACAAGAGCTGTGCTGATTGCTGACGGGAGGCCAACCTGTGTGAAAAGCTGATCTCAGATAATCCATAGATGAGATAATCTGCCCTAGGGTAATAAAGTACCCTCTGTGGAGAAAAATAAGTCAGTAATGTGCTCTCAGTAGGAAATTTGGTCCGTGGGTTGTCAGAACTCAAGGGTGTGATTACAATCTGACTTCAGTGTAACTTTGACCCTTCTGTGTATTTTTCTCATTTATCTCATGAGTCATAGAAACATTTTGATGATTGCAGCAAAGTCTATGGCTATTTGTTTTTAACTTCGCCGAGCTGGAAGAGCCTTATCCAACTATAGAAAACAATACAGTGCCACATTATTATACTCCATATAGCTAGCACGTGGCCTCAGCTCTTTCTTTACCTTTTATCAGAAACATATAAGATTTAGAAGACTGGATCCTGGGTGCTGGGGCATCCCGGTTTGCTGCAAGTTTCTGCAGTTTTGGCTACTCGCTGGCTCAGGGTGGTGTAGGAGACATTGGATGTTTTTGCCTGTCGAGCACTGATTGCCATCCTTCTAGGAACTGAATGCTTTTCTCTGGCAGTGACCACATTCCACCCCTTGAGCCAGGTCCACCCTGCCACAGAGGAGGCCACGTGTCCCATGAGTAGTTCAGGAATGGGCCCAGGCCCTAAGCAGAGTCTTCCTGGACATTTCTGCTAGAACTATCCCCAAATACTTTCATTTTGCTGGGCTTCTGAGCTGGCAACCATCTTCCAACCTTTAGGAGAACACCTGTCCAGCAGGTGGAGACAGAGGCAGAGAGCTCTGAAGATATTTTAAATTTTATTTGTAATAAAAAATTGTATAGGCCTTCCCTGGTGGCGCAGTGGTTGAGAATCTGCCTGCCAATGCAGGGGACACGGGTTCGAGCCCTGGTCTGGGAAGATCCCACATGCCGCCGAGCGACTGGGCCCGTGAGCCACAACTACTGAGCCTGCGCGTCTGGAGCCTATGCTCCGCAACAAGAGAGGCCGCGATAGTGAGAGGCCCACGCATCGCGATGAAGAGTGGCCCCCACTTGCCGCAACTATAGAAAGCCCTCGCACAGAAACGAGGACCAACACAGCCATAAAAATAAATAAATAAATAAATAAATAAATAAATAAAACACTAGTGCTTAGGAAATCTATAAAAAAAAATTGTATATATGGAAGGTATTCAACATGATGGTTTGATTATACATAGTGAAATGATTACTACAGTTAAGCTAAATAACATATTCATCTCCTCACACAGTTACCCTTTTGTTGTGTGTGTGGTAAGAAAACCTGAAATCTACTTTTTTTTTTTTTTTTGTAGTACAAAATTTAATTCAAAATGAATCATAGACCTAAACGTAATGGTTAAAATTACAAAAATTCTTGAAGAAAACATAGAAAAATTCTTAGTGATCCTAGGTTTAGGAAACAGTTCTTAAATAGGACACACACAAAAATCACAAACTATAAGATAAAATAATAAATTGAACGTTATCAAAATTAAAATGTTGCTCTTCAAAAGAGACTATTACAAAAAATAAAGAGCAAACCTCAGACTGGGTGTAAACATTTGCAAAGCATGTATATGAAAAAAAGTGCATCTAGATTACATAAAGAATTCTTACAATTCAATCAGAAGACAACTCACTTTTATAAATGGGTAAAAAATGTGAACAAGTATACAATCAAAGGAGATATACAGATGACAAATAAGCACATCAAAAGATGCCTAATATTAGTCATTAGTGAAGTGCACATTAAAACCACAATGAGATCTCACCACATTGCCATTAGAATGGCTAAAAGACTCTCCATACCAAGTGTTGGTGAAGATGGGCAGCTACTGGAACTTTCATATACTCTTGGAGGGAATATAAAATTGTACAACCAATTTGGAAAACAGTCTGACAGTTTTAAAATGAAATCTACTTTCTTAGCAAGTGTCCAGTGTTCAATATCGTATTATTAACTATAATCATCATGCTGTATATTAGCTCTCTAGAATTATTCATCCTACATAACTGCAACTTTGTATTCTTTGACTAACATCTCCCCATTTCCCAACCTCCTCGACCCTGGTAAGCACTGTTCTATTCTCTGCTTCTATGTATTTGACTTTTTTAGACTCCATGTATAAGTGACTCATATAGATTCCACATATAAGTAAAATCATGCAGTATTTTTCTTTCTGTGTCTGGCTTATTTCAGTTAGCATGATGTCCTCCAGGTTCATCCATGTTATAAATAGCAGGATGCAGGATCTCCTTTATTAAGGCTGAATGTTATTATTTACTGATAATAAATAATACATATTACATATATACACACATGATCTATTGTGTGTATGTATGTAATGATTACAATTTTTTTTTGTCCATACTTCTATTGACAAACACTTAGGTTATTTCCGTATCTTGACTATTATGAATAATACTGCAATGAACACGGGGGAGCATATGTCTCCTCAAGGTACTGATTTCATTTCCTTTGGGTATAGACCCAGAAGTGGAATTGCTGGATCATATGGTAGTTCTATCTTTAATTTTTTGAGAAACCCCCATACTGCTTTCCATAGTGTGTGTACCAACTTACATTCCTCCCAAGAGTGTGCAAGAGTCCCCTTTTCTCCACACCCTCACCAACACTTGTATCTTTTGGATCATAGCCTCTGATGACATTGTTTGAAACCTTATATCCAGCTTTGCCTGAGGTCAAATGCCCCAGGTATGTAAGCCCATGGATTTCTTTCTTGGCTTTAGCTAATTTGAGTTGAATTGCTGGCACTTGAGATTGAAAGTGTCTTGACCTTTTATATGTAGGAGTGGGGAGTGAGGAGTCATTCATCAAAATTCTTGATAGCAAACTCTATGTACATATTCACCCATCCCAGGCCCAGGCTATTTAAGATGCATGCCCGACACATGGGTACACCTAGGGCAGCTATTCATTGAGCTTATTGGGCAAGCACTAACTTTTTGGGTGCCTAAGGTTTGAGCTTCTTTGATCACCTGATGCTGGAGGAACCAAAGAGTCAAAATCGGGGAAAGGGAAAGTAGGAATAGGGCCATGAATAGGGCACCTACTCATGCTAGTTGCTAGCAGGAACGGGAGCTATTGTGTGCCTAACTGCAGGAAAGGCCAGCCACCGAGGCTTCCCCTCTCTGGACACTTGAACTGCTTTCTGTTTGCTCACCCAAGGCCGCTGAAATGTCAGCTTACCCAGAGAGTCAAAGTAATTTTTCCCAGGCCACACAGTAAGTCAGATTCAAACCCAGATCATCCAATTTCCAGGCAAGTTCTCCGTTCATCAGACCACACTTCTTTCCTGCCTTAGGGAAAGAAAATAAGCAGCAGTTAGAAAGCAGAAGTGGCCACAGGATTCTACAAACTGCAGGGGGAAATGTCCCATAGATAAAAAACATGATGCATGTGGTCTGCATAGCTGGGAGCCTTTGCACAAGATGTGGGCTTTTTAGAAATTCAAGAGAAGGAGGACAGGGCAGGGAACCTCTGACTTTGCCACCTCCTGGAAAAAGTGGCGGAGCTTCTGACTCAGGGGGTGCTACCGTAGTGAGGCTACGTGGGGCAGGAGGGATGGCAGGGGAAGAAGACACAGAAATGAGTGCATAAGGCAAAGCAGATGTGAGGAGGAGGACTGACTCGTGATGAGAATCTTGTTCTTTCCGTCTGTATGTCATGTTAGAAAGGGACCCCTAAATCTTAATACAGATTGGGACGGAAACATTGAAACTGTCAATGACGGGCAAAGCATGGGGAGGGGGCGGCATTGACAAAGATGGCATGCGGGACGAAGTGCTTTGGTAGAAGGATGAAGGAGAGGAGAGTGAAGACTTTCTTAGCCAGAAGCTGCCCTCAAGGTGTGTAAGGAAGGTGTGAAACGTGGGGCTTCTAGGGAGACCCCAGACCTTAGATCATGACCCAGATAGAGCACAGAGAGCTGGGTTCAGAAGAACCCTGCTGAGAAGGTGTGGGATTTCCTACCCCAAGGAGGTCTCCCTGCACTGACCCATCCTAGCCACGACTGCCGTTTAAACAGGAAAGACACACAGAGAACACGGGAATGTGGCCAACCTTCCATGTCTAGACACCTTTTGTCTGGGAGGCTGGTATCCTCTGTCTGTCTCCCTGTCGTGTACAATCCATTCCCTCCACCATCCCTGGCCTTCAATCCACAAACTCAGCTGTGTATCACTGATTCAGTGCCTACATGCTGTGCACGAGCTCAGTGCCAGGACAAAACAATCCAGGGACAGACATGGCTTCTGTTTTCATGTTTCTGACTTCCCCGTGCCTTTTAACCCCTCCATCAGATTCCGCTTTGCAAGGGCTGATGACCGAGGTGTGTGCACAGTTTGTGTTCCTAACCAAGAAAAAACCCCGAGCCCTGTCTCTGGTGCGTCAGCATCCTGCCCCGTCTCCTGTTCCCAGCCTCGGCCCTGCCTGATGCAGTTCCTCTGGCTGAGCCCAGGCAGGAAGCCTCCACTCGCCTCCACAAGTTCAAGGTCTTCCCTCCACTCCCCCAGCCCAGCCCCCAAACAGGGAGAGTCTTTGGAGGTCAAAAATCAATCCACTCCATGAATTGAGCATGTAAAAAGAGTGGGAGATGCTGCTTTAGGATAGTTTTCTAACACATCTGAGATCCTGGCGGTGGCGTCAGAGATGGGAATAAGTGGACAAAGACACATGTTGTATATTATTTCGATTTCATGCATTCCATTTGAAGAGTGGCTCTGTCAGTGTAAAACCCTAAACTCATAAACATAGAGTCAAAATACCAGCCTGGGTAGTCCACAAGGCCCCTCTCCATCACAGATCTGATAATATGTCACGATGAGAATTAAAACTACATGGGGACTTCCTTGGTGGTCCAGTGGTGGTTAAGACTCTGCTAAGATCTCACATGTGGCGGCCAAAAGCAAAAAACAAAAAACCAACAAAACAAACAAAAAAACTACATGAAGAAAAGCCAGTCAATGCAGTTGCTATGAGATCCTGAGACTCAGGCTCTGTCAGAGGCCCTTCGGAGGTTCTCTGAAGACCCGTCAACGTTCAACAGAAGCTTCCAGCTCCAGGTTTCCTGGTGGGTGCACGGAGTGTGTTAACACAGGGACCCCAACTGGGCTCAGGCAGAGGGATGAGGGCTTTCCTGGAGGGATGACTGTTTCACTAGTTGCTTCGTTTGGTGTCAGAGAAAACCTTGGCTGCTCCTACTCTGCATCGCAGCTTCTCCCAGGGCTCTGGTGTCATGTCAGTGGCTCTCCCCGCGTGGTGCCATCTCTTGCTTGGCCTGGCCACAGAGAGACTTCCTTTTGGGTACCTGGGGCAGACGCGGCCACAACCGCAGGAGTCCTGGGCTGAGTCCTCCTTGTGGTGGGCAGCCAAGCTGGCTGACACGATGGAGCTAGTGCGCCAGGATTACGCTGGTTGACCAAGTTGGTCAGCTGAAAAATTCCTTAAAATACCCCAAGGGCATGTTTTTATTTTGTATTGTTTTTAAACGGATAAATATTCCAAAACCCTGATGCCAGAAAAAAAAAAAAAAGCTCTATAACTTTTATAAAACTGGCCATGCTGCAAGTTAAAAAAGAAATTAGTTAAAAGACTAGAAATTATGGTTACAAAAATATCTCTACTAATAGTTTACTGTCTGGCTTGAGTGAGTTGAACTTTAAGGTGTGGTAGCTCTGGAAATTTCTCGTGAGTCACTACATAATAACCGGCCTCACTATCAGGCATCGGCCCACACACAATTTTCCAGCCCTGAACTTTGAATGTTTCATACAAAACGAAAATAATACAGTCTTATGTTTTATTCTAGGGATAAGGTGGTTGGCACCACTTTAGACTTTGCTGAAGAGCTGTGAATTTGATGTTTCCTACCAAATTAAAATGTTTTCAGGAAGTATCTTGTTTTTAGTTGGCAAACACAAATCTCCTTTAAGAGAAAAACCATGTCCATACAGTCTATGGTCTGTAGGTTGATTTCCTCCTTTGTGGGTGATTTGCTTGACCTGGATCATCATCTCTCCAAATGGCCAACTCAGCCCTCAGAATGGTAATTACACATTGGGAGGAAGACTAAACCAGCAAACACAGATGGTTATCTCTCTGCATGCTTTATTTTCTCTTGTCTTTTTCTTGCCTTCTGTTCTCTTTCTGGGATTGGAAAACCATAGCTACACTTTCTCCTGCATTGAATCAAAGACAGCCTCATGGAGGAGGCAGTAAGTAGATGCCCTTCTTTCTTTATACACTAAGATTGATATTCTTTTTTTTTTTTAATTTATTTATTTATTTTTGGCTGCCTTGGGTCTTTGTTGCTGTGCACGGGCTCTCTCTAGTTGCGGTGAGCGGGGGCTACTCTTCATTGTGGTTCACGGGCTTCTCATTGCAGTGGCTTCTCTTGTTGCGGAGCACGGGCTCTAGGCGCATGGGCTCAGTAGTTGTGGTGCACGAGCTCAGTAGTTGTGGCTTGTGAGCTCTAGAGCGCAGGCTCAGTAGTTGTGGTGCACAGGCTTAGTTGCTCCGCGGCATGTGGGATCTTCCCGGACCAGGGCTCGAACCCATGTCCCCTGCATTGGCAGGTGGATTCTTAACCACTACGCCACCAGAGAAGCCCCTCTAGGATTGATCTTGAGTTTTAATAGTCATTCAAGTGCAATTGGGCCCTTGGAAGACCAATTTTCATGGTGTAAATTCATGGGACACTAGCATTTTCCTGAAAGCCTTCCTCCTTGAGGGATGTCTTCTGGGCTAATCAAAGCCCTCCTCAGCCTTCGAGGTTCTGCTAAAATCTCTCCTTCCTTGACTCCCCTGCCTTGCCTTTGTCGCTCCTTCTTTGAGACTTCCGTGGCACTTACAGTGTACATTCATTTTGTATGCTGTTCACTGCTTTTTTTTTTTTAACATCTTTATTGGAGTATAATTGCTTTACAATGGTGTGTTAGTTTCTGCTTTATAACAAAGTGAATCAGTTATACATATACATATGTTCCCATATCTCTTCCCTCTTGCATCTCCCTCCCTCCCACCCTCCCTTTTTAATTTGTTATGGCCCATGTTTACATCATCTCCTCAACTAGTCTATAAGTTCCTTGAGGGAAAAAAATATTTTGTTCATTTTTGTCATCCTCATTGTCTAACATGAAGCAGGTTCCGGGAAATGCTTCCTGATTGATTCGTTAAGGTAGTTTGCGTGTTCGTTAACTTTCATCCGGGGCAAATCATGTGGTAAACCCCAGGGTAGACATTTTCACCTCCACTGTCTAACTGAATCTTCCCAAGGACCCTAGGAGATGAATATTATTAGCATTTCTTAGATGATGAAACTAAGACACAGAGAGCTTCCCTGAGGTCCCCAAATCTAGAAAACGGCAGAGACAAAGTCAGTATGACCCCCAATCTAATACTTCTGCTGCCATGCCATCTTTACAATGAGAAGTAGGATTATTGAGGCCAAGAGACAAGGATGCTCCTTTGTCCTGGGAGGGCAGCTTGCTTAGGAAGTCAGCTTGAGGAGTCCTGGAACCTTGTTGGATGCGCCTACAGAGAATGACCGTGGTAGCAGCTGGCGAGCTCCCACCAGCTGGCCTGGACCCATGTCCCCAGCTGAGGCTGGAGACACTTGAGGCCACCCAAGTGTCTCTCTAAGCTCTCCGCTTAGTTCTTCTGATGACATCCTTGTTATGTTAGCTGACATCACAGGGTCCTGATGGCTGTGGGCTGAGAGAGTGCCTCCAGAAGCTTTGTCTTTTGTCTCTCCAGGCTGGGGATTTTTTTGCACTTGACGGATTTGTGTCCTTGGCACTGTCATGCCTGCCAGCTTTCTTCGAGACAGAGCTTGCCACAGGCAGAAAGGACAAAGGAGGATGTCTCCCCAGAGGATAAGGAGGCAGATCTGCAGGAACGAAGCAGGGCTTTGAAGTCCTTGGAGCCCATGGTGGGCGAGAGGGTCTCTTTGCAAATCCGCATGTTTGAGCTCAAGAAGCAACACCTTCACACTGCTGATAGGGCTGCTGTGCCGTCAAGGTCACCCAAGCTGTGTACTTGAACGGGCTTGCCTGGAAGGGAATCCGCATGCCTGTAACCATGAGAAACCTTGGTGCCTAGCATAAAGAGCATTATTACAAAAGAGAAGACTTGGCTAACGTACTCCAGCGGTTTTAGATAATTTTCCCTTGTTAGTCAACAAACCAGTCTTGGGTGGGGAGGAGTAGGGTCAGGGATGTGAAAATTGTCACCCATACGCGGCAGTTTCTCAGTGTCAAATGTCTGTCACAAATTTTGCTTGTGGTCACCTCCAAAGCCTACAATTTAAAAAAAAAAACAGCAATTATCTCAACCAAAGTGCTATTGAGTGCACTTTCCAGTGGTTGGTCCTCAGGCTCCTTTCCCAACAATGTTTTCCCCGTGCAAAAAGCCCAGAGGAGCGTGTGCGTGGCTCTCGAAGCCGAGAAGTCAACTCCGCGGAAAATTTGCATGGCGTAATTGAGTTGCCGGGAACACTCAAGACATCATTCTTCAGGCTTGCGATGATCATGATTCCCTGCAACCTTCCAGGCTGGCAGTGGAAATGACAGCCCGGCTCTCCAGTCTCCTGTGACCGGTATTCAGATTGAGCCTTCATAATCCAGCTCACATCCCCTGGTTTTCAGGAAGTTGTAACTGGCCAACCCTTAGCCTTCCCTTCCCCTAAACTGCTATGGTGTGTTATGTTTTAGCAATTTATTTACCAAGTACTGTGTTATATTGAACACTTTGGTAGAGAGATAATCTTGTGACTCTGGCTACAGGGTAAGTCCTTGGAGAGAAAGATCTTGGAGGGAAAGCACTTAGTAGATGCTGAGTACTTTTGAATGAATGGACAAAGAGATGGTTTTGCATTCTTTGTAATGTTTTGAGTGCATGCCTATGATGGGGCCCTGTGCACACACATGGCATGGAGATGTGACTGGGATGAAGTTGAAGAAGGAGCCCCTGTAGAATCCTTGAGAATATTTTCATGAAAATTTTTTGGCCAGTCATTCCAGGTTGGTAGGTTGAGTTTACCATGGGAATCATGAATCTACAGAGGTTCCTTGTTTGTCCTAATGCTCAAGACACAATTTGAAACATGAGTATAAGTATTCCTTCTGTGTGTGCGTGTGTGTGTGTGTGTGTGTGTGTGTGGTGGGGTGCTAGATTGTCTCCTGTCATTGCCTTGCAGTGAAGCAGCGCATAGCTGACTTGAAGGAAGCTTCCACCACTCTTGTCATTCCACCATGCCATACCTTGGGATACCTTCTTGTGTATTGGGGCATCCTTTTCTATGATTTTGTTTTTTGAACCATTAAATGCTTTCCCAGTGGAATCTTTAGATATCCAGGGTTCAGGTATGCTCGGACAGTAAACTTTGAAGTGTGAATATGGAAGACTGTTGGGGGGGATATTCCTTGGAATAATTTAGACTGAAAGCAGGTGAAAACTTTCTTCTGGAGATTTTGGATTGGCTGTCTCCATGGTGCTGAATTCCCAGGGTCAAACAGAGGCAAAACTGCAAAAATGGAAATTTATCTCTGTAATTGTCTCGCCTCCCACAATGGTGTGCAAACCCATTGAGCAGATGGCCTCCTTCCCAGCCTCCTATCAAAATCTGTGTCCAAGCTGCTACTATTTGGGACAGTTGAGGTGACCCCAGGTTCAAGTGGAGCCACTGGTGAGACATAGTTTCAACATTAGGAGGTATTCTCCTTGGCAGCGTTTACAGAAGTGAAAGCAGACAAAAGATGTGGCAGTCCTAGGGTGTTTTGTTTTCTGGTCAGATCATGTTTGTTTAGTTCTGAAGGTCACTCTTTAAGAAAGATGGTGGCAAATGGGAGCACATCCAGATGAGGTGAGAACATGGGAAGATATTGTTGTAGGGGGAATGACAGAAGATTTGGGCATTTGCAGGCTGACAAAAGAGACCAGGATGATCCTAGAAACTGAAGGTTAGGAGTAAAGGTGATCTAGTTTATTTTGTTTTATTTTATTTTATTTTATTTTTTAACATCTTTATTGGAGTATAACTGCTTTACAATGGTGTGTTAGTTTCTGGTTTATAACAAAGTGAAACAGCTATACGTATACATATATCTCCATATCTCCTCCCTCTTTTGTCGCCCTCCCACCCTCCCTATCCCACCCCTCTAGGTCGTCACAATGCACCGAGCTGATCTCCCTGTGCTAGGTGGCTACTTCCCACTAGCTATCTATTTTACATTTGGTAGTGTATATATGTCCTTGCCACTCTCTCACTTCATCCCAGCTTACCCTTCCCCCTCCCCGTGTCCTCAAGTCCATGCTCTATGTCTGCATCTTTAGTCCTGTCCTGCCCCTATGTTCTTCTGAACCATTATTATTATTATTATTATTTTGATTCCACATATATGTGTTAACATATGGTGTTTGTTTTTCTCTTCCTGACTTACTTCACCCTGTATGACAGACTCTAGGTCCATCCACCTCACTACAAATAACTTAATTTCGTTTCTTTTTATGGCTGAGTAATATTCCATTGTATATATGTGCCACATCTTCTTTATCCATTCATCTGTCGATGGACACTTAGGTTGCTTCCATGTCCTGGCTATTGTAAATAGAGCTGTAATGAACATTGTGGTATATGAGTCTTTTTGAATTATGGTTTTCTCAGGGTATATGCCCAGTAGTGGGATTGCTGAGTTGTATGGCAGTTCTATTTTTAGTTTTCTAAGGAACCTCTATACTGTACTCCATAGTGGCTGTATCAATTTACATTCCCACCAACAGTGCAAGAGGGTTCCCTTTTCTCCACACCCTCTCCAGCATTTATTGTTTGTACATTTTTTGATGATGACCATTCTGACTGGTATGAAGTGATACCTCACTGTAGTTTTGATTGCATTTCTCTAATGATTAGTGATGTTGAGCATCCTTTCATGTGTTTGTTGGCAATCTGTATACCTTCTTTGGAGAAATGTCTATTTAGGTCTTCTGCCCATTTTTGGATTGGGTTTTTGTTTTTCGATATTGAGCTGCATGAGCTGCTTGTATATTTTGGAGATTAATCCTTTGTCACTTGCTTCATTTGCAAATATTTTCTCCCATTCTGAGGGTTGTCTTTTCATCTTGTTTATGGTTTCCTTTGTTGTGCAAAAGCTTTGAAGTTTCATTAGGTCCCATTTGTTTATTTTTGTTTTTATTTCCATTTCTCTAAGAGGTGGATCAAAAAGGATCTTGCTGTGATTTATGTCATAGAATGTTCTGCCTATGTTTTCCTCTAAGAGTTTGATAGTGTCTAGCCTTACATTTAGGTCTTTAATCCATTTTGAGTTTATTTTTGTGTATGGTGTTAGGAAGTGTTCTAATTTCATTCTTTTACATGTAGCTGTCCAGTTTTCCCAGCACCACTTATTGAAGAGGCTGTCTTTTCTCCATTGTATATTCTTGCACCCTTTATCAAAAATAAGGTGACCATATGTGCGTGGGTTTATCTCTGGGCTTTCTATCCTGTTCCATTGATCTATATTTCTGTTTTTGTACCAGTACCATACTGTCTCCATTACTGTAGCTTTGTAATATAGTCTGAAGTCAGGGAGCCTGATTCCTCCAGCTCCGTTTTTCTTTCTCAAGATTGCTTTGCCTATTCGGGGTCTTTTGTGTTTCCATACAAATTGTGAAATTTTTTGTTCTAGTTCTGTGAAACATGCCATTGGTAGTTTGATTGGGATTGCATTGAATCTGTTGATTGCTTTGGGTAGTATAGTCATTTTCACAATGTTGATTCTTCCAATCCAGGAACATGGTATATCTCTCCATCTGTTTGTATCATCTTTAATTTCTTTCATCATTGTCTTATAATTTTCTTCATACAGGTCTTTTGTCTCCTTAGGTAGGTTTATTCCTAGGTATTTTATTCTTTTTGGTGCAATGGTAAATGGGAGTGTTTCCTTAATTTCTCTTTCAGATTTTTCATCATTAATGTATGGGAATGCAAGAGATTTCTGTGCATTAATTTTGTATCCTGCTACTTTACCAAATTCATTGATGAGCTCTAGTAGTTTTCTGGTAGCATCTTTAGGATTCTCTATGTATAGTATCATGTCATCTGCAAACAGTGAGGGCTTTACTTCTTTTCTGATTTGGATTCCTTTGATTTCGTTTTCTTCTCTGATTGCTGTGGCTAAAACTTCCAAAACTATGTTGAATAATAGTGGTGAGAGTGGTCAACCTTGTCTTGTTCCTGATCTTAGAGGAAATGGTTTCAGTTTTCCACAATTGAGAACGATGTTGGCTGTGGGTTTGTCATATATGGCCTTTATTATGTTGAGGTAAGTTCCCTCTATGCCTACTTTCTGGAGGGTTTTTATCATAAATCATTGTTGAATTTTGTTGAAAGCTTTTTCTTCACCTGTTGAGATATGGTTTATCACATTGATTGATTTGCGTATATTGAAGAATCCTTGCATCCCTGGGATAAACCCCACTGGATCATGGTGTATGATCCTTTTAATGTGCTGTTGGATTCTATTTGGTAGTATTTTGTTGAGGATTTTTGCATCTATGTTCATCAGTGATATTGGCCTGTAGTTTTCTTTCTTTGTGACGTCTTTGTCTGTTTTTGGTATCAGGGTGATTGTGGCCTCATAGAATGAGTTTGGGAGTGTTCCTCCCTCTGCTATATTTTGGGAAAGTTTGAGAAGGATAGGTGTTGGCTCTTCTCTAAATGTTTGATAGAATTCGCCTGTGAAGCTCTCTGGTCCTGGGCTTTTGTTTGTTGGAAGATTTTTAATCACAGTCTCAATCTCAGTGCTTGTGATTGGTCTGTTTATATTTTCTAATTCTTCCTGGTTCAGTCTCAGAAGGTTGTGCTTTTCTAAGAATTTGTCCATTTCTTCCAGGTTGCTCATTTTATTGGCATAGAGTTGCTTGTAGTAATCTCTCATGATCCTTTGTATTTCTGCAGTGTCAGTTGTTACTTCTCCTTTTTCATTTCTAATTCTATTGATTTGAGTCTTCTCCCTTTTTTTCTTGATGAGTCTGGCTAATGGTTTATCAATTTTGTTTATCTTCTCAAAGAACCAGCTTTTAGTTTTATTGATCTTTGCTATAGTTTCCTTCATTTCTGTTTCATTTATTTCAGATCTGATCTTTATGATTTCTTTCCTTCTGCTAACTTTGGGTTTTTGTGGGTTTTTTTTTTGTTCTTCTTTCTGTAATTGCTTTAGGTGTAAGGTCAGGTTGTTTATTTGAGATGTTTCTTGTTTCTTGAGGTAGGACTGTATTGCTATAAACTTCCCTCTAGAACTGCTCTTGCTGCATCCCATAGGTTTTGGGTAGTTATGTTTTCATTGTCATTTGTCTCTAGGTATTTTTTGATTTCCTCTTTGATTTCTTCAGTGATCTCTTGGTTATTTAGTAACGTATTGTTCAGCCTCCATGTGTTTGTGTTTTTTACGTTTTTTCCCCTGTAATTGATTTCTAATCTCATAGCATTGTAGTTAGAAAAGATGCTTGATATGATTTCAGTTATCTTAAATTTACTGAGGCTTGATTTGTGACCCAAGATGTGATCTAACCTGGAGAATGTTCCGTGTGCACTTGAGAAGAAAGTGTAATCTGCTGTTTTTGGATGGAATGTCCTATAAATATCAATTAAATCTATCTGGTCTGTTGTGTCATTTAAAGCTTCTGTTTTCCTACTTATTTTCATTTTGGATGATCTGTCCATTGGTGTAAGTGAGGTGTTAAAATCCCCCACTATTATTGTGTTACTGTCGATTTCCTCTTTTATAGCTGTTAGCAGTTGCCTGCTGTATTGAGGTGCTCCTATGTTGGGTGCATAAATATTTACAATTGTTTTATCTTATTTTTGGATTGATCCCTTGAGCATTATGTAGTGTCCTTGTTTGTCTCTTGTAATATTTATTTTAAAGTCTATTTTGTTTGATATGAGAGTTGCTACTCCAGCTTTCTTTTGATTTCCATTTTCATGGAATATCTTTTTCCATCCCCTCACTTTCAGTCTGTATGTGTCCCTAGGTCTGAAGTGGGTTTCTTGTAGACAGCACGTATACAGGTCTTGTTTTTGTATCCATTCAGCCCATCTATGTCTTTTGGTGGGAGCATTTAATCCATTTACATTGAAGGTAGTTATCGATATGCATGTTCCTATTACCATTTTCTTAATTGTTTTGGGTTTGTTATTATAGGTCTTTTCCTTCTCTTGCATTTCCTGCCTAGAGAAGTTCCTTTAGCATTTGTTGTAAAGCTGGTTTGTTGGTGCTGAATTCTCTTAGCTTTTGCTTGTCTGTAAAGGTTTTAATTTCTCCATCGAATCTGAATGAGATCCTTGCTAGGTAGAGTAATCTTGGTTGTAGGTTTTTCCCTTTCATCACTTTAAATATGTCCTGCCAGTCCCTTCTGGCTTGCAGAGCTTCTGCTGAAAGATCAGCTGTTCACCTTATGGGGATTCCTTTGTATGTTATTTGTTGTTTTTCCCTTGCTGCTTTTAATATTTTTTCTTTGTATTTAATTTTTATAGTGTGATTAATATGTATCTTGGCGTGTTTCTCCTTGGATTTATCCTGTATTGGACTCTCTGCGCTTCCTGCACTTGATTGACTATTTACTTTCCCATAATAGGGAAGTTTTCAACTATAGTCTCTTCAAATATTTTCTCAGTCCCTTTCTTTTTCTCTTCTTCTGTGACCCATATAATTCGAATGTTGGTGCTTTTAATGTTGTCCCAGAGGTCTCTGGGGCTGTCCTCAATTCTTTTCATTCTTTTTTCTTTATTCTGCTCTGTGGTAGTTATTTCCACTATTTTATCTTCCAGGTCACTTATCCGTTCTTCTGCCTCAGTTATTCTGCTATTGATTCCTTCTAGAGAATTTTAAATTTCATTTATTGTGTTGTTCATCTTTGTTTGTTTGCCCTTTAGTTCTTCTAGGCCCTTGTTAAACATTTCTTGTATTTTCTCCATTCTATTTCCAAGATTTTGGATCATCATTACTACCATCACTGTGAATTCTTTTTCAGGTAGACTGCTTATTTCCTCTTCATTTATTTGGTCTGGTGGGTTTCTACCTTGCTCCTTCATCTGCTGTGTGTTTCTGTGTCTTCTCATTTTGCTTAACTTACTGAGTTTGGCGTCTCCTTTTTGCAGGCTGCAGGTTCATAGTTCCCATTGTTTTTTGTGTCTGCCCCCTGTGGCTAAGGTTGGTTCAGTGGTTGTGTAGGCTCCTTGGTGAAGGGGACTGGTACTTGTGTTCTGGTGGATAAAACTGGATCTTGTCTTTCTGGTAGGCAGGACCACGTCTGGTGATTTGTTTTGGGGGTGTCTGTGACCTTATTATGATTTTATGCAGCCTCTCTGCTAATGGGTGGGGTTGTGTTCCTGTCTTGCTAGTTGTTTGGCTTAGGGTGTCCAGCATTGGAGCTTGCTGGTCATTGAATGGAGCTGGGTCTTAGCCTTGAGATGGAGATCTCTGGGAGAGCTTTTGCCATTTGATATTATGTGGAGCTGGGATGTCTCTGGTGGACCAATGTCCTGAACTCGGCTCTCCCACCTCAGAGGCAGAGGCCTGACACCCGGCCGGAGCACCAAGACCCTGTCAGCCACATGGCTCAGAAGAAAAGGGAGAAAAAAAGAAAGAAAGAAGAAAAAATAAAATAAAATAATGTTATTAAAATAAAAAAATTATTAAAAATTAAAAAGTAATAAAAAACAAACAAAAAATGGACAGACAGAACCCTAGGACAAATGGTAAAAGCAAAGCTATACAGAGAGACTCACACAAAGAAGCATACACATACACACTCACAAAAAGAGAAAAAGGAAAAATATATATATATCTATGTATAAAAAAATAAAGGGAGAGAGCAACCAAATGAATAAACTAATCTACCAATGATAATAAATTCTAAATACTAAACTATGATAAACATAAAACCAGAAACAAATTAGATGCAGAAAGCAAACCTCAAGTCTACAGTTACTCCCAAAGTCCACCGCCTCAATTTGGGATGATTCATTGACTATTCAGGTAATCCACAGATGCAGGTACATCTGGTTGATTGTGGAGATTTAATCCGCTGCTCCTGAGGCTGCTGGGAGAGATTTCCCTTTCTCTTCTTTGTTTGCACAGCTCCTGAGGTTCAGCTTTGGACTTGGCCCTGCCTGTGCATGTAGGTCACCTGAGGGCATCTGTTCTTCGCTCACACAGGACAGGGTTAAAAGATAGGCTGATTCGGGGGCTTTGGCTCACTCAGGCCGGGGGGAGGGAAGGATACGGATGTGGGGCGAGCCTGCGGCGGCAGAGGCTGGCGTGATGTTGCACCAGCCTGAGGCGCGCCGCACGTTCTCCCGGGGAAGTTGTCCCTGGATCACGGGACCCTGGCAGTGGTGGGCTGTACAGGCTCCCGGGAGGGGCGGTGTGGAGAGTGACCTGTGCTTGCACACAGGCTTCTTGGTGGCGGCAGCAGCAGCCTTAGCGTCTCATGCCCGTGTCCGGGGTCCACGCTGATAGCTGCGGCTTGCGCCCGTCTCTGGAGCTCCTTTAAGCGGCGCTCTGAATCCCCTCTCCTTGCACACCAGAAAACAAAGAGGCAAGAAAAAGTCTCTTGCCTGTTCGGCAGCTCCAGACCTTTTCCCGGACTTCCTCCCGGCTAGCTGTGGTGCACTAGCCCCCTTCAGGCTGTGTTCACGCTGCCAACCCCAGTCCTCTCCCTGCAATCCGACCGAAGGCCGAGCCTCAGCTCCCAGCCCCCACCCACCCCGGCGGGTGAGCAGACAAGCCTCTCCAGCTGGTGAGTGCTGGTAGGCACCGATCCTCTGTGCAGGAATCTCTCCACTTTGCCCTCCGCACCCCTGTTGCTGTGCTCTCCTCCGTGGCTCCGAAGCTTCCCCCCTCCACCACCCACAGTCTCCGCTCACGAAGGGGCTTCCTAGTGTGTGGAAACCTTTCCTCCTTCACAGCTCCCTCCCACTGGTGCAGGTCCCGTCCCTATTCTTTTGTCTCTGATTTTCCTTTTTTTTCTTTTGCCCTACCCAGGTACGTGGGGAGTTTCTTATCTTTTGGGAGGTCTGAGGGCTTCTGTCAGCATTCATTAGTGTTCTGTAGGAGTTGTTCGACATGTAGATGTATTTCTGATGTATTTGTGGGGAGGAAGGTGATCTCCGCGTCTTATGCCTCCGCCATCTTGAAGGTCTCCCCCAGGTGATCTGGTTTAAATACCTCTCAGGTGTTTGAATTTATCTCCTATATGTCTCTGCCAGATGATCAATTAACCTTGGTCTGAACATCTCTTATGACAGAAAACTCACTACAAGAACTCCAGAACATGGAAGGCTCTTTTAAATATTTCAAGTGAGATGGTATAAAATCCTCTGGGAAGCAGACCATCTGCCTTTGGGGAGGAATGAGAGGAAGGCATTCTTTTGGTTCAATATGGTCAGATAAATCCTTATGAGAAGTGTTGTGAGGATATAGAAATTGACTTTGGTGCCAGGTCGAAGTTCCCCACCAATGTCAAGATCTGCTACATTTATTTATATAGTCAAGGCCCTTTGGTGACAAGGAATTAAAAAGGAAAAACCATGAGACAATCTCAAGTAAAAAGATGTAGAAGAATGCAATAGTCTATCTCATTGACCCTCAAGAACCGGAAACAAAGTATAAGCAGATTACTGAAGCTGAACCCACAAATTCCAGAACCAGAATTATTAGGGCACATGGTCTTTTCCTTCACTTGTCTCTATTGCTTTACTCTTTCCTCAGATTGGCTTTCTCTCCCTACTCATGTCTCTCCCCCATAGTTTTTGGCTGGCCATGTCACCGTCTCTAATCCTGGTTCTACCTGAACTTACCACTCAATTCTCTACTAAAGAATTATCTTCTCCATGTCTCTTAGTCCTAAGCCTAGAGAAAAAGCATCAGCTTGGCTCAACCCAGCCTTTGGATCGACTCTCCCAGGGTCACGTGTATAGCCCTCGTCCAGTCAGCTACAGCTTAGGGGGCACAGGTCACATGAATAGGTGAAGATGGATTCTCTGTACAAAGAAAGACAAAGATTATAATGCGTACCACTGACACATAACCTCAAACCAAAGAAGGGAATATCTAATTGTCAGATTTTAGTCCTTCATAAAGTCAAGGGTCCTTCAAATCTTACCTCGTAGGTCCCTACCTGCTCTTCTTAATTTGCTCTAGAATCATTCTCTTCTTTGTGGTAACACAGAACCCTCACCTTTTAAAAAACTATAATTTTGCTCATCTCCACTTTTCTTTGCTTGAATAAACATGTATTTCTTTTGTTCACAAAGTTTGGCTGTTTATTCTCAGAACTTTGAGTAGCAGTTTTAAAAAACAGCCCCCAACAGACTCTGTCTTCTGCAATATATATAGATATGTGTTTTTTTAACGGAAAATTCAAAATTAGTTTCTGGTGTCATGTCCTATCTTTCAGGATGCATCTTCCTTTCAACACAGAGTGCAGAGCATGATGACAAATGAGAAACAATCATTCCACACATCCTGGTAAAATAAAAATTCTTTGTTGGAACAGCGGGTGATTAGATCTTCATTTTGATATATGCTGCATTGTCTTGAGCAATGAACTCATAAGACTTGATTTCAGAGAGAATGCAAATTTCCAGCCAAGAAATACGTTGAGGAGATTCTAAGCCTGTGTAAAGCAGTGTAGAGGTGAACCCACTTGGGGCAGGTGATCTCACATTGGTGAATTCTGTTAGCCTAGACCCACACCTAGACACACATTGTAGACTATGGGTGTGGCGAATGCCCTCGGTACCTTACTGAATATTCATTTCTACCACTGCGGTATCAGTATTAACTATGAATTTTGTTGAAGCATTAATATGCCTGAGCCATTGCCCAGGTGGAGTCATGGCTTGATTCCTATAAATTATTCATCTTGGGGAAAAAAGCTTGATTCAAAATTAATTTGAGTGAACTGTGCTCATTTACAGAGTAACTTACATAAGTGGGAACAGTTACCATCTGATGTGAGTAAGAATTAATATAAATTGCCTGATCTGGAAAGCTTTTCCGCCATCACTCTAAGTGCTCCTTTCTGGGAGGAGAGGCAGAATATCGTTGAGGCTAAGAGCATGACACGTGGAGCCAGGTGGCTTCTGGTTTGATATCAACTCTTTCATTTACCAGCAGCGTGATTTTGGGCAAAGCATTTAATCAGTCACTCATGCCTTGGCTTCCTAATCTGTAAAATGGGCATGATGATAATAATGCCTAACTTGGTGGCGTGCTACTGGGCATAAACATATTTTTATTTTTGCGGATGAGAAAACCAAGGCTCAGAGAGCCCAGTCTCTTCCCAAGTTCACAGGGCTGGTGAATGGAGGTGTCAGGATTCAAATTCCAGGCTGTCAGCCTTCAGTTCATGCCCTTCTCCACAGTCTGTGCTTCCCAAACTTGTCTATCTTGAGAATCAACTGGAGGTGCTTGTTAAAAACACAGATTCCCGGGACTTTGGAGTAGGGAGCAGGCATTGTGATATTAACAATATCCTAGGTGGTAGGACTTGGCTGTGGTATCCCAAAGCCTCCCCACTTCCCATGGTACCCCTGAGCTTTTGCAGCTGGATGAGTGGATCTGTGCACAGACCTGTTTTATTCCCCTCTTCCCATTCAACTTCCCCCTTAACCAGCCTTATCCTTCCCCACAACCCTCCCTGTCCTCCACTGTGCCTTTGAGACTGTTGGTTACTTCGATCATCCTCTCTCTGAGATTCCCCAGGCCCTCATGTGGCTGGTCACTTTGTTCAAGGTTTCTTCCTGATGACCCAGATTTCACCTTTGAACTCCTTTTTTAATCTTCCTCTAGCCAACCCTCTATTCTTCATTCATTGCTTTTACTACCCCCCATTTCCTTTCCTTTAGGTTTCTCAGGACCATTGAGATGACCAAGCATGGCATAATTGTATGCAGTATTGTAATGAACACTGAACTGTAGTATACATTTTTTCCCAGAGTATGTCATAATAAAGTCTGCTATTATTTATATTAAGTGTATACAGGTTGATTACAGATAAAGTAATTACTGATTTGTATTTGACTGAAAGTGATTATATTTTAATCTAGAGAGCCAAAGTGAATGCACTGAGCCCCGTTAATAGCTGGCCAGGCCTGTGTAATTCGCAGAGGGTCACCTCATTGACCTACCGCTTCAGGGTCTGCCTTGTCTTCTTTGGGCAACACCTGGATTTGGAACTCTGAGTCAGGGTGTAACTTCAGATCCCAGTCAATTTCCCACAAGGCCAAATGATATTTCAAGAAACAATATTTTGTTGAAAAAACCCTTGATTTCTAAAATTGTGTAGGTCACAGTCAAATGCACTCATATCTGATGTGACAACAAATTGATTCAAGGACTTTGGCCCACAAGAGACCACTGGAGGAGCCAAGCCTGAATTAGATGCAAAAATGAGCAGCTGTGTGTGAGTTTGTGGTCTGAATAAATGGCACTTAGTAGCACCAAATTGACTGCATACTCAGGAAAGGACAAATAATTGGGTGAATGAAATTTGTAGATGCTTATTTACACATCAATTTGGATTTTCAGTTGAGAGGCACATGATTATTCCAGGTCCAGGGGAGGCTTTCTTGGAGGACAGGATTTATACACATTTGCGAAATCATGTTTGTTTCTTTTATTCCATGATTGTTAAACGTTTCTTGCATTTATCATAATTCTCAAGAAATACATAAGCAAACCTCATAAAACAAACTGCTCTTCTCAGGTATGTATACATTTTTTGGTATTTTGAGAATGTGTTAATTCAATATGTTTTTATGGGCCCTAGACATTTGGACGAAAGTTTCAGCTCAAAATATTGTTAGACTGCTTTATGGGACACAATGCAAAGATGGAGGTCAAGTCCTGTTAACCAAGTATGTGACCTTGAACAACTAAGTCCCTTCATCTGTCTGAGCCTCACTTTTCTCATCTATAAAATGGGCTGTTGAGATAATGATGTTTCCCAGTGTAGGCAAGAGTGTCTGGGACAGCCCAGAAACAATAGATTGACATTGTTTTATGTTTGGTGGAAAGGAACAGCCAGTTTTTAGTAGAATTCTGCTGACTGGACCTGCACTGGGAGGCAAAGGGTGTTTTTCAGGACTTGGGAAATTTTGATGTGATTGAACTGTGAGGTGACATTACAACATATAGTCTGGTCTCTGTCACTGGGTGGTGACGGATGCCCTTGATGGCTAAGTTAGAACATCGAAGCTAGAACAGTCTCCTGGGACTTCATCCACTCGGCAGGATGGCTCAGAGTCTAGTCCTTCCTAAATGGCTTTGCAAGGAATTTCATTCCTTTAAAAACACAACTCCATGGCCCAACAAGTTTGGGAAATGCTCCGTGCATTATGTCCCTCTTAGGGCTAACCTTCTAAATGTGTATGGTATAAGCTGTATGGTCTAATACATGGATACTAGCCCTCTGTGGCTATTCAACTAGAAGTGAATTAATATTTAATAAAATTAAAACTTCAGTTCCTCAGGGGTGCTAGATACATTTCGATTGCTTAATAGCCACGTGTGGCTGGTGGCTACCATATTGGAAAGTGCATATGTAGAACATTTCCATCATTGCAGAAAGTTCTGTTGGACAGTGCAGGAAAGGCTCTGAGGCCTCCTGCAGTGAAAGAACTTATTTAATTTTGTTCATTTATCAAACCTTTTAATAACCAGCGGCGCTTCTGTTCTCTGAGATGCTGTTTAGAAAATAATTTGGCATCCTTGGAGAGGTGGATCCCCTGTCTGGATCTGGTATTCTGTGACCAGCTCAGCAGCTCTTGTATCCTTACAATACTTCAATCTGTTCTTGCTGCTACATATTTATCTGAGTTCCTGTCTTTGTTGAAAGATTAATTATTTTGATATTCTAAGACACACATCACCATGCTTCGTGTCTCTGCTAAATTTGTCAATAGCCAATGCTCCCTGTTATAGACACAGAACTTCTGAGATGAAAGGGACCTTAGAGATTATGTAAATCAGTTTCCTTATTTTATTTATGAGTAAACTGAAGCCCAGAAATGTTGTATGACTTTCCCAAGGTCACTAAGTTAATAGTACTTTTTTCATGCTCCTGATACCTACTTATTATGGCTACTGGTTAATCTTCTCTTCACAAACTGAAGGAAAAAAAATCAATTATTATTGGATAAGGATTATATCAATGATAATATGGGTTTTATCTCTGCTTTGAGATCTTGCCTATCTTGTTGAGAGTGGGCTCTGAGTACATTTATTCTGTATTTCTTAGCCCAACTTGTTTTTACAAGCTCTGACTGGATAGGGCCTATCAGTGAAGAAATCACCCATCACTCAATATCTTCCCTCTACTTTACAAAAATTCTTTGATGATCTTCTACAATCAGCCAGTAATATCTGCATGAGTTTGTATTTGCTTTTGTACCCACTTGGCACTCCTTTGATTACAATTCTAGCTAGGTCCTAACTGCTTTTCATTTTTTTGGCCATGGGATATAAAAGTGAGTTAAAATAACAGGCTGCATAATGGAAGAAAAACTGCCTCTCCCTAGTTTATAGCAAGGTCGGCATTTGCTGTAAAGGATTTAGTTCTGAGATGCAGGTCAGATATGCATTTCTGTGCCCATCACCATGGAGAGGAAGGTTACACAGGTGGGTGGCACGTAGGTTGTAAAATGAAGACAGGTCATCTGTCAGGGTAATATCCTGGGAGGAACTGCCCTATTAAGGCTGTGATCTGGAACGAATATACCACTGGCACCTTTGCTAGGATGTCAGTGGGAAAGCCCCATTAGTCATCTCTGCCAGATGGGGGCTTCTGGAAATCTCTGTGCTGCTGTATATGTCTCTATTGATGAAAACACTGAAACCACAAGGGTTGTGACCGCAAATGTCTCATCCTACAGCTCCTCTGGCCCTGCAAGGATCAGAAAGAGGGGGATGGATGAGTCGTGGAGCCTGATCTTTGAAAGCTTTGAGTTTTGAAATGTGGAAAATGTCATGTTCACCATGTCTCTTGGAATAAATTTTCAGAGAATTTTTAACTTTAACGGCTAAGCCCACTAAGGTACCCCAGAATCTTTGAAGGAGGGGCTCTACGAGCTAATTCTTGAACACTCTGGTGTTTGAGAAACACTGCTCTTGAGAAAACATTTGCTTTTTTCAGGATGTCATCGGCTGCAAGAACAGTAATACAACTTAATTATTATTAAAGAGAACGATGTCAGTATCTTTGTTTTGCCTTCACTGAATTCAAATTTTGCTCATCTACATATAAAATCTGGTGTGAGTTTCCTGTTTAAAGACCCCATATCACAGCAGAGAAGTTTGCTCTGTTTTAGTTCAACCTGCTAGCAGCGTCTCTTCCTGTCTTGTTATACGTAGCGAGAGTTACAGAAAATTCTGGCTCAAGATATGACCCAGAGATTCAAGCCATCTGAATTTTTTCTTTCATGGGGGGGGCTCTATACACAATGTTCAGGTGTAAGAGCAAGACCTGGAGTGCCTATCTGGTCTGACACCAGACTACCTGCTACCCCCTATAGCTCTCTTCTGTTCCATGGAGTGAGGTGGCTGTGTTAACAGAGTTCATTTTGATGGATGGATTTTTAAAAAATTGATGTATAGCTGATTTGCAATGTCATGTGAATTTCAGGTATATAGCACAGTGATTCAGTTATACATATATATTCTTTTTCAGATTCTTTTCCATTTTAGGATATTACAGAATATTGAATGTAGTTCCCTGTGCTATACCATAGGTCCTTGTTGGTTATCTATTTTCTATATAGTCATGTGTATCTGTTAATCCCAAACTCCTAATTTATCCCTCCCCCACCCCTTTCCCCTGTGGTAACCATAAGTTTGTTTTCTATGTCTCTGAGTCTATTTCTGTTTTGTAAATAAGTTCATTTGTATCTTTTTTTTAGATTTCACATATAAGTGGTATCATATGATGTTTGTCTTTCTCTGTCTGGCTTACTTCACTTAATATGATAATCTCTAGGTTCATCCATGTTGCTGCAAATGACATTATTTCATTCTTTTTTTATGGCTGAGTAATATTCCATTATATATATATGCCATATCCTCTTTCTCTATTCATCTGTCAATGGACATTCAGGTTGCTTCTGTATCTTGGCTACTGTAAATAATGCTGCTATGAACATTGGGGTGCAGGTATCTTTTCGAATTAGAGTTTTCTCTGGATATATGCCCAGGAGTAAGATTGTTGGGTCATATGGTAACTCTATTTTTAGTTTTTTAAGGAACCTCCATGCTGTTCTCCATAGTGGCTGTACCAATTTACATTCCCACCAACAGTGTAGGAAGTTTCCTTTTTCTCCACACCCTCTCCAACATTTATTATTTGTAGACTTTTTGATGATGGGCATTCTGACCGGAGTGAGGTGATATCTCATTGTAGTTTTGATTTGCATTTCCCTAATAATTATGGATGGATTTGAGCCTATCTGAGGTTGCTTGGGTCCAGAGGTTTATCAGCAGTGGGCATAACCCTTCTTTGAGAGGAAAAGTTCAGTGTAGAAGAAACAGCCCCAGGACAAAGGTCAGGAGACCAGGGTTCTGCCTTTGGCTCACCCACCAGCTAGCTGTTGGCCTTGGGCATGTCTGTTATTGTTTCTGAGCCTCCCTTTCTTCAGCTGTGAAATGAGGTGAAAGTGGTGCAGATGAAACTAGATTTACTAAATCTAGCGGCCCTTTGATCTAAAATGATCAACTGTAACATTTGGTATTACGGGCCAAGTCCTCCTCCTAAAAATGTTTACCTTTTTGGCTCTTGGGCCACCTTTTTCATGTTAGTTCCACCAAAATTACTGGGTTGAACATTGCCCTGGAGACTCAGACTAGGAACAAGACAGCTCTTGTCTTTGAGGAGCTCCCGAGATATGTAAACATCATCTAACAATTTTCTCTCTCTCTGAATGCTCCTTCTTATTTCTATTTACATCTTCAATTTTGTTTTTGTTCTGCTACCAACTTGCTTCAAGTTTTCCATATACTCACCTTGGAAAAGAGTTCTCATCCGCCTGGTTTCAACTACCATTTAAATGCTACTGATTAAAAATTATTTATCTTTAACCATGACCCCCCACTGCTTGAGTTATAGATTTGTATTCACAGGCACATCCTGGTCATCTCTACCTGGATATCCCTCAAGATCTTCAAACTCAAAAAGTTTGAAACTGAACTCATTTTACTCTTACGTACTTCTTCCCTTCTGCTCTTAAAATCTACCCCTTCTCTTGAATTTCTTATTTTGGCTAAGGTCATGCCACCCAGTTGGTCACTCAGATTAGAACTTCAGAGTCATCTGCCTTCCTTTCCCCCCAAAATCTAATTGGTCACATAGACTTTAGAATCCACTGGTGAAGTGTTATTGATCTCTGCCTCCTCTTTCCTATTTTCCCCATTTCTGCCCCCATGAAGGCCTGGATTAACTCCCATTGGGAATTCATCAATTTTAAGATGCCCACCACTTCCCACTGTTTAACTTTTCCCAAGTCAGGATGCAGCTTCGAGTTTCTGTTGGCTGAGCAGCAGTCATGAGGTAGATACCTGCACACATGCACCCAAACTTGCAGAATGGGCCCCAGTTGCTTGGAAACCCCAGGGAAAATAGTGGAGCATTTTTAAAAGAAATGATGCATCATTTAAAACTCCATATGGCCTTTGAGTGAAAAGTGTTCCAGAAGAGTCAGACATTAAATGGGAAAAAGTGATAGGAATACCTTAAGTAAATTATTTTGCTTATATTTTCCTTTCCATGTGTGTGCAAGGGTGGTATATGATAAAAATCGGTCAGGATAAGTCTAAGAAAGCCCTTTCAATAAGCAGAAAGTAAAAATTCCAAATGATAAGAGACACTGTGTTATCGTTAAATTGGCAGAATTTTTCTTTCTAGAGGTAAATAAAATAATGGTGCAACTAATAACTGTTTCTATCTTTAACTTGCTAAAATATAGATAAAATACAAAACTCCCTAATGAACCAACACTTTCACCATCTTTTTCAGGCCTCCCTGCCTTCAGTTTCTTCCCCTCTGTTCCATTTTCCATATTGCTGCCGGCACACCCAGATCTGATCATATCATTCTCTATGGCAGTGGTTCTCAAACTCAGGGTGCATCAGAGTACCCTGGGGGGCTTGTTAAAACACAGATGACTGTGTCCCAGCCCTTGAGTTTCTTATTCAGTAGGTCTGGGCTGGGACTGGAGAATTTGCATTTTTTAAGCTCCCAGGTGATATTAATGCTGCTGGTCCTGGGACCACACTTGGAGAACCAACACCCTTTGGCATATAGTCCAAACTCCTTATATGGCATTCAAGGCTCTTTCTTGAGGGCTCCTATTGTACATCTGCAGCAGCATTTGCTGGCATTCTCACACACCCATTCTCTGTCATGCCTGGAACGCCATTCCCGAGCATGGCAGACACTTCATGATTCTGTGATTTTTTTTTTTTTTAATACACTGCCTGAGAACTATTTGGCTTTTAAGATACAGTTCAATGAATACATTCTTCAGTGGAAAATATTTCTTTTACTTATCTTCTCTGAAGAGGTTAATTTCGGGATGTTTATCTTTTCAGATCAACTTCTAAGACAGCAAAACTCAAGGCTCAGGCTCTTCCAGTAATTAGAAAGATATTCTTTTGGGACCAACAGGTCACAAAGTTTGACGGGGTTTTCCAATTTTCTAGATTATCAATTTGGCAATCATCCCTACACAAAATACAGAATTTATTATGAGTCAGTGGAGCCATTATTTTGATAATTTTAAATATTTATAAGATATTGTAAATATATATGGTACTGAAAAACAACTGAAATTGTACCCAACCGGCAAAATCTTCCCTGTTTCAAAGTATTTATAGTTCAGGCTCATAAATAATAAAATAAGATACAAACTGTGGGAATTGGGAGCATAGGCATAAGAGGAACACAGGAAGGTGATTTTAAGATGCACCGGGAGGCAGAAGAACTATGGATTATGGTCTGCATTGTGTGATGCTTTTTCCAAACTTGTGGCCTTTGACAAATGGATCTAAGTTTGAAGTCAGATGAGGATTTAGGCTGTATTTTGTAGGAACAGTTGTCACTTTGTTGATCTATTTAAGTTATGGGCTATTTCCTGAGTAGGAACTTGACTAGTTTTATATGTTATTCATGTATGTTCCCATATACACATACATACACAGACATATAGACACACAGATACACAGACACACACACTGACTCCTAATATGGAACAGCTTCAGAAATGCAGATTTAGTGGAGTTGTGACATAGGCAGTGTTCCCTCGTCTGCTCAAGTCTCATGAATAGAACTCTTATTCTTTCATTTACTCATTCAATGAACGTTGGAGTGTATAGTGTATGCAAATCTTATCCTAACTCTGGAAATGCAACAAGGAATGGGTTTACACAACAATGAATGAATGAATGAATGAACGAAAGCCTTTATAGAGTCTGAAATAAAATTGTAACAATTTAGAATACAACTCTTACAACAGTCTACATTTTCAGCATTTCCAGAACCCTTTCCAGGCTCATGCTAGCGTTTCCATGCATGTTTTCGGCTGACACAACTACCTAAAGTTAAGTACGATTATTATTCCTGAGGAAATGGATGCTTAGAAATTCCGAGTTAAGAATTTCATCCAATACTACATAGCTAATAAGTTGTAGACCCAGGATTAGAATTTATCCTTGTGCTATGTGTGTAGTTTTTAGTCTGCAATGCTGTAGTCTAATCAGGGAGATCATTTAATAAGGAATTACAGTGCAATGTGATAAATGCTATGAAAGGGGAAATTCAGGGCCAGGGAGCGATTAGGAACACCGTAAAGGGGCAAGAAAAGGCTTTCCAGAGGGAATAAAGTCCAGCAGTTAGCCAGGAGTGTGGGAAGAGTATTTGCAAAGGTCTGGAGGTGTGGGCGAGGTTGGCCATGTGAGGGATTGGGGGTTATTAATGGTTCACAATATATATATCCCTTGCAGTGTAGTCATACCTTGGTTTGAGTTTCAACGTAAATATTTTAGCCTCAACAAGGTTGCAGACATCTTGTGCACTGGTTGTATGTCTCATATTACGTGTACTATTCAATGTAGACAGCACAGCTCTGTTTCTGGGAGGCATTGATGAAATTTGTAGAAAAAAAAGCATTCCATTAAATGGTGTGAAAGTTTGAGTACTCTTGCATATGGCGGCTTAGTGATTCTCTGTATCGCTCCAAACAGGATGAAGGAGAAATGTGACCTTGCTGCTGCTTGTCTCTGGGGCAGCTCAGCAGATCCGCCTGGGCTTTCTAAGGCAGGGGTGATCTTTGTAAAGAGCTGGCTGCCTGTCTGCACAGACTTGGGTTAAATGCCTCCTGAAGGAGGTCTTGGGCAAAGCATGTGAGGGGCTAGAGTGTGCTCATGAAGAAAAGCAGAGGGAAGGCAATACCTAGAAGGAACAGAGGCTTCTTCCATCTCTTTCTTCTGTCGTGGCCATAGTTCTCAGGAAACTGAATGTCTGACCTTCTAAGGTGCTTTCACACTAGTCCTAGGAGATGGCCAGGTACATACTTGCACATCAAATATTTAGTTTTCAAACATTGTTGTCAGAACACAAAGGTCACGTAACAGTCAGAGCCAGTCCCCATGAATCTAGCCTGCCACGCGGTTTCTCGGGGCATTAGTCACGGCTTCAACTCCTCCCACCCATGTCCCATTCTTTCCAATGAGAAAAACACAAGTGTAAGTGTTTTACATACTCTCTCTGTAGACTTATGACTGGTTTGTGGTTCAAGACCAAATCTCACCTGTATCATCACTTTGCCTCCTACTCTCCACTGATTTTCATATTAGTGACACACACACACTTTACACCCTGCATAAAGATGGCATCTCTTGGCTCCATGAAATAAAAGCAATAATAACATTAAAATTCAGGTCTTTTCCCTCCTATTTGGGCAGTAATTTACATGAGGTTTTGGTTCTTTTTCTTCAAATCTGACAAAATAACCAGATTTTCTTCAAATATGTGATCATCTGAGATGAAAAGAAGAATGACTTCAAGTGTCCTAAATACTTTTTCAAAATGCGAGTGCATGTGTTTCATATTAGTGAAATCCACATACACACACACACACACACACACACACACACACGATTGGAAGTCTTTTAATAATAATGAAAGATGCATTTCTGACCTAGAAACTCCGTAATGAATCAATACTTTCACTATGAATCAATTATAAAGAAATTTAGAATTAGTTCTGGGACCTGCTCAATTCATTTGCTTAAAAAACCCAACAAACGAGAACCCAGCTTATTTTGTACATAGCAATAAATATGCATTAGGCAGGTTTGATGGCGATTTGTGACTCTCAGTGTCAGCTTGATAGATCTTTCATGATGGTGTCCAGTGCAGCTCTTCTGGAGTCCACTATAGTAGTTGAGTTTCATGAAAACATCAGTAGCTTTTTGTTTATAATCACTCTAGGTTATAATAATTTCAGATTTTCATTGCAGTTTTTTCTATTGTTGAAAATCATATGATGTGAGGTTACGCATGAAAGATAACTAAAATGACTGCAATAGCAAAAATCTACCTAAAACATAGAGAATGAGAAGGAAGTCATTATTTCTTGGCTCTGGAATATACATGATTTGTAGTTATATATTTTTTTAAACCATTTAAGCAACCATCTTCTATAAAAGAAAACATTAACATATAGATGGTACGATGGTGGTATGGGGAATACACTGACAATTTCGACAGATGAACAAAGTTTTTTGTTTGTTTGGTTGGTTCTCAATAGAGCAGATGTCTGAAAAACTTTAAGAAAGCCTTTTCTTCTGCTTGTCATTGGATTCCACGAGCCATAATAAGCATCCTTGGGGGTTTCTGAGTAGTGTGCGATGGCCTCATAATACTTCTGGAGCAGGTCCCAGTGAACTGGAAACATTCCCAGACTGTGATCCTTGAGGAAGAGGCCCTTTTCTTGTATCAGATTTCTGTACCTTGTTTTTTTTTTTTTTTTTTTAAACATCTATATTGGAGTATAATTGCTTTTCAATGGTGTGTTAGTTTTTGCTTTACAACAAAGTGAATCAGCTATACATATACATATATCCCCATATCTCCTCCCTCCTGTGTCTCCTTGCTTTGAGTTTATTTTTAAGGATTGGAAGCAGTCTTCTAGCTCTTAGATCAGCAGGCCTCTTCGTGGGTGATAGCTGGGTTCTTCCACTGAAGACGAGTTTTGGAGCTCCATCCAGAGACAGGGGCGCTCTGCCTACACAACGCTCCAGGCCAGATGACGGCAGCCTGACAGACCACAGCACGAACTTTGCAGTTAGTGCTACTAAGCCCTCAAAAGTTCCCGGCTAGGATGGATTCCAGCCTGGTCTGTGTGGCTCCAGCTCTCTGGTTCTTTTCCATCAGCTTGGGTTGCCTCTCTAAGGAGCCACGCTACTCCCCAAGCTGAAGCCCTGCTCGCAGCCCCAGGACCCTTTCTGTAAAGCAAGGTGCTTTAGTACTATGACTGAGAGTATGGCTCTCACCATGTAGGTTCAAATTCCAACTCGGCAACTTACTAACTTGGCAAATCACATCTCTGTGCTGCAGTTTTGCATCAGTAAAATGAGGAGGTGATAATAATACTATCTACTTCCTAAGCTGCTAGAAGATTAACTGACTAAAATATGCTAGGTACTTAGAACACTGCCTGGCATGCAGTAGGTTCTTAGTAAATACTCGCTCTTCTTATCCTTATATCGTCCCCTTTATTGCTTTCATGGAAGAGATTGACTCAATCAGTGGCAGTGGCAGTGGAGGTGGTGGGAAGATTATTTTTCACACACAGGTGTAAGGCTGTGAGGCAGTGTACACTCCTTACCCTCTTGGGTTGTTCAAGCACCTGCAGAATGAGCTGGATGGGGCTGGTCCTGACACAGTTCTGAGCCAGGATGAGGTCTCTCCAGTGGCTGAGCCACAGAATCTCCTCCTGGGGCTACAGCACTGGTCAGGTGAACTTGGACTTCCGGGTGTTTCTGCAGATTGCACGTGCAACAAGAGCTTGGGAATAAATAAAACTCAGCTAGGCTTTTCAGAATGATGTCATAGATTCATTCTTAAAAGATCATCAATTTAAAAAAATGCCACTTTGATATTCATTTGGTAGAGCATCTCTTTTAAAAATTCCCTTTGTGTGCACTCCTTGGATTACAGCCACACAGAAACTTGGTTTATCCCTTTTTAAACCCATATTTTTGAAAACGTTTGGTCAGTAACTCTCATGTGTTTTGACTCTCTGTTCTGGTCGCCAAAACATTATTGTAGCTCCAAGGTGAATATAATGTATGAATGTGTTCAGTTCTTGAATATCTACCATCAAAATGCTGGTGGGGATGTTTTGCTTGTTTCAGTGTGCTATAGCTCTTCTGCCTGGCTGCAGCCAGGATAAAGAATGATAAAAATTAGGCTCAGCCTTCAAAATCAAACATAAAAAAATCCCCTTACTGTAGGGCTGTACTCTGGTCCCTAGATGTCTTGCTGCTCTGGCTTTACTGGAAGCCTTTGGGGAATCATACGTTATCTTTCTTTGCATTTCCATAGTGCTGAGCACCTACAAAGTACCTGGCAAAAATCTCTGTGCTTTGTTAAGTACATGTTTGTTGAACACATGAATAAAAACAATAATCTTTTTTTGTAACTTTCCCTCCTTGAGCAGCTTTGAGACAGGTTCTCTCTGCTCTGCTGTTCTTTTTCTCATCTAAGTTCGGTCTCAGCTCTTGGCTGGCTGGATACTCACAACCGTAAAACCCAACTTTTGTCTCATGGAGAGTAAAACTCAAAAGAGAACAAAAAAACCACTGGGGACTAACATAAGGTTTCCAATTTGTCATTCTGACAAGAAAAGTCCAGTAAAAATAATCAGCCATGTGTTAGGTTGAGTAGTCCCCTGCACCCCAGCTCGTCCCCCACCTCCCCAAAAGACCTCAGAACCTGTGAATATATTACCCTTACATGATAAAAAGAACTTTGCAGATGTGATTAAGTTAAGAATCTTGAGATGGGAAGATTATCCTGAATTATTCAGGTGGGCCCAATGTAATCACAAGAATCCTTATGAAAGGGGGCAGGAGGGTAAAAGTGAGAGAGAGAATAGAAGATGTGCAGCTGCTGGCTTTGAACACAGAGGGAGCGGCTGTGAGCTAAGGAGGGCAGGCAACCTCTAGAAAAGGCAAAGGAGCAGGTTCTTCCCAGAGCAAGCAGAGGGAATGCCGTTATGCCTACCCACTTTTGGATTTCTGAACTCCAGAGGCGTAAAAGAGTAAATCTGTGTTTTTTTAAACCACTATGTTTGTGGTAATTTGTTACAGCAGCAATAAAAAACTAATACAAGCATCAATACGTTCCATCACTTCATAAAAGGAATATATTTTTAATGGTGAAAATGCAGGGAGGATTGGATCCCCTCAAAAACACAATGGCAACTTGCCCAATATACAGACAGGTACATGTAGTCACGCACGGTTGCCAAGGGCATGATTCTTTTGTGATTATCTATTTTGAAGACAACAGAGGAAAAATCTAGCATGACTGCGTGAGGCCCGGAGCCCTTGCCCCCTTGCTACCAAATGAATATCAAGCAAAGTGAAGAGCCAGCCAACCCTCTACAAAATGAGAAACGCCGGAGCAAAGCCACGTCAGGCCTCCCCTGCCCGAGAGGACACAGCTCGCCTCTCTAAACTTTCCACTGGCTTCCAGAGAAACCTGCTCAGTCCATTAGCTGGAGAATCTGACTTGCTTTGTCAATGTGAAATTGACCTAGATAAGTCCTATAAGTTTAATTTAAGTCTAAGTGAAATCTATTAAGTGTATATAGATTTGATTCCAGTACCTTTTAGAGTCCACGAATAAGAAGGAAATGTCTAGACTAGCTTTGTAGGAGCCCACTACTTTCAGAGTCTTTTCAAATTCTTTCTTTAATGATCTGTATTTCTCCCATGCATTCATCTTTTTTAAAAGGGATTGATAACAGCGCCTGACTTCTTTGCTATATTCATTGTGCAATAGCTCCATTCCTAACCATATCCTCAATTGTAAGGCAGTAGGAGTGTGGTCAACCTCATGAGCCCAATTTACCTGGCAGCTCCTTGCACTGCTAGGAGAAGGAAGAGCGAGGCTACTTTCTGTGGCGAGAATGAAAGAAAGCTCATCTTTTTTTATTTTTTATTTATTTAATTTTATTTTTTAACATCTTTTTTGGAGTATAATTGTTTTACAATGACGTGTTAGTTTCCACTGTATAACAAAGTGAATCAGCTATACATATACATATATCCCCATATCTCCTCCCTCTTGCGTCTCCCTCCCACCCTCCCTATCCCACCCCTCTCGGTGGTCACAAAGCACTGAGCTGATCTCCCTGTGCGATGTAGCTGAAGAAGGCTCATCCTTGTGGCAGGAAATAGCCTTTTCTCAACCCAGCGTTACCCAAGGTGGCTCTGTGCTGATTTCCTCAGAATGGTGATGAGGACAGCCCAAGAGCCACGATCTGAACTGCAAGGTCATGGTGACAGCACTGCGGCTCTGCTCGCAAGCTTTGGAATCAGACAGACCTGGGTTCAAATCCTGACTCTGCCTCTTAGCTGTATGTTATGGGATAAATCACTTGACCCTTCCAAGCATTCATTTCTTTATCTGGGGTTGCATTATGCAGTACCTGTCTCATTGTGAAAGCTAAATGGGTTAATAAATGAAATGCACTTAGCATACAGCTTTATCACAGTACTTAATAATTATGCAGTAGATGTTGTAATATATTCTAGGTATCATTTATAGACATTTTAGAGTTTCTTCAATGATTAATAGTCTCTGTATGCTAAAACATCTTCTTCCCTCTCTTGATTCCATTAGGACGCAGTTTTAATGCAAAAGAGTTCACTCCTAATGGATGCTCTCTGATAACTTGAGTCTCTCTGGAATTGAACATTAGATAAAAAGGGTGAGAGGGGCTTCGTTGATTGTTTAACTCTTGCCTTAGAATCCATGGGCTGTTTCTGTGGAAATCCCCTTTATGCCTGTGAAACCTCCATGTATCAAAACTTATTTCCGTCTACGTTCTTTCCTGCTTCTCCTGCTATCCTTCTGACCCCCTTATGGGACAAGAACTTCATTATCTCTTTTTCTCAAGCTCACTTGGGGAGCTTTTGTCTTTGCCAAGCTTGATGCCTGGACCATCTATAGCTTTTGAAAATGAAGGACAAATCCATAATGGAGTCATTGATTCCTCCCCCAGCTCATGATTCTTCTGCATCAGTTGAGATGATCATGTGGTTTTTATCCTTCATTCTGTTAATGTGGTGCAATATATTGATTGTTTTTTGTATGTAGAAGCATCCTTGAATTCCAAGAATATATTACACCCAGTTATGATATATAATCCTTTGATATGCTGTTGAATTCTGTTTACTAGAATTTTATTAAGGATTTTTGCACCAACATTCATCAGAAATATTGGTTTGTAGTTTTCTTGTAGTGTCTTTGCCTGGCTTTGATATTAGGGTAATTCTGGCCTTGTAGAATGAGCTTGGAAGTGTCCCCTATTTTTCAATTTTTTTGCAAGAGTTTGAGGAGGATTGGTGTTAATTCTTTTTTGAATGTTTGGTAGAATTTTCTAGTGAACCCATCTTGTCCTGGCTTTCCTTTGTTGCGAGGTTTTTGATTACTGATTCAATCTCTTTACTAGTTATTGGTTTGTGAAGATTTTCTATTTCTTCATGATTCAATCTTGATAGGTTGTGTGTTTCTAGGAATTTAAATATTTCTTCTAGGTTATCCAATTTGTTGACATACAATTGTTCATAGTAATCTCTTATAATCCTTTTTATTTCTGTGGCATTAGTTGTAAGGTCCTCTCTATAATTTCTAATTTTAGTAGAATCTTTTCTCTTTTTTTATTAGTTAATCTAGCTAAGGCTTTGTCTATTTTGTTTACCTTTTTAAAAAAACTCAGTTTCTGGGAATTCCCTGGCAGTCCAGTAGTTGGGACTCCACGCTTCCACTGCAGGGGGCATGGGTTCAATCCCTAGTCGGGGAACTAAGATCCCACAAGCCACTCAGTGCGTCAAAAAACAAACAAACCAACAAAAACTCAGTTTCTATTGCTTTATTTTTGTTGCTCTATTGTTTTTTTCTATTCTCTATTTCATTATCTCTGCTCTAATCTTTATTATCTCCTTCCTTCTTCTAGCTTTAGATTTAGTTAGTTCTTCTTTTTCTAGTTTGTTGAGGTATAAAGTTAGTTTGTTAATTTAAGATCTTTCTTCTTTTTTAATGTATGCATTTATAGCTATAAAATTCCCTCTTCGCACAACTTTGCTGCATTTCGTAAGTTTATTTTCATTTGTCTCAAGGTATTTTCTAATTTTCCTTGTGACTTCTTCTTTGATCCATTGGTTGTTTAAGAGTGTGTTGTTCAAGTCCACATATCTGTGAATTTTCTAGTTTTCCTTATGCTATTGATTTCTAGTTTTATTCCATTGTGATTGGAAAACATACTTTGTATAATTTCAATCTTTCAAAAAATTTATAGAGACATTTTGTGACTGTAGTATTTTTAAATAAGGACAACTGAATTACTTTTAGGTATTACACAT
The DNA here is from genome assembly GCF_965194805.1 of Balaenoptera borealis. Lineage (NCBI taxonomy): Eukaryota > Metazoa > Chordata > Mammalia > Artiodactyla > Balaenopteridae > Balaenoptera > Balaenoptera borealis. Next base: position 25,335,792 of record NC_138877.1, on the reverse strand, counting down.
GAAAATTCAAGTTATAACTAAGTGGTATTTCATAGAAACAGTCACTTTTGTTGCATCTCTAAATTGTGAATCTGGTAAGTATTATGTAAGCATAAATCACAAACACAAATCCCCAAGTTAAGTCATCTATTTTACAACTTTTTACTCAGTGAAAATCATGTATAAGGCCTATACTCATAGCCTCATAAAGCCATGTATTGGTCAAACTGGCCTCAGTGGTCATTTAATGTGACCGCTTACATTGCCGATGAAGAAACAGGGAGTGTTGCCTATTCCAAAGGAACATAATTAATCATAGGTTATAGCTTGTGTTACAACACACTGATGATACCTTTGAGGCCATCCACTGATGTCCTCACCTATGATACACCAAGCTAAGTCCTTCTGAAAGTATCATTGGATGTTTAGAATGTTTACACAGCCAAGAAATCAGAACTTAAAAAGAAATACATTGATTTTTTTTAGGGCAATTTTAGGTTTACAGAAAAACTGATCAGAAAGTACAGAGAGTTCCCATATACCCCCTGCCACTCCCCCAGCCTCCCCCAACTATCAATATCCCCCATCAGGGTGGTACATTTGTTACAGTAGATGAACCTACGTTGACACATCATCCTCACTCAAATACATGTTTTACATTAGGATTTACTCTTGGTGTTGTACATTCTATTCCTTTTTTAAAAATTGTAGTAAAAAACATATGACGTGAACTTTACCATCTTAACCATTTTTAAGTGTGCAGTTCAGTAGTATTAAATATATTCACATTGTTGTGATACAGATATCCAGAACTTTGTTTGCAAGTTTCTGTGTCTAGCAGAAGAGAAACTCTATACCCATTAAACAATTCTCCTCTGTCCCCTTCCCCTAGCCCCTGGTACTTTAAATAACTCATAAAAAAAAAAAAAGAAAAAAAAAAAAACTCATATAAGTGGAATCATCCAGTATTTGTCTTTTTTGTAACTGGTTTATTTCACTGAGCATAGCATCCTCAAGGTTTCACGTTGTAGCATATGTCAGGATTTCCTTCCTTTTTAAGACTGAATATTATTTCATTATCTGTATATACTATCTTTTGTTTATCTAATCATCAGTCAATGGATGTTTGGATTGCTTCTACACCTTGGCTATTGTGAATAGTGCTGTTATAGAGAGATGGGTATGTAAATATCTGTTTGAGATCCTGCTTTCAATTCTTTTGTATATTTACCTAGAAATGGGATTGCTGGATTACATGGTAGTTTTTTTTTTTGAGGTACCTCTGTAATGTTTCCCATAGCGGTTGCACCATTTTACAATCCTCTTAATAGTGCACAAGGGTTCCAATTTCTCCATATCCTTGTCAACACTTGTTATTTTCTGTTCTTGATATTTTTATTTATACTAGTCATCCTAATGGGTGTAAGGTCTACAATTCAGAACTTTTGATTCTGTCACAGACTTCTTTCTTGTGATTGAACTTTCATGTATTTTGACTGTCCGTTGTGTTAGGGTTAACTGCCAACTTCCTATTTAGGGTTGGAACAAAAATTCTACAAAATATTGGGAAAAACTGACAGGCTACCAAAATAAGAGAAAGATATTTGCAAGATGTTATGTGTCAATGAATTATTCCTGAAAAGCCAAAATGAAACTGGATTTGTATGAAAATGAACATTCAATTCAAAATGTAAAATTTAAGAACAAATCCTGATGTTTCATTTCAGATTATTATTAGAATGAGGAATGAATTACTTTATAGAAAATATTTGCATAAGGAAAAGTTTCTAAACCACACCTATTTCAATAATAAAATAAAATAGAAGGAATAATTCTGTTTTGTTTTTTTTTTTTGGAAGAGAACTACTGAATTTATTCCTCAGAAGAAAAAGCAGACTTGAAGCACCACATTACTGGAACACCTGAAACGTGTTGACAAGTTCTTATCTTCTAAACTTCAACAAAAGTTGCTTGCACAAACTATTTAAAGAATATCTGCCCCTATTAAACAAGCCAGATATCTGATGTATTAAGGAAGTCAGAAGCTGAGTCACTTCATTTCTTTCTGTTGCCCCCAGTTGCTAGAATACTGGCAACTCACCTAAATATGTTTAATGTATCCATGTAGATTCCCAGCATCGAATTAATGGGATCGTATTTTTGAACTCCATACACTGGTACTACTTCTGCATGCTTGGTTACTTTCTGTATATCATACAGAAGAAACATGCTGAAAAGAACTAATCCTCCATAAATTGCCACTGAGTACAGAGTGGCACCAGCCACAGTGGTAGGTGGAAGAAACATAGATCCTAGTGAGGACACAAAGACGACACCCAGACCCACGTCCAGGGGTGCTCCCATGTTCAAAAACTTCTCGCTGGGTGCACACATGGCCACAGTGGAGAGGCCTCCCACAATACCAGCTGTGTACCATGCAGCTCTTTTAAGCATAGAATTGTATCTATATTATAGCATGGAGGGAATTAGAAAAGATGCAAAATAAAAACAAGGAAAAGTTTTTAAATAGGAAAATTATGGTAACTAAGATTTATTGAGGACTTACCAGATCCCAGGCACATAGAGTTTATATGCACTTAATAGTCACAAAATCTCTATGAGATAGGTACTGATATGCTCCCCATATTACAAATGAGTCTCAGAGAATTTAAATTAGTAATCTGGGATTCAAGAGCTCTGAAGTGGTGGACTAGCCTTCAAATTCAGGTAGTCCAACCTCTGAGGCACCATACCTAACCACAGTGAGATGCCGCCTCCCCATGAGGAAGTATTAAACCAGTGTGTTCCTCTATCAGGGACAAAGACTAAAGGATGACTGGAAAATAATTGTCTTTATGTACATGAAGAGTTATGATCTTCTTTTCTTAAAAGAAGGGGACAGATTACATTGAAGTAGGAGGAATTCACACATAAACTCATGTTACCTATTGTTTTTAGAGAAGAGTCCTGCATGTAAGTGGTCCAAGACTTGGGTTTTCCCTTAACACTCTCACCTCTATATCCCACCACAGAGATGCCAGGTGTTCTCTTAATCCCCTGTACTGAAGCTGGCCCTGCACATGGACATATAAACATACACCCATGTCTCAGAGAAAATAGTGTTGTGTAATGGACAAAGCCTGGAATATTTTCCAAGTTCCTTCCTTCCTGAGCAGAACTCAGTGGTTTAAAATTATTACTTATTTTTCCAGAGAATAGAGTGTAGTTTAACAGTCTTGAAGCCAGACTGCCTGGGTTTGAGTCCAGATCTTCACTGCCCAACTGTATGACCTTGGCAAGCTCTGTACCCATATATGCCTTAGAGTCCTCGTCTGTAAAACAAGGATGATTAATTGCAATGTATTATACTTCATAGGGTAGCTGGAGAATTAAATAAGTCAATATACATAAAACCCACAGCACAGTGCCTGGAATATAATTAGTGCTATTTCAATTTACCTAATGACTCAGAAGGCAGAACTGAGAGCCACAGAGGATTATTTCCAGGCGTTGAAGCCTAGTAGAGTTTGTCTGGATGGATTTTTTCCCCCTTGTCTTTGAAATTTTTATCTTTTATCATTTTTTAAAATTAATTAATTTTTATTGGAGTATAGTTGCTTTACAATGTCGTGTTAGCTTCTATTGCACAGCAAAATGGATCAGTCATATATATATATATATATATATATATATATATATATATATATATATATCCCCTCCCTTTTGGACTTCTTTCCCATTCAGGTCACCACAGTGCATTAAGTAGAGTTCCCTGTGCTATACAGTATGTTCTCATTAGTTGTCTATTTTATACATAGTATCAATAGTGTATATGTGTCAATCCCAATCTCCCAATTCCTCCCACCTGCCCTTTCCCCCTTGATATCCATACATTTGTTTGTCTGGCTGGATTTTAATACTGCTTTGCACTAGTGACTTCTTTTTACCTCCCCCTCCGCCACCTTTTTTCCTTTTTTTGAGCTGGAATGTCTCTAACTGCTATCCTATGCCTGTCCTATCTTTGTATGTTGGATAGCATAATTTGTTTCTTTAGTTTCACAGGTTCACAGATGGAGAAAAATTGTGCCCCCCCAAGTTTTACTTAATAGAGTATACCCAAAGCCTCATTTGTACCTGATTTAGATGACTTAGATGATGAGATTTGGCACTTCTGGACTGATGAGATTTTGGTGGAATTTTATGCTGTAATGGGATGAAACTTTTGGAGACCTTACGATGGAGTGAATGTATTTTGTGTGTGATATGGCTATGGATCCCGGGAGCTGGGGGTGGACTGAAGTAGGTAGAATTTTGGCCTCCCACAATCTCTGCCCCTGGTATTAGCACTGTGGCTATATTGTTATGTGGCAAAAGGGACTTTGCAGATGTTATTAAGGTTACTAATCAGCTGACTTAAAGTAAGGTAAATCCTGGATTATCCAGGTGGATCCCAGTAATCACATGAACCCTTGAAAGCAGAAGAGGAAATCAAAGAGATTCAAATTATGAGAAGGACTCAATTCACTATTACTGGCTTGAAGATAGAGGTGGCCACGTGGGAACTATGAGTAGGAAAGAAACTCTGCCAAAAGCCCGAATGAGCCTGGAAACAGATTCTCCAGGTAAGAGAGCCCAAGCCTAGACTTTGACCTTGTGAGACCTTAAGCAGAGTATCTAACCAAGCCAGCTGGACTTCTTCCCTACAGAACTGTGTCATGATAAACGAATGTCGTTTTAAGCTGCTAAGTCTGTGGTAATTTTTTGTGGCAGCAATAGAAAACCAATACACCAGATATTAATTAATTGTGTTAAAAGCAGTAGAACATTTTTTTCAAGTGAAATATTTGGATCACTGGAGATCTCGACTGCACATTCCTCCCAGGCAGCCCCTAAAAGCACTTGCACAGATTCAGATGTAGACGTCCCACCACTGAAGCTTGCTGCCCATCACAAAACTTACTACAATGCACTTGTGTGCTCTGCTTTACGCCTCCAGTGCTCCCATTGGGTTCAATGAGGGCAGAAACGATTTCTTCTTCATTTTTGCCCCCCCCGCCCCAGAGCAAAACCCAGTGTTGGCACATGGTAGGCACTTGATAAATATTTTTTTGATTGAATGCTAAGTGTGTTTGACAACTAATATCTCTAGAGGACAATATTGGATATGGATAGAGGCAGAGCAAGGGGCCAGAGACACGGTAGGAGACAAATTGGGGAAAGAAACAATTTGCAAGGACAAAGGAATGTAGCATTTAATACTTGTATAATTACCATTGGTTTAGAAAAATTTCCTTGATATATCTCTCCTACCCGCACAGCCAGCAGGATAAGTTTCGGGAAGTAGGCTGACCATTGCATAAGTGGCTTGTGAAATATCACTTAGTAGCTCACATTCCCAACAAGTTGAATAAATATGTTTGTGTGTAGTTTACCCCCCAAGGATGCTTCTCCTGTCTCCCCCGCAGCTGGACCAGAATTGCTGTTTAGTAATCAAGTGGCGACGGGCTCCTCTGGGAATGGAATGCCCCATCCCTGATGCTCTCCCTGAGGAGAGGGGCTGGAAAACAGACTGGGTGCAGCCTGACAGAGTGTGGTCACTTCAGACAGTGCAGGGACCTCGGTGCAAACTCCAAGAACCTTGAGGTGGCTTGTGAGGATCTGGTAGAACGCCTATAGCTTGTTGCACCCCAAAAGCAAGCCACAGGCATGGGATTTGAAGATGTCATCTAGGAAAGCAAGTCCCAGGGAGCATAAAGCAACTGGGAGAAATCATTAAAAAAAAAAAAATTTTTTTTTAATGAAGACTGACACTGTCTTGAAAACCAGTTAAATAAATGCCAGCCCATTCTCTATTCCCAGCACAGTAGTTGCTATTTTGGTGAGTGTAATTGAAAGTAAAAATAATCTCTGCCATGCTTGAAAAACAGCCACCAGCTATTCTATTTTAAATGATGTAAAAAAACATGAAGTGAATGTGAAAACTGTCCTTCTAGGGATGGCAACGGGCTCTATCCCATTTCATTGGTTGTTCTGCACCATTTGTGATTTCTTATTAGTAAAGTAGATCAGCACATGTTTTCAGGGTTTTTTGGTGCCCCTATTACTGGGGCAGAGAACAGTTCCCTATTATCGGGAGTGTATTTTATAACTTCAATTCAGGTTGTAAATTTGCGTCAGCCATTGCACTGTTCAAAGTCTCAGCTTCTTGCTCTAAAAAAGCAAACAAGCTGAATGGGAGATGAGAAGTGCGGGATGTTGGAAGTGGTTGCTTTTTAAACAAGCTTCTGGACTTTTCTTGATCACTTGATGATTTTGTCTACTTTTCATGAACTCTGAATTTTATTAGTGGGTTTGTCAAGAAATACATCCTCTGTACAAAACAAATCGAGATTTTGTGAAGTTTGGGCTTTAAACAATCTTGAGGGTCCTCTTTAAGAAAAGGAATATAAAAATATCTACTTTGGCAAATTTTACCAAAAGATGTGATCACGTGAACACAACCTCTCGTCCCAAGACCTAAGAAGGGCCCTGTGCAGGTAAGTGGCCCTGAATCTAAAGCTTCATTACTTCCTGGGAAATCCACCTTTGCATCTACGGGTCGGTGGAAGTCACGTTGCTCCTCTGAGGAGAAAGGAAAGTGGCAGAAACCACAAAATGGGGGAGTCCAAAAGAACCTTAAAATCAATCCAGTTATTTTACAGATGAAGAGCTGGGGAAACTAAGGCTCAGAGAGGTTAAGCGATGCCAAGTGTTGCACATATAACCAGCATTTGAATCTGCTTTTCTTACTTCATTTCTCAGACTGGTGTTTCTGTGCTATTTCTCAAGATATCTTGTGAACCCAGAGAAAACAATAGAGGTAAGCATGCCACAGTCTATATCTTACCCTTGCAGAGGCATGTAGAATGCCAACTAGGGCCATGTAACCAGGTGACTGCATGACCCAATAGGGTCTCTGAGAGGGGAGAATAGGGGATTCTACATGATCCCACCCCCTCACTTGGTCCTATTTGTGGAGGATTACAAGGTGTGACTGAACATCTTTTTTAAAAAATTCAAATACAAAAGGACATTCATATCCAAATAAATATTGTCCTCTTGTCCCCTTCCAAGTAGGTTCTTATCCCAACTTGCTGCCACTGCTGAAGCCGTTTTTAGAAAGTCCTTCTTGGACTAATATCTTATCAGTTGAGTCACCCAAGAAAGTCAGGTGCTCAGGGCATTTTTTTTTGCCTTCTTCTTTCCTTCTCTTCCCCCCATCCCCTCCCTTCCTTCCTGTTTTCCTTCAATCTGTATTTTTAAGCAAACAAAAAATTATCATTTATCTACCAGGTTTTGTGCCGAATGATTTTGGGATGTTTCTCCAAATCAAAACCATGATTAGAAGTTTAAGATTTGGAATCATGAAAATATGAAAAATAATTTGATATGGATTCTGAAGAGGACTCTAGTTTTTGCCTAAACCCTATGGGAGGAGGTTAAACAATTAGTCATAATTTAAAGCCAAGGCAGGGAGAATTGATATCCTCTTATGAAAATGCCCTACACAAGATGAAGGAGCGTAAATGTCCCACATGCCAGGTGTTGTATGAGATGGTTTCATGCACATTTCCACATTTACTTCTCCAACCTTAGGAAGCTGGCACAATATGCCCATGTTACAATTAGGGAAACCAAGGAACTGCAGAGTTAAATTTTCAGTGTTAGAGCTGAGATTGGAACTAGGTCTACTGGTCCCCACACCAATGCTCTTTCCCCTGGCCATCACCTTTCCCCCAACATGGTCATTCCCATAAACATATGTGCTGAATTCACGGAGGCTCTGCTGGTACCTACGTGCTCCCAGCCTAGGTTACAGAGGCGGAGGGGGATCAGGCAAATGAGGTCATGAATTCAACCCCGGGAAGTACAGGCCAAGGTCACCAGCCACCCTCAGAGAGAACAGAGAATCAGCAGCTCCTGAGGGAAACCTCTGGAGAAAGAGATAAACCCAATCCGACAACTGGGCATATACCCAGAGAAAACCATAATTCAAAAAGACACATGCACCCCAATGTTCATTGCAGCACTGTTTACAATAGCCAGGTCATGGAAGCAACCTAAGCGTCCATCAACAGACAAATGGATAAAGAAGATGTGGTACATATATATACAATGGAATATTACTCAGCCATAAAAAGGAAAGAAATTGGGTCATTTGTAGAGACATGGATGGACCTAGAGACTGTTATACAGAGTGAAGTAAGTCAGAAAGAGAAAAACAAATATCGTATATTAACACATATATGTGGAATCTAGAAAAATGGTACAGATGAACCGGTTTGCAAGGCAGAGATAGAGACAGAGATGTAGAGAACAAAAGTATGGACACCAAGGGGGGAATGTGGCAGGGAGGGTGGTGTGATGAATTGGGAGATGGGATTGACATATATACACTAATATATATAAAATAGATAACTAATAAGAAACTGCTGTATAGCACAGGGAACTCTACGTCACTTGGCTGTACAGTAGAAACTAACACAACATTGTAAAACAACTATACCCCAATAAAAAAATAAAGACATTAAAGAAAAAGAGATAAACCCTTGCTGGTGTTCCCTCCTGTGACAGAGTTGTTGGAAACCTGTTTCTGTCTCTGATCTGTTTCTCCGTCTCTTCTCCAACTCCCTCTCAAGTTTATTCTTTCCTCAATTGTCCTCCTCCCTCCCACCCTCGCCAACCTCATCCTCTAGAAAAATGTTGTACTGACGCCCCTACATGTGGCTTTTCATTCATTTCAACATTTGCTTGTCTCTCATTTCTACCTTCCTCACTCCTACTGTTCTTTATTTCATCAGAATAAACAACATGAGCAATTACCTGTAGCAAATATACTCAGAGCCCTCCTTCAACACCCGAGTCTTTCCTCATCCTACCCTGAAGTATGGTGGCAGTGAAATTGAGAGAAAGACATTCAGGGATCAGCATACTATATTATTCACAGAAATGAGACCCCAGACATTTAGATCAGTTTTTATTTTAAGGAGGGGTCATTGTGCTTTCTGTACATATTTTTTGATTTTTCACCCACATTATTTATATTGGAATTACCCATGTACTTACACAAAGGTCTTTGGGAGGATAGTATCTCTTCAGCTCCCGCCAAGGGTCAGCAGGAGGGAGCACATGGGCTTTATGTTCCGGTAGACCTGGGTTTGAAGAAGCTGGGTGCACCTCTGACTGGCTCTGAGACACAGAGCAAGTTACTAATTTCTCTGATCTCAGTTTCCCTATCTGAAAAATGGGACCATACAGTTATCTTAAAGGGCTATGTTAAGAGCACAGAATTTGGAGTTAGATCAAGGTCTGACTCTTACTCTGCCACTGACTAGCTGCGTGGTACTAAGTTGACTCCCCAACTCTTGCTTCCCGGCTGGAAAAAGGAGAGAGAGTAATACTTACATAGTATTTTAGGAAACTATAGAATTATTTATATGCTTATTAGGAGGATTCAACTAAGTAATATATTTCAAACTCTTACTCCAGGATATGATACAAAACAAGCACTTACTAAACAGTAGCTATTCCTAGGATGAATGAGATGGTGCATATGAAGATCTTAGTATGATGGCTGGCCCATGGTTGAGTTTCAGTAAATGTTCATCACCTTTCTTTCCTCCAAGGCAAAAGCAGTAAATTAGATACTTACTGATTATCTCCCCCTTCAGCTTAATGTGCATAAGATTAACTCTCCCCAGTTTCCCCCACTTTGCATCTAGTGACACTTCCTACAATGACATATCTGCTTTGTTAAGGACTGGCCTGCCCTAAGAAAGAATAAAGAACTGCTTACCTCCTATAATTTCAGAGGTGCTGAGAGCTTTATTTGCCTCAAACACCTATCCTCCAGCAGTTTTCTTAGAGTTAGAAAATCGCTTCTTTAGAGGTTTTCCTTTGGGTTCCAACATTAGCTCCAGAAGGCTTTTGTTAAGGTGCAGCTCTCTTTACTGTGTAGGATAATAGGTCCCTTTTCATTCACACATTAGCATGAATTGGTCAGGTCAAGGCTGCAGGATGAGACTATGGGAACACTAAATTCTAAGAAGGGAGAACAGTAAAATCTTGTGCTGTCCAGAGGAGCACTGATGGATTTAAGCAGTCAGGAGTCACCCTAGTGGACCCAGGATCGACTTTGTCTATTTTCCCAGTTTGCTCTGGGACCTCTTTCGTGTGAAGGAGCAGAGCCAGAGCAGGCCCAGCCAGCATCTCCCTGGGGGCCTCTAAGAACCCAGTGGGCAGTGGATTCCCGCAGTGTGGAGACCACTCACTCACCCCAAGGCAGGAGCAGACGATATGGCTCCGCAATGTTGTCTAATCAGATGAGAAGTGGAGATTTGTATGACGTCTGTCCCAGAAAGAATAGAGAGCATGATAGAAAGAGGAGGAGAACTCAGGTAGGACCAAGTGCTTAAGTAACTAATAACCCACAGAGACTGGAGTCCAAATGGGCTGGCTGCCAAATGGGGTGACTGAAGAAACACAGATAGCCATGTCTGAGGATTGGTTGGTAGCAAATAAACAATAAATGGAAATAGGAATAGTTTTTTTTTAAAAAAAGAACTTAAACACAGGGTTTGAGAAATAGCAAACTATGCAAACAGAGCCCTTTTTATATTTAAATACTACAGTGGCAAAACCAGCATTATGTTAATAAGCGAGGTGCTCACACTACAGTACTTCTTCTGAAGGCTTTTTACTCACTAGAGCTTAATTACTGTTATCTCAATCTTTCCAAAGGTGTTGTATAAACAGGGATATTGCAAATGATTTGTAATGCCCAGGTCACAAATCGGATAATGAAGGAACAGCTAGAATATAACTTGTGTAATCAATGTACACATTTCTTGTATGTCTGTAAGTCTGAAACTCACTTTACTGTTCAGATGGCGAATACAACTTGCATATCCTTAAGATTAACCTTCCACAGAAGGGACCTGGTGAGGCTGCAAAATGTTTTCTTTTTCACTGTAATTATAACTGTTGGGGAGGGATATTGTGATACGTGAAAAATACATATAGAGTAACTGATGTCTACAAAACAGAGAAGTTGGAGGTCTTTTAGGAACTGCACAGCCCAGAAGTTGATCCTTTCCTGCCAAAAGCTAGGAGAGGCTTTAACACTCTTTCTCCTACCACAGTGAGACCTTTTAGAGCTGTCATTCTGTGGATTCTGTGTTTGCAGCATTTGTATAGATAATACCAACCAATAACACTTACAGCGTAATTACCATGTGCCATGCTGAGTGCTCTACATAGCTTATCTCACTATACAATTGGAATCTATAAAGTGGCGAATAAAAACAGACACAGTTAGAGCCAAGGAAATAGGGTAGTTAAAACCAAGGAAGTAGCAAATAAAAATAGACATGGTTAGAACCAAGGAAATAAAGATTCTGTGCTTAAAAAAATAAAAAAATCAACCTTTGAGTAATTGCAGAAAGGCTAGGAATTCTCTGAAATTTGTAGGTAAATCCTGATACCATCTAATGATGTTCATTGTGGCTTGTAGGCACAGTTGGAGTACAACAGGGACCAGCAGATGACCTCAGAAGTAGGTCAACAAAAAATCAGAACCAGGGCAGAGAACCGGCTCTTGGCTGCATCTCTTAACCGGGGAGATCTTGCTAGTTAAGAAGACAGTTACCTCTTTATTAAATGAGTATTCCGGTTGTGGGCTGTTTAATATAAATTCATACTTGAGTTCATCTGATAGTAAACTGTACTTAATTCATGATGTAATTCTACATTCTTTCATGGTTTTTACAAAGTCCCAACTTAAAAGAACTTTGAGGACTGCTAGCTAGCAGATGCAGCTATTGACGAGGGTCCAGATTTGGGCTCAGTGTTGTAGCTCATGTTCACAGACTTGGAGAAATATTTCCAAGGTACTGTGAGTGACTTAAGCAGTATGTAAAATACCATGTGTGACAGGATTCTATTTTGTAAAACAAAACAGAAGGACAAAACCCTAAACCGTTGTTTATTAGTATTGAAAAATGGGAAACAGTTAAATGTCAAACCGTGAGACACTAGTTAAATAAATTCAGGCATAGGACCTACATGTGCAGCCACTAAAATTATGGCTGTAGAAAAATATTTCTCGACACTGACAATGTTCATAATTTATTGTAAAGAACAATAAAACATAATCCAAAATAGTTTCATCCCATTTTTTATAAAAGGAAATTTATGCATAGGCAAAACATTTGTAAATATAGATGTTACTATATTAACATGTTTACTCTGGGTGGTGAAATTGCAATTGATTTTTTTGTACAAAATTTAAAGACTTTATTTTTAGAACAGTTTCAGATTTGCAGAAAATTGAGAAGATAGTACAGAGTTGCCGTATACCTCACATCCACTTTCCTCTATTATTACCATCTTACACGAGTATACATGAACTATTATTACCTCTTACGTTTGTTACAGTTAATGAACAAATATTGAAGCATTATTATTAACTATAGTCCATATTTTTTCGTATATCTTTATTTTTTATCTAATGTTATTTTTCTGTTCCAGGATCCTATTCAGGAGACCGCATTACATTTAGTCATGATGTCTTCCTAGGTTCCTCTTGGCTGCAACAGTTTCTCAGACATTTATGGTTTTCATTAACTTTGTCAGTTTTGAGGAGTCCTGGCAGATATTTTGTAGGATGCCCTATTGTTGGAATTTCTCATAATTAGACTGGAATTATGGTTTGGGGGAGGAACAGTTGATTTTTATATTCTTTTAATTTATTTATATCTTTCAAATTTTCTAAAATGAACATGTATTATTTTTGTACCAAAACAGTTATTATAATAAAAATTATATATATACATATGAGTGTATGTATCCATTGTTACCAGCCATCAGATTCAAAGATGGCTGCCCTAGTCATCAGTCAGTGAACTTGTGGTTGGCAGTTTTTCTTCAGTGTATTTCAACCTCTCTTTTCAGCACCCTCTCACTCTCTCCTATCACTCCATTTCAAAGCCTCAAACAGTTGGTAAAGGTTTAAGTTACAGCTTCTCTATAAGGGCACTTGCATTTTAATAGGAGAGTCTTAAAATCTGAAACATTTTCAAGACCCAAAGGAATTAGACTCTAATGGTGGAATTGCAGGGACCTGGTGGGGATGTTTGGCATGGGTAGAGGAGGGGCCGTGCTCCCCATTTCTATGCCTAATTCTGCAGAGTGGTTATTCTCTGTATGAGATGCTCAAAGACTTATCAGAGACATGTAACTTAAAACTTGTCAAAGGAATAAAGTCAGTTATCTGCCAGACACTGAATTATTACCTCAGGATGGTTTTCTTCCTGACCCTAGAATCTGTTGTTTCTGTCTTCAAAATATGGTTTCTTCCTTCCTTAGATAATAGTAGCCTGATTTTCTTTTCCTTCTCCCAGTGTCCCCCAGTATTCCAGAAGTGGCTATCTGACCAGGTTCAGAGTCAGACAATTCCCTCCTTTCCTACAGTGTTGGTGGATCTGGGGTAGACATATGACTCTAAGTGAGCCAAGGGGAACCTGTCCTAAGATCTTTGCAGAAGTGTTCAGAAGAACTTTACTTCTGTTATGGTTATTAAGCTGATGGGCTGGAGTGGCTAGGGCTCACGTGGACTACTACAGAGAAACAACCTGTCTGAGAAGGAAGTCAACACGAAGGAAAGCAGACCTGGGAAGTGAAGGGAAATGGATTCCTGAGGATACTGTGTGAACCGCCTCATTCTGACGAGCCAGACTTACCTCCTCAACTTTTCAGTTACATGAGCTGGTAAAGCCGCTTTTTAAGTTAAGTCAGTTCAGTTTGTATTTCTGTTACTGCAACTGGAAGACTCTTGATTAAAATGCTCTCTCAAGATCTTATTTCCCTAAATAAATTAGCTATCTTTGGACCCAAGTGAACTTCAGCACCCTTTTCCTATATCTCATTATTTAATTTGCCTTTGGATTCTTCTATCTTGTTTCTGACCCAAAAAGTAAAGCCCACCAGTTAAACATTTAGTCACACTGATTATTTAGTTTCATGTAACCTAGATATTTATCTCCACCAGTGATTTAATCAAATTCAAAATACATTAAAACATCAAACATATTGAAAATAGTCTCTGTGATTAAGATGCAGCTTCAACTTTGTGACTTTAAAATATCTTACTTCATTTAAGCAAGCCTGCTAACGTTTGGGGACCTCTTTCTCACCCCAGCAGCTTCTTAACTACCAGCAAATTCTCCTGGTCAGTTGCCATGGCAGCAGCACTATCTCAACTTTCCCAATTTAAAAGTGTCATTTGTCAAATGAGCAACTGGCCTCTTTTCTACCACATCCCAATCTCTGGGCCAAAGTGAGACAAATTAAAGAGAGTTACATAGTATTTTTTGTACCAGAAGACATGCGAGGGTGGTTAAAGTGTTACCAAGAGGTCACATAGGGTAGGGGTGCAATGTTTGGACATCTCACAGCCACTTAAAATTGGGTCTCAATCCCCAACTCTGCCATATACTTATTGTCGGGCTGCAGAATGCTTATTAAAATCTCTGTGACTCCATCATCTGGGAAACGAGACTAATAATCAAATCATAACTGAATATAACATATAATACAATAATATACAAAATATTTGGGCTGGAATGAGATTAAAAGATCTGGTCTGTAAAGCGCTGAGCGTAATGGCTGACACAGAGGAAGCACTCAGCCAACACCAGGTGGCTATTGAGATATACAGTTGTGACGACATCTGGAGATCACTATATGCTTAAAATTAAAATACCTTATAGGAGGCCTGTGGATTAGAGGCATCTCGAAGTGGGAAGAATAAAGTATCAAGCTGATTGGTCTTCCGAGAATAATAGATGTGTGGAGAAAATGCAATAAAGAACAAATTTGGGTAAATTATTTACTGTCTTACTTGTTATGGAATTAGGCCTAGAAATGTTAATAAAAGAATTAAACTATAAATGCCCCTCCACCACCACCTCTGTTGAAATGACTCACTGAACACGCTTACGTGTTGCATGGTGCATGGCCATTCATTTTTCTATTGTACTTGAGTTAAAATGTAAAACAGATATTAGCAAAATCATTTTCCTTTTGAATCTATATCAGAAAATCATTTTCCAAACAAATGCTACCACATGTGACTTTTCTGAACATAGAGGCTAGAAGTCTAATCAGCATTAGAACTACAGTAGCAGTTCTCATATTTTATTCTGAAAAGACAACAAATGATTTCAGGATGGTGTCAACCTCCTATTCCAAATGTTCTCTGTAGTTGCATGATCGGAAAGTGTGTGAGACTTCAAATGTTATGTTGTAGGGACCCTCTAAGGATTGCTTCCATCTGGGTGATGGGGGTGGTTACATGAGGGGAACTGGGCCTTTAAACCTTGAAGCTGTTGCTTCTGATTCACTTCTTTTAAGTAGGAATGTGAGACTAATGATATTTTAGGATAAATGCTGATTGTGGTTCATTAGCAGCAAAAGTGGTAAGGTAAAACCGCGTGCAAGTTGTGACCGTAGTAACTTTATGGACTGTTGAACTGCCTAAATTGCTGAGTAACTTTCTTCAAGTTCAAATACTATACCAGGGAAGAGACTATTTACAAATAGTGTTTCTTGTACAGCTGGGTAGCATTTAGGGTCATTCATTTATGTTCAGCATTTCCAAAGGTTAACAATGTGAATCATTGCAACTGAGACTGGCATCACATGGCTTCAGAATGTCACCACATCAAACACTGAGCTGGCGTCAGGGAAGGAGGCCTGATGTCATTGTATGTTTGGCCTGTATGTTTTTTTAACCCAACAGCTAGCTTCCTGTGAAACTCACTAGCTCTGAATGGAATGTCTCCGTCAACTACATGCAGATTTTTCAGGATACTTCTACCATCTTAGTGACGCTACTGAGATTCATACAGCTGAATGCCCATTAGGAAAATGAATTCTAAATTATACAGATGAAAGAACAAGGGGAAAAGATGTGCTGAATGGCATAATATAGAGATCATGCCAATGATACTGAACTGGGAATGATTAAAATAAAAGTTACACTGACCAAGTTAAATCCCATTTTAGGTTTCCATCACAATGACACAGTCCAGTGTGAGGGTTTCACCTGCAGCAACCAACCTTACAGGCTACAACCAGCCTCGGGCTTACGATCCAGATTTGGCTCCTTACGTCAGAGGTGCTGTTTGCAAATGGTACTCTTCCTTTGAGGAGCTTTACGATGGTTAATCACTCAATGAGTAAAACCCTGCTGTTGTATTGTGATGGCTAACCCTTTTAATCTTCAAGAATTTCTAGCCAGACTTAGGGTGAGTGATTAAAAGTAGAAAAACAGCTAAAGATATGTGTTATTTAAAGCAATGTTTTCACTGAGTTCTCTAAGGCAAGTGCTGGGTTTTCTCGAAAGCCTGAGTGGTCATGGGGTCTGCCCTACCGCCTCTAAATGTCACCACACTAGAGCTTCTACACCTTCCCCACATACAGAGCTCATCGATTTGATGGATGAAGATCTCCCGCTAGACTGTTTTCTGAGGGGATGTGCTGGCTTTTATTCAGTATGATAGCCCTGGTACCCAGCATGGTGCCTGCTATGCACTGATGTTTGTGCTTCCCCCAAATTCATATGTTGAAACCTAATCCCCAATGAGATGGTATTCAGAGGCGGGGCTTTTGGGAGGTGCTGAGGTCGTGAGGGTGGAGCCCTCATGGATGGGATTAGTGCTCTTATAAAAGAGACCACAGAGCACTTCCTTGCCCCTTCTGCTATTTGAGAACACAGCCAAAGGAGACACAACAAGAAGACGGCCGTCTATGAACCAGGAAGTGGCTTCCCACCAGACATAGAATCTGCTGGTGCCTTGATCTTGGACTTCCCAACCTCCAGAACTGTGAGAAATGAATTTCTGTAGTTCATAAACCCCCCAGTCTGTGGTATTCTGTTATAGCAGTGCAAACAGACTAAGACAATGCCTCATGTATTTTGGAAACTAGTTGGTCATATTGTTTTTATCCTCCAAATGATCACGTTACTCCCACAGATCATAATTGAGGCATGGGTATCATGAGAAATAGGAATAAATTCTGATTAAGAAAAATAAAACAGTGCACCAAATGGCAAAGTAGCTTGGGTGGTCACTAGTGAGGAATATGATTCTGATCTTTAGGTTCCTGCTAGGAAGGTGAGCTAATTAGTCTTAGCTGACACCTACCCCATCTGACTTTGTTATAACGGAGAGGAGTTTCTAACTTAGCAGAAAGACCGAGGCCACTCCGTGCGTGCATCAGGGGACTGGTGGAGATGACCTTTATGGACTCTTGTGTCCCTGAAGTGTTCTAAGTCCATAAAAACCAACAAAAGAAAACAAAATAGGAAATTTTGCACTCAGAACCAGTATTTTCTATGGAAAAAATTCATCAAGCTGTTACTTGGCGTCTTGTTGAAAAGACAACATTAAAAGAAATTATGATGGACTTTTTGTTTACTTTTCCACCAGTTGCTTGGCTGTCGTTTAGAAATGATTCAAACCTGGCGTTTTCCATCTTAGCCTGAGTCAGGAGGGGATATGCCTCTGCGCCCAACCCTTGTCTGCCAGCAGATGCTGACAGGGAGGCTTTTGCTTCTGTTGTCATGTTGGCTGACCTTTGGGCTTGGGTTCTGGAGCTCGCAGTGTCCCTCACAGGGACAGGACACATCCTGGAAATGTCCTGGCAGTTGGCTCCCCTGGCTTTCTCTGTGGGTGAACTCAGGCAACCAACAACTCGGTGACTCTGACAGATGTTTTTGTCTCTAACCCTTGGGCACCTTGCCCTGTTGTCTCACATACAGAGGGTGATGCCTGACATCCTGCCCGATGCCACCAGGAATAAGCATGGCCCGAGGGAGGACTGCCAACTCATGTCGGCCAGCTGCTTTCTGGGAGCCAAGTGGCCGCCAGATAAACGTGCTGGTCTGCTTGCTCAGAGTGCTGTCAGGGGGACACACTCGCTTAGTCTCTCACTGCTTTCTGTGGCTGTCAGTGCTACAGCTCCGTTCTGTGTTTTGAGCCATTTTGTTTGCACATTACATTTGCTTCATTGTGCAATTGAGGTGACTGGAGGGGTTCATTGGACAGAAGCCATAGGCTTCATGGCTGTGTCTGTAGCGAAATACTAGTGGGAAAACATGCTGCTCCCAGTGTACTATAGCTCAACCCTTAAGATTGAAGTCACCTAAACAATAAATAAGAAATAAATCTCTGCCAGTCAACACAGATGACATATACCCACTTTTGGTAAGAGCCTGGGGCAGTGGGAAAGCACTGAGCTTATATTCAGAAAGCCTGGTTGCAGGTCCTGGCTCATCACTTATAAGTTGAGTCTTTTACATGTTTTCAGTTTATTTTTAATTCTCTCTTATTCGTATTTTAGCAGATTTAATTTGTATGAAAGTATTTCTCAAATTAAAAGGAAAATGAGTCAGTGTGTGTGCAGCTTAACTAAGTTAGCTAATCTCTTTGAGCCTTGATTCCCTCACCTGTATAATAGAGTTCATTTATTCACTCAACAAACATTCATTGCATATTCTCTTTCTGCTGGACAAGGGCCTGGATCCTGGGGGTGCAATGGGGAAGAAGAAGGAGTCCTGCCCTAGGAGAACTCCTGGTCCATTGGACAGAGTCGTTGTTCAGGGATAAATCCCAAAGCGAAGAGCTAAGTGCTCTTACAGAGGTAACAATCCAAAACTGTGGGAATACGGAAGCCAGAGAAATTTATTCTGCTGGGACAGTCATGCTCCATCTGGAGATGATGTGGGTTTTTTTTGTTTTTTCAAAAGGGAACGCTATTTATTTATTTATTTAGGCTGTGTTCGGTCTTCGTTTCTGTGCGAGGGCTTTCTCTAGTTGTGGCAAGCGGGGGCCACTCTTCATCGCGGTGCGCGGGCCTCTCACTATCGCGGCCTCTCTTGTTGCGGAGCACAGGCTCCAGACGCGCAGGCTCAGCAATTGTGGCTCACGGTCCTAGTTGCTCCGCGGCATGTGGGATCTTCCCAGACCAGGGCTCGAACCCGTGTCCCCTGCATTGGCAGGCAGACTCTCAACCACTGCGCCACCAGGGAAGCCCTGGAGATGATGCTTTTGAGCTGAGTCTGGAAAGCTGGGCTGGGATTGCGTCAGGCAGTGATGAGGCTTGGGGCAGGAGCAGCGGGAATGCATCCTGAGCAAAGGGGAAACAAAAGGTTTGGGGCACAAAAGGGCAATGAAAGAGCATCTGGAAACAGGGAGACACTGTTTCTGGAGGAAAGTAGTGAATTTTTAAAATTCTGTAGTATCTGCTAAATTTTTCCCCCCATGGGTTAAAACAACTTACACTCCTTCCAGCAAAGGGAGGAGGGAACTGCCCCTCTCTGTTCTCATTAATGCTGTGTTATCAGACATGGGATTCTGTAAGTGAAAACTGTTATCTCTGTGTAGTTTTAATTTCCTTTTTTACATGGAGGGAGAAAACACATGCTTCTAGGTTTATAAGTCATTCATATTTCCATTTTTGTATACTCTAATTCGTATACTTTGTCTAGTTTTATACCATGTTGAATATATTAATCAGTTAAAGCTAAACCCTTTCCTGGGTCTATAAGGTCCTATGATCTGGTACCCAGGCACAGGAGAATTTAATGTGGATTAGAAAATAGAGGGGAGGGACTTTCCTGGTGGCGCAGTGGTTAAGAATCTGCCTGCCAATGCAGGGGACATGGGTTCGAGCCCTGATCCGGGAAGATCCCACATGCCTCGTAGCAACTAAGCCCGTGCGCCACAACTACTGAGCCTGCATGCCACAACTACTGAAGCCCGTGCGCCCTAGAACCCGTGCTCTGCAGCAAAGGGAAGCCACCACAATGAGAAGTCTGCTCACCGCAAGGAAGAGTAGCTCCCACTCACGGCCAACTAGAGAAAGCCTGCGCACAGGAACGAAGACCAAACGCAGCCAAAAATGAACAAATAAAAAGAAATTAAAAATAAATAAATAAAAAGAAATCACAAATCCATTTATTAAAAAAGAAAATACAGGGGGAAATTTATGAAAGAGATGATAAAAATGGTAAAATGATGCCAAAGCATTCAAGAAGCTACGGTCAGGCAATACCTTTTCCTTTGAAGGCTTCCAGATATCGGGAGTATCTCCTTGGGAAATTATTTTGATTGGGAAATTAGGAAGAAATATTTACATTATGAAAACCTGTATGTTATCTTCCACTTTGATAGAAATAAACTCCCCCACCCCCACCCGCCCCCTACAAAGTAATGCAAATTGTGTTATGGACTTATACCAGCAAAGGGAAAAGGAGCATTGAAGCAATTTTCTGGATTTTTCTGGCTACCAACTAACTACCTCATCTGATACATGCATATGATCAAGTTAATTTTTTTATAGTTTAAAATGACTTTAGCAGTCACAGCATCTTAGCCTGTATCCCAAGTGCAATGTAATAAGCTTTCCCCAAACATATGACTTAAAACAATAATCATTCATTAGCTTATATTACTATGGCTTTGTCAATTTGGGCTGCGCTCAGCTGGGAAGTCCTTTAACAAGTTTGCCTGGGTTCACTCACATGACCACAAGTAGCTGGTGGGTTCTCTAGGGGATAATTGACTCTGGATGGCCTTACTCATGTGACTGGCGGTTGGCTGGGGCAATGGGTGTAGCTGGGCCACGGGACTCTAGCAGTTAGCCGGAAGGCTAGGCTTCTTTGCATGGTTCTTGGGATTCCAAATGCAGCAAGAGATAGCAAGCCCCAGTGAGCGCTCACTTTTCATACCTCTTGTGTCATAGTGGGTAATATCATGTTGGATAAAGCAAATCATATGGTCAAACCCAAATTAGTGAGGGAGGGGACTGACCAAGACAGTACATTTTCAGCAGAATTTGTCGACAGTGCTAATGGCATTTGGTCCTGGATAATTCTTTGTGGTGGAGGCTGCCCTGTGCATTGTAGGATGTTCATCAGCATCCTTGGCTCCTACCTACCAGATGCCAGTAACAACCGCCTCAATACCCCCCAAGTCATGACACCCAAACGTGTCTATGGACATTGCCAATGACCTCGCGGTGGCAAAATTGCCTTTGGTTGAGGATCACTGGTTTACAGGGATATATGAACCCGGTGTAAATCATTGAGTGTTATTAATGCAACAATTTCCACATACAACAACTCATGTAGTACTTCAGCTTATATTCTTTGTTACATTGGTAACCTTACATTCTGAGGCTGTGCTGATTATCTATACTGACATACGTGTTTTTGAAAAGCTGTTCTTTGGCTCAGGGATTCAGCCCTTGTTTTCAGAGCTTGGTATTATTTGTGATTCTGACTTTTAGACTTAGACTTTGCTAGCATAAAATGGACCTTATTTATTAGAAAGTATTAAGTATTGTGATAGATTGGATTATTGGACCCAAAGCTTTGTTTGGTCTCTGTAATAATACATTTTTTCCCATTATCATAAGACTGACCATGCCTCACAGAGGCAGATATACATCCTTGCCCTATTGTCTTTGGGCTTTGCTATGTGACTTGTTTTGGCCAATAGAAGGTGGGCATAAAGGATAGCGTGAATCCTGAACGGAGGTTTTAAAAGGTGTCGCGTGTTTCTGTTCGTCCCTCTTGTGCTTCTTCCTTCTGCCATGAGAACAGTATGTCCAAATAGGAACTAATTCTTCTGCCTGGTTCCCTATAGGAGAAGACTAATGGACAAGACCTGAACTTGACCTGGAGTCTGGAAGAGAGCAACCACAGCTGACGTACAGACACCGAGCAAGAAATGAAGACATTATTGTTGTAACACTTGATGTTTTGGAACTGATTGAAGCATTATCACAGCCAAAGCCAACTAAAACAATTTCCAGTTTTAAAATTCTATCAAGTCATTTTTATTAAAAAAAGTACATAACCAGTGTAGAAAAATTAGAAAATTAAGAAAGGAAAAATCACCTGTAATCCCACTGTCCACAGAGACACCATTGTTAACATTTATATATATATATGTCCAGATTTTTTTCTGTGCATATTAATTAGTCACTCACGAATACTTTCATTCAACAAATAGATTTTGAGCTACTTACCAAAACCTAGATGAAGTTAGATATAGCAGTGTATAAGATGGGCATGTCTCCAGCAGACTATATTCAGGTGGAAAGACAAAATCAACAACTAGGCAATGAAACCTTCATTTACAATTCTGATAAGTGCTATTAAAGGAAAATACAGTATGTTAGGAGAGTATTTAATAGGAGAGCATGATGTAATCTGAGGTCCGGAAAAGCATTACCAAAGAAATAATATGTACATGTAATGTATAATAACACATTATAATACACACATAATTTTATATATTATAACCATAATGTTATTTCTCCTATATGTCATAATATAAATTATTAATTAATATGTTCTCTTCAGTAGACAATATGAAATGAATATCTTTCCACATTAATAAATATATTTTATAGCATCATTTTAATGGCTGTATCATATCCACTGATATGTGTACATCATGCTGTTTTCAACCAATCCCCTGGTGTTGGACACTCAGGTTGCTTTTCATTTTTAGTTACTCTAAGCCATTTTGTAGGGAACATTCTGGCAAGGACTCTAATATGTTTTGAAGAGAAATAATCGTGGTGAAAATTAGCAGATTATATGCTGTGAAGCAAAATTGTATAACATATCCTGACCTCATGTATCCCCTAAGGAAGTATAATGGAAATATTTATTTTTGAAATAAAATTTCTCATGTATTGTCAACTACACTCAGTCATTCTTGAAGATCCTTGGGGAAAACTTTGAACTATCTTTCTTGGGTGAAGATTTATTGGTGGTAGATAGGAGCAGAATGTCCAGGGAAATGACATTGTATATACAAAGTCAGAAAAGCCAGAATACCACCTCTGCTTTTTCAAATCAAGATGTGATCTGTTGTCATAATACCATATTGCTGGTTTAGCTTTTTTATTTTGTCAGTGCGGTTATTGTTACTTCATCTGTGGCCTGTTTCCAAAAACAATGAATGAGCCTCTGCAAGATAATCACTGTAGTATCTGATCCTTTCATGAGTAAGAGGCCAGGAGAACGTACTAAAAAACAGTTTAGCTTGAATGTGTCGCAGGAGACTGAAACTGAATGAAAACAAAGTCTGATAAAATAATAGAATTCACACGATTTTTCTCACACAGGACAAACGAGTCTGACATTCTTATTTTGCTTTAGAAGTAGTAATTTAGGATCGTACATTCAGGAAAGACATGAAACGTAATTTGGGCAAGTTTAATGGTGTAAAGTGATAGTATGGCACTGGGGGTTTTTTAATATGGACAAATCCATTTACCTTGTGGTTGACTATGAGGTAATCTTGCAAATATGTGTTCATATTAAACACATCGACTGTAAGCAAATACTTTTGGATTGTGAACCCAAAGGAAGAAAGCGGTGAAAAGGCCTCACAAATATCAGTTTACTTGGGTGACATAAACGTGGTAGAGGCACATTTGTAATTTGGGCAGCGGTAACATAAGTGGCTACATTTAATCAAATGACCATTGAAAAATGGGATGATTTGGGAAGCAGTCCCTCTTCCTTTTGGTTAAACCCGGACTGACTCACATTTTAAAGCATTTTTATCCTGAAGAATAATGGAATTTAACAACTCTCTACATTAAGTCAATGCTTTTGAATCAGTCGGTCATATCCATAAGTAGAAAAAGTACAAGCTAGTTATTGAGAGGAAATAATTTCTTTCACTTTCTAACATACCAGATTCTTGTTCTCAGGTGACACAAGAAGGTACATTTCCTTTTTTTAAAATCGAAGTATAGTTGATTTACAATGTTGTGTTAATTTCTGCTGTACAGCAAAGTGATTCACTTATACATATATTCTTTTTTATAATCTTTTCCATTGTGGTTTATCACAGGAATATTGAATATAGTTCCCTGTGCTATACAGTAGGACTTTGTTGTTTATTCATTCTATATATATTAGTTTGCATCTGCTAACCCCAAACTCCCACTCCATGCCTCCCCCACTCCCTTCCCCCTTGGCAACCACAAGTCTGTTCTCTGTGTCTGTGAGTTTGTTTCTGTTTCATAGATAAGTTCATTGATGTCATATTTTAGATTCCACATATAAGTGATATCATATGGTATTTGTCTTTCTCCTTCTGCGCTACTTCACTTAGTATGATAACCTCTAGGTCCATCTATGTTGCTGCAAATGTCATTATTTCATTCTTTTTTATGGGTGAGTAGTATTCCATTGCATATATGTACCACATCTTCTTTATCTATTCATCTGTCAATGGACATTTCAGTTGTTTCCATGTCTTGGTTACTGTGAATAGTGCTGCTATGAACATAGGGGTGCCTATATCTTTTTGAATTAAGTTTTGTCTGGATATATGTCCCAGTTATGGGATTGCTGGATCATATGGCAACTCTATTTTTAGTTTTTTTTAGGAACTTCCATACTGTTTTCCATAGTGGCTGTACCAGCTTACATTCCCATCAACAGTGTAGGAGGGTTCCCTTTGCTCCACACCCTCTCCAACATTTGTTATTTATAGACTTTTTAATGATGACCATTCTGACCGGTGTGAGTTGATATCTAATTGTAGTTTTGATTTACATTTCTCTAATAATTAGCAATGTTGAGCATCTTTTCATGTGCCTGTTGGCCATCTATATGTCAAGAAGCTATGTTTCTTATCTCCCTATTTCTTTTGGGAAGGATTAGATCAAAAGAGGAGAAAAAACAAGTTCAGGGTCCTCAGAAATTCTGTTTGCTTTTAACCGTGAAATTATAGCTACAATACTTTATTCTGTGTTTAGCACAAGTTTAAAGTAACCTTCTAAATGCTGATTTGGTGACATCCCAATCTATAGCAATGTCCAGGGCTCAGAAAGGTGACTGGCCACTTTGTCCTCTAAAAGAGAGCCCTTGCTACACAGCAGTACTGTCCTCTCAGAAAAGTATCAACTAAACTCAGTTTATTCTTTCAAGAAATATATATTGAGGGCCACCCCCAACTCCCCCACCCAGTGTCTTCTGGGTTTCTGATTTTTGTAGCTTAAAGTCTGGTGCAGGAGACACATAATATACAGGTCAACAAAATGAAGAATTAAGGTAAATCTATGAATGCAGTAAAGCAGAGTAAAGAGTTGGAGACTGGGGGCTGGGGAGGAGAAGGAGGACCAATTTAGAGAAAGGCCTCTCAGCTAAAAGTCAGAAGGGATTCAGCATGAATGTTTATTAACTGCTGTATCTCCAGTGCCTATAACAGAGCCCAACACATAGTAGGATCTCAATAAGTATGTGCAGAAGAAATAATTGGATGGATGTGTGAGTAAAAAGCACTTGGGGAAGAGGGACCAGCTTGGAGAGCAAAAAAGAGGTCAACGTGGCTGGAGCACTATGGATGAGGAAAGGATACTGAGAGATGAAGTTTTGGATCCTCCTGGTAAGGAGTTTAGATTTTACACATCATGGGAAGTCATGTGAAGGTTGTAAGATGGGAGTAATCTGAATTTTGGTTTAAAAGTTTGCCTGCTATTACCCCAACTAGACAAAAAAATCTTGAAAAAGAACAAAGCTGGAGGTCTCACACTTCCTGATTTCAAAACTTATTACAAAGCTCCCATAAACAAAACAGTGTGATACTGGCATAAAGACATACATGTAGTCCATTGCAATAGATAGAAAGCCCAGAAATAAACTCTGGCATATATAGTCAAGAATTTTTGATAAGCGTGCCACGACTGTTCAAAGGGGGAGAGGACAGTCTTTTCAACAAATGGTGTTGAAAAAACTGGATATCCACATGCAAATGAATGAAGTTGGGCCTTTACCTTATATCATATATAAAAATTAATTCAAAATTGTTTAAAGACCTAAATGTAAGACCAAAAACTATAAAATTCTTAGAAGAAAACACAGGGGAAAACCTTCATTGGATTTGGCAATGATTTCTTGGATGTGATACCAGAAGTACAGGCAACAAAAGTAAAAATAGATAAATTAGACTGCATAAAAATTTTAAACTTCTGTGTATCAAAGGACCTAATCAACAGAGCAAAAATGCAACTTAAGGAATGGGAGAAAATGTTTGTAAATTGTAGGTCTGAAAAGGGGTTAATATCCAGAATATATAGAGAACTCCTACAACTCAACAAAAGAAACCAAGGAACCCAATTAAGAAAATGGGCAAAGGCCCTGAATAGACATTTCTCCAAAGAAGATTTACAAATGGCCAACAAGTATATGAAAAGATGCTCAACGTCACTAATCATTAAGGAAATGCAAATAAAAACCACAGTGAGATATCACCTCATACTCATTAGATGGCTACTATCAAAAACCCAGAAAATAACAAATATTGGCAAGGATGTGGAGAAACTGAAACCCTTGTGCACTGTTGGTGGGAATTGGTTCCAGGATGCCCCAAGGAGACCAAAATCTGCAGATGCTCAAGTTCCTTATATAAAATGGCATATTATTTACATATAACCCACGCTCATCCTCCCACATCCTTTAAATCATCTCCAGATTACTTACAATACCTAATACGATGTAAATGCTATGTCAATAGTTGTAAATACAATGTAAATGCAGCAAATTCAAGTTTTGCTTATTGGAAATTTCTGGAATTTTTTTTCTAATATTTTTGATCCATGGTTGGTTGAACCCAAAGATGCAAAACCCACAGATATGGAGGGCCGACTGTAAAATGTTATAGCAGCTATGGAAAACAGTATGGTGGTTCCTCAAAAAATTAAAAATAGAATTATCATATGATCCAGCAATCCTACTTTGGGGCATACTTCCACAGTTTAAAAAAAAACAGCCTAATATTAATGCCCTTAGGCAGAACCCAGGTAAAATGTATCCTTCTTCCCCATGGGACCAGGCCCACGAGGCTCTCCCTAGTAGTAAATAGCTTGCCAGGTGACCATGTGTTCATGTTAGGTCTCCCTTCTTTTCTGTCCGCTGTGCCCATCCTCCTCCTAGACTGGAAACTCCCCAACAGGAACTGCTTTGCCTCCTTGAGCTGCCAGGGCAGCCAGCCAGCTTGTCCTTTATGAATGTTCACCTCTTCCTCAATGTGAAGGGCAGTGAGATTCAAGTGTCCCAAGACTGACAGTCTCAGGGATGAAGAGTTAAAATAGACAGAAGTGAAGACCTAGTTGCACGGACTTTGAGAACATCACCCTGGAGGCCCACTGGTGGTTTAATGACAGTGGTGCTGCTTTGCCCTGGGCTCAGGCACATTCTGATTGAATAGATCTACCCGGCATCCATTAAAAGCGTGAGATGGGAATTGGCAGCAGTATGTACTAAGACAATTCCTATTTCTCTTCCATTTATTACAGTGTGACATTATTGGTTTTACTTAGAAATGTGAATCTCTATGACTAAAGGATTTACAAAATTTTCTTGCATCAGGTTTACTCTGGCTGAGGGTACACAATGCCTAAGTAGACTGCAAGTTGACCAACTGCCAGTTATCGAGGTGACCCAAATATTTATGTATTTGGCATCAATTGGATTGCTTTCTCTACACACATCCTCAAACTCTTGACCTTTTATCAATGTATCTTGGCATGGCACTACTAATTCAAACCATTTGCAAATAGGAGTTGGAGGGTTGGAGTGGGAGAGAGAGGAAGAGGAGAGGGGGAGAGAGAAAATGAGGGGAAAGATAGAGAAATGGAAAATATATTCTATGAGCCTGTGTTTCTCAAACTTGCATGATTGTCAGGATCATATGGAGTCTTTTTATCACACAGATGCTGGGCCCACCCTGAGTTTCTGATTCAGGTCTGGAGTGGGGCCCAAGAATTTGCATTTCTAACCCGTTGTTAGGAGATGCCGAGGCTGCTGGTCCAGGACCACATCTTGAGGACCACTGCTTTCAACTATAGTAGTGGGTCTGAAATATGGCGTAACAGTAGTTCACCCAAGGAGCTTTGAAAAATCCTGCCTTCCAGGCCACACCCTAGAGCAATTAAATCAGTCTCTGAAGACAAAACCCAGACATTACACTGTAGTGTTTTTCTGCTTCCCAAGTATTTCCAGCAGAGCAGCCAAGGTTGAGAACCACAGCTTTGCTGCTCAAATGGAGCTGGGCAGACCAGCATCACCTGGGGATCTGTTAGAAATGTAGACTCTCAGGCACCACCCAGACTGCTGAGCCAGCCTCTGCGTCTAACAAGCAAACTTCTCAGACTTTGATGTGCATAGGAACATCTGCAGAGAAATCGGGCACTGCGGAGCTGGTTCAGCCAGGAGAGATGGAGAGATGCTGGCTAAAGGATGAGAATCAAATGTCTGCAGAAACAGGACACTTGCTCCTGCTGCTGTCACGCTGGATAGAGTGTAAAGGAAGGACTTTAATAGGGATTCGACCCTCTCTGATCGACACTGTTTTCTAATACATCCAAACACAGTTGCTTGCAAGGAGCCTTTCACTTAAAAAATCAAACTGAGAAAAAATAGATTAGACATTTTTGTCTCTCTTTTTAAAAAAATTTTTTATTGAAGTATAGTTGATTTACAGTGTGGTGTTAATTTCTGCTCTACAGCAAAGTGATTCAGTTGTGTGTATATATATATATATATATATATATATATATATATATATATATTATTTTTCATATTCTTGTCCATTATGGTTTATCAAGGATATTGAATATCGTTTCCTGTGCTATACAGTAAGACCTTACTGTTTATCCTAGATTAAACATTTTTAATCTTTATATGGACATATTCCTTAGTGTATGAAAACAGTCACTTCTAGATTGATTGTGCTTAGAATACCAATAGCTACAATCAGTACCTAGCAGCATTGAGAATATCTGCCACCTTCATACAAGGAAAGCGACCGAGTGATTCCATCTGTGTGGCCCTTCGTTTGGTTGTTTTATGGTCAGTGGTCTCATTGGCTCACCACATCATCTTCAGAGTGGGTCACCCATTTTTCAGATGCTGTTTTGTGAACTTGAAGGGTGATTCAGAAATGCCAGATAGGATGTTCTAATCTTCCCAAAGAAAACAGAGCAGCTCACTTGGTGGAAAACTCCTCGAAGAGGCACAGAGCATAGCAAAGAAAAGTGATTAAAAACAGGGGCTCTGGAGCCCAACTGCTGGGTTCGAATCCTACCTCTGCCACTAACTCGCTGTGTGTCCTTTGCAAGTAAACTGACTCTCCGTAATTCATTCCCTCATCTATAAAATGGGGATGATGGTGATGATAACAGTCCCTATCTCACAGACTGTTGACAGGATAAAATGAGTCAGTATTTGTCCAGCTCTTAGGTCTGGCCAATCACAACATAGCTGCTTTATGATGATTGTTAAATACACAGGAGAGGAAACATAAGAATTTATATTCTTTTGCACAGTTCAACCCCAGGAAAACCTGAAGGATAATATCTTAATTTATAGAAAAATATCCTCTATGTCTGTGGGCCCAAGCAATTTTAAATCGCTCCTATTAAGGGGACTTTTCATGGAGAGGAAATCTTTGGGTCCTGATACCGGGGCTGAGTCAGTTTGGGGAACAAATTTCTCTAAATGGGATGGGACATAATTCTCAATTTGAGCACCTTCTACTGCTCTCTCCCTTTTAGAACAAAAATGATAAAGGGGGCATACGTTAATGAAGAGGAAGGAATATTTTCAAAAGAAGATAAAATAGCACATAATAGTCAATAAACACCTTAGAAAAACCCCTTCTCTGAAGAAGAGTTGGATACAGTGAATTCAGACGAGGCTTTTGTAGACCATTTCTATCTCATAGGCTTCATACTCACAAGTGATTGGGAAATTATTTTTTTAAATGCTCTCAACTGACAAAATGAAAAACAAAATGTTTCCCCCTCTGTTAAATGGAAGGAGATGCCCCTGCAACCTTACCCAGGGGGCTTCCCTGGCCATGAGGTTCTATCTCTTGGGTCATGTGGGCCCACCTAGCCACATAATCCAAACATGCTAAAACACACACACACACACACACACACACACACACACACACACACATAATCCAGGCTGCTCTCCCTACCCCCAGAGCCTCCATGAAACCACCACGAGCCAAACACAAGGATCACCCCAAATCACACATTTCAAACTGTAAAGATAGCCTGGCCAACGGTCTCCCTCCTGCCAGTGGAGAAGTTACTCTCTCCTGCTTTGCAAGAAATTACTTTCCTGGTCAATCCTTCAGCTCTTTTGTTGGTTCCTTCTCCTCTCGGCTATCTTTTAAAGTTGAAGTGCCCCATCTTGACTCTCTTCTCTGTCAGCACCCCTCCCTTAGAGATCTCATCCTGCCACAAAGCCTTTGCCTTTTATCGCCAGTGTAGACCTCTCTCCTGAACTCCAGGCTCATCGTAGGCAAGTGTCTACACATCCTCCAGCACATCTCACAACCATCTCAAACCTATCATGTCCAAAACTGAACTTCTCATCTTCCCCCAAACCTGCTCCTTCCAAATCTCATTGATAGCAACTTCAAACTTCCAACTGTCCAGGACGAATACCGTGGAGTCTTCTCTGCCACATCCAACAGTTAATCCACCAGAAAAATCCTGATATAGAATTTATGCAGAATGTGACCACTTCTCACCACCTCTGCTGCTACCACTCTGGTCTGAGCTACCATGGTATCTTACCAGGATTAGTGCAACAGTCTCCTAATCTTTTAAAAACATTAGTCAGATCATATCACTCCTCTGTTCAAAACCCTGTGTGGCTCCACATTTTACCCAAAGAACATTAAAGTTCTTACAGCCTTCTGTGGTCTGGTCAACTCCCTTGTTACCTCTGCGATGTCACCTTCTACCACTCTCTCCCTCCCTTTCTGCCCTCCAGCCATACTGCCCTCTTTGAGCTTCCTCTACCTCAGGGCCTTTGCACTGGCAGTTCTGGCCACCTGGCACACTCTTGACTCAGGTAACCACGTGGCTGTCTTCCTCACTCCTTAAAGTCTTTGCTCAAAAATCACCTTCTCGGGAATTTCCTGGCAGTCCAGTGGTTAGGACTCAGCGCTTCCACTGCAGGGAGCACGGGTTCGATCCCTGGTCGGGGAACTAAGATCCCGCAAGCTGCGTGTCCTGGCCAAAAAAAAAAAAAAAAAAATCATCTTCTCAATGAGACTTACCCTGACCATTGTATTTAAAACTGTAGCCCACCCCCTACATTCACAATCCTCCTTACCCTGCATTCTTTTTTGTTTCCCTTAGTGCTTTTAATCTTCCAACATACTAAATAATTTACTTATTTATTATCTGTCTCCCCTTGCTAGAATGTAAGCGCCATTAGGTCTTGGAAATTTGACATATTTTATTCATATAGGAGGCACTCAATAAATATTTGTTAAGGGAGTGAATTCCTGATTGGCTTGGCTGTGACTTCAGTATTCAGCAGTCCTGCTGGGGCAGGGAGTCCCAGTAATCTAGGTCATCAGAAGGGTGTGTCATATTTAAAAGACAGAAAGAGTGATCTCTTCTAGTAAGGGGTACTGGGTGCTGTCCCATGCCTTGTCCCTGCTGGCTTCTCCCTCCTGGCCCCCTACGGTCATTTGTCCTGCCAAGGGCCTGCTATTCTGATGTTGGTCCTATCCAATCTCAACTTTGTATTAGTCAGTTTGGTCTCTGGCACTTTCTGCCACCCAGTCCAACACAAATGCACATAATCATCAGTGACACCAAGTGGCCTTGTATACTGTGGCCAGTCCCTGGTCCAGTGCCAGGCTATAGTAAATAGAGGCGTGTTTGTAGGTTTGAGGGCCTTAATTTAGCATATTGTGTAATTGCACATCCCCACTGATGCCTTGGAACCAAAAGGAAGGGCCAGGGATACTAAAATGTAGAGCCCAGATCCTTGGAGGGGCTGCCATTTTGCAGCCCTCCCATCTTCAGAACCATAAGCTACATACCCCTCAAAGCCTTAAGACTTGGTTGACAAAGCGATAGATGGATTTCAGAATGAATAGGATAAACCCCCCTTTTTTCTGATTACCAGAAAAGCCATCACTCCTTGTCATCTCAGAAGTGTTGATCAACATCCCATCTTCCTCTCTGTCTCAATTTTTCTTCTTTGATTAAAAACAAAAAGCTACAGGGGAAATGAAAGGAAATTGTCAAATATATCAGACTGAACAGTGAACATAAGCTAAGTATTTAAGCATATGCCTGTTGGAAATTTAACAAGCATTAATTTTTTATCTTTCACTATACATATAATGATTTAAAATGTTATGTTTTTTTCTATGAAAGAATGGTAATAAATCATGTTGAAATAGTAAAATTTGGCCTTGAGGTTTTCCAAGGGAGGTTACCAGTTCCCTGGGAAGGAAAAGCTAACAACTAATTATAGGAGCAAGATTACTTTTAAGAATCTGCACAGTGCCAGTCACTTTATTTTTTTCATTCATTTTTTACTGAAATATAGTTGACTTACGATATTATATTGTTTTTGGGTGTACAACATAGTAATTAAATATTTTTATAGATTCAACTCCATACAAAGTTATTATAAAATATTGACTATATCCCCTGTGCTATACATTACATCCTTGTAACTTATTTATTTTATAGGCAGTAGTTTGTACCTCTTAATCCCCTTCACCTATTTTGCCCCTCACCCCACTTCTCTCTCCTCTAGTAACCACTAGTTTGTTCTCTGTATCTGTGACTCTGTTTCTGTTTTGTTATATTTGTTCATTTGTTTTATTTTGGTGTGTGTGCCAGCCACTTTAATATACATGTATAAACTCACTAGATCCTCACTGTGAAAATTTGTCCTTATGTCTCTTTTACAGGTATGGAAATGAGGGCTCAGAGGGCTGAGGGAACTTGCCCAAGGTCACACAGCTATTAAGTGGTAGAATCAGGTTCTGAATGGAGGATGGGTTATTGCAAGGCAGTGCTAAGTGCCTGGCTGAAACCACAGCTTTTCCCTTCTTGGGTCGTGGGCTACTGCAGTGGGAGGGATGTTTCAGACTTGAGATGGTGCATTTATTCTCTAGAACAGTGCCTGGTATGTAATAGAGACTCAATGCATGTGGTTTCTCCTACTCTCTCTTAAGACGATTTCTGACGGCACACAAAGTCATGAAAGAAATACTCACTACATGTGACCTGAGACAAAAGAATGCAGTATAATCATAACAATAGCAAATGTTTACATAGTACCCCCTCTTTGCTGGTGTGCTGTTCTATGTCATTTGTGTTTTAATTCATTTAACCATTTCAACAATCCTATGAAATATACTCTGTTGTCACCCCATTCGACAGACTTGCCAAGGCTTTACATATACAACTAATAAGTGAGAGAAGTGGGGCTTGAACTTGGGCAGTCTGTCTGCAGAATCCAAGCCCTTAACCACTATGATATACTGTCTGCTAGATCATGGACCCGCTATAGTGTAGGTACTGTGTGTATGTACATGTGTGTGCACTCCATGTGTTATGACTGCTGTGAATTGCGTTGATATCATCTTGTGGCTCCATCTGACATTGCATTAGTGCGATTCCACAGTCTGAGATTTTTTCTTCATCTTATAGCAATGACCTAATCAGAGACATGCTATAAGCTAGGTGGCAGAGATGCCTTCAACTCCCTCCGGGGGGAGTGAGCTAAAGCTAAGGGGATCAATTTAGGACCCCACTACCTTTCAGCTCTAGGCACAGTGCTTGAAATATGCACTGAGAAGGAAAACTGACATTGCAATTTGTTGAATTGCAGATTATACTGACGGCATGGTTACATTGAATACTGTGCCTTTTGAAAGCCTCAAATCATTACACAGGGTTAGACATGTGAGGATTCTCTTGTAAGCTGGGAGCAGGCAAAAATCCATTTTCATAGCAGCAATCTGTTTTGGAATTCATTGCTGCCTTTTGGGAATGGAGCTGTTTAATTCTGCCTCCCAGGTATGGCCAGACACCCCATGGTCTCCACCTTCTTTGTGGATCTACGAATAAAACTCTTTGTAATGAAGTCCCTTTTTGTGCAACAATAAAATGTTTCTGAGAAGGATGTTAGAGCCACAGACTTTCTTTAAATAGTGGTATCTTGTGTTGTTTATTTTAAAAATAATCTCTAGTGCAAGAGAGGACTGTGTCCTTGAAGAACTGCCCCAGAGAGCTCGTGAACAGGAACAATGGTTTGTACCACTACTTTCTGGAAAGCGGATGGGATTTTCATGTGAACCCAGCAAGGGGTCAGACCACACTGACATATATTTTCTGGTTTCTAATCTTACCTCCATTGCCATTATGGACTGCATTACACAACCCTCTGACCCAAGGCCCAGCCACGTGAGCATTTTATCAGCCCATAGCATCGTTTCTACACAGCATGGTTCCCTCCAGGGCTTAGGGACCAGTGGGCAGCCAGACCTCAAGCTCTGGGCACCGACACCCAGATCCCAAGGTCTATTCTGAAATAGAATCATGATATCACCGTGGGCCAATCAAGTCTCTTGTCTGAGTTCAGTCCTGGATGTTCCAGGATGGTGATTCCCAGAAGATCGATCTATGATATTGTCCAGTGACCTGAATAATATGAGAATGTTAATTAACTGGAAAATATTTCTTTCCTCATGTTTCTTTAGTATTTTTTTTTTTTTTTTGCCAATGCAAAAGCTAGTTGGGGAAAGGGGATTATATTTTTCTTTTTCTAGTTTAGCAGTGCATAAGCTAAGAAGAAAATTTCTCAGTAACTGATGTTCATCACCCACTCAATTGTTTAATCAATAATTTGAACCAGGAGTCATTTATGTGTCCTGTCTTTCATCACAGCCAATATCCAATCCCGTAAGTCGTATTCTCTCTACTTCCAAAACAGTTCTTGAATTTGACCATTTTCTTCATATTCACTGTTAAGACTCTCATCCTGTTTAAAGCTCTCCAGTGCTTCCCCTTTGCAACCAGATTAAAATCCAGACTCCTTACCATGGCCTGTAAGAACGTGCATAGTTCCTGCTCCTGCCCCTTTCTTCACCTTATCCATTCACCACCTCATCCACAATGCTTCAGATACAGACTTGTTCTTGGTTCAAGGCTTTGGCATTGACCTTCACTCCACCTGGAATGCTCTCCTAGATCTTCCACTGCTGCCTCTTCCTTATCATTCAGTCTAACTCAAATGTTATCCTCTCAAGAAGGAAGAGAAATGCCTTTCATGCCAACTTGCACACTCGCTGGATTCCACCCCCTGCACCCCGAGTGGCCGGGACCGTGTCAGCGCTGCTCACTACTTCACCTGCAATGCATAGCACTGGGTGTTGCACCTAAGAGGTGCTGAGAAAACGAATGAATGGAATTCGTATATCCCAACTGGTTTGGATATTTATTGCTGGTAAAGTTCTTGCCCGTACTCTGCAATGGGCACTTTTGCACTGCAGCCACATGGTGATAATAAAAACGCACTGATTTTTAGTTGGTTTTATTATTGTTTAAAATTTGTTACATACAATTCATCCCCTTATTGCTGCACCTGGGATGGACCATTCCCATTCCCATTGCCCTGCTTTTGGTAGAGTTCTAGAAAAGAAATAGACCTCTTCATACCACTGATGGTAGAAGACAGAGTCAGCTGATCCAGAAAACATGAAGTGTTCTAAATAGAGGGAGTCACAGAGCAGGATCACTAAAGCCTATAGAGATAAATCGCTCCTAGTATATAAGTAGAGGTAGGAATTCTGCAGAGCATTTTGGAAGAAGCATCTGTTTCAGGCAGGATAAGTAAAGATATGCTGCAGTAACAAGTAACACAAAAAATTCAGTGGCTGAACACAAACAAAAGTGCTTTTTACATCCATGGTACCTGGTCAATGTGGGATGGTAAGACTCTTCTGCTCTCTGTAGTTGCTATGGGACCTGGGCTATACCTCAACATGTGAGTTTATGTTTGTTGAGGCAGGAAAAGAGAACATGGTGAAGTATGCACTAGCTCTTAAAGACTCTGCTTGAACATGACATTCATCACTTTTACCAAAGGAAGTGACATGGGCACATCTAACTTCAAGAAGTCAGGGAAGTATAATCCTACCAGCTGACTAGAAGGAGAGCTGGAACAATTTGGGGAACTTCCCTGACAACGATCTCACCATCCTAATAATACAATTGATTAGAAAGTTGTACTTAGGGCATTTTGAGCAACCATAAGTATATAAATACATACAACTGGATATGAACACTGGTATGGGTCATACTGACATGGCCAACCACAGATGAAATATAAGACCAGAGAAGAAGAAGAACAGAATTGGGCATTAAAAGAAGAAAAATATGGATTTAAATCAGATCAGAAGCTATCTTGTTACTAGTCCTTCTCGGCTGGGGTTTTGTAAGAGATTTAACCCTGAAAGTTCTATGCATCAACAATAGTAGTAGGGTACTAGCTGTGTTCCCTCAAGACAATTGAAAAAATAGTCTCTCAGATAACGTCCTGTAGAGCTTATTTCTGTCATGGAAGCCTGGTTGGAGCAAGGCTCTTTGTCATCCTTGTATAAGTGTTTTCACCAAATCCTTATGTAGGAGGGCCTGGTAAGCACTGGGAAACCAAAAAAATTCACGTGACCTGCTTTATTGCAGTATTTGCTCTATTGTAGTGGTCTGGAACTGAACCCACAATATCTCTGAAGTAGGTCTGTAATTTATTCTCTTTATGATTCCATACCTTTAAAAACAAATTTCAAGTCGACTAGAACAATGGGTAGGTATGGAAGATGAGGTACTGGTTAATAGTCCAGGTCATAACTGGGCCAGAATCCCCTTCCCCCGGAGATATCTGGCTATTCCTGCTATAAAGACCTCTCAAGAAAAAGGAACTAGGAGTGTTGAAACTTCTTTATTAAAATTCAACAGGAAAGTTCAACTAAAATTGGGACCAAATATACGTGATTGCATTGGGACGAAAAATACATAATTGATTATGAAAAAGAACTTTACTTTGTACAATAACAAGCACAGCTGATGGTTTGGTCTTGGAGACATCTTCAGAGAGGTGTCTTTTGGGGGATTGGCTAATGTAGACTCGGCTCGGCTGGGTGACTTGGTTGGTGCACCTCCATCCCAAATGTCCAGCCTCCTCTTCCTGGTTCCAGTGGGCTAGTCTGGTGCGGTCCTCTCAAGGTGATTGGCAGAAATATTGATACATGAGGCTAGAGAAAACACAAGGCCTCTAGAAGCCTTGGTTCAGAATGGGCACGGTATGACTTTGGCCTTATTCTATTGGCAAAAGCAAGTCATATGTCAAACCCAAAACCAAGAATCACAGAACTACACGCTACCCAAATTGGATGTGCATTGCACAGTTATGTGGAAAGGAGTGTAGATACAGGGAGAGGTTAAAAAAAAAAATAGAGCTAATAAGACTTCCTATCACAAATTCTAGCAAATAAACATATTTCTAAAAAATATTAATTTATACAATACATATTTACTGAAGGAAGATGGCTTCTCCTCTTAGCAAGATTCTGACCCTGTTCTTTCAAACAAAACATATCTTCAAAAATGTGATGAGGAACATTGTTTATTTGTTTGTTTTTCTGATCTGCCCAGAGTTTTGTGGCAACATGATAAGCTCTGGCTACTTTCTTTGTTGTCTGGGAAGAGCACTGCTTCTCTTTAAATGGTCTTGATTCAGTCTACCTCTGAAAAAGGGCAGGACACATAACAGGGACATGTGTAGGGTTGGGTTGAGGGGATTAAAAACATATTTTTGCCACTAGGAGAAAAAAATAAAACTGTGTTTAGATTTTAACTTCTTTGTGGGCAGACACGTCTTACCCTTTTTTGAATTCCTGCACGTAATAAAACTGGGGACAGCGTGCTGCGGCAGAACAGACACTGACCTAGGAGTCAGACGCCTAGATTCTCAGCCTGTCAGGCCACCACCACTCGTGAACTTGAACCAGTTACTTTAGCTCTAAGGCCCTCAATTTCCTGTTCTGTGAATGGGAACTAATGGTAAGGTGACCTACTTATCTCCAGAAGTGTGTGAAGAACAAATGACATTACAAATGGGAGAGGATGTTGGAAAAATGCCAAATCGTGCTCACATATAACTATGCAGTTCATCTGAATTCCGGTCTTGTTAACCAGCTTAGAACATGAGCTTAAAAAGAACGAGGCTATGGATTTAAGCTACTTAGGTTTCACACTCAGGAAAAAGCTGTTGCAATACCCTCTTTTGTTGCTTATCCTCTTTCTGTCAAAATAGGGACTTAGGAGTTGCAGAGCAACTTGGATGCTTCTGGAAAGAGAGGTTCTGGGAAGCCCTGACCCTAAGCAATTTGTTTTAACAAGTTTTTTGAGGTTGTGGACTACATTGAATATCTAAAGAAAGCTATGTCTCCTCTTCTGAGGGGAAAAACATGCACCCATGTTTATGAACACACAATTTTGAGTATGTTCCTCTTAGAACTCTTGCTTTAGAGAAATAATTTCCCCGTACATAGTCTCAGTGTTCAGCCTGGCACTATGGGGGCCCTGTCTATGTTTCCCCATGTCCCTTCCCCAAGATGACTCCATCCAGAGCTCAACTGAAAGGACTAAGCCCTCTCAGTGGGCTTCTTTCTCTCATTTTCTGCTTCTCCTCTCCACAGAGAGAGACAGAAATTTAGTTCCAAGACATTAGTGTGTATTGGCCCAGGATTTTCTTTGAAGGCTGTTTTGCAAAAAGTTTTTTCATTGACCATCCTCTTCTCCTCTTCCCCTCTTCCTCCTCCCCTTTTTCTTCTTCCAATTCTTTCTCTCCACCTCCTCCTCCTCCTCTTTCTTCTCCTTCCTTAAAGACAACCCTTTTCTATCATTTTACAATGGCACATTATTCATTATGATCTACCTTAACAGACATCTTAAAAAGGCACATCACATAATTAATATAAGCTCAGTGAAATTATTTACTTTTGTAGGGAAAGAATCCAAGGTATTCATTTACATCCCTGCAGGTGAGTAAATAGTAGCACCTTAAGTAAACAAACAGTCAACCACCCCTTCCCTCCAGCATTGCATTTTGTGGCAGAATTGCTAGTTTAGCTCTCCAGTATAGGTTACCGGTTATAGGTGCACATGAACTCAGTCATCACCCATAGCACCCCACCTTGGAGGACATTTAGAATCATAACCACCAAAGGATGAGAATCATTGGAAAAAATGAGCAAGGCATAGAAGGACTAAGTGCGGGAAAAGAAATTATGACTCCAAAAATTCACAGACCACGACAATTGGAAAAAAGATGATATCAGCAAATGTGGTGATTTTTCTACAGCACTCAAATTACTGTCTTGTATGTCAACTGAAGAGAATTTTGTCCCAGGGATATCACACAATATTCCACACACA
The DNA here is from genome assembly GCF_965194805.1 of Balaenoptera borealis. Taxonomy (NCBI): domain Eukaryota; kingdom Metazoa; phylum Chordata; class Mammalia; order Artiodactyla; family Balaenopteridae; genus Balaenoptera; species Balaenoptera borealis. Next base: position 25,296,396 of record NC_138877.1, on the reverse strand, counting down.
CCCTGAGGTTTTGAAATTTTTTTAAATAATAATTGAAAAAAAATTTAAATAGTCATATATTCCAGTTTGTCCATTACCCTTCTCTATGGTATTTTCTGATGGTTGGACAAGTGACCACTTTATTCTATAACCACTGTTTAACATCCATATCATTTTTATATTTATTGTACATTACATTGCTCAGACTTAATTTATGAGCAATTAAACCGTGGTGCTGCCCTTGTTAAATGTCTTTCTATGTGTTTAAAAGTTGCCCAGGGAAAGAATAGCAAAAGGAGGACATTGCTGAGCAATGGGTTTTAACGATCCTTCTGTGGTTATGGACCTCATTGAAGATCTAAAGAAAGCGATGGCTCCTCTCCCCACACCCACCCCGGGGAGGGGTACGCCTATGCATATGGACACATAATTTCAGGATTTAGGTGGAGCGATGTTCCTCCTAGAACCTCTGCTTTAAAGAATTAATTTACTTCCCATGCACTGGTAGGAAGATTACCATTTCTCTAGTTCATGCTTGCAATGATTGTTTTCTCCTTTTTCAGGCAATAGCTTACTGGAAGTAAACATTAAATAAACTAATCAGGTGAGCTATAATAGAAAATAGTCAGTCTACTTAAAAGAAAATGAAGGTGAGCAACCACACCTGTCTGTGTGTTTCTATTTGGCTTTTATGGAAATGTTTCGGGTGTGGGAATTCGGTGTTTGTGAGATTCTCTCATCCTTTGAACCTTGCTATATGTACACCAGCTGTAGAAAGAGGTGAAGGTCACGGACAGGGGTTTAATCATCCATGCACACACTAGTTCACTGCATATTTTACCATAGCATTTCAAAGTGTTTAAAGTAAGTGCCTACCTATTTGAGATGGCTGGTAAACATGAAAGTGAACAAGGAAACTGCATGGACCACAATTTCCATACCATCTGCATGACTGTTAAAAGTCATTGCCATTAACAGTGATTGCTAAGAAGTGGTCTGAAGGGGCGTGGCTTGGAAGAGGTATGGTTTACTCTGAAAGAAATATTGTTTTCTATGTTCTGCAGTACTGAGAAACTTCTAGTATTGGGTAAATGTCTCATCTAATTGCTCTCATTAGATTTTTCTCTGGAGAAACTGGCACCCGTATCATAATGAACACAATAGATCATCTGTGTATTTTTTCTTCTATTTGTAAAGATTAAATCAATAAGCCCGGTAATACTACACTAAAATGACTTACAAATAAAAGAAATACTAGTCAGATGTCCATGATTTAGACTTTTAGCTCTCCTTCCTTTTCCCTTTTCTTGCCTGCCCTTAAGGAAATGCACTTTGACTAAAAACCTTCACTAAAGAGTGACCTGGAACCTGGGAAAAAGAATAAATCTCAGTTAATCAGCTCTACTGTTGATTAAGAAAATCCAAGGGCAATAATTTGGAAGGAGATATTTCTTGTTGAGGCCACAACCACTACCACCACCATCACCACCACCATCATCACCACCACTGCCACCATCACCATCATCACCACCATCAACACCACCACCACCACCATCACCATCATCACCACCATCATCACCACCACCACCGCCACCACCACCACTGCCGCCACCACCACCATCATCACCACCACCGCCACCGCCACCATCACCACCACCACCACTGCCACCATCATCACCACCACCATCATCACCACCACCACCATCACCACCAAAACCACTGCCACCACCACCATCATCACCACCACCACCATCATCACCACCACCACCATCACCACCATCATCACCACCACCACCACCATCATCATCACCACCATCACCACCACCACCATCACCACCAAAACCACTGCCACCAACACCTCCACCTCTACTACCACCCTCACCATCACCACCACCACCCCCATCACCGTCAGCAGCAGTAGCAGCATTACTGCCACTATCATCAACATTGTTAACATTATTAATCTTTATCGTGTACCAGGAACTGTATTAGATACTTTCTTTGAATTATTTTAATAAACCTCCTCTTTCATATGAGATGGGGCATTTGCACGTGCTAGTTTCATTGCTGGTAGTGCTCTTCCCTGCTCCTTTCTGATTAACACTCACCCATCCTTCAGACAACATTTCAGACAACACTTACCTGGAGAAGACCCCCCGAATTCTGTGTCCTTCTGTGCTCCCTTGCCTTTCTCCATTACTAAACTGTAGCTCTAGGAAGACGGGGACCATATCACTTTTTGCTCGTTAGGCAATGTGTAGCATACAGCACACTAACTAGGGCATGAAACTTTGTAATCGTTCAATACATGCTGCATTGGGCCATGTATGCAGCCATAGAGCATGGAAGTCAGGATTCCATTCTAGTACTTTTCAACATTAGAGTCTTACCCACTGTTATTATACCTTCCCCCCTTCCTCCTCTGCCTTCTTTCTCCTCTTCCTCCTCATCACAACAGCACAGCGTAGTGGTAAAAAGGGCAGTTTCACATTTAGACTATCTGGGTTTAAATCCAGATAGTACATGCAAAGCACGAAATGCTCAATATTTATTATTACTTTGATTACTGTCCTTCTCACTTCTGATCTATGGGTGGGGCTGTGTCACATCAGATGTCTGGTCATGTCATTTGAATTAGCCAGGGCACTTGCCAATGAAACCGATCATTTAAGACTGACAATATCGGGACTTCCCTGGAAGTCTAGTGGTTAAGACGCCGTGCTTCCACTGCCGGAGTGGTGGGTTCAATCTCCAGTTGGGGAACTGAGCTCCCACATGCTGCACAGCAGGGCCAAAAAAAAAAAGGACTGACAATATTGATCCAGAAAATTGGATGAACTTTAATTAATACTTTGTTATGGCTATAGAAAAGGAAAAAGACCAAAGACTAGTTATGCAGATAATGGGGATGGAAGGAGGATTCTAGCTAGAAGGGGATTCAACCAATGAGGAAAATTTAGGGGCTGTTTGAATGGTTTTAAGTCAAAGTATAGTGAAACCTTGAATACATTGCTCTAAGAACTGAAGGGCTGAGTGTAGTGGGTGAGAGAAATGAAGGGTACCTAGAAAAAATTCTGGAAGTAGATGGAGGATATTAGCAAAGATATGAAATGTGATGGGAATTCACTGCAAACAACAGAGATTGATTCAAATGCTAGGTGGCAAAGATAATTATTAGTTAAAATGTTGGTGAATTAAGATAAAACATGGATTTGCTTCTTTCTTTCTTTCCTTCTCTTTCTTCTTTCTTTCTTCCTTCCTTCCTTCATTCATTCATTCCATCCTTCCTTTCTTTCTCTTCTTCTTTCTTTCTTTCTATCTTTCTTTCTTTCTTCCTTTCTCTCTCTCTCTTTCTTTCTTTCTCTCTTCTTTCTTTCTTTCGTGTTTTCAAGGGCAGTTTGTACTAATACACTGAGTATGTTATCACCCTCACATTAAAAATCAACTAAAATGGAAAGCTATAAGCAGGATCAAAAACGGTCTTAAATTTAGTAAAATTGTCATGGCATGACAAACTCTGGATTTACAGGGTAAACATGTGAGAAATAAATGAGAAAATTTTATATATCTGTGTACATGTTGCAAAACAGAGAAAAATCAACATATCCTAGAAATTGGTGCTAAATTGCAGGTTTAATTTTACCAGTGGTTCTGTTTCTCATAGTTTCCTGTGTTGGAGTTGACGGCATGGGAATGAATGACCACAGAATTAGCAATTATCCTATAATTTAAAAAGTGTGGTCAAATTTGTTTCTGTTAGCACTAAGTTTTCCACTTGCATATAAACTTACTACACAAAAGATTTGGGGGAAATGGATCAACCTTAGGTTCCTTACTTTAGAAGCTAGTGAAGATAATGATATCATTAAACTCACCATCTTTTTCAGAAAATGAAAAGTGATGGCTGATTTATATCTTTAAATAGCTACATTCATTAAATCCCACTGTCTTGAGATTTGGAGAGAACACAATAAAAAAATGTTTTTGAATTTTAATTTTGCACAATAAAATTAAGATTATTCTGGTCATTCTACTTATTTATAGCACAGAATGGCTTAAAATAAAAGCTGAAAGTCCCCCAAATATTATTCCACTTACAGTAAGCTCACACTCCCATATTGTTATGTAACTTTCCCTTGATTCTAATTCCTCCGGAAAGGAAAATTGCAGTTATTTCTTTATACCTACAATTTTACCAGGTGCAGAGAGGGTACCCAGTGAAAATGTATTGATGAGGATGGATAGATCTACATGTGTTGAGATTAAAGTTCTGGAACACTGACCTAGTGGCTAACCACCTGGGAAGAAACGTAGGTAGGGAGACCTGTATTCACCATCACAGCAAATAGTCACTGTGCTATTTTCTCACTCAAATGTGCCCTGGTTTCCTTAAATGAAGGTGGAAATGTGCAGTGTTGGAGAAGTAGGAGAACTAGGTGCTTTTCTAGAACTCTGACCACCTCATCTATCTGGTCCTGAGGTTCCTTGTCTGGAACATGCTGGTTCATGTCACCTTTCAATGATGGTGGTGGTGGTGGTGCCCTCATCCTTTAAGAAAAGCTCCGAGGTGTATGGTCACTGCTTTGATGGAATGGCTGGATACAGGTTGTGTGTCTTCTTCCTGCCTGCCCGGCCCAACAAGATGGAAACTAAAGCCTTTGGGAGGGGCACATTGTACCCCATCCAAAGATGTTTCAGAAGCCAAACACCTTGAAAGACAAGGAGCCTAGTTAGAAGTTCATTGACTCTAGCTACAAAAGAGGCAGAGGTACCTACTTCTTTCACCTATAACTGGAAGACCCAGCCCCATAAAGCACACACTTAGCCATTATGAACACAACTAGTTCTTTAGGTTATTGGGGTAGTTGACATGTTCGAACTCGAAAGTAATAACGATTCCGTTTTTCCTGATTCTAAATGTAATGTTCAGTGATTGCAAACATTTTGCAGAATACAGAAAAATATAAAGAAGATAAAAATAACTTGGAGTCACCAACTTGAAAGTATAACATTAACCTTTTGGAATTTGTCCTTTTTTCCATAAAAATAAATGAATAAGTACTTAAAAGCAAATGGGATCATAATGTACATATTGTTTATAACCTTATTTTTCTCCTTAATATACTGTGATCACTACTCCATATCCTTAAATGATTTTTTAAAAAATTTTTATGGAAGTTTAGTTGATTTACAACGTTGTGTTAGTTTCAGTTACAGCCTTAAATGATTTTTAATGACTATACAGCATAGTTATATTTATCTAAAGTCTACTTTTGACCATTTAGGTTGTTTACAGTTTTAGAATGAAAAGTAATGTAGTGATGAATCCCCTTGTCAATAGGTCTTTGTATAACTTTCTGAAGATTTCCTCATGGTAATTTCTTTACAGTAATCATGGTTTTTCTTAATTTATAATCAGACAAAAACAATTTTTAAAAACCTTGGATTCATTTTAAATTTAATTTTATTTATTTTTTATACAATAGGTTCTTATTAGTTATCTATTTTATACATATTAGTGTATATATGTCAATCTCAATCTCCCAATTCATCCCACCATCACCACCCCACCGCACTTTCCCCCCTTGGTGTCCATACGTTTGTTCTCTACATCTGTGTCTCTATTTCTGCCCTGCAAACCGGATCATCTGTACCATTTTTCTAGGCTCCACATATATGGGTTAATATACAATATTTGTTTTTCTCTTTCTGACTTACTTCACTCTGTATGACAGTCTCTAGATCAATCCATGTCTCTACAAACGGCCCAATTTCATTCCTTTTTATGGCTGAGTAATATTCCATCATCTTTATCCATTCGTCTGTTGATGGGCATTTAGGTTGCTTCCATCACCTGGCTATTGTAAACAGTGCTGCAATGAACATTGGGATGCATGTGTCTTTTTGAATTATGGTTTTTTCTGGGTGTATGCCTAGTAGTGGGATTGCTGGGTCATATGGTACTTCTATTTTTAGTTTTTTAGGGAACCTCCATACTGTTCTCCATAGTGGCTGTATCAATTTACGTTCCCACCAACAGTGCAAGAGGGTTCCCTTTTCTCCACTCCCTCTCCAGCACTTGTTGTTTGTAGATTTTCTGATGATGCCCACTCTAACTGGTGTGAGGTGATACCTCATTGCAGTTTTGACTTGCATTTCTCTAATAATTAGTGATGCTGAGCAGCTTTTCATGTGTTTCTTGGCCATCTGTATGCCATCTTTGGAGAAATACCTATTTAGGTCTTCTGCCCATTTTTTGATTGGTTTGTTTGTTTTTTTAATATTGAACTGCATGAGCTGTTTATATATTTTGGAGATCAATCCTTCGTCCAATGATTCATTTGCAAATATTTTCTCACATTCTGAGGGTCGTCTTTTCATCTTGTTTGTAGTTTCCTTTGCTTTGCAAAAGCTTTTAAGTTTCATTAGGTCCCACTAGTTTATTTTTGTTTTCATTTTCATTACTCTAGGAGGTGGATCAAAAAAGATCTTCCTGTGATTTTTGTCAAAGAGTGTTCTTCCTATGTTTTCCTCTAAGAGTTTTATAGTGTCCAGTCTAAAATTTAGGTCTCTAATCCATTTTGAGTTTATTTTTCTGTATGCAGTTAGGGAGTGTTCTAATTTCATTCTTTTACATGTAGCTGTCCAGTTTTCCCAGCACCACTTATTGAAGAGGCTGTCTTTTCTCCATTGTATATTCTTGCCTCCTTTATCAAAAATAAGGTGACCATATGTGCGTGGGTTTCTCTCTGGGCTTTCTATCCTGTTCCATTGATCTATATTTCTGTTTTGGGGCCAGTACTATGTTGTCTTGAGTACTGTAGCTTTGTAGTATAGTCTGAAGTCAGGGAGCATAATTCCTCCAGCTCCGTTTTTTTGCCTCAAGACTACTTTGGCTATTTGGGGTCTTTTTTGTCTCCCTACAAATTTTAACATATTTTGCTCTAGCTCTGTAAAAAATGTCACTGGTAATTTGACAGGGATTGCATTGAATCTGTAGATTGCTTTGGGTAGTACAGTGATTTTCACAATACTGATTCTTCCAATCCAAGAATATGGTATATCTCTCCATCTGTTTGTGTCATCTTTGATTCCTTTCATCAGTGTCTTATAGTTTTCTGAGTACAGGTCTTTTACCTCCTTAGGTAGGTTTATTCCTAGGTATTTTATTCTTTTTGTTACAGTGGTGAATGGGATTGTTTTCTTAATTTCTCTTTCTGATCTTTCACTGTTAGTGTATAGGAATGCAAGAGATTTCTGTGCATTAATTTTGTATCCTGCAACTTTACCAAATTCATTGATTAGCTCTAGTAGTTTTCTGGTGTCATCTTTAGGATTCTCTATATATAGTATGGTGTCATCTGCAAACAGTGACAGTTTTACTTCTTCTTTTCCAATTTGTATTCCTTTGATTTCTTTTTCTTCTCTGATTGCTGTGACTAAAACTTCCAAAACTATGTTGAATAACAGTGGCAAGAGTGGACATCCTTGTCTTGTTCCTGATCTTAGGGCAAATGCTTTCAGTTTTTCACCATTGAGAATGATGTTGGCTGTGGGTTTGTCATATATGGCCTTTATTATGTTGAGGTAGGTTCCCTCTATGCCCACTTTCTGGAGAGTTTTTATCATAAATCGGTGTTGAATTTTATCAAAAGCTTTTTCTGCATCTATTGAGATGATTATATGATTTTTATTCTTCAGTTTCTTAATAAGGTGTATCACAGTGATTTATTTCCATATATTGAAGAATCCTTGCATCCCTGGGATAAATCCCACTTGATCATGGTGTATGATCCTTTTAATGTGTTGTTGGATTCTGTTTGCTAGTATTTTGTTGAGGATTTTTGCATCTATATTCATCAGTGATATTGGTCCGTAATTTTCTTTTTTTTGTAGTATCTTTGTCTGGTTTTGGTATCAGGGTGATGGTGGCCTCATAGAATGAGTTTGGGAGTGTTCCTCCCTCTGCTGTATTTTGGACAAGTTTGAGAAGGATTGGTATTAGCTCTTCTCTAAATGTTTGATAGAATTCGCCTGTGAAGCCATCTGGTCCTGGACTTCGGTTTTTTGGAAGATTTTGAAACACAGTTTCAATTTCATTACTTGTGATTGGTCTGTTCATATTTTCTATTTCTTCCTGGTTCAGTCTTGGAAGGTTATACCTTTCTAAGAATTTGTCCATTTCTTCCAGGTTGTCCATTTTATTGGCATAGAGTTGCTTGTAGTAGTCTCTTAGGATGCTTTGTATTTCTGCGGTGTCCATTGTAACTTCTCCTTTTTCATTTCTAATTTTATTGATTTGAGTCCTCTCCCTCTTTTTCTTGATGTGTCTGGCTAAAGGTTTATCAATTTTGTTTATCTTCTCAAAGAACCAGCTTTTAGTTTTATTGATCTATGCTATTGTTTTCTTTGTTTCTATTTCATTTATTTCTGCTCTGATCTTTATGATTTCTTTCTTTCTACTAACTTTGGGTTTTGTTTGTTCTTCTTTCTCTAGTTCCTTTAGGTGCAAGGTTAGATTGTGTATTTGAGATTTTTCTTGTTTCCTGAGGTAGGCTTGTACTGCTATAAACTTCACTCTTAGAACCGCTTTTGCTGCATCCCATAGGCTTTGGATCATCGTGTTTTAGTTGTAATTTGTCTCTAGGTATTTTTTGATTTCCTCTTTGATTTCTTCAGTGATCTGTTGGTTATTTAGTAAAATATTGTTTAGCCTCCATGTTTTTGTGTTTTTTACATTTTTCCCCCTGTAATTGATTTCTAATGTCATAGCGTTGTGGTTGGAAGAGATGCTTGATATGATTTCAGTTTTCTTAAACTTACTGAGGCTTGACTTGTGACCCAAGATGTGATCTATCCTGGAGAATGTTCCTTGTGCACTTGAGAAGAATGTGTAATCTGCTGTTTTTGGATGGAATGTCCTATAAATATCAATTAAATCTATCTGGTCTATTGTGTCATTTAAAGCTTGTGTTTCCTTATTAATTTTCTGTCTGGATGATCTGTCCATTGGTGTAAGTGAGCTGTAAAAGTCCCCTACTATTATTGTGTTACTGTTGATATCCTCTTTTATAGCTGTTAGCAGTTGCCTGATGTATTGAGGTGCTCCTATGTTGGGTGCATATATATTTATAATTGTTATATCTTCTTCTTAGATTGATCCCTTGATCATTATGTAGTGTCCTTCCTTGTCTGTTGTAACATTCTTTATTTATTTTAAAGTCTATTTTATCTGATATGAGAATTGCTACTCCAGCTTTCTTTTGATTTCCATTTGCATGGAATATCTTTTTCCATCCCCTCACTTTCAGTCTATATGTGTCCCTAGGTCTGAAGTGGGTCTCTTGTAGACAGCATATATATGGGTATTGTTTTTGTATCCTTTCAGCGAGACTGTGTCTTTTGGATGGAGCAGTTAATCCATTCACGTTTAAGGTAATTATCGATATTTATGTTCCTATTACCATTTTCTTAATTGTTATGGGTTTGTTTTGGTAGGTCATTTTCTTCTCTTGTGTTTCCCACTTAGAGAAGTTCTTTTAGCATTTGTTGTAGAGCTGGTTTGGTGGTGCTGAATTCTGTTAGCTTTTGCTTGTCTGTAAAGCTTTCGATTTCTCTGTCAAATCTGGATGAGATCCTTGCCGGGTAGAGTAATCTTGGTTGTAGGTTCTTCCCTCTCATCACTTTAAATATATCGTGCCACTCCCTGCTGGCTTGTAGAGTTTCTGCTGAGAAATCAGCCGTTAACCTTATGGGAGTTCCCTTGTATGTTATTTGTCGTTTTTCCCTTGTTGCTTTCAATAATTTTTTCTTTGTCTTTAATTTTTGTGAGTTTGATTACTATGTGTCTCAGTGTGTTTCTCCTTGGGTTTATCCTGTATGGGACTCTCTGCACTTCCTGGACTTGGGTGGATATTTCCTTTCCCATGTTAGAGAAGTTTTTGACTATAATCTCTTCAAATATTTTCTCGAGTCCTTCCTCTCTCTCTTCTCCTTCTGGGACCCCTATAATGTGAAAGTTGTTGCGTTTAATGTTGTCCCAGAAGTCTCTTAGGCTGTCTTCATTTCTTTTCATTCTTTTTTCTTTATTCTGTTCCATGGCAGTGAATTCCACCATCCTGTCTTCCAAGTCACTTATCCGTTCTTCTGCCTCAGTTACTCTGGTATTGATTCCTTCTAGTGTATTTTTTCATTTCAGTTCATCTCTGTTTGTTTGTTCTTTAATTCTTCTAGGTGTTTGTTGTTTAATTCTTCTAGGTCTTTGCTAAACATTTCTTGCATCTTCTCGATCTTTGCCTCCATTCTTTTTCTGAGGTCCTGGATCATCTTCACTATCATTATTCTGAACTCTTTTTCTGGAAGGTTGCCTATCTCCACTTCATTTAGTTGTTTTTTTGAGGTTTTATCTTGTTCCTTCATCTGGTACATAGTCCTCTGCCTTTTCATTTTGTCTGTCTTTCTGTGAATGTGGTTTTCCTTCCACAGGCTGCAGAACTGTAGTTCTTCTTGTTTCTGCTATCTGTCCTCTGGTGGATGAGGTTATCTAAGAGGCTTGTGCAAGCTTCCTGATGGGAGGGACTGGTGGTGGGTAGAGCTGGGTGTTGCTCTCGTGGGCAGAGCTCAGTAAATCTTTAATCTGCTTGTCTGCTGATGGGTGGGGCTGAGTTCCATCCTTGTTGGTTGTTTGGTCTGGTCTGAGGCGACACAACACTGGAGCCTACAGGCTCATTGGTGGGGCTATTGGAGGACTCTGGGAGGGCTCATGCAAAGGAGTTCTTCCCAGAATTTCTGCTGCCAGTGTCCTTGTCCCCATGGTGAGCCACAGCCACCCCCTGCCTCTGCAGGAGGCCCTCCAACACTAGCAGGTAGGTCTGGTTCAGTCTCCTATGGGGTCACTGCTCCATCCCCTGAGTCCTGATGCACACACTACTTTGTGTGTGCCTTCCAAGAGTGGAGTCTCTGTTTCCCCCAGTCCTGTCAAACTCCTGCAATCAAATCCTGCTAGCCTTCAAAGTCTGATTCTCTAGGAATTCCTCCTCCCTTTGCCAGACCCCCAGGTTGGGAAGCCTGATATGGGGCTCAGAACCTTTACTCCAGTGGGTGGACTTCTGTGGTATAAGTGTTCTCCAATTTATGAGTCACCCACCGAGCAGTTATGGGATTTGATTTTTTTGTGATTGTGCCCCTCTTACTGTCTCACTGCATCTTCTCCTTTGTCTTTGGATGTGGGGTATCTTTTTTGGTGAGTTCCAGTGTCTTCCTGTCCATGATTATTCAGCAGTTAGTTGTGATTCTGGTACTCTCACAAGAGGAAATGAGTGCAAGTCCTTCTACTCTGCCATCTTGAACTGGTAAAATCTTTTTTAAAATCTTCAAAAGATATATTAAAAAATGCCATTGACCACATACACATACATAGACACAGGGTAGAACAGGCTCAATAAATTTAAGAATACCTCAGGCTTATCTCAAAAGCATTAGTGGCAGAATCTTCCACTCTTAACCTTTCCACATAGTCAATAAATAAATAAATTTTAAACCAATAAATTTTGACTAGATAAGTCTGAGAAAGAACACCTCATTTAAAAACCATCATCTGGGGTGAGGTTAACTTGGAGACTAATGGATTCATGATATAGTGAGAATTATGAAGTGAAGTCCAATTTGATAAAACCTCTCATCCCTTACTTCATTTTTTTGGCCTTAGGGGATGAAGGAGAAAGACAATTTCCAGAGCTGAATTACTGAGATTTTCCACAGGCAGGCATTATGCTCATTGCCCTTCATCCTGAAACTATCGGAGCCCTTCATTTTTTTTTTTTAACGTTTTTATTAGAGTATAATTGCTTTACAATGGTGTGTTAGTTTCTGCTTTATAACAAAGTGAAGCAGTTATCCATATACATATATCCCCATATCACTTCCCTCTTGTGTCTCCCTTCCTCCCACCCTCCCTATCCCACCCTTCTAGCTGGTCACAAAGCACTGAGCTGATCTCCCTGTGCTATGCGACTGCTTCCCACTAGCTATCTATTTTACACTTGGTAGTGTATATATGTTCATATATACACTACCACTCTCTCACTTTGTCCCAGCTTACCCTTCCCACTCCCCATGTCCTGGAGTCTGTTCTCTAGTAGGTCTGCGTCTTTATTCCTGTCTTGCCCTTATGTTCTTCATGACCATTTAGTTTTGTTTTTTTCTAGATTCCATATATATGTGTTAGCATATGGTATTTGTTTTTCTCTTTCTGACTTACTTCACTCTGTATGACAGACTCTATGTCCATCCACCTCACTAGAAATAGTTCAATTTCATTCCGTTTTATGGCTGAGTAATATTCCATTGTATATATGCACCACATCTTCTTTACCCATTCATCTGTCGATGGACACTTCGGTTGCTTCCATGTCCTGGCTATTGTAAATAGAGCTGCAATGAACATTGTGGTGCATGACTCTTCTTGAATTATGGTTTCTCAGGGTATATGCCCAGTAGCGAGATTGCTGGGTCATATGGTAGTTGTATTTTTAGTTATTTAAGGAACCTCCATACTGTTCTCCATAGTGGCTGTATCAATTTACATCCCACCAACAGTGTATGAGGGTTCCCTTTTCTCCACATCCTCTCCAGCATTTATTATTTGTAGATTTTTTGATGATGGCCATTCTGACCAGTGTGAGATGCTGTCGCATTGTAGTTTTGATTTGCATTTCTCTAATGATTAATGATGTTGAGCATTCTTTCACGTGTTTGTGTGCAATCTGTATATCTTCTTTGGAGAAATGTCTATTTAGCTCTTCTGCCCATTTCTGGATTGGGTTGTTTGATTTTTGATATTGAGCTGCATGAGCTGCTTGTAAATTTTGAAGATCAATCCTTCGTCCATTGATTCATTTGCAAATATTTTCTCCTAATCTGAGGGTTGTCTTTTCATCTTGTTTATGCTTTCCTTTGCTGTGCAAAAGCTTTGAAGTTTCATTAGGTCCCATTTGTTTATTTTTCTTTTTATTTCCATTTCTCTAGGAGGTGGGTCAAAAAGGATCTTGCTGTGATTTATGTCATAGAGTGTTCTGCCTATGTTTTCCTCTAAGAGTTTGATAGTGTCTAGCCTTACATTTAGGTCTTTAATCCATTTTGAGTTTATTTTTGTGTATGGTGTTAAGAAGTGTTCTAATTTCATTCTTTTACATGTAGCTGTCCAGTTTTCCCAGCACCACTTATTGAAGAGGCTGTCTTTTCTCCATTGTATATTCTTGCCTCCTTTATCAAAGATAAGGTGACCATATGTGCGTGGGTTTATCTCTGGGCTTTCTATCCTGTTCCATTGACTCATATTTCTGTTTTTTTGCCAGTACCATACTGTCTTGATTACTGTAGCTTTGTAGTATAGTCTGAAGTCTGGGTGCCTGATTCCTCCAGCTCCGTTTTTCTTTCTCAAGGTTGCTTTGGCTTTTCGGGGTCTTTTGTGTTTCCATACACATTGTGAAATTTTTTGTTCTATTTCTTTGAAAAATGCCAGTGGTAGTTTGATAGGAATTACATTGAATCTGTAGATTGCTTTGGGTAGTATAATCATTTTCACAATGTTGATTCTTCCAATCCAAGAACATGGTATATCTCTCCATCTGTTTGTATCATCTTTAATTTCTTTCATCAGTGTCTTATAATTTTCTGCATACAAGTCTTTTGTCTCCTTAGATAGGTTTATTCCTAGGTATTTTATTCTTTTTGTTGCAGTGGTAAATGGGAGTGTTTTTTTAATTTCACTTTCAGATTTTTCATCATTAATGTATAGGAATGCAAGAGATTTCTGTGCATTAATTTTGTATCCTGCTACTTTACCAAATTCATTGATGAGCTCTAGGAGTTTTCTGGTAGCATCTTTAGGATTCTCTGTGTATAGTATCATGTCATCTGCAAACAGTGAGAGCTTTACCTCTTCTTTTCCGATTTGGATTCCTTTTATTTCTTTTTCTTCTCTAATTGCTGGGGCGAAAACTTGCAAAACTCTGTTGAATAATAGTGGTGAGAGTGGGCAACCTTGTCTTGTTCCTGATCTTAGTGGAAATGGTTTCAGTTTTTTACCATTGAGGATGATGTTAGCTGTGGGTTTGTCATATATGGCCTTTATTATGTTGAGGTAAGTTCCCCCTATGCCTACTTTCTGCAGGGCTTTTATCATAAATGGGTGTTGAATTGTGTCGAAACTTTTCTCTGCATCTATTGAGATTATCATATGGTTTATCTCCTTCAATTTGTTAATATGCTGTATCACATTGATTGATTTGCCTATATTGGAGAATCCTTGCATTCCTGGGATAAACCCCACTTGATCATGGTGTATGATCCTTTTCATGTGCTGTTGGATTCTGTTTGCTAGTATTTTGTTGAGGATTTTTGCATCTAAGTTCATCAGTGATAGTGGTCTTTAGTTTTCTTTTTTAGTGACATCTTTGTCTGATTTTGGTATCAGGGTGATGGTGGTCTCATAGAATGAGTTTGGGAGTGTTACTCCTTCTGCTGTATTTTGGAAGAGTTTGAGAAGGATAGGTGTTAGCTCTTCTCTAAGTGTTTGATAGAATTTGCCTGTGATGCCATCTGGTCCTGGACTTGTGTTTGTTGGAAGATTTTTAATCACAGTTTCAATTTCATTACTTGTGATTTCTAAGTTCATATTTTCTATTTCTTCCTGGTTCAGTCTGGGAAGGTTGTGCTTTTCTAAGAATTTGTTCATTTCTTCCAGGTTGTCCGTTTTATTGGCATAGACTTGCTTGTAGTGATCCCTCATGATCCTTTGTATTTCTGCAGTGTCAGTGGTTACTTCCCCTTTTTCATTTCTAATTCTATTGATTTGAATCTTCTCCCTTTTTTTCTTGATGAGTCTGGCTAATGGTTTATCAATTTTGTTTATCTTCTCAAAGAACCAGCTTTTAGTTTTATTGTTCTTTGCTATTGTTTCCTTCATTTCTTTTTCATTTATTTCTGATCTGATCTTTATGATTTCTTTCCTTCTCCTAACTTTGTGGGTTTTTTGTTCTTCTTTCTCTAATTGCTTTAGGTGTAAGGTTAGGTTGTTTATTTGAGATGTTTCTTGTTTCTTGAGGTAGGATTGTATTGCTATAAAATTCCCTCTTAGAACTGCTTTTGCTTCATCTGATAGGTTTTGGGTCATCGTGTTTTCATTGTCATTTGTTTCTAGGTATTTTTTGATTTCCTCTTTTTTTTCTTCAGTGATCTCTTCGTTATTAAGTAGTGTATTGTTTAGCCTCCACGTGTTTGTATTTTTTACAGATTTTTTTCCTGTAATTGATATCTAGTCTCACAGCATTGTGGTCAGAAAAGATACTTGATATGATTTCAATTTTCTTAAATTTAACAAGATTTGACTTGTGACCCAAGATATGATCTACCCTTGAGAATGTTCCATGAGCACTTGAGAAGAAAGTGTATTCTGTTGTTTTTGGATGGAATGTCCTATTCCATCAATTAAGTCCATCTTGTTTAGTGTATCATTTAAAGCTTGTGTTTCCTTATTAATTTTCATTTTGGATGATCTGTCCATTGGTAAAAGTGGGGTGTTAAAGTCCCCTACTATGATTGTGTTACTGTCGATTTCCCCTTTCATGGGAGCCCTTCATTTTTAATTCCTCGTCCCTGTCTTTCACTCAGGATTGAAAAAAAGAAACTCAAAACCTGTCCTTGCATTGTCTCTAAAAAGGTTTTGCAGGTTTGAAGAGAAGTGAAACGTTTAGCAAATCACCAGGTACTAAATATCACTCTTGTCATAACTCACATGCATCATGGAAATAGCCTTTAAAACTAGAAGTAAGGAAGCAGATTTTATTTCTGTAACCTGTAAGTCCACCACAAGCCTTGACCAAACTTCATGGGGAGAACCTGTGTCATGTGACTCCTTCCCAATCCACCTTGATGTGACCTAGCTGGGTCAGCAGCATAGGGGCCTAGAATAGTGGCAAGAAGGAAAGACTGAATGAACAGAAACTGAAAAGCAGTAACACTTTTGAAGAATCTTTGTGCTGGGCTGGATTAGTGAGTTCCTTGGCCCACTGTGCTCTACTAATATCAGGTCTGTACCTAAGGCCAATATGGGGTGAAACCAAGATGCTGGTGATGTTGGTAAAATGTTGAATCTTCAGCTGTCTTTTACGTTGGTCCTACTTGGGTAGCTTTATTTTACTCACATGCTCACCATTTTTTTATACCTCAGCATTATCAAGATTCTCTCTCCAGAAAGAATCTGATAGGTTTATTAGCCTCACCCACAACTTTAGCAGAAGGCAAGCGTTGGTAAGCTGGTGGGGAAGGTGAGGGTACCTGGTTGTCCCCCATATTCTACCAGTCATAGAGGGCTCCCTTTCTTCTGTAAGGAGAGTAATGATGGCCCTTTCTACTTATACCATCCATGGAGAATGTTCATTAGTAAAAATGGAAAGGGAGTAGAGTAGGTGAATATTCATTTCAAGTTATAAATCATGATACATAAAAAATAAGACTCTCGCTCCACATAAGCATTTTCTGTGTATATTTGTTTGAAGCCAAGAATAGGGCTGATGTAATAACAAGGATCCCAACTGGTCAATGGATACAATTATTCTCTTTTCCCTCTCTTCTTCTGGTGTCCTTGAACTCTGATTCTTTGGACAGTGTTGCTCACCCATTTGGACTGGTGCAAACACTCACCTTGGAACTTACATTCAACTGTTGCTGTGTGTTTCTTTAATTTTCAATCCAGCTCTTACTTGAGTTATTCAAAGTCACCACTAGAGTCATTCTACAATGCTAACAGCTTGCACCCTCCATCAGCTGAAGAGCAATGTCCTTGAAGCATACATTAATTCATAGGGAATAGAACTGTATATTAAATTTCTTTTCTAATCAGTTTCTCTGGAGTTACAGTGAACTGTAGCTCAATAAGCAAGGAGGTTAGTAAATCATAACTGATGGAGAGAACTCATTTACTCAACATCTTAAACCCTGATATTCCAGGTTGGTTGCAAGAATGCTGCAAAGAAAAACTCAGGAAGAGAGGAGGCCAGAAGATCAACATGCAGCATTGCTGTGAATCAAGTATGGGAAGCTGGTATACCCCTGTGTGTCTGTGCAGGCATGTTCTGTGCCCATGTGCAGTGGCTCAGTGGGATGTGTGTCATGAAAACAGGATGACCCAATTGGAATGTAGAGGTAAGAATCCAATGGCTGGTCTTTCTGATGGGTTTTAGTATCATGTCCCAAGAAGGTTGGACTTTCACAAACATAATTCCTCATATTCAATGTTTCAAATAGTTTCTCTCCATGACTATGAAGAAATGAAAAGAATTAACTATGAGATAGGGACTCTGTCAGTCTTTGAGTTACTGCCATTAAACTTTCTGGCCATGTGGGAGGAATTTGTTTCTCTGGTCTGTTATGACCTGGTGTTAGCCGGATGGGGTCTATTCAGTGTTGATACCACTGGCCAGGTATGCCTTGCCTGTTTGGATATCAAGTCAGAGTCTGAAGTTCATCTTTATTGGTCATCCCATAGTGAAATTAATTATTTCTGAAATTCTAAAGTCAGGATATTTGGCAGATTCAACTGACACCCACCTAGACTTATTGAAGAATGGGAGGATTACTTTTTCTATAGACTGGAGAGTGATTTTCAAATATTGGTCACCAGTAGGATGATTTGGCCAAACAAAATTTTATACGAACCCTGGTATGAAAAATAAATAAAAGTGTATCTTCGCACCCAACATAGGAGCACCTCAATACATAAGACAAATGCTAACAGCCATGAAAGGGGAAATCGAGAGTAACACAATCATGGTAGGGGACTTTAACACCCCACTTTCACCAATGGGCAGATCAACCAAAATGAAAATAAATAAGGAAACACAAGCTTTAAATGACACATTAAACAAGATGGAATTAATTGATATTTATATGACATTCCATCCAAAAACAACAGAATACACTTTCTTCTCAAGTGCTCATGGAATATACACCAGGATAGATCATATCTTGGGTCACAAATCAAGCCTTGGTAAATTTAAGAAAATTGAAATCATATCAAGTATCTTTTCTGACCACAACGCTATGAGACTAGATATCAATTACAGGAAAAAGAAAACTTTAAAAAATACAAACACATGGTGGCTAAACAGTACGCTACTAAATAGCCAAGAGATCACTGAAGAAATCAAAGAGGAAATCAAAAAATATCTAGAAACAAATGACAAGGAAAACAGGATGGCCCAAAACCTATGGGATGCAGCAAAAGCTGTTCTAAGAGGGAAGTTTATAGCAATACAATCCTAACTCAAGAAACAAGAAATATCTCAAATAAACAACCTAACCTTACACCTAGAACAATTAGAGAAAGAAGAACAAAAAAACTTCAAAGTTAACAGAAGGAAAGAAATCATAAAGATCAGATCAGAAATAAATGAAAAAGAAATGAAGGAAACAATAGCAAAGAACAATAAAACTAAAAGCTGGTTCTTTGAGAAGATAAACAAAACTGATAAGCCACTAGCCAGACTCATCATGAAAAAAAGGGAGAAGACTCAAATCAACAGAATTAGAAATGAAAAAGGAGAAGTAACCACTGACACTGTAGAAATACAAAGAATCATGAGGGATTACTACAAGCAACTATATGCCAATAAAATGGACAACCTGGAAAAAATGAACAAATTCTTAGAAAAGCACAACTTTCCCAGACTGAACCAGGAAGAAATAGAAAATATGAACAGAGAAATCACAAGTAATGAAATTGAAACTGTGATTAAAAATCTTCCAACAAACAAAAGTCCAGGAGCAGATGGCTTCACAGGCGAATTCTATCACACATTTAGAGAAGAGCTAACACCCATCCTTCTCAAACTCTTCCAAAATACAGCAGAGGGAGGAACACTCCCAAACTCATTCTATGAGGCCACCATCACCCTGATACCAAAACCAGACAAAGATGTCACAAAAAAGAATACTACAGACCAATATTACTGATGAACATAGATGCAAAAATCCTCAACAAAATACTAGCAAACAGAATCCAACAGCACATGAAAAGGATCATACACCATGATCAAGTGGGGTTTATCCCAGGAATGCAAGGATTCTCCAATATATGCAAATCAATCAATGTGATACACATATTAACAAACTGAAGGATAAAAACCATATGATAATCTCAATAGATGCAGAAAAAGCTTTCGACAAAATTCAACACCCATTTATGATAAAAACCCTCCAGAAAGCAGGCATAGAGGGAACTTACCTCAACACAATAAAGGCCGTATATGACAAACCCACAGCCAGCATTGTTCTCAATGGTGAAAAACTGAAACCATTTCCTCTAAGATCAGGAAAAAGACAAGGATGCCCACTCTCACCACTATTATTCAACATAGTTTTGGAAGTTTTAGCCACAGAAATCAGAGAAGAAAAAGAAATCAAAGGAATACAAACCAGAAAAGAAGAAGTAAAGCTCTCACTTTTTGCAGATGACATGATACTATACACAGAGAATCCTAAAGATGCTACCAGAAAACTACTAGAGCTCATCAATGAATTTGGTAAAGTAGCAGGATACAAAATTAATGCACAGAAATCTCTGGCATTTCTATACACTAAGGATGAAATATCTGAAAGAGAAATTAAGGAAACACCCTCATTTACCACTGCAACAAAAAGAATAAAATACCTAGGAATAAACCTATCTAAGGAGACAAAAGACCTATATGCAGAAAACTATAAGACACTGATGAAAGAAATTAAAGATGATACCAACAGATGGAGAGATATACCATGTTCTTGGATTGGAAGAATCAACATTGTGAAAATGACTACACTACCCAAAGCAATCTACAGATTCAATGCAATCCCTACAAACTACCACTGGCATTTTTCAAAGAACTAGAACAAAAAATTTCACAATTTGTATGGAAACACAAAAGACCCCGAATGGCCAAAGCAACCTTGACAAAGAAAAACGGAGCTGGAGGAATCAGGCTCCCAGACTTCAGACTATACTACAAAACTACATTAAGCAAGACACTATGGTACTGGCACAAAAACAGAAATATAGATCAATGGAACAGAATAGACAGCCCAGAGATAAACCCACGCACATATGGTCACCTTATCTTTGATAAAGGAGGCAAGAATATACAATGGAGAAAAGACAGCCTCTTCAATAAGTGGTGCTGGGAAAACTGAACAGCTACATGTAAAAGAATGAAATTAGAACACTTCTTAACACCATACACAAAAATAAACTCAAAATGGATTAAAGACCTAAATGTAAGGCTAGACACTATCAAACTCTTAGAGGAAAACATAGGCAGAACACTCTATGACATAAATCACAGCAAGATCCTTTTTGATCCAGCTCCTAGAGAAATGGAAATAAAAACACAAAAAAACAAATGGGACCTAATGAAACTTAAAAGCTTTTGCACAGCAAAGGAAACCATAAACAAGACCAAAAGACAACCCTCAGAATGGGAGAAAATATTTGCAAATGAAGCAACTGACAAAGGATTAATCTCCAAAATATACAACCAGCTCATGCAGCTCAATATCAAAAAAACAAATAACCCAATCCAAAAATGGGCAGAAGACCTAAATAGACATTTCTCCAAAGAAGGTATACAGATTGCCAACAAACACATGAAAGGATGCTCAACATCACTAATCATTAGAGAAATGCAAATCAAAACTACAATGAGGTATCACCTCACACTGGTCAGAATAGCCATCATCAAAAAATCTACAAACAATAAATGCTGGAGAGGGTGTAGAGAAAAGGGAACCCTCTTGCACTGCTGGTGGGAACATAAATTGATACAGCCACTATGGAGAACAGTTGGAGGTTCCCTAAAAAACTAAAAATAGAACTACTGTATGGCCCAGCAATCCCACTACTGGGCATATACCCTGAGAAAACCATAATTCAAAAAGAGTCATGTACCAAAATGTTCATTGTAGCTCTATTTACAATAGCCAGGATATGGAAGCAACCTAGGTGTCCATTGACATATGAATGGACTAAGGAGATGTGGCACACATATACAATGGAATATTACTCAACCATAAAAAGAAACAAAATTGAGTTATTTGTAGTGAGGTGGATGTACCCAGAGTCTGTCATATAGAGTGAAGGAAGTCAGAAAGAGAAAAACAAATACTGTATGCTAACACGTATATATGGAATCTAAAAAAAAAAAAAAAAAAAAAAAAAAAGGCTCTGATGAACCTAGAGGCAGGACAAGAATAAAGACGCAGACGTAGAGAATGGACTTGAGGACATGGGGAGGGGGAAGGGTAAGCTGGGACGAAATGAGAGAGTGGCATGGATTTATATATACTACCAAATGTAAAATAGATAGCTAGTGGGAAGCAGCCACATAGCACAGGGAGATCAGTTCGGTGCTTTGTGACCACCTAGAGGGGTGGGATAGGGAGGGTGGGAGGGAGACGCAAGACGAGGGTATATGGGGATATATGTATACTTATAGCTGATTTACTTTGTTTTACGGCGAAACTAACACAACATTGTAAAGCAATTATACTCCAATAAAGATGTTAGAAAAACCAAAAGTATTTCTTCTCTGGTACCCCTGGAGTTCAACCATGGATCTTTATTCCAAGACACAGCATGAAGTCTTCTCAGGGTGAACTATACTAACCAAAGTGGAAAATTCCTCTCCAAATTTGTATGTGAGCAGAACCTGCTTGTGCTAAGTGGTAGCCCATGGAAAGAACCTGGCAACATTGAAGGATGTCATAGGAAGCAACTCTATAAAACTCATTTTCGTGTTTACTGTAGGGATGTTGTTAAGGATGTGGTCGAGCACATCCCACAGTGTTTCCTTTAGGAAGATCTGCTGAAGAAATTTTTCTCTTCCCTCAGGACCACGATTAACCACATTTCTCCTGAGTAACTGCGTCGTTTACATATTGTAGGTACTGTATATTGAGGCCCATCCACGCGCATACCTATAGCGCAGGGTTCTCAAACCTTACTGCGCACTAGGAGCGTCTGGGGGGCTTTTTAAATGCAAATGCCCCGCTGACCCCAGACCAATTTCATCACAATCTCAAGAGGGACATCAGTATTTTTTAAAGTTTTCTGGGTGATTCTAACGTGCAGCCAGGGCTAAGAACCACTGCTATGCGGCCTTATAGCATGTATTATGGGCCCTTATTTTTCTATCCAGTTGCCCAATTTGTTCTTTCCTTATGTGTCTTTATTAGCCTCACAAATCTTTCTTTGAAAGTGAGTGGATATGCATACATACACACATACACACATTAGTTTATGATGATTAACTGTATGAGTTAGGAATAGTCACTTTTTTTTTTTTTTTTTTTTTTGGCCGTGCCATGGGACTTGCACGATCTTAGTTCCCCAACCAGGGATCAAACCTGTGCCCCTTGCAGTGGGAGTGCAGAGTCCTAACCATTGGACCACCAGGGAATTCTGAGGAATAGTCACTTCTTTAGATTAAATTCAGTTATTCTCACCACTTTCTCCAATAGTACATATGCTAGTACATATAATACAATAGTACATATGCTTCTTTGCGTCCTCCAAGAAGCAGATGCCAAGATGGGATTATATGTGGAAAAAAAACTTATCTGGGGAAACAACTGGGGGTGGGAGGAATGGAGAAGGAGCTGGGAAGGGCTTGGAGAACCATCAGTGCTAGATGTGGGTCTGACATCAGGGAAGGAGAAAGAGAAGGAATAAAGGGTGGGTGATGCAGCTTTGGGTAAGTTTGGCAAGGCCGATAAGGAGACCTAGAGCCCAAGTCACCAGTAAGAGGCGCTCAAGGTCCCCAGTGACAGGCCAGATTTAGCACCCATGCTCACTCAGCCATTGGCTGGGAGCACCCAAAGAAAGGGTAGCCTCCTGCTAATGGGATGGTGGATTTCAGAGCACTGCACTGGGCCCATATGTCAATCACGCTCCCTGCGGTTGGAGATCTGAGAGGCACATTTCTATGGTAGCCGCGGTACATCACCTGAATTGCTTTCCCACTCTGACTCCTCCTATTACTTGTGTTTAGAAATAACAAAGGATTATTAAGGATGAGGATGTATGACAGGAGGATGAAAGAAAACAGCAGAGCCAAGAAAATGACAAATGGGGGTGCCTGAAAGTGGCTGCACGGGGCAGGCAGGTCATTACATGGAGCATTAGTCCTGGTTCAGCAACAGAACAAAGAGAGAGATGTGGGGTGGAGGCAGGAATGACAAGTGAGAGAAGGCTGATGCTTCTAGAATAAAACATTTGGACAGGGAGTGAGAAGGACTGTGCTGGTTCGACCTTGACAGAAAGTCTCAGATGACAGTGTGGATGTCATTTGCACGTAAGAAATGGAGGCATATTTCAACCTGGGGTGGTTACCTCACACCCATTGCTTCAGCAAAACACATTTGAGGCTGTAATATTAACAAACACACTTTGGTTCTTTAGCGTCATGGTTTTCTTTCCTGGTTTCATGTGGTAATCACTTGGGGAGCTTAAACGTACTGATGCCTGGGACCCTATCTGAATAATTAAATCAGAATTTTTAAGGGCAAGTATGGATATCAGTATTTTTATAAGGCACCTCAGGTGGTGATAATGAGCCTCTAGGTTCAGCTGCTTCAGCAAATGGTTCCAAAAACTATCAGCAGAGCATGTGAAGGGCCCATGAATGAAATACACATTTATTCACATAAATATCTGAGAACAGTTTGAGGGTATGAGCATTGTATAAGGTGCTTCAAAGTGCTAAGATTTAACATGTAAATAACCCATGAAAATTGTATTTTCAGCCTGACTCTTTCTGTTTGCATCAGAGACCATCATACACACATCATCTGCTCTGCCACACCAAAATTATGGAAAAAAATCACTTCCTTCTCCCTTCTCACATTCTTCTTCTGGAAGCAGGGTGAAAATGGGTTTCCATTTCTTAATAGGTCAAAGCAGAGAGGAAGCAAGGATGAATGCGCCTACTGCATGAAGAACAAAACCAAATACCCTACTGAGAGTTCATTTCAACAATTATGTATTAAATACTTACCCTGTAACTGGTGCCATGCAGGGCACAGGAACAGAGGTGCCACAGAATAGAACAAGGAGTAGTACTTCTAGGACACCCAGACCCAGCCCTGCTTGAGAATGGGAGGGCCCAGAAGTGTAGCTCTAAAAAGGCAGAGGCCTTCATAGTGGAAAGGAGAATGCCATTTGGACAAAGATGAACCACCCAAAAGGCAGTCCAACATTGACTAAAGTATTTTATGGTAATTTTATTTTCAATACAAATCATCAATCATTAATTAATTAAGAACATCGTATGCACCAACACTGTGTAGGATACTTCAACTGATTTTATACAGGAAGCCCTGGGAACTGGTCTTATCTGCTTTTTGGGGGTTCCCATGGAGAGAGTTAAGTCTCCTTCTCCCTGAAAAGTCCTTGTCATAGATTGAATAATGACCCCACCCCAAAGATGTCCTAATCCCCAGACCTGTGACTGTGTTGCATTCCATGGCAAAAGGAACTTTGCTGATGGGAATAAGTTAAGGACACTAAAATGAAGATTATGCAGGTAGGTCCAACGTAATCACATTTGTCCTTAAAAGAGGAAAATCTTTCCCAGCTGTAGTCAGAGAGAGAGCTGTGAGAGGCTCAGAGGGATGGCAGTGTGACTTGCCAGTGTAGGCTCTGAAATGGAGGAAGCAGCCATGAACCAAGGAGTGCAGGCAGTCCCTAGAAGCTGACAAAGGCAAAAGAAAAAAAAAAAAAAAGGATCCTTCACTAGAGTTTTTGGGAAGGAAAGCAGTCCTGCTGACACTTATTTTAGTGTGATGAGATCCATGTTGAATTCTGACCTACGGAACTATAAGGTAATAAATTTGTGTTGCTATGTAAACCGTTAAATTTCTGGTAATTTGTTACAGCAGCAATAGGAAACTAATACAGTCCCAGAAGGATCCCAAATCCACTTTTAGAAAGAAGAGACATGAGGCTTAATGTTTTTGGATTTCATTTTCTAAACTTTTTATTTTGAGATAATTTTAGACTTATGGAAGAATTTCCAAATACTCTTTATACAGCTTTCCTTAATGTTAACATCACACATAATAATAGTGACATGATCAGTATTAAGAAATTAATCCTGGTATAATACTATAAACTACAGATTTTATTCAGATTTTACCAGTTTTTCCACTAAAGTCCTTTTTATTTCTATTCCAAGGTCCCCGTTTGCATTTAGTCATCATGTCTTCTTGGTCTCCTCCAATCAGTGAAAGTTTCTCAGACTTTCCTTGCCTTTCACGATCTTCAATGTCTTCAATTTGGGTTTGATGTTTTCTCAGGAGTAGGTTGAGGCTGTATTATTGGGAAGAACACCAAGAAAAGATGTGCTTTTCTCAGGGCATCATATCAGGGATTCATGATGTTGATTTGTCTTATTACTGGTGATGTTAACCTTGATCAATTAGCTACAGGTTTCTCCACTGTAAAGTTCCGTCTTTTGCTTTAAAACTAATACATATAGTTTTGGGGAACGATACTTTGAGACTATACAAATATCCTGTTTCTCCTTAAATATTTGCCCACTAATGCCATCCTCAATGAATCTCACCTGCAACAATTACCATTGGGGTGTAGTCATGGGGACTTTCTAGTTCCTTCATTCCTTCTACATTTATTAGTGGAAGATCTGTAAGGGAGAGTTGTTTCTTCTTGGACTTTTATTTATTTATTCAGTTACTTACATCAGTATGGACTCAGGATATTTAATTTATCCTTTGGTTTATGACCCAGTGCTATTGTTATTTATTCTGTTGCTCAAATTGTTTCACATTTGGCCATTGGATGCTCTTTCAAGTAGGCTTCTGTGCCCTTTCAATATGCCTTGATCCTTTTTTCCTTTCTTTCTTCTTCTTCTTTGTTTTTCTGTAGTACTGTTCATCTTGCATTTTCCCTGCCCCAGCCCTGGAATCAACCACTTCTCCAAGGAATACTCTGGTTTATTTTATTAAAGAATAATATTTAGAAGCCAAGATCTGGACTCCAAGAAGGTTCATTGCTATTGAGATGTCACTGTTTCTAGTCTCTCATAGCAGGCAAAGCTAGGGATACGTGTATGTACACTAATTCATGCATACACCCATTTATATATATATTCCTGTATCTATCTGTTTATATGTATTTTTTCATTTTTAAAAAAATTTATTAACGTATAGTTGATTTACAATGTTGTGTTACTTTCTGATATACAGCAAAGTGACTCAGTTGTACATATATATATATATATTCTTCTTCATATTCTTTTCCGTTCTGGTTTATTACAGGGTATTGAATATAGTTCCCTGTGCTATACAGTACCACCTTGTTGTCATTTATATGTATTTTAAAAATCAGACCACCTAGAAGGGTGGGATAGGGAGGGTGGTAGGGAGACGCAAGAGGGAGGAGATATGGGGATATATGTATATGTATAGCTGATTCACTTTGTTATAAAGCAGAAACTAACACACCGTTGTAAAGCAATTACACTCCAATAAGGATGTTAAAAAAATGAAATAAAATAAAATTCAGCATTCCTTTTTCAAAAAAGAAAAAATCAGTTCATACTGATTTCTCTAACTCCAATCTAACACCACAGGGTTCTTTCTTACCTCCCCTGTTTTCTTATTTAGAACATGTTTCTGCAACTGTGAGAAATCTGGATCTCCTTATCTACAATGTATTTACCTATTTTATTTTTTTATTTCTTGAAGACAAGTATATATTATTTGCAACTCTCCCAGCTCCATCGACCATACCACTGACCAGTCCAGGCTGTCGGTTGCTGGTTGGGTTATAGGTGGAATGTTAGGGGATTCTCCTAGTTCTGTTGTGGCCAGTGGATCCACGGTTATCGGGCAGTATCCTGTGGTGGGTCAGTGTGATGGAGGGGCTGTGATCCTCTGTGGAGCTTGGCTTTGGGCTGATCCTTTGGAAGCTGGGCGAGGTGGTAGTGAAGCTGCTGCCCAGTGACCTGAGTCCACGACTGACTTTCCATAGCATCCAGTGGAAAACAGGGATGTGTCCTCTTGTTATGGCCTTACTGGTGGGTCTCCTATTTATATTCAGACTTGTTCAGTCCGTTAGAAGCCGACTTTATCTACGACATGAAAGGCAGCTCTCAGAAACACTGGCTGCATGGATTAAGGAGAAATGCCAACTCACTGACAAGCTTAGGGTGACTGAAAAGGAGTGTGCAGAGACTGAATCAGTTTTAGAGAATGTCAGGCTAGCAAAAGAGTCTTTAAATAAAAGCGGCCTTACAAATACTTACAGAAAGGTGAGGACCAACTTGATGTTGATGGAAAAGTTAACTTCCTTGGTTAAAGAACTGAAAGAGAAATCCAAACGCTCAAAACAAAAAGAGGAGATAGAGGGCTTCCCTGGTGGCACAGTGGTTGAGAATCTGCCTGCCAATGCAGGGGACACGGGTTCGAGCCCTGGTCTGGGAAGATCCCACATGCCACGGAGCAACTGGGCCCGTGAGCCTCAACTACTGAGCCTGCGCGTCTGGAGCCTGTGCTCTGCAACAAGAGAGGCCGTGATAGTGAGAGGCCCGTGCACCGCAATGAAGAGTGGCCCCTGCTCGCCGCAACTAGAGAAAGCCCTCGCACAGAAACAAAGACCCAACTCAGCCAAAAATAAATAAATAAATAAATAAATTTATTTTAAAAAAAAGAGGAGATAGAGGAGATGCTAAAAATGCTTGAGTCCCTAAAATAGATCACGAGACTCATCATATCATAAGGAGTTTCTCCAAACCTGCCAAGAAGCCAAGAGCCAAGCCCTGATGGTCCCTTCTGCAGGAGGGGGCCTAGGATTTAAAGCAGCACTGTTCCCTCCTCTCCACTTAGGGCTCCAGAACTGTCACACTGTGTTCATCTACCTTGACCTCCATCTAAGGGTCATCAAGGCCAGGGGATCCAGGGGAGCCCCCCTATCAGATGTAGTTCCTCCACCTTCATGTGCTGGACCCAGCAGTGAACTCCTTCATGGTCCATTCCTCCACATCTAAAGAATCTTGGACTTCCAGGAGCAAACCAAGAAATGTGGGACTTTCGCTTGACGTAAAATTTGGATTATCTCTCATTAGTGATGAAAAAAAATATTGTACTTAAGAGACTAATCTTTTACTCGTATTGAATCCTCATCAAACTACATTTCTCAAGACAATGTTTGGTTAATATCACTTACATTTTATATCTTATAAGTGAACTCTTTATATTTTATTCTCTATATAAATATTATAATTTGAAAATACATTTGGTTTATCAATAAAGGCTTAGCTGTTAACAGCAATATTTTTTGAGTTGTATTATAAAATATGCTTACTTATTAGTTCAACCCTATTCTCCATATCAAATAGTTTCAGAACCGTGAACCCATATTCCTGTGAGGAACAAATTTACCAGCTAGACTATAGTAGCTGTGTGCAGTTCTTTTTATATTTAGCCTTACAAGAACCAGTCAAAACACTGTCTTCCAAAGATACTTACGTCAGCTGCTTTCTTCCCCACTGCTTAAGTGCTTAACCATTTTTGCAACTTGTCTATTATTTCAAAATATAAGATGACATACAATTCACTCACATTCATGCTCTCAACTTGAAAACATCCCTTTTGAGCAGGAATAGTGCTTTCGCATCTGTTCCAACTTTGTCTCCGAGACTGGAGATCTTAGGCTCTAATACTTTGGTACTCAACTCCTTTAGCCCTGGGAAACTGTTAATTTTGTAAAATAAGTTCAGTCAATCACTATGAAGTGCTCATCAATCCTGGGTAGCTTGGACAGTTCCAGCAGCAAGTATCAATTTCCAGACTTACGTGGTTATTTGTCATATGTGCATCTCACCCTTTTAGTTAGATTCCAAGCTTCCCGAAGGCATTCATTCCATCGTTACATCTTTTTAGCAGTCCACCTCGGCCACAAGAGATGCTCACATAGTTGTTGCATCTTTATCTATGATGAATTGAAGTACAAGATTATAGACACTAAGTGTGATGGATTTTGTGCTATCAAAAAAGAGGCAATTTCTTCTTTTACCTTGAACTCTCCTTCCTGTATCCCCTTCTGTCCTCCCTTTGCTTGGCTAACACTTCTGCTAGGTTTAGATTCAGCTGAAGCATTCTTGGACTTCCTTTTTCCCTCTGTTGCCATTAAGGGAGCCCAGATTCTCTTCTCTCAAACATTGTGTGCAGACCCCCTGGATAAAACTTATGACACTGTGGTGTAATTGTTGGTTTTCTTGCCCACCTTCTTCACAAGGTATTGAGCCTTTTGAGTGCTGGCCTTGGGTTTTCTTCATCTTAGTATCTGCATCACATGGCTGCAGGGAATAGATGCTCAGCAGGGGTTCATTGAACAAATGGATAACACTAGTAATTAGAGGAGTGATATTGCAGGTGTCTTAACATGTGTTGTTATCTGGTCTTGGGAGCAAGATAGTCTGATCTTTGGGGACAAGTGGGTACTTGCAAGCAAAACCCAAGTGTGAAGCTGTCTAATTTGTGGGCATATGACTGATTGGGACCAAAAAATAATTGGGAAGAGAAATAATGTTTATCAAGCAGCTATTATGTGCCGAGAATTACCAGATACTTTATATGTTTTATATCATTTTAACCTTCAACAACCTAAGTCAAGTGATTTTTTGTCTTCGTGCAGAAGAGAAGCATCTTGTACTGAAAGGTAGGTGGTTAATAACTTGTCTAGTTCTCACAGCCCTTAAGTGATTGCGTTTGGAGGGAGAGAAATGCATTAAATTAATTTGTGAAATTACTAGAAATGTAAGTCAAAGAGCTTTATTTTGTAAGAATAATTGAAAACAAATAAAAGTCCTTAAATTGAGGTCAAGCTGCATTTTGTTAGCAAAGTAGTCAGATGCAAAATTTCCTATTATTGTTGGTGGTACACTTGATGAATCCACTACATGAAAACTGAGAGACTTGAATGATTTTGTTCACATCTAATCCAGGCTTACAGGCTAAAACTTGGCAGGCATTTAGCCAATAGGCCCATCAGAAGTGGTAGCTGTTATTGTCTAGAATACATGACCTGTCACTTTTTTCCCCCTAGAAGATTCAAACAGCCGAAAGGTCATGGTATCATTGATTTCGGTAAAAGAATCCAGCTGAGCAAAGGCCTTCCTTTGATTTCTGTGGTCTCACTCATTGGATTGGAGCAGCTGGATATCATTAGAATGTCGTACAACATTTATTGGGTCTAAATTTGGCTCCATGAGACTTGACAGGGAGTGATTAGGAGTTATTTTTAATACCCAACTTTTTTTCAGATAGATATCTCCTAGACCACAGTTTTCGTTCAGCAAATTATTATGATTTTAGAATGGGGGAAATTTGTTCCACTTCAAAAATCTCTCCAAACCTTGTGTGTCGCAACTAATTTTGCTTTCTAGCCAATTCTGTGTGCTTGGCAAGCAAGGTATCAGCAAGAGCCTCTTCCAATGAAACACTGGCTTTCACTTCCCCATGGGTGATCACTCTTCCACTTCAGAAGACATTCATTGCCCACCAAGTTAGACAAGCGAGAGGTCAGGCCAATACTTTCCAAGCACAGTGTTCCACTCAACAATGTATAATTCTCCTGTTTCATCGAGCTGATTAAAATGTTTTATTACATCCTGTGACAAACAACTTTCTTAGAGGAAAGACTTGTGAATGAGGAAGTGGAAAATGATTTAAATCGTTTACTGGCTAAGGACTATAAACAAAAAACATTAGACAGAAAAGTGGTTAGCATTTATTTGCAAGCCTTCATTATTGCAGCCAATCTAGCTAAAGAATCACGTCTGAAGCGATCAATTCAACTTTCTTTAAGGCTAGGAAAAAAAAAAAAAACCCTCAGCTTCCTTCTCCTTTACTCATGATTGCATGGAAGCATTTTAGATGATTGACTAAATGAAAGACAGACTGAAAATCTCCAAAATAATCTAAATTTAGAAGAAAATTATGGGGCTATCTTTCTGTGCCAGATATGCTCATGAAAAATCAAAACCTACCTTTTGAGCTGAGAAGTAATTTTAATAGCCTGTTTAAACTAAAGTCTTCCAGCTGTGCTTGCTAAGCTTTTTTCTATTCTTTTTTTTTTTCTCATGCAAATGAAACCAAGAAAAACATACAGCTATGCAAACCCCACCTCAGGCAAGTCTGAGAATGTATTATTTCTCAGAACTCAGTTGGATTTATGGTCTATCTAATGTGGACTCTTCTCTTAGAAGATAAATATGGGAAATCATTTCAAAAGGATAACACTTTTGCTGAAAACAAACACAGTCTTCTGGTTCCGCCTTAGCGTGCCTCTAGCCCTAGACTTTATTATCCTCATTCCTAATTCTTTCTTTCCCCTGTACTTCAGCTCTGGACCTTAAGAGGGTGCTGGATACACAATATGTACTCAGTAAATTTTATGGGGTGAATTCCTGAGTTCTGGGGGGAATAAAAACCTCCTTGTTGAATATAGGCAAAAGCTGCTTCATCATTACTCAGATTTTCTCCCAGCATTAGCCAGACCTCCACTGTAAACCGTTAGCTCTATTCAAGCCACCAGAGTATCACTGTAACCCTTCAATACCAGAGCAGTAGGGCTGGAGTACCCATCAAAGACTATGATGGATACATTTAAGCCAAATGAGGTCCCAGCACAACAAACGCAGAGCTTCCCTCCATCTCCTCATTAAAGGGGTCAGGAGATGACACTAGCACGTTTAGCTGGAAAAAAAAGAATTACAGGGAGCACATTTTCTCCAAACCCTCTTTCCATACTCCAATACACATCACTCACACACACCCATACCCAAACCCCACATCACATGTGAATGTCAGTTGTTTACACATATGCTATGGCGTCTACCTGTTATTTTGGCTGGCTCAATATTCTTTACCCACTTTCTGATAATAGAAGCCTGTCCTTCAGGAATCATCTCTCTCTCACTCCCAGACAATGCTGTTTTTGTGTGGCTAACCGCACTCCCCATCCAGGGAAGGGCTAATCATCATCGTCCTCATCATTGTTATAGCAATAAATAATCTAATTTATTTGGTATGTAGGATGCACCAGATTTGTTCTAAGCACTTTACAGCTATTAGCTTTTCTGATTTTGCAATACTCATATAAGGGTGAACTATTATCTCCATTATACAAATGAAGAAAATGATTTAAAGAGCATATAACTGATGTACAGAGGAAGTGAGATTTGAATCCAGGCCATTTGCTTTTGGAGCTCCATGCTTTTAATCATATGTTAAAACGCCTTATGCCAGGCCATTTACAGTATTTCCTATTCTTGACCAATGGCAATTGGTTGACATGCGGGCATGTGACCCAGTCTTGGCCAGTGAGAGCCTTCCCTGGGACTTAGGCTGGAG
Organism: Balaenoptera borealis; assembly: GCF_965194805.1. Lineage (NCBI taxonomy): Eukaryota > Metazoa > Chordata > Mammalia > Artiodactyla > Balaenopteridae > Balaenoptera > Balaenoptera borealis. The sequence continues at coordinate 25,263,951 of NC_138877.1, read as the reverse complement.
ATATCAGGAAAGAGATGCATTCTTTTTTGCTGGAGTACTAAGCTGATCTGATGTGGGTCTGGAGCTGCTTGTGACCTTCTTTCCCCTCCTGGAGAAGAGTGTGTCTGACAATGATGCCAACATAGATGAAAGCAGAGCTTAGAGTTAGAGAGAAAGAGATTCCTAAGGACCTCACCGGAGCATCTGGAACTCCACACACTCAAAGCTATACAGATATTGCTTATTTTATTTAAGTTAGTATGAACTGATTTTCTTTTTTTCAGCTAGAGTTTTAACTGATACACACTAGAATCTTACCTGATATACACATATACACTCTTTCTCTACATGACAGTTACATCCAGGGATAGGACTTGACCTAAATTAGGCCAATCAGAGCCAAGGCAATGAATATTGAAATGACTAAGTAGTTGAGAAAGTGACTCAATATTTCTGGTTGGGTCTAAACCCCCAAAAGATGTAAGGGCTGAATCTGCTGCCAATATTTTAATACCATGTGTACCTTGTGTCTAAAGTCAACATAGAGGAAGACAAAATTGTGAAATTGAGGGAAAAAGAAAAACTAAATCCTAATGACATTTCTTGGGCCCTGAATCCTGCTGAACCTGAAGCCACCAAGCTCTACCATTGGACATTTCTTTTATGTGGCTCAGTGAATCTCATTTCTGTTTAAGCAAGTTTGTGTTGGGTCTTCTATCATTTGCAATGATATGGGTCATTTGTTGATACAGGATTGCACGGTCTGTCTTATTGCCAAATTTTCTATCCATGTACAGCTTTTAGGCAGGGTGGCTCAGGCTCCATATAAATGCCATTACTGTACATTTTTTTTCTCAAGTACATAAAGGTCATGCTCTCTAGATGAGAACAGAGGGAGAAGGCATGGGTTAACCTAGGACTAGGTTGATAGCATGATAATGAGGATGGTGGAGAAAATCCTCCAAAGCCAGACACCTTCTATTAATCACAGCACTTCTTAGAGATGGTCTGAAAGATGCTTCCAAATGGACGGTTCTGGTGTGGGTGGGCCCAGCAGTCCTGAAGGATGGCTCAGCACTCAAACTTGGAGTTGAGACCATGGATATCAAAGCAGTAGTGTGACTCCTGGACACTGGATCCCAAGGACTATGAAGGAAAAGGGGGTTGATTGAAGCCTGGAAGGGAATGTCAACCCACCGATGAGACCATTGGTTACCAGTGGTCACTGGAAGCTTCTGAGCCTCCTGTGTCCCAAGTATCCTTCAGGCTATTGTAATTATCACCACGTGACTGGATTTTTATTGCCTAGGATGTGTGTGTGGTTTGTGAGGTACATCTCAATGAAGTCCTCTGGACTTTCCAGATTGTCTCATAACCTTGGCCTTAGTTTTTCTGATCTGGTTTTCTCCTTTGGTTGCTGGTTCAGAGCACATGAAGGATGTAACCCATTGGCAACCACGCCCAGCCAGCTGGCTCGTATGAAGACTCATTCTGTATGGAAGAAAAAGATGCCTTGTCTATAGCTCCATGAAGACTTCTGCCTGGGCTAGGAAATAAACTGAGCATTGCTGTGTCCTATTGTGTTTTACTATTGTAGAAAGGAACCAAGGCTGGGACTATACAACCTCAGTATTATGGTCCTGAAAGCTCTGACCATGGAGTATCAGGTGATATACCTGGTTTGTGCCCTTGGTCTTCTGCCCTGTTCCACAGTGTGGGCACTACCATTCCACCATGAAGGACTGGGGTAAAGGTAGTGTTTTAGCTGTGCTGCCAGTGAGCTGAGTCACTGTGGGCTGGAACTGAGATAAGGCAAGATGTTGACAACCACAGGGAAGCAGGAGTTAGCAGTGGAAGTGGAATGAAGGCTAGACGTTAGACAGAGGTCCTTGACAGGACGTGGAGGCTGAACTCTATATACATGGAGATTGGGATCTGTACAAATCAAGGCCAGGGAGTGGATAGCATAGACCAGGTTTGGTCAACAAGAGAAATCTGGGCTGGAGAAGCAGCAGAATCAGAAGAATGATCTGAAGCAAAACCAGGGACCAACCCCAGTGAGTAGACTTGTTGCTTTACTGAGACCCTGTAGATAATTGCAGAATTTTATCTCCCCTTATCCCCCTTCTGGAATTGTTCTAGGTCTTAGAAGTCTAAGGTTCTACCTTTTCTGAATCACTTTTCTTCAAGAACCTTGTGTGCTGTTCAGTATTCTCTACGTGGACCCCTAGAGGTCGGATGTGGGAAGTTTGGCTCTTCTGGATGCCAGAGGGGAGCAGGGGCTGGTTCTTCCGAAGCCTGAAATTTCCAGTGGATTATTACTATCTACTCCCACTTAATCTTGGAACGTGAGTTCTTGACATATTGGTGTTTGTTTGAGCCTCAGCTGTTCCTGTCAGAGAAATCACTTAGAAAGTTTTGTTTTCTGGGATAATGGGACTTCTTCAGAAATATGAAATTTCTCAATGTCCATAGTTATTGGATTATTTTAGGCAACAAAAAAATGTATAAAATACTACAACTGTTTAGGGTTTATATCCTTCTTACTGACAAGTAAGGTTTGGGGTAATTTGAAAAATAAGCATCCATAAACTGAGGCTACCAAAATGGAAAAAGAAAATTACCAACTACACAGAAGGAGAAAACCAAGTGGGTTAGATTTTCTGATACATCTAAGTAAACCAGTTCCTTGGGAGATACAATCATTTCCTGGTACTAAAAGGAACATATTGTATATGTATATGTCCTAACACAAGGAACACAAAACCACTTACTGGACAACATCTTCAAGACCAGTTTTGGAGAAAACAGAATGAGTAGAAGCTCTGATGATGGGTCACATTGGTTCAAATTCTAGTTCTGCTGATTTCCACTTGTGTGACTCTGGGCAAGTGGCTTAGCATCTCTAGGTCTCAGTTTTCTTATTTGTAAAATGAGGACAACAATAGAACTACTTTCATTTCATTGTCAGGGAGATTAAATGAATTAACACATAAAGAAATTAGAATAGTGTCTGGCACATGGTGAGTGTCAATCAATAAGTCTTCCTCTTTTTTCTATTTTCTTAAACAAATCCTAAATAGAGACTAAGGTCCAACAAAGCACTAGTTCAAGAGTGGTCCAAGGGCCTCTACAGATGATCTTTCTAAGGCTCTAAGTTAATTCTCTCCAAGATTACTTCCACACTCCTTCTCATCCTCCAACTTCTATGGAAACCTCCTTTCCAAAGCCTGGCTTCCCTTTCCCGCAGCCAAATTCCCAGGACCCTGTGTCCCCACAGTCCTCATCCTGGCTTTGGATTCCCCTCTGCAATGTTTGACTTATACTCCTGTTGTCAGGCATTCCTGTCCTGTTCTTTTCTCCTATCTCTTTTATGCCCTGTCAAAACTAGCCTTTCCTAAGTAGTGACACCTCATGAAACTGACAAATAAATATGGCAGGCTAATTCAAGCCAAGGTGCTTGTAATGGTTAATTTTATGTCAACTTGGCTAAGATACAGTGCCCAGTTGTTCCATCAAACACTAGTCTAGATGTTGTTGCGAAGGTATTTTTTAGATGTGATTAACATTTAAATGAGTAGACTTTGAGTACAAGTAGCTTACTCTGTAATGGGGGTGGGCCTCATCCAATCGGTCAAAGGCCTTAAGAGAAAAGACTGAGATCTTTTCAAGGAGGAAGGAATTCTGCCTCCAGATTACCTTTGGACTCAAGACTACAACATCAACTCCTGCCAGAATTTCCAGACTGCTGGCCTGCCTTGCAAATTTCAGACTTGCCAACCTTCACAATTACATGAGTCAATTCCTTAAAATAAATCTCTCTGTATATATATACACACATCCTATTGGTTCTGTTTCTCTAAAGAACCCCAGCTAATACAGTTATTAATATGTATAATGGCTAAATGTCTTTGCTTCCTCATTAACACTTACATTTTAACAAGGGCTCAAAGTGAGGAATGTGAACATTGCTAAATACCATTGGAGAGCAAGCTGAGGGTAGGGAGGTACTTCCCAGCAACTTTGAAATCACTTCATACAGGTAGCAGCCTGTTCATGAGAGGGGCCTGGGCTAGTCCATATTTGGATTTATTTCCTCCTCCCCTGAAGCTATGTATGGGATATGTAGAAATGACTTTAGCTATAGACAAATACCACAGGCATTTATTTTAGTCTGGGTTAATATTTGAAAATCATCTGTAAAAAAAAAACAGTCTTCCTATTGCTCTGTGCATCTGTCGTGAATGTTGGTGTAATTCACCTATTCATCATAATCACAACAGCAAGGTAAACATGAATCATTGTCTCCTTAAGAGTTTGAAAAGAAGCAAGTCAAGTGTTTCTCTGAAATTTCTTAGAAGAAAGTCAATCTTCTACCCATTACAATAGGGCAGAAAAATCAATCAGTCCAAAATCCAAGTCTTTTTCTTTTTTAGCTTTTCATGTGGAAGACTCAGCAATAAATCTTCCAGAGACATCATTGTTCTTACAAAGGTAATATCACACAGTTTCAGAAATGGTAGAGCAATGATAATGTAAGGGCAAGGTGGACTTTGGAAAAGAAATGAACTCCTCTCTGCAATGCGATAAAATATCAAATGGTTTTGGTTTCTACAATGCAGACCATTATTTTGGGGATGATGTTTCCTCTGCATGAAAATGTAGAAAATTTGTATTCACTGATAGAACATAGCTACCATATTTCTTTTTTATTGTTGGTGTTTTGACAATCACTTATCCTTATCCATTCTTGCCTGCTCACCTGCTCTCTCCTCCAATTTTTGGTCTGCTTGTGAGATCATGGATATCACATTCTCTAAGAAGCAGAGGTGGTGATTCTGTTTCTCAAAACAGGTGAGCCAGGCAACCCTCTCTATGAGAATGAGAAAGAAAGTCTGCAAAAGAGGAACAATAGGTAGAGAAATATTAATGAAGGTTTATTGCCTTGGGACCATGACTCAACTAACCCTAATTCTAGAGTTGGTTAAGAGTTAACATTTTGGAGAAGTTAACTCTTTTTTGAGAAGGCTTAACTAACCCTAGAGTTGGCTGAGAGTTAACTTTTCTGGGAACCATCGGAAGAAGGTGAGTATTGGTTAATGGAGAGGTGAAGTAGGAGCAAAAGGGAAAAGTGTAAAAGGACTGGGGATCTGGTCTTCAGCCTGATTCTAAGGGGTAGTGTAATATATTGCCAAGTGCCATGGGACCAGTGAAGAAAGATGAACTGCTCTTTGATTAGAAATAATATGAATGGTGAACTGTTGTTTGATTAGAAGTAATATATTGAGAAATTATGTAAAGTATTGAATTGTAAGTTTCTCCCCTACCTCTGCACTTCACAAATCCCTTAGCTTATCTACTGAATGTTCCCCAAGGCTGAAGATACAGTCATTCATGGGCCACCCATTGGGGCAGCAGAAACTAGTCTACACACAGTGGAGAGAAGCTAAGGAGAGATGAGCATTTGGAAACCAGGGGCAGGACAAGTCTTCCCAGCTCTCATAGACTTTAGGACAGATGGATGGTGTCAGGAAGGGGAGGAGGGAAGGGAGAATGGTGCAGGATGCCCTCACCTGCAGCAAGGAGCTTCCTTGGCCTGAGCTGGGAGTTTGGTGGCTGCTGAATGGCCACCAACTTGTCTTTCTTGCTGCTTTCCTATGGACAATGCTCTTTCCATGACTCAGTTATCCCTAGGGTGATGTGAGGTCGGGGATGTGTCTACCTTCAGTGGGACTGAGATGGGAACAAGGTGGATCTAGACTAGGGTTTCTAAACTTTGGTATTATAGTTATTTTGGGTCAGATAAATTTTTGTTGTACCGCTGTTCTATGCATTGCAGGATGTTTAGCAATATCTCTGAACTCTACCCACTAGATGCCAGTAGCGCCACCATTCCAGGTGAAATAACCCAAAATATTGCTCAGCGTTTGTCGGGGGGCACCACTGGCTGCCACCTGAGCACCACTGGTCTCCACTGAACCAGTTTGAAACCTCCCTCTGAGCCGCCAGGGTATATTCTTTCTCTTCATTCTCTCTCTGTCTCTTTCTCTCTTCTTGCCTCTCCCCACCCCAGTCTGCTCTCTCCTCTCCATCTCCACTACCTTAGTCTAAGTTACAGTCTTGTCCAGCCTGGACAGCTATCCTATCCTAACTGGTCTCCCCTATCCCCTTTTACCCACCAAAAATCAGACTCCACAATGAAGCCACAGTGATATTTTAAAAAATCTCTGTCCTGTGCTTAAAATCCTTTGAGCTTTCCCCTTTCCTTAGTTTCCTTAGGATGAAGACCAAAACCTTTGCTACTTGACGCAGCTCTGTGTGATCAAGGTGCTCTGCAGACTTGTTCTCTGGGTTCCAACAACCCTGCTCTTCTTTCATGTTTTAGGTGGGCTGTGATTCATCTAATCACAGGGCCTTTGCACATCCTGTTCTTCTGCCTGAGACTCTCTCCCCCTACATATCCTCCTGGTTAAAGCGCAGTGCTTCTCTATCAGCTCAAGCATCACTTCCTTGGGGAAGCCTCTACGAATGCTCAGAAGGAATCAGGCTCCTCCTGTCAAATGCACTCGTATTGGTATGGAGAGCTCCTCTGCAGCACTTATCACAGTTGTGATTTTACACTAGAGGGCTGTTACCCAATGAATTCTATCTCCTCCTCTGAGCTGTGAGATGTAGGAAGCTAGTACTAACTGACTTCCTTCCTCCCTCCCTCTCTTCATCTTCTTTCCTTCTTTCCCTCTCCCTTCACTTTTTGTGGACACAAATCCATATAAGTTTGCTGAGCCTGGTCTGTTGCACCCACGCTGGGCTCTCTAGAATACTGCATCTGTTCTTTCAGTTATTTATGTTTCAACCAATTTCCCTTTCTAGCAGCCTACCATTAACCCTCTGCCCTTTCTGTGGGCTAAGAAGTCTTTGGAAGGAATACTGAGTTGCTGGAAAGATGTCACCCCAATCTCTCTTTGTGGGACCCCTCCAAGGGGAGGGAAAAGCTCAGTCTTTTGTTCAAAGAAAAAGGAGTCCTGAGCCTTCCAACCACATCTCAGCCATAGCACTGCTCTAGCCTGTGCAGCTGATAATAAAAATATTTTTAAAAAATCAGACAAAGGCAAAAAAGGACTCATCACATTTGTCAGGCAAACTCCGCTTTAGCAGGGCTTTTGACAGTAGGCAAGAGAAAGTATAGTCAATGACAATGGCTGATGGCGGTCGTGCTGATGGGTCATGAACTTGTCTGGCTCCTCTGTTTCTGGTTTGTGGTTCTATCCCAAGTCTGTAATGACATATAAAAAAATAGACCGCTTATCCTTGTCCTTCTTCCTCATCGCAAATCACATTTCTCAAGACAGTACATGGAATTTACAGAATGTAAACTTGTCAGTAAGAATGCCACTGACTTATCACTCAATATCTTGCTACTGAATCAGGACCTCACACCTCATGTTTAACTTAAACCTATTTCCTCCATGTGGTTCCACTTTAAACAAGCTTTCTTTGTTTCCCTTTTGTCTTTCTTCTATCTCAGTCTCTTTAGGCTGTTGGAATTCACTATCTCCGGAAGAAAGCTGCATTACTTTTTAGAGTAATGTAGCCATGAACTCTTCCAGTCCTGACAAGACAGTGCTGGAGATCTAGAGCTAATAATCAAAACAGTGGGGATTGTTACAGATCTCTACAGGGATGAGGCACTTTTCACATCCATTATTGCATTGCAATGACACTTGCAGGATCCTAAGAGAAAACTCAAGGCCCCAGGCAGAGATGGGAGAGATGTTCTTCTCAGTTGGAAATTCCATCTTACTAGGATTTCTATGGTAAACACCTGGGGCCACATTCTCATTTGCTTTACAAGCTCAAGGAGAAATGCCCACTGAGAAAATTCACAGAAGAGCTAGATGGGGGAATTGGGCTGCTGTCCTGGTAATTGGTTAAGCTCCATGATTGCAGAGACTGTGCTTGGTTTCTTCAACATCACATCCCTAGAGCCTAGCAGCGTGCCTGGCAGTTAATGTTCCCAGTAAATACCTGTTGATCTTCTGTGTGTGAAGCAAGTAACACAGCATGGAGATGGGTGGGAAGCTTCCAGTGTATACGGGAAGTAGGGAAGGAAAAATGGCAATAAATAAGCTTATGTTATTTTCTTTAAAAATATTTCTTCTACAGTTATATTGTCCTGAGAATGTCTTTAAGATGCCTTCTTAAATGATGGCCATTATTTCCATTTTTCATAGCTGGAGAAGGAAAAACACAAAGTGTAGATTCCCTTGGGTAATGTGGTGAATCTATTTAATCCTTTTTCTGTTTTAAAATATGCTTGTTTCCTTTTCGATCTTAAATAGGTTTGTCTCTGTCTAACATTGCTCATGCTGTGAGACAGGGACAAAACCTGTGCTACTGAAAACTTTAGTCTAGTCTGATGTACCATAGGGTTACTTAGAGAGATTTAAGAAGAGTCAAGCACTACTTGCCTAAAGGAGACGGCTGTATTTACAGGAGTGATCAGTTCTCAATTTGTGTGAACAAGCTAAAATTTTCTTTTGAACTTCCATGACACTGGAGGCCCTCGTTCTGCTGGAAGAATTTTCCTGAAGCTTGGGGATAAACGTTTATCCACTTTTTTTTCTCTTTTTCCCTTAGCATATGGTAGACATCATAACAGGAATATGTTATAAAGTTTTTGTTAAGAAAAGTGGTATTGGACAAAGACAAATATCATAGCATATCACTTATTCGTAGAGTCTAATGATACAGATGAACTTATTTACAAAACAGAAATAGACCCACGGACATAGAAAACAAACTTATGGTTACCAAAGTGGAAGAGGAGGAAGGACAAGTAAGGCGTCTGCAATTAATAGATACACTCTACTATATATAAAGTAGATAAACAACAAGGACCTACCGTACAGCACAGGGAACTATATTCAATATCTTATACTAACCTAAAATGGAAAAGAATCTGAAAAAGAATATATATATGTGTATATGTATAACTGAATCACGTTGCTGTACACCTGAAACTAACACAACATTGTAAATCAACTCTACTTTCATGAGGGAAAAAAAAATGAGGTGTTGTTAAGCGCTAACTGGATGCCCAGGATATAAGGAATTGTCAATGCATGGTTCCATTGGGAGCGGAAATGTGGATACAAAGCTAAGTATCTAGTTGGGGACAGGATATTTGCACAATAAAAAGGTTGAGAGCTGACTCTACTTACACTCTACTCAGTCTCACCAATGGTCTCTGCTGCTCAAGCTTCTTATACCCGCCACGTCCTGCTTATATTGCTTCATCTTCCTTCTCTTTTCCAATTCCCAGTCTACGTCATGGCACTAAAGATACAAACTCCCACTCACACAATATACACACGAGCAATTCCTTGGCTACTCTTTTAAGATCTCATATTTTTTATTGCATGATCTAACAGAGCTATTCCACTATTTTTGAGTCTGAATCACTCACTGCGAATTTGTGGTGTGTTATCGATTGTTTAGATCACTAATCATTCTGTGTCCATTTTTTTACATTTGCACCGTGAGAATGTTCTTATTTATACCACAATGTAGGTCTAGAAGAAGAAATACTGGAGGTACAAGGAGGATGCAGCAAGTCATGTTTCTATTCCCAAAGGAAACTCAAATAAGTTTTCAATCGCTACCGTATTTCTTTGAATCTGTCACCGTTGATTTTTAGCCTAGCAGTATTTATGTACCACTAAGAAAGAACAAAAAATGCTGTCAATTGAACTATGACACATGATTTCTCAAAACATCAATTTTAAGATATGTATCAACTTTGGAGATGTTAAAGTGTGGAAAAAAAAATCAATGAAACATGTATGTTCAACTTATATCATTAGAGCTAGTGGTGTGCCATGCCCAACCCAAGCTACATTTCAAAATCATAAAGTAGGCATTATCAATTATGTGTTATTATTTTAGAAGCGTTTTTGTTTGTTTGTTTGTTTGTTTTACTACAATGATTGTCATGTGAATCCTGAAAGCACTGAAAGCACAGAACCTGTGAGAGCTGTTTTCATGAGTAGTGGATGGACGCGGCCTAATGCTCGGCATTTGACTTACATTACAGTTTTATTCAGCTTCCATCAGCCTATTTATTTATTTTAAATCCAACATTCTTTCTATGAGAATTTCTTTTAAAATAATAGCCACTCTTTCGTGCCTCCCACAAATAACCATCCTTGCACGCTTGCTGCTGACTCGGCATTGGCAGTTAAACACAGTCTGTTTCCCAGGGCTGTCCTGGCTCTCCCATCCAGCAGGGGAGATGCTTAGGCAGCGTGGGCCACAACACTGGAACTCCAACTGGCCTTGGTTGTTCAAGCTCATCAATCAGGCTGTTGTCAGTCTGCATTTAAAAGTACAGTGAGGTTTATACTTTCCGAGAGAAAAATCTAAACATATGGCCTGCTTCCTTTTTTCATTTTATAATAGGAAACTTTGCTCAGTAAAGAATATATACATTCAAAGCTGTGAAAGGTGATTTAGGAACCACTGTGACCCCCTTCATAATGAACTGTCATGGAATTTTGATGGTTTGCTTACACATCAATCAGTCCAACCTTCCTTTGAAAGCAAGGCATGAGCGATCAAGACAGATGGTCAGGGTTAGAGAACATTCTATATTCCTTTGTTAATTTGTGTAACACTAGCTATTATTTTCTAAGTACTCACTATGTGTCAAGCACTGCTAAAAGGAAATTAATAAGCTCTAGTGACTTATTTCTCGTAACACATATAAGAGGTAGGTAATACTACCAGGGACATCTCACAAAGAAGGAAACAATGATATGTATTGAGTTGCATCCCCTCAGAATTCATGTTGAAGTCCTAACCCTCAGTGTGACCATATTTAGAGATAGAGTCTTTAAAGAGGTAATCAAGTTAAAATGAGACCACTAGGGTGGCGCCTAGTTCAATAAACTGGTGTCCTCATGAGAAAGGATAATTTGGGCCGAGAGACAGTCATAAAGGGAGAGCCCTGTGTGAACATGAAGAGAGCCATCTACAACCCAAGGAGAGAGGCCTGGGACAGATCCTTCCCTCACAACCTTCAGAAGGAACCAACCCTGCAGACACCTGGATCCTGGACTTCTAGCCTCCCCAACTGTAAAACAATAAATGTCTATTGTTTAAGCCAAGTTTGTGGTACTTTGTTATGGCAGCCCTAGCAAACGAATCAAACCAAGCTAATGGAGGTTATGCAATTTGCCAAAGATCACCCAGAGAATAGGGTCTGTAGCTCACACTTGAACGTCTGTATCTGAGTCTGGGGCCTGGGATCCCCTTACCATCACTCACTACAGCCTCTGCTGAGTCAGAATGGACTCTCTTCCCTGGGCTTCATGTTCCACCAAAAAGGATGAGCCCATCAGTGTAAGGCTGGTGGTTCCTATAAAAATTTTAATAATCACACAGCAATTGTTTACCTGCCATGCCATACTACTGGTGAAATATTGGTTACGGTATTATCCCCCAGGGAAAAGTGAGGGCCAAATCGACCCCTTCCATCTGTCCTACAGTGTGTAGGCCAACACTGGAGCCAGAAACAGACTTCAGGGACACTGTTTCCACGTCATCCTCTGGGTCTGATGATTAGGGTCACCATGATCTGCAGCTCAGGTGTACTTCCTGAGGACATTTCAAATCTTCTTGAAGTCCTGATTGTGTCATTGAACTACTCGGAAACTTGGATGACCACCTACTGCCACGCTGTGCAGAATGAAGTCGCTAATCCTCCAGCTCCTAGGGCATTGCCCTGGCCTGTGTTTCCAGATCTCATTAGAGCACCCACCCCTTTTGTACCCACACGCAGGCACAAGCAGGGGTGTGCACACACAGACACATCAGGGCCCACAGTCATGCCGGCCCACCCGCTTCGTCCAGGACTCCCCGTGCAATCTCTCACACTGGGCTCTTACTCCAGGTACTTCCTTGAGCTGAAATTCCCTTCTTTTCCTTTATTCACGTTTTGACATCCTAGTCACTTGCAGAGTCCAGTTCGTACCTCACATTCCCCAAAGACATTTCTTTCATCCCCTCAGATAGAATTATTTCCCCTCTAATTCAAAGTCCCAGGCCTATTTCCCAGTCTGCCTTCAAATGGGGATCATTATGACTCTGTTATCCCCATGAACTCTTAGGAGACAGAGCCCTTGCCTTTTCAGTTTTTGTGTGTCCTCCACAATATCTAGAATGGTCTTCTTTATACAGTAGGTACTCAAGAAGTTTTTGCTGGATTTAATGTAGTCTTCTGGATCATCTCAATGAAGACTTCTAAACAAGCTCCGGAAACTTCACCAACCTTCAGGAACAAAAAGCAAAGCCCTGGAGCCTTGCCCTTGGCTTTCATTTTAAACAGAGCCAGCTCATAAGGGCAGAGAAACTCTTTCTCATGTTTTTCCTGGAAGACTAAGTATGGGCCTATGATCACCAAGTATGCTTTGTGGTCTCAAGTTCATTGTCTATCAACTTAGAAAATTTATTTTGTTCCTAGACTTAACCACTTTGAACTCCAGGAGTCGATAATTCCCAAAAATTCTTTCGATTTAGGTCAGGTGACAAAATGACAGCTCAGATAACATGGTGGCCCCAAACAGAAATGACATTCAGTGTCAGATTGGAAGCTGCATATGGGCAACGTCTATTTTATTTCTCTAGGTTGCTTTCTTCTTAAGAAATGTGAAGGGAGCACAAAATAAATCTGCTTCCCAGCTCACAGGCCTCATTGAGGGTGACTGTCCAGTTTAAAACCACTCCAATTACAATTGCAACAACTTCATTAGCAGCATGATCAAAAACTTCAGTTCCTTTTCCCTGGGATATGTTGTTTTTAAACTTGACGGCAATTATTCAGTTCTCAATGGCAGCTGGGTGTAACTGTTAATTGCATGGAACCTGGAACCATCTGCCCCCAAACAAATCCTGGCTGTACCACTAACTAGACCTTTGGGATATTTGATAGGACTTAACTTTCTGGCCCTCAGTTTCATTATCTGTAAAATGGGGGCAGAGGACTGTTTTAAAGGAGTGTTATGACAAACTAACTGAGCCAATAAAGAGAAAGTGCATTGACTAGTAACCAGGACACAGTCAGTGTTGGATTTAATGTTAACTGTTATGAATTCAAAACGTTCCCTTCACCAAGGAAAGGAAATAGCAGAGGATATTATTGGCTTCTGTTATGGATGCCATCTCAAACTTCTTTCCCCCTGCTTTCTTTTTGTCTTTTCAGAATATGTTGGAAATTATAAGCAAACATGCAAGTGATGCATGTATATTTAGTTTCACATACAACCTCATTCCTGGCATCCTTCCAAGATATCTTACAAGTTATCAATCTCGCCAGGACAGAGTGTGTTTTCTGACCACTTCCCCTTTGCAATTAAGGACTGTGACCACTCGCTTACGCAGACTGAGACCAGCATCCTTAACCCCAAAGGAGGTCAGAAACTCCCAGCTCTTCCCGCCGAGGGGGCTAGCTGAGAACCCGACACCCTGTGTTTCAAGGCTGTGGCTACAACTGTGACCATAGGAACTGGGAACACCCACCAACACCCTGCTTCCCCCAGCCCCACTTCCTTCGCTTCAATGCCATTAAGCATGGTTGCAGAGCATTTGTGAATGTTTTGAGTGGAGTTAGGTTTCTGGTGTTTATTATTGCATTGCTAAAGATTTGGAGAGAGGACAAACAGACAAGCAAAGCAAGAGACAGAAAACACCCTTGACAGACTAGCACTATGAGCCGACCTGGGGTCCACGAAGGTCTGGGCTCTCACCAGAGCCCCAGGATTTGGTCAGTTGCTCTACAAATAAAACTCACCCTAGACACACAGCAAAGATGCTTTATTTGCATAGGAAGCCTGCCAGTCTGGCTCTGCAGATAATAGATCATAGCCAGGGTGGTAGTGAGTTTTCCTGTTTACCATCTACCTTCATGGAAGCATTGAATGCAGGGCCTGCAAGGGGTCTGGGAGGGCCACCTCTTCTCCTCTGTCCGGATTGGAAATTAAATCCGGGGTGTTGCCTCTTTGCTCTCTGTATCACCTCTCCTCGACAGCATGTTGACATAGAGAAGACAAACTCACAAAGACTTCTCTTCTGAGTGTGTGGGAAGGCTTGGGAGTGGGGCTGGTCCAGCTGGCAACTGAAAGGTCAGACTGCACCGTGTTGGCCACAGGCCTTCCCAGCTGGGCAGGAAGGCTTCCCCATCTGACTTACACATACTCACTCACCCACGTAAACTAAATCCATGTAGGTGGAGGTTGTGTCTATGCTGTTTGCCATCTGTAAGCCCAACATCTACCACATATGTGCCTGGCACACATCAGACTCTTAGTGCATATTTGTTGGATAATAAATAAATGTCTATTCATAGACATAAATACATAGCAATCGATATGGTCTGGATTTAAAATATTCAGTCCCACTGTCTTTGTATGTAGGTTTATGTACAGTCATGCTAGCTTTTTGGTTCACTGTGTCTGTTTTCTCTTTTTTATTGTTGAAACAGGGATGGCAACCTTCCAAGGACTGGGGGGAGAATACATTTGAGAACAGCCTGTGATTTCCTGGGAGAATGGACTCCAAAGGCTCCTCCATCATAGTTGAAGAGTCTTGAAGTTTGCAAGCTTCTCCATCTAAGAGAGATTATATATTTCTTGGGAGTCTAGAGTCTTATCACTCCTTTGAGAGGAGCTTAATGTCTAAAGAAACTGAAGTCATTGGATCCAGTGAGGGGGAAGCTGAGTGGCATATTTTAAGATTATGAAAGATTATACTCTTTAAAGATGATGTTGGCTGCATGACTATAATTTATAGCTTAAAAGGCCTTAAAATTTTACCTTTTTGTCTAATAATTCTTCTAGGAATATAGCCTACAGATATGATGTGGAAATTAGCAAAAGATCCATACCCGGAAGTTCATCACATCATCATTTATGACAGCCAAAAGGTGGAAACAATTTTAAAGTCCAGCGATGGGCGATGGCTAAGTAAATTATGGGGTGTAGTCATTAAAGTGGAAAATAGGACACTTAGTTATGGCTGTTTTGATACCATGGATATTTTCTGTCCCCAAAGAACAAACTACTCAATTCGTAAGTTGAAAAAAAAGTGATGTATTTAACATGTGCTCCATCTCCGGAACCCTATTTCTTCCTACTTTGACCCTAACCCCAGGACTTTAGTGACTGGGTGGATTTTAGAGATAGGATGAGTCTATCTGATGTACAAATAATTTAAAATCCAAAGCTTAACGATTTGTTTTTAGTGTCACCAGATAACTGTAGATGTTAAACATGACAACCAAAAAAAAAGGGTCAAACCTTTACTTATGAGGGTGATATTTATAAAGGGTATTTATTCATGAAGAGGAATACTTATAACAATATCAAGAAAAAAATCAGGACACACATGTGCATGTACAATGCAATTTAAATAATATAAACATATTTATATGAATATATAGGATAGTCACATGCTAAATTATTTACATGGATTCCACCAGTGAGAGATGATGAGTGATTACTTTCTTCTCAATATTTTAATGTATTTTTTCATATAGCTGCATATTGCTTTTTCAATTAAAATTTTATAATAAAAATATTAAAGTGACAGTGTATTGGATTGGGTTAACTATAAAGGAGAACATATTGATGCAAAATGTTTTAAAATACTTGAAATGAGATCCTCAAGGAAAATGTGTGGCTACTTTCTCCCTGAGAGTTATGGAAAAAGGATGCCCACTTTTCTTCCGGAAGGGGTGGTGAATCTGAGGGGTGGGCAATCTAGACCACTGATACCTCTTGCGTTCTAAACATCTGTTAAATTATGGAGGCAAAGCAAGGAGAGTTTAGTGCTGCAGCATGAAATGACCATGTTTTTTCTCTTGACCATGGTTTTCTGGCAAGTGCTTTACCAATGAGATGGCCCAAATATTTGTTCCAAGGGCCCAGTGCTATTAATAAGTTCTGTATTGTTCACCACTTTTCCACATTCAAGTCCCCTTTCAGTGTAAGCCCCTATTATAGATGGTGGAACCCTTGAGGGCTGGAGTTCTTCTACTTCTCCCAAGGCCTCCTATACATTGTGCAGTATTAGGTGCTGGATTAGGTGATGGATTAGATGACAGCTTCAGATAACAAAGCCAGAGACCCTAAGCTGAATGTTTTCTCATCCCCAATTGTCATAACTTATTTGCTACATTTTGGATAAAGGTATCCAGGGGAGGAAAAATAGCTCCCATCTGGGGAGAAGAGTGCCTTGGTGTTTCTTCTGGCTGTGTGTTCAGGCTAGTAAAGGAAGATAGAAGGTAAAGAGATCATATCCCTACTAAGAAGTTTATAGCCCTATATAGAGCTGGAAGAGGTCTGTATTCGTTTTCTGGGGCTGCCATAACAAGGTACCATAGACTAGGTGGCTTAAACAACAGAAATCCATTTTCTCACAGTTCCAGAGGCTAGAAGTCTGAGAGCAAGGTGTCAGTAGGGTTGGTTCCTTCTGAGGGCTGTGAGGGAAGGATCTGTTCCAGGCCTCTCTCCTTGGCTTATAGATGGCCATCTTCTCCCTGTGTCTTCACACCATCTTCCCTTTGTATTTATTTGTATCCAAACTTCCTCTTCTTATAAGGACCCCAGTCATATCAGATTAGGGCCCACCCTAACGATTTCATTTTAACTTAATTACCTCTTTAAAGACCTTATCTCCAAATATGATCATATTTTGAGGTACTGGGGGTTAGGACTTCAAAAAAATATGAATTTTGTGGGGTATACAGTTCAACCATAACAAAGCCTGCTCGTTTCTGGCTATGGTAGACTCTGGCATAGGAGTATTTCTCAATCTTTAGTGTCTATAGGTCTGGGGTCCTCCACTCTTTATACCAGTGGGAGAGGGGTGGAGAAAACCAACGAGGAAACACACTGAATGCAAGACTTCAGTCTTACAGCAACTACTGCGTGAACCTCCCACTCAATCCTGGCCTAGATTGGACCTGCTCTCCTTCTAAATGGAGTAGCTGCAGAAAAAGCAAAGTTGTATGGTGAATCCAAAATAGTCTGAAACTCTGAAGCTGGGCAGTTTGGCTGTGTGGTGGAGCCCATTAATTATAGTGTGTCCTGATCCTGTTTATTTGTCTAAACTCTTCTTGGTGTTGCAGAACTGCCCGCTTGGACATTAAACAGCAAGAAATTGAGAGCCCATGTAGTGAGCGATAATCATCCGCCCTGTGGCTGCAGGTCTGTGGTGGGGAGGTGCAGGAAGGCACACTGCATCTCACCGGGCTGGGGCCCTGCATGACGTGAGTTCACCTGGGTCCCATGGAGAGAGATGTTCCTGAGCACAGTTGTGGGATACCTGGCATGGTCTCCAGGACCAGCTGCCATCTTTTTTATCATCAGCCAAATGCTTTGGAAGTTAAAGTGATGGGTTGTGAGCAAGGGGGTTGGGTGATGAGGTGAAAGAAATACAAATCCTTTCCTAAATGCCTTTTGTCCCTGTCCCAGACTGTGGTAAAAGACAGCAAGGACCAGCTGGCCAGCCTTGTTTGTTTAAGCTGTTGACTAATCTCTGAGTTCATGTGCTGAGCTGGTTCATGAAGTTCTTGAACTTGTGTTATCTTTGGACTTTTGGCACAGTAAAAATGAAATAAGAAACTGGTGCTTTCTTTTTGAAGCCTATGGGATGGGGTGAATTTAATGTTTGAATTAAGAGATTCAAGGAATTCAAAGAAAATTTGCATAATATTTTTGACAGATACTCTGTGCCAGGCACTGTGCTAGGATGTGGAATTGGAGTAAAGTTGAATTTTCTTCTCAGTCCCATCAAGAATTCTACTCACTTGGGCTGGCTCTAGAATCATTGGGTCATAGTGATCCTGAGTTTCTGTGAAATGATGTTTTAAATGCTAAATATTAATAAGCATTTGTAAATCAGAGATAAAGAAAAGTGAATATAGATCTGTGCTTTCCAATACGGTAGCCACCAGTCTCAGTGGCTGATGAGGAGCTGAGGAAACTCATTTCCTCAGTTGCACTAGCTGCGTTTCAAATGCTCCATAGCTACACATGCCTAATGGCTACGGTATTGGACAGCATAAACCTAGAACATTCTCATTGTGGCAGAAGGCTCTATTGGGCAGCACTGATGTAGATAATGAACAATGAAATATGGGTTCATATGGAATATTTTTCATTTCAAAACATTTTACAAACTGCAGCCTATGACATCTGGAAGGGCCAGTTAAGATTTTGAATTTATATCTCAGGATTGGAAATAACCTTAAAGATTACCTAGATTAACTACCCATCTGATGATTAATCCACTCTATAACATCTCTACCAATTCTCTGTCTATTTTGGGCTCGAAAATTCTGAGAAATAGACATTCACTTTTTAAGGCAGTGGATTTTGTCAGTGAATTCCCCCTAGTCCAAAATGGTTGGTGTAATTCAGTACAAGGCTCTTAGAATGCTAATTTTTTCTTCGAAAACCTTATGGAAGTCCATATTGTTATTAATCCCTTTACAGATGAGTCACACAATTTCATTACAAACGTGTATAGGAAGAATAAATGTCAAATATGCAAATGTCAAAAATAAAATGAGGTTATGCAGTTGTCTGCCCTGTGTCTTGTGGTATGCTAATAATAATTTAAAAATTAGGTTTGGATGTATTAACATAGCCAAACAGATGACTTACTACTAATAGTGATCTTACACATTTCTAATGATCTTCTTCCTCAAATACATTTCACCATTGAAAAATGAGTGAATTTTCCAGATAAAAAAATTAAGTTTACCTTTTACAACACCCACATCATGAGAATGAAAAAAATCAAACATGATGGAAATATTTCCATAGAATTTCTCTGCTTGAGTTAACAGGGCGTATTGACACACTCAACTCTTTCTGAAGGTCTTGTACTCAGCCCTGGAGCACTGAGGCTGGTCACCGCACCACCAAGGCTCACTGGCTGTTGAACTCTGCAGTCACTCTGCTGTGCATTCCTTACTTGTGAGTAATTCTTCCATATCTTCCACTGCTCTCACCAATCATTTCTAACTGCGGTTGGCTATCCTTTACTATAGGGGAGATCTTATTGCTTCAGTTCTTCTGTTTCTTTTCATGCACACTGGATTTATGTTTAAAGATAAGAACCTGAAACAACTATTCTTCTAAGAGTGCTAATTACTGCCACTAAATAAAGTGCATAGTATTTGGGACAGCTCTTTTTCTCAGTGCCCGTCATCTCACTTCCAGTCCTGACTGATGATGACAGAAAATCTCACTGGCTGATAAATGATGCTGTGTAGTAGTCATGGTAATAATAACAAAAAGAAGAAGAAGAAGAAGAAGAGGAGGAGGAAAAAGAAGAAGAAGAAGGAGGGGGGAGGGGGAGGGGGAAGAGGGGGGAGGGGAAAGAGGAGGAGGAGAAGAAGGAGAATGTATACATATAGCTGATTCACATCATTGCACAGCAGAAACTAACACAACAGTGTAAAGCAACTCTACTCCAATTTAAAAATTAAAAAAAAAAAGAAAAACAGTACCCTGCATGTATTAAGCTCTCTTCTAAGGACTTTGGATATGTTGACTCATATTGTATTCATAACAACCCCATAAGGTAAATTTCACTTTCTATATTTTTCAAATGAGTTGACCAAGGCATAGTAACATAGGCTACCCGCCAGTAAGAGTCAGAGCCTGGATTTCATCACTGGACGTATGGCCCCGGTGTTCCTGTTTTCAACCATTTAGATTTAAGATTGATTTTTTAAAATTTTCACTCTGTAATAAAGCATGGATATATGTATATTAAGCAATCACTTACTTTCATCCTCTATTTTTTTTTGAATTTTTGAATTTTATTTTATTTTTTCATACAGCAGGTTCTTATTAGTTATCTATTTTATACATATTAGTGTATATATGTCAATCCCAATCTCCCAGTTCATCACACCACCACCCCGCCACTTTCCCCCCTTGGTGTCCATACGTTTGTTCTCTACATCTGTGTCTCTATTTCTGCCCTGCAAACCGGTTCATCTGTACCATTTTTCTAGGTTCCACATATATGCGTTAATATACGCTATTTGTTTTTCTCTTTCTGACTTACTTCACTCTGTATGACAGTCTCTAGATCCACCCATGTCTCTACAAATGATCCAATTTCATTCCTTTTTATGGCTCAGTAATATTCCATCTTCTTTATCCATTCATCTGTCAATGGGCATTTAGGTTGCCTCCATGACCTGGCTATTGTAAATAGTGCTGCAGTGAACATTGGGGTGCGTGTGTCTTTTTGAATTATGGTTTTCTCAGGGTATATGCCCAGTAGTGGGACTGCTGGGTCGTATGGTAGTTCTATTTTTAGTTTTTTAAGGAAACTCCATACTGTTCTCCATAGTGGCTGTATCAATTTACATTCCCACCAACAGTGCAAGAGGGTCCCCTTTTCTCCACACCCTCTCCAGCATTTGTTGTTTGCAGATTTTCTGATGATGCCCATTCTAACTGGTGTGAGGTGATACCTCATTGTAGTTTTGATTTGCATTTCTCTAATAATTATTGATGTTGAGCAGCTTTTCATGTGCTTCTTGGCCATCTGTATGTCTTCTTTGGAGAAATGTCTATTTAGGTCTTCTGCCCATTTTTGGATTGGGTTGTTTGTTTTTTTAATATTGAGCTGCATGAACTGTTTATATATTTTGGAGATTAACCCTTTGTCCGTTGATTCATTTGCAAACATTTTCTCCCATTCTGAGGGTCGTCTTTTCGTCTTGTTTGTAGTTTCCTTTGCTTTGCAAAAGCTTTTAAATTTCATTAGGTCCCATTTGTTTATTTTTGTTTTTATTTCCATTACCCTAGGAGGTGGATCAAAAAAGATCTTGCTGTGATTTATGTCAAAGAGTGCTCTTCCTATGTTTTCCTCTAAGAGTTTTATAGTGTCCAGTCTTACATTTAGGTCTCTAATCCATTTTGAGTTTATTTTTGTATATGGTGCTAGGGAGTGTTCTAAAATCATTCTTTTACATGTAGCTGTCCAGTTTTCCCAGCACCACTTACTGAAGAGACTGTCTTTTCTCCATTGTATATCCTTGCCTCCTTTGTCATAACCAATTCATCCTCTATTTTGCATGAGGACCTTTGGTAAAACCTGTGTACTGTTTTATGAGAGGCAGCTTGGTATAACAGAAAGAACATAAGATGTATAGTCCAACAGAAATGAGAGGACATTTGTTCAGGCATTCAGTACATAGTAGATTGAAGAAAGTCCCTTCAGTTTTTAGTCTTTTTCTTCTACCTTTCCTAGAAGACTAACAGTGCCTTCTTTGCATATGAGTGTGTAATACATGTTTGTTGTGGTGGTTATGATATCTGCCATACTGGTTATTTCTGAAGTGTGTTTGCTCAGAAACATCTTATCATACATATTTTTGCATATGCATTGCTGTTTCAATATTTTAAGATTCAGGAGGACTCACTTTATTCAGCAACATTAATTAAGTGCCTGCTGTGTGCCAGGCATTTTGCTGGGTGATGAGGCTAAATAATGAACAATACAGATTCCGTGTCCTCAAGGTTCTTATAGTCTATGGAGGAAGACACTGATATGGAGAAAGTCACTGTAATGAAGAAAGTGATAGGATAAAGGTGAGGAAGGGACAAGAGAGGAAGGGTTCTTAGAAAAATCTAGTGTTTAAATTAGGGGGAAAAGTCTAGGAGGAGTTATCACCTGCTCTGAGACTTCAAGGTTGAAGAGTCAACCAAATAAACAGAATTGGCAGGACACGTCACAGGTGCACCTCAGCCCTTTAAGTGTAAGGTGGAGTGCATCCAACCTGGCCTTCTGTGGACACTGTGTACTAAAGAACTGACGTAGATATTATTTTGCAGCTAAGGTGAGGAGGACTTCAATCCAATTAGAAATTGAGCTAGGCTGTTAGCTTTAATTAGTTTCAGCACAACTCTTGTTTCAAATATCTTGGTGGCTATATTTGCTTAGTGCTTATTGTAAACCTTTCTCTCCAGTAATATTCTTTCACATACACTGTGAGACTTTTGGGAGATCCCACTCTACTGTCTCAATCCAGTCCCCCAGCCTTGTAAGCTGCCCAGTACTCAGAAAAAGTCCTGTGAAGGAGAAAACAAGTAGTTGGAGAAAACTACCTAGGCATTTGGAGTTCCTCCAGATTTTAATGTGTCATGTCTTTTCCGGTAGAATCTCTCTGCCTGTAGCAAACTTGACCCTACACTTGCCTGTGTTTGCTTGGCAAACGCTCTCGGGGAGGAAAGTGGCTAGTGATATTTTCTCCCCTAGGAAAGATTTTTCATATAGAATTCAGTCCCTTTAAATTTCCTGGCATCATTTTCATCTCTGCAGCTTGTTGATATCTTTTTTAAAGATACTTTTTTAAAAGTTTATCTGGCTTTGTCTAGTTGGTTATGGTTATGGTGCTAGCAATGGCCTGAGATCTTCTACCTAATAAATAAATAAAAGCAGAGTTTACTGAATGGCTTTAAAGTTCCATTGCAGGGGCAGGAAATAGTGCACATCGTTTTCTTTTTGCATTTATTAGGTTTTTGTTCTTTCAGTGTAAGTGCAACATTCGTCTTAGAGTGTAAGCTCTGTGGTGACAACTACGTATCTTGCTCAGCATCATACCTCCTATGCCCACCACAGTGCCAGACTCGTGGCTGGTGTTTAGTAAATGTTTGTTGCACGAATAATTGTCAACATGAACAAAGACATAGGGGTTTGAAATAAATAGCACAGAGTATAGGGAAATTATAAATTATTCTTTATGTTCTAAAACTAGAACTTTAAGTACAAGGAGAGAGTGATGGAAGATGAGGCTAAAGATACAGATGGGAAAAAATTAAGAAGGGGTTTGTAGCTCCGATTTTATCTTAAGTAATCACAGGCCACTGACCAGTTTCAAATGGGAAAATGATACAGCCAGCTGCACATGATAAATAGATTCTTCTGGAAACAGGTTTAAGTAGGAGGAGGTTGGTGGCAAAAAGGACAAAAGGGAAGCTGTTTTAGTATTACAGGCAAGAAATGACGAAAGGCTGATTTAGAGGCAAAGAGGTGGGAACAAGCATTTTGGGAAGCTGGCATCAAATACCTTTGTCACCTTCTCACTCCCATCTCAAAGAATAAAGAATGTAGTATGTGGGGATGGGAAGTTTACCTGAGGCTTCACGTCCTGAGGATTCAGTAGAGAAATAGAAAAGCACAGGCTAATTTCTGGACAAAATTACTGATAGCAATGAGTAGAACTAAGCATTAACAGACTCTGGAAAATCTAAAGAAACAATCCCATAGCTTCCTGAGAGGCTCTGGACAGGTGATCTGCATGCATCCTGAGAGACATTGGGAATTACTTGAAATTCCCAGCCCTGGGAGAATCCCACTGGCCCTCCTTAAGCCAGCCGCCTGGTAAGGTGAGGAAACACCTTCCTTACCCGTCACTTCCTGTGTGTCCACCATTGCCAAAGACACCTCCAGTAACCTGATACACACAGGTCAAAAGGTCAAATGTCACTGAAAGGATCTCAGAAGCTCGAAAGAGGAACCTAGCCCAAGTAAACAAAACAGCTGCCTGTCAGAGGAGGTTTAGTAAAGGAGTAGAGGTGAATTTAAAAATGATTGTAAGGAGAATTCTTAAGGAGACACAAGAAAGTATTGCAAAAGATCAATCGGAGAGGAAAAAAAAAAAGATTTCTTAAAATAAAATTTAATTCTGCATTTAAAAATCCAACAGATGACCTGAAGAATGGAATTGAAACTGCTGAAAAAGGAAATAAAGATCTAGAATATCAAATAAAAGAATATATTCGTGATGAAAAGCAAAAATAAAATAGATGGAAATTACAAGTTAAACTATAGGGATCATGAGAGACACATCTGAGAGACCCAATATAATGAAAACAGGAATTTCAAAGCAGGGGAAAGAAGAAGAAAGAAGAAATAATAATTACTTCCTGAGCAAAATTGAAGAGGAAAAAGATTCAGAAAACATTTAGGAGATAAATACAGTAAGGCTCTTTAATATCATTAATCCCATTTGATTATGTTTTTAGAAACAACTACAATCTCTCTGATTAATTTCTGTATTTCCCAAAAGTTTACTTAAAAGGTCTAATACTTCAGATGATTTCATTTTAAGAGTAAGTCTGAGATAATGTTAATGAATTAAAAACCTATCAAACACAAACAACAAGGTCCTACTGTATAGCACAGGGAACTATATTCAATATCTTGTGACAAACCATAACGGAAAAGAATATATATATATATATAAAACTCAGTCACTTTGATGTACAGAAGAAATTAACACATTATAAATCAACTATACTTCAATTAAAAAAAAAACCTAGGGAGGGTGGGAGGGAGGGAGATGCAAGAGGGAAGAGATATGGGAACATATGTATATGCATAACTGATTCACTTTGTTACAAAGCAGAAACTAACACACCATTGTAAAGCAATTATACTCCAATAAAGATGTTAAAAAAACAAAACAAAACCTATCAAACACAGTTGCTTCCTAGAAAGCTGGAGGTTAAAATTACTTTAGATAGTTCCAGCATTGTGCACAGAAGAGACATACAGCTGTGGACTTCCTTCAAACATGATCAAGATTTTTTTCACCTCCACCTCCCATTCAGGATTCCCTGGAGTCTCAGGGAATAGAGACTCCTTTAGGGATAAGGCAGTATATTTCATGATGACTGCAAACATAAAGCCTTAATTTAACTGTCTATTGACACAGGTCAATGTTAAGTTGTTATAGTTTATTAGTTAATTTGTTAGCACAAGGGAATGTGATGAGAACAGGTTGCTTATAAAAGGTAATGGAGGGCTTCCCTGGTGGCGCAGTGGTTAAGAATCTGCCTGCCAATGCAGGGGACACAGGTTCGAGCCCTGGTCCGGGAAGATCCCACATGCCGCGGAACAACTGGGCCCATGAGCCACAACTACTGAGCCTGCGCGCCTGAAGCCTGTGCTCCGCAACAAGAGAGGCCACGATAGTGAGAGGCCCGCGCACCGCAATGAAGAGTAGCCCCCGCTCACTGCAACTAAAGGAAGCCCGCGCACAGCAACGAAGACCCAACGCAGCCAAAAATAAATAAATAAAATAAATTTACAAAAAAAAAAAAAAAAAAGGTAATGGAAATGGTGGGTTAGATTTTTAGGGAAGCCAGACCCAGATGGGAGATTTCAATGGGTCCTCAGTGAGCAAAAACATCTTGGACCTGAGATCAGAAGAGGCAGGGACACCCAGAGTAGGAAGAAGAGCATGTCCAAAATAAAACTCATTGTTCTTTGCCCCAATCTACCTACACCTGATTTCTCTCTTGTGTTCTCTCTCTATAAGATTCACAATGACTTGGGAGTTCCCTGGTGGCCTAGTGGTTAGGATTCTGGGCTTTCATCGCCATGGCCCAGGTTTAATCCCTGGTCCATGTGCCACGGCCAAACAACAACAACAACAAAAAGATTCACAATGACTTCATCCTCTGTAGCACCGCTAAAACTTTGTGTATTCTTTACCTGGATTCACAGCACCGTCATCTACCCTGTCATCCAAGCCAACACTCCTGCGAGCCACCTCTCATGTCCAGTCATCAAGTTCTATCTGTTTTATCTCTTACCTATTTAAAAATGTCTCCAAGACCTTTTGACCAAGTGTTTGCCACATCTAACAGAACTAGGCTGGACTATGTAGAGTGTGCCAACTTATGCCTCCATCCAACAGACTAGTGGTTCTCAAAGTGTGGTCCTCAGACCTTTGAGGTCCCTGAGACCCATTCAGGGGATCCTCAAGATCTGAGCTACCTTTATAGTAATACTAAGATCATAACTTGCTTTTCTACTTTGTAGGCATTTGCACTAATGTATAAAATGCTGGAGCCATAGCATAAATCAGTACAGTTGACATGAAAACTGCGTTAGTAGTCATGTATTCTTCACTGCTACACACTTCAGAGTTTCTTTAAAAAATAGTTTTAAAAAAAATATATCTTTGATGGAGTAAAAACTATTATTTTTATTAAGTCTTAATACTTGAATATACACCTTTTTTATATTACATGGGACAAAATGGGATATATGCACTGAAGCACTTCTGCTATAACTAAGTAGGATTGTCATGAGAAAAAGCGTTCAAGTCATTGTTCAAGTTGCAAGATGAATTAATGACAAACATTTATGCTTTTCAGGCTTGGGTATTTTTTCATTTGAAAAATGAACAAAGTGAGTCTGTCAGTTTAAGAAAAGCAATTGGCAGTAGTTGTTGCCAATACAATTCAAGTTTTCGAGGACAAATTAGAACTTTGAAAAACTCCTATTTGCCTCTGTGAACTCCTATTTGCCTCTGTGAACTTAACAGCTTCCCAATACTACTTTCCTGATAAAATCAGTGGTGATATTAGTGAATGTAGGTTTTTGATATTGTATAATGAAATATGTCAACACTTGGAAAATCTGTGGAACTCAGTGAATGAATATTTTCCAAATGACCAGTATTACAAATCATCCCTGGGTAAGAGAACCATTCAAATAAAAATATAGATCAATGGATATTATTGTAACAGAGGAGGAAAACTCCACGGATGGTTTTAGATTCCATAGTGCAAATAATGGCTAAGAAGTGACCACTTGTTGAGTTCTGGTGTAGTAGAAAAGGAAAACACCACAATTATCAGAAAAGGCAATTAAAATATTCCTCTTTTTTCTAACTATATGTTTGTGTGAGGCTGTATTTTCTTTATACACTTTGAGAAAAATAATGTATCACGTCAGAGTGGGTACAGAAGCAGACAGAAGACTACAACTGTCTTCTATTAAAGAGATTTGCAAACATAAACAATGCAATCCTATTCACTTATATTTTTATTTTTAAAATGATCTATATTTCATAAATAATGTTAATGTTGTTACCGCAAATGAGCAAACGTTTCTCTGTTTGAATTTTTAATATGGTAAATATTGACAGCTACAACTCACATTAAAAAAAAGCTTTTGGAAGTTTCCATTGTAAGAGAGTAAACAGATTCTGAGACTAAAAAGTTTGAGAGCTGCTAGTTTATAGATAATTACATAAAATCTGAAAGTCACTCATGTTCAAATTTTCTTAAGTTCTATAAGCTTGATAATAAAATTCTACAATATCAGCCTTAAAAAATACATATATCTATTTCTCCTTATTGTCTGGGCATGTTATGCCCTTAAGTTTGCTGTATGTTTTCCTAGTTAAATTAGGTTATCAGTATAATTAGAGAGTGATGTTATTTGGGGTAGTTTTCTATTTAATACTTAGTGTTCTCCCCAGTTCAGCCCTCTGTTATTGGAATGTCAGAAACGTTTATATTCTTTTTTTTTTTACTTACTCATTCATTTCACAGACCTTCATGAAGCACTGTGTTAAGGCAGTAGGAATACAAAGGTCATGACTTCCCTCAGGGAGCTTACAGTCTAGTAGGTGAGACAGAGAAGCAAAGTAAAGATCATAAAAAGAAGTTTCAGAACTACGATAAACATATGCACATCATGTAATAAAGAATTAGATAGAAATAGTGGGGCGTGACAGACAGCCTGGGGGTGGTGGGCTATCAGGAAAAGCTTCCTAAGGACAAGGGACCTTAACTGAATGTTTGAAGATAAGGCAATAATCAGGTGAAAAAGTCAGGGTGATCAATCCTGGTTGAAGACACTGAATGACCAAAGGTATAAGGGCAAGAAATGGGAAGGTGCAAGCAGTCCTGTGTTGCTGGGGCGTAAAGTGTAGGGTTGCAGGGGGAAAAAGTGAGGCAATGAAGCAATAGGAACCAGAAGTTGATCTAAAACATGGTAAGGAGTTTGAGAGTCACCTGCTGGGCCAGTGGTGTTTAAGAGGGGCTCCATGAAGCCCTGGCAAGGACAGAAAACCGCAGGTCTGTGGAAATGTTTTGGATGGCCAGCATGATGCCTTAAAATGGATCTGTACTGTGTAGCCCAGGGAACTCTGCTCAATACTCTGTGATAACCTAAATGGGAAAAGAATTTGAAAAAGAATAGATACATGTATATGTATAACAGAATCACTCTGCTGTGCACCTGAAACTAACACAGCATTGTTAATCAACTATCCTCCAATATAAGATAAAAGTTAAAAAAATAAAAATTAAATAAAATGGATCTGAATGCTTTTTTCCAATCTGACAGGGTCTTCAATATCCTCCATGGTCCTGTTCTGGTCTCTTCTCTTCCTGTTCCTTCAGTCCTTGTAGGTTCCCCGGGCTACTGACTGTTTTACTGACATTCAGGCCATTTGTGTTCTACAGATGTTTCTCATCTGGTTTTTACCAAATTTTGTTTCTTAAACCCTTGATATGTGAACCTCCCGTCCCCTCAAAAAAAAAAAAAAAAAAAAGATGAAAACTTTTTGAAAAGCAGAGAATACCAAACCCCTTTTCTGGAGATCTACAAAATACATTTGTACATTCATGTCACTGATATGATCTGCATTAAACAAACAACAACTAATTTTGTTTAACGCAGGATTTTCCAAGCGAAGCCGACCATGGGACCAGCCCTTTTATTAAGCGAATGTCGAGTAATTCGGGAGTGAAATGTTGACAAATAAATTAATTAATTAATAGGCCAGAAAGTTTCATTACCTTTGAAGAAGCAACAAGTGGACTGACAGTGGAGTTTCCAATCCAGCCTGTGGATGCGGGAACACAGAGGGATGACACCTTTAGGATAGGAAAGGAAAATAACTGCCTTGCAGGAGGAATGTCGCATGAAGAACTCTGTAGGAATGTAATATACGGTCCTATCCATGAAGCGACTAGGTCAAACACAACTGAACAGATTCAGAGATTTGAGGGAACTTCTTCTAATCTGAGGATCAAGATGCCAAGGAATAAAAGACATGTATAAAACATTGAAAAAGAATGGAAAGGGCTGTACAGTAAAGTCACTGTGGGTTTAGTTGTTATAACACATTTTTTAAAATCTTTGATTCTAGTAGAGATTTATAAAAAGGATGAAATATAGAATTGTTTCCCAAAAGAAGAAAAAGGAGAAGGAAGAGAAAGAGAGGGAAAACAACTGTTACTTCCCAAAGTTCACCAACAAAAAGTAAGAAGAGGCCCAGCCTGCATGGAATAGAAGATCAACATTTGTTGTTTCTCTGTTGGAGTTTGAAAATTGTTTTTTTCCCTCTTTCCTCATCAAACTTGAGATACATACACAAATGAATGCTAAAAGCATCTTTGAATTTGAACAAATCATTTCATTTGGGTGTTTATTTTTTACCCATCCTAGTTGCTCTTCCTCAACACGTGCTGAGTTTTAAGTGTTTAATTGCGAACACGAGTTTTAGTAACTCAGAGATGTGCCATTTGTGAAGAATCTTCCCTATGAAATGCCCTTTCGAGAACTATGCAGAAAGAGGACACAAAATTCAAACGTAGTAACAAAAAGTGAAAACATCCTAAGTTTTTATAGGTGTTTAAATTGGCCAGTACCTCTGTTCTTTCCTGCTGAAGCTGTATCAGAATCTGTGAGCAATGTTCGTATTCTCATTTTCTTACCAAGGGGCACAATTCTGAAGACAGACTTTTAAAAAAGTTTTCCTTAGCAAGGAAACCAACATTTAATTCCACCTCAGCTTTGTGTAACATCTTTCTTTCCTGATTGACAGCTGGAGGAGCGCTCCTGGGTGGCCCGCCTCTGGGTGTATACCTCTCTTATTTTTAGGACACTGAAGGAAAGTAACTGCCAAGCAGTAGGAATGGCATGTGACTGAACTCTCTTCATATATATGGTCCTATATGTAAAGTTACTGGGTCCTACCTCTCTCTCTGTACCAAATTTCTTTTTTTAAGTCACAGTTGGTGTCTATCGGCTCTCTGCTGCCACATTCAAAATCTGCCTCATTTAAAGCCACTTTGAGGGTGCAGAAACAGGGGTTTGGGAAGAGGGTTCTGGTTTCTTAAGCCTGCCAAAATACATATTTCGGAACCTATATTTGGAAACATGCTAGAGGCTGCACCCTCAGGATCTCTGAGGGTGTTCCTTGCTAAAAAAAAAATGTGAGGGGGTTGGCGGGAGGAGGAGAGGCAAATAGGAAGGGCCTTCAGACATCACCAAGTCCAACTTTCTAAATCCTATAGGGGAAACTGAGGCTCGGGGATGCCAACTGCCCCAGGAATGTCTGCGATGTCACCTTTATCCTTGACCAAGACATTCATCTGCATCTCCCCCAGCCCATCTCTTGGACCTCCAGAAAGGCCGCTGAGGATGGGCAAGTGGCCGCTAGAACAACCCACAGCCTCTTCCTCCGAGGGCCCCGATGGGGAGGGAGGAGGCCTTTCAGGGAGAGAGTAAGGGAGGGAGGGCGAAAGGAAGGAAGGGGAGCCAGGGGTGGGAGTGGAAGAGGCAGGCTCGGCCGGGGCTGATTGGCTCCCGGGGCCAGCCCTCCCGAAGCGGTTTATAAGAGTTGGGGCGGCCGGCACCCTCCTCGCTCGCCCGCGCGCCCCAGGAGCAGCGCCCGCCACTGAGCGCCCCTACGTCGAGGCCCGCCTGGCCGCGCGCCGGCTCTGCGCCGCCTTTGGACTTGGCCGCCGGCCGAACAGCCCCGGAGGGAGGCGAGCGCCCGAGCGAGGCGGGCCGAGCGCCATGCGCCGCGCCAGCCGAGACTACACCAAGTACCTGCGCGGCTCCGAGGAGATGGGCAGCGGCGGCTCCGGCGCCCCGCACGAGGGCGCCCTGCACGCCCCGCCGCCGCCGCCGCCCGCGCAGCCCGCCCCGCACCATTCCGCCGCCGCCTCCCGCTCCACGTTCGTGGCCCTGCTGGGGCTGGGGCTGGGCCAGGTCGCGTGCAGCGTCGCCCTGTTCCTTTACTTCCGAGCGCAGGTGAGTGCTCGCCTTCCAGGGGCGCGCGGGCGGGGCGCACCCGCCTTCATCCTCCAGCACTTTGCAGACGATGGAGTCTAGTCCCCCGGCTTGACTCCCCAGAGCTTGCATATCTGGGGAGGGGAAAGTGACCCTAAAAAGGGAGCGTCCGGCTGGGGGACAGCCAGGCGCGGGGCCCGGCGCGCTGGCCTCTGGTCCTCGCGCACGCACCCGGCCCTGCTGCGCGCCGAAGCTGAGCTCGCCCGGCCTGGTGCGTTTGAATTTCCCCCGGCGAGACCGCATTGGCCGCTCACCTCTTTGGGAAACGACTGCACACTTTTCTCTGCTTCCACTTCCCACTTGAAGCAAAGAATGAACTTAGGTCCACGCAGGAAAAAAAATTGAGCGCCTACCCTTGGGAATCAACCCTTTCCCTTCCCACCCACCCCCGGGAGGATTTGGGGTCCTGGGGTTGGTTGCTTTGCACCGCGCAGTGCGTGCGCTGCCGGCAGCTGCTGGAGCCCCGGGGGGCGATGCCCAAGTCGCCAGACGGACCGAAAGACATAGCGCGGCCAGAGAAGCCTGGTGTTAGGACCCGGGCTCCGCTCTCGCGGAGTGAAATTAGAAAGAAGGGCCCTCGTGCCTTCCCACTAAAGTGGGCGGAGGAAGGAAGCAAAGTGTGTGTGGAGGTGGTGAAGTTCTCTCCCCCGGCACAGCCTAGCAACAATCTAGCAAGTAATCAAGCTTTTCAAAGGTGAGGAAGCCGGCTAGGAACGGCAGAGAGATAGTAGAAAGGAAGGGGTAAATTTGTAACATTATGCTTTCTGGTGGTTTATGCTCTTGTGTTTTCTTGGAAATTGCAGTGCAGTTGGTTGGATTCATTCAAGTATTCTTGTCTGGTGCTGTGAACTCTTTCTCAAAGGAAGTGGGGGGCTGACTGTGCATTTTTTTTTTTTTTTTATGGGAAAAAAGACTTGGGTTTGGACTTCATTGGTTTTCAGATTAAAAGGTGATTACTAAACCAAATTGAATGCATCAGAACAAGGCATTGCCTGGGCTGTATGGGTTTTTGACATGTGCCAGAGTCTTGAACTCCATTACTTGTAATCATAGGCTTTTTGTTAAATATTCAGTATCCACTAATTTGCATTTTATAGAACTACTTTATCTACTAAAAGGTAGACATACTATGCGCAGTGCTTTAGAAAATTTGTATTTGTATATTGATAAAAATAATCTTTTCCTGTTGAGAGGAAGTTTTTCTAAAAATACAACTTTCAAGTGGCTTACTTGCAACATAGATTACACAAATCTATATGAAAGTGATGAAACATTTTTCTTTCATTGGAGTATGCTGCAGCCAAGAATGAATGATTTATCCATTTTCTCATCCAGCATGTGGTCCTGTCCCCTTCCTCCCCCTGCCCCGCCCCGCCATTTAATGTCTGTATATTGAGTGCCTGCAATGCACATGACACTATTAAATGGTATGGAATATGAATTAAGAATCATTTATTCAACATACAATGTCCACATACTATGTGCATTGCATGATGCCAGGTAATGAAGGGGCCTATGACAAAAGACTTTAAATTCTTAGTCAAATAAGAGAGAAGCATTCAGAAAAGGGACAGAAGATTCAGTAGTTCTCTTTATCTTTTCTAACACCTTGGGGTTATGGCATTTTCATAGCAGTAGTAGTGAAGTGAGTATTCAGCACTGAAAGAGCAGTAGGAAATGAATGAGTTCCAGGGACCAGGAACAGCTTAGATTGGCAGGAACCATGGAAATCGGCGTGACCATTTAGGAAAGAATGACCTGTTGGGCTGTTGAAGAAAGTGCTCAGCTTCTTTGTAGGGATTCTCAATATTCATGGCCTGGTGGGCTGAGGGGTCTAGCCTTCTGATGATCGTTTAGCAATCTTGATGTCACATGGATAGAAAATTTTCAGACGGAGAATTTAATGTCATCGAATTTCTGGGTACAGTTTTCCTAAATGCCATGAAGATTGGGCTTCTCCAAAACTTATGCAAAATATATCAGCCATTACTCTGAACCCAACTGTGTATTACATTTTTAAAAGGTCATCTCCTTCAGTTAAGAAGTAATATTCGGAGCAATGTTTTCATAGGAGGATACTCCACTAGATGTGGTTACGTTTTGCTGAGTATGGTATCTACAGTTAATGCTGAAAGGGGTCCTAATCATTTAGAGATACATTCGGAAGTAGTTACAAATGAAATAAGATGTTTGGGATTCATTTCAAAATAATAGGTGGGGAGCCTGGGGAACAGGGAAGTGGTTGCTTATAGATGAAACAAGATTGGCCACGCACTGGTAATCGCTGAAGCTCGGTGATGGGTACGTGGAGCTTCTACAAGTCTACAACTCTTTCCACTTTCACATATGCTGGAAGCCTTTCGAAGTTCTAGCTGAGAGAGTAGATTCAGTTTGACCTGACACTGATTTAACATTTTCACTTATATCAGCTTCCTTGGATTAGAACTTGGTACCAAATAAGAGATAGTTTTTTGATTTCCACTAAATTTGTGGGTCAACTACTTGGGGCTTCTGAATGTGTTTGAACTAGAATGCAATCATCTAATATCAGGTAATATGTTTGCAGTTAACAGTTAAAAGAAAAGAAAAGAAAAGAAAAGGAGCCAGTTTTGTTGTTTTTGTTTAAAGATGGGAGGGGGGAGCCATGCAAATCCTCAAGAAAAAACAATTCAATCTAGTTTTAAATGCATTTAGAAAAATGCCCCCAAATAATGTAAAAATTATAGTGACAAAAACTTTTCCCATGCTCCACTCATGTTTGAATAGCTAAACGTGAATCAGCCTCCTGAATGTTTGTAGATTGCTTGTGCCTAGATTAAGAAAAAAAATTTAAAAAGTACTAGATCCAGTGTAGATTGGCTTTTCCCCTACCAACCTTGCCAAAGAAAAAATAGCATGTGGCTTGTGCTATATATTTACCACATAGTATTCATACTTTGGTTTACAAAGAAAAAAAAACCCTTACAAAAAATTGCTTTTAAAATTTATGTGCCCTTTTTTTTTAAGCATCCATATAACCATATTCAAAGTTTAGAGCTTAGCTACAAGATAAGCTTTTCAGGAAGCTCAATCTCTGTCCCCTTTTAACGCCTTCCGCCAAACCCCCAATATGCACACCAACCTCCCTGGGCTGTTTGTTACCCAAACAGGAGAGCAGTCATTACCGAAAATCTGATGTGGAGGTGTGTAGGCTGCCTGCTTGAAAAAACAGAAAACAAAGTAGCACAAATGTCTAGCATCCTGCCTCATTTAACCCTACAAATGATTAAGTTTCAAGGAAGTTTTTTTTTTTTTTAAGATTGAGTTCCTTTCACATGAACTACATCATCTGATCACTGTGTTTTTGAAGTCCAGTTTAAATCAAATATTCAAGATTCACTTAATATTTTAAGTCATTTCTAGATACAATAAATTCATTTACTGTTTACTGTGATTTTTTTTTTTTACTCTGATTTTTGGATGAGTTTCTTCGTTCCTCTGTCGAGTGTAAGTTCCTTGCAGGTCAGGACCGCCTGTTTTGCTCATTACCTTCTTTACAGCATCCAGCCTAGTGCTTTGCATGTTGAATTTACTGAAAAAGCTTTTCAAATGATTTGCAGCACTAGAAATACACCTTTTTCTAATTTGTGATGTGTAACTGATCTCGTTAGTCGCTAAAATAGACTAAAAAGTGTAATTTTTCCATCATATAAATTTTCTATCCAGGTTGTTAGGGGAGAGGTTACATTTGTCCAGCCGCTCGGTGAGTAATGTGGAGGGTCCAGCATCAGTCCGACGCCCTGCCCTGCAGCTCCTGAGACCACAGGAGCAGAGGCCATCATTTGCCTGTGTGTGTTGCTGGCCCTGCGGCCCTGCACCCCTGCACCTCTACGCCACCCTTTCTCCTGGTCTCCATCTTCAGGAAAGGAGAGCTACAAGGGCACTGGAATAAGAAAGACATTTGTCTGTAGGTTAAAAATAAATTTCTAAGACACATACAACCCTATGTTCATAGCAGCACTATTCACATTAGCCAAGACATGGAAACAACCTAAATGTCCATTGACAGATGAATAGATAAAGAAGATGTGGTACATATACACAGTGGAATACTACTCAGCCATAAAAAAGAATGAAATAATGCCATTGCAGCAACATGGATGGACCTAGAGATTATCATACTAAGTGAAGTAAGTCAGAGAAAGACAAATACCATATGATATCACTTATATGTGGAATCTAAAATATGACACAGATGAACTTGTTTATGAAACAGAAATAGACTCAGACATAGAGAACAGACTTGTGGTTGCCAAGAGGGCGGGCAGGGTTGGGGAGGGATGGAGTGGGAGTTTGGGATTAGCAGATGCAAACTGTTGTATATATGTATAACTGAATCACTTTTCTGTACACCAGAAACTAATACAACATTGTAAGTCAACTATACTTCAATAAAATAATTTTTTAAAAATAATAGAAATAACATTCTAACATATGACCCTTAAATAAACAAAATAGTATATCAAAATTAATTGAGTATATCAAAATTAATTATGCCATACTTCCATTTGGGAAAACAATTGGTGACATTTTATATATGTTTTAGCTCTAATGTGACTTTCTGAAACAGTGGTTCTCACCTGCACATTAGAAACACTTGGGGAGAGAGACTCAGTTGACCCCTCCCCTTAGGAATATTGATTAAATTGGCCAAGGGTGGGACCTGGGCATGGACATTTTTTTAATAGAGAAGAGACAAAAATCTTGGCATTATATTTCTTTGCATTAAACCCTTAGCCATTATTGACCGTTTCAGTAATTTTGTATTAATACTAATTGGTATTACTTGTGAAAAAATTTTAAAATTGGTGTCCAAAGAAATTTGGAGACATTTTAATAGCAGACAATTGATATTTGTATCTTCGGTATTTGAAAGCATTACTTCTCAAACTTTAACGTGCATCAGAATCACCTGGGATCTAGTTAGAATGCAGATTCACAGGCACTGCCTGGGGTGGCGCCTGAGCGTCTGCATTCCTAACAAATTCTGGGTGAGCCTGTAACGCTGCAAGTGATTGGACTAGAGTTTCCATAGCAAGGGTCGCCGGTACTGCTGCTTCTGTTGATGGCACTTAGCTTGTCAGCGGGACTGGGGCTTAACCAATGTTAGGGTACCCAGGCATTTCCCCACTAATACCACACTGTTCCTTTAGCTCAGCGGCTTTCTGGTGGTGAGATAGCTGAGGCCCTTGCAGGATTCTTCTTTCTTGAGGTCTGAATCCAACGACTCTTCATATCAGTTGTCCAGGCTTCTCTGTTTTTTTGGGAAACTTATTGGTATAAGTGAGCTTTTTTCAAAAAGTATGGAATTGAACACTTGCCTTATATAAAATCTCAGATATTCTGATTCATACTAATTATTTTAAAGAAAGAAAAAGTAAACTTGGATTGCAAATAGTTTTGCTTCCTGAGTCACACCGTGCAAAAGTGGAATGATAAAATTTGCATTAGTGGGGCACATTTGTTGAAAGGCTGTTATTTCATTTTGAGAATCACGGGTATGGATAGGGTACTTTCTTAGTTTACTTCTGACAGCTGGTTAATAAACCTGCACATCTTCTGATGACTTTCAAAAAGATGATTAAACCAGGGAACGAGAGACTTGATATTAATTGACTGGGCTTTGGTTATTGGAAACTTACATAATTTTCCCTTTTTTTCATCTAGCCTGTACCTAGTCATAAGCAAATGCACATGAAGTACCTTGAATTTTTTGAAAGAAGAGGACAATAAATTATACCACTTAAAAATTAAACCAATTAAAACAATTAGGTAGCTAATTACCTCTACTATTTACTTGGCAGTTGAAACCACTACAAAGACTTGGAGGAGCTGGCAGACAATTTTAAAAGAGTAATACTTAAAGAAGTGCTAATGCTGGCACCTGTTTTAACCAGGGGACCAGCTAATAACTTGATGGGGATATTGTGGGTGGGACGATCCCGTACACTACAAGAATTTTAGCATCCCCTCAGCATGTATCCATAGAGCTTGCTCACACCATGAGCCCCCGTCATCCCAGCTGACACCAAATAGCACCACACACATTCTCAGGCACCCTCTGACAGACGTACCACTCCAGGTTAAGAAAACTGATGAGAGGCTCAACGAAAAGGGAAATTATGCTTCTGGCTTTAGATTTTCTTTAGAGCTAGGAAATGGATTTCTCCCTCCCTTCTTCAGCTGATTAAAACACACATTGATTAAGGGAAAAGGCCAGACAAACATGGCAGCTGAACATGATGTTAATTTCACCTGATTTATATAGGTTTCATGCTTTGAATATCCAAGTGGGCTTCATAATCCCACGTAGCGTGCTGCATGGGGGGGACTTAAAAGGCTTTCTCTCCCTGTACTGAACACATGTAATTTCTTTGATTCCCCTCCCCTCAGTGAGCACTTTTACAATGTCAGACGATTTTGATAATTTCCCCATGAATCACATGTGTACAGGTGTGTTGTGGATGGTAGTCAGCTACTCATAAAAATGAATTAGAAGTCAATTTTTTCACCAACTCGATGGTAATTGTATTAACTATTAGTTGTTGGGGACATAATGACTCTTGCAAGAATGAATTCTTTTGTCCTTAAGTCACACTTTATTAAATAACAGAATGATCAGTGATAACCACTCTGACATCCTCACATTTTTCCCCCCTCAGATGGATCCTAATAGAATATCAGAAGATGACACTCACTGCATTAATAGAATTTTCAAACTCCATGAAAACACGGATTTGCAAGACACAACTCTGGAGAGTCAAGACTCAAAATTAATACCTGATTCGTGTAAGAGAATTAAACAGGCCTTTCAAGCAGCTGTGCAAAAGGTGAGTACACATTGAGATAAGTCAAGGGCCCTCACTGACTCTCCTAATATTGAAAATTAAAACTGGCTAAGTGCTGTTGACTTTGTTCTTTTTTATTTTAATCATTTGTAAAAGAGCTAAAGAGAATTTTTTTTTGTGGGATTAGCAGAATTCTTTTGAAGTTGGTAGTGGTTAGTTTTGGTGACCAGCAACATTCAGGCAAATATTCTTTCCTTTCTTTCCTTCCTTTCTCCCTCTTTCTTCCTTCCTTCCTTCCTTTTCTTCCTTTCTTTCTTTCCTTCTTTCTTTCTTTTCTTCCTCCCTCCCTCTTTCCCTCCCTCTCTCTCTCTCTCTCTCTCTCTTTCTTTCTTTCTTTCTATCTTTCTTTCTTTTATTTTGGAGGAGGGATTTACATTCACACTTGGAAGGAGGACAAAGATGGTTTGTGGTAGTCAGTGGGCCAGTTTGCTAGTTTGAATTCCCTGCCTTAGAAGACATTCCTTTAGCTCACAGGATTCTCTGCTGGCTACTTCCTTTATATTTGGTTTTAGAATGGTAGGAACCTCTATTCCACATCTGTGGATCCAGGTCTCTGTTGAGAATGACTATAGCTGGTCCACTGTTGTCATCTGAAGTGAGGGCGTAAGCGAGTAGAGCAAGAATTGATGTGGTGGGTGAGATGGAAATTCTCTGTCCATTTTTCATTCTTCGGGAGAGCTGGGTGAGAAGGGAGGAGATGAGGACAGAGAAGACGAATGACTTCTCTACACCGACAGCCTCAATTGAGAAACCCTGTAATAACTGCCTGTTTTACTTTCCTGGATAAAGTCACTTGAGAATTCTGCAGCCTTGTAATTATTTTACTTCTACCCAAGAACCGGGTAGAATCCCGTGACTCCAGTGCATGCACATCTGTATACATTACATACTTGCGTGCACATCTGCATGGATTCTTGCATCCGCTCGTACATCCCAACCTCTAGTTTGCAACTCCCTGGGCTATCTCTGATCATCTTAGAGTAAATACTAAAGTTCTCAAATACCTTAAATCTAAACTAAAATTTAATTAGTTTCTTTTTTAAAGATTCACAAATAGTAATAGCATTTTTTAAAAAGAGGATATGTATTGGATATAGAAGTAGGGTGATAAAGCTGTTTTGTATAACCCTTAAAACTGATATTTGCTATATTTCAACAAATCTAAGATACCACGAATTTTAAGCTTACTTTATTTCATGCATCACAAAGAAAGAAAAAAATTTTAACTAAAGAATTAAACATGATCATTATAGATTCTAGTTGCATCAATTTCAGAGATTCTGAAATATAAAAAAAATACATCATAGAATCAAGGAAGTACATATTGTTCTAATATCTATAAGAGCTATTGCTTAAAAATATTACATTTTCATTATAGTGTGTAGGTGCTTAGCTTTACACAGTAGATGCATATTTTAAAATGTGGGTTTAAATTTGATCTTTTTGTCTTACATTGTAATTTTTGAGCTATAGCAACAGCAATTCCACTAGTCTAATTCATTTTTTAAAGTTCTATAACATT
This sequence comes from Balaenoptera borealis, assembly GCF_965194805.1. NCBI lineage: Eukaryota > Metazoa > Chordata > Mammalia > Artiodactyla > Balaenopteridae > Balaenoptera > Balaenoptera borealis. The sequence continues at coordinate 25,224,585 of NC_138877.1, read as the reverse complement.
TTCTTTTTCTGCTTTTGCAAAAAATTAAACTACTAAAAATAAGAGAAAAATGAGTAACTTCTGATTTTTTACTATGGAAAGAAATTGGAAATTGAATGGCTACTATACTGTATTTACCTCTGCTCACATCATCTTAATTCATATATATTTTGTGGGAAAAATCGTGGCGTGTGAAGTCAGATAGACTTATGATTAAATAAATGTGATCTTGGAAAATACTTAATATTTCTTCGCTTTGGCTTCCTCATCTTTAAAAGGTGGAGCTCACAATCCCTCCGTAGCAGGACTGTGGCTGATTTGAAATAAAAGATGTAAAGGACCTAAGCACAGTACTGGAAATATAGTATGCACTCATTAAATGTTTATATATTACTTTTATCACCATTATTACTAATTCATTGTCATTGTTGATGATTTAATCAAAGACATATTTTAAAAGTTTAGATAGAGCAGGTTTGATCATTTTTCTAAACATGCAAGAGGACAAAACAATAGGACACTGAAGCAAGTTGCAGAAAACCACTGTGACATTTTTATCACCAGCAGCAATAAACATGTTGATTATATACTATCCTTAGGAAACTTCTAGGTCTATTTAAGATGTATAATTAATTAATTTAATTAATACAGTAAGTAATTAAACAGCCTATTCTTAAGGCATTTAAGCTACATGTTGAAGGATAGTGTATTAGTGGAGGAGAGAAAGACATAACATTTGCAAGACCCTCAATTTAAAATTATCATCAAAAATCCTGATCTACATTGGGAAAAAGAGGATATACTGAGCTATATATTGTGAAATCTAATACTCAATTTGCTATTCTTTTTTAATTGAAGTATAGTTGATTTACAATATTGTGCTAGTTTCAGGTATACAGCAAAGTGATTCAGTTATTTTTTTTTCAGATTATATTCCATTATAGGTTATTACAAAATGTTGGATATAATTCCCTGGGCTATACAGTAAATCCTTGTTGCTTATTCCATTTTATGTATAGTAGTTTGTATCTGTTAATCCCATACTCCTAATTTGTCCCTCCTTCCCTCCCTCTCCGCCTCTGGTAACCACAAGTTTGTTTTCTGTCTGTGAGTCAGTTTCTGTTTTTGTATATACATTCTTCTGTATTGTTTTTTAGATTTCACATGTAAGTGATATATTAAAAAAAAGAATGAAATATTGCCATTTGCAGCAACGTGGATGGACCTAAAGAATATTATACTTAGTGAAGTTAAGTCAGACAGAGAAAGACAAATTCTAATTCATTTTTTATTGTTTTTGTTTTATGTTTCATTTTCAGTAGTCAGCTTTTTATCCCACCTCCTAAATACTGAGTGGTCTATCTATAAACATTCACATGTACCAGAGGTAATCTGTTAGTTCAAAGCTGAACCTCTAATTAAGGTAATTCTGGTTAGGTAAATGATTGTCTCCTAATTTTCTGTTTAAATCAAGCCATACTGTATATCCTTACAATGAAAAAGAGATAAACTTTTAATTTCAATGGTGTTCTGGTTCTTAAAAATTATACTTTGGGTTTCCTCTGGAAGAATAAGTATGCAAGATCAGCCAAGATAATTTGGAAAATAAGTAATATTAAGAAGAACAGATACCATTAACATTTACCTATGAGAATGCAAGGATGGTTCATCTTAACAGGTCAAAAGAGAAAAATGTTATCATCTCATAGACACTGAGAAGTGATTGACAAAATTTTGCACTTATTTCTGATGTTTAAAATCCATTGGAAAACAGAACGAGATGGATTCTTGATGTTGTCCTAAATAGTTCAAACTAAAAGTTAGCTAATGATGAAAAATAGGAGCATTTCTCTTAATATCAGGAATACACCAAAGATGCCCACTGTCCTCATGTTAGTTAACATTGTTCAGAATGTGCCAGCAAATGTAATTACATATGAGAATGAAATAAAATATATAGAAGGTAGAATCTGCATGTGATATGATTGTATACTTGGGAAAATTCAAAAGAACTGAAAAGCTACAAGCAAAATAAATCAGTTTGTAAAAGTTAATAGGTAGGGACTTCCCTAGTGGCACAGTGGTTAAGAATCCGCCTGCCAATGTAGGGGACACGGGTTCGAGCTCTGGTCCGGGAAGATCTCTCATGCCGTGGAGCAACTAAGCCTGTGCGCCACAACTACTGAGCCTGCAAGCCACAACTACTGAAGCCCGTGCGCCTAGAGCCCGTGCTCCGCAACAAGAGAAGCCACTGCAATGAGACGCCCATGCACAGCAACGAAGGGTAGCCCCCGCTTGCCGCAACTAGAGAAAGCCCACGCACAGCAACAAAGACCCAATGCAGCCAAAAATAAATAAATAAATTGATTTATTTATTTAAAAAGATAGTTAATAGGTAATAATCACTAGCCCCCATTTCAAACAATAATTAGAAAACATGAATGAAAGATTTCATTCATAATTTTTAAAAAGCCTGAAAAATTAGCTTAACAAGGAATGTACAAAGCTAGAAAACTCTATAGAGGCATTTAAAATAGGATTGGATAATGTAAAGACGGAACTAGGCAAAGCCATAGTCCATGAACGAGAACAGACACCTTGGAGTAGACCTCATTGTATGTGTGTGAATGTATGTGTGTGTATAATTTAATATAATAGAAAGTTATTTTGAATAAGTGGGTGTAATTTGGGTTATTCAAAAATGGGACTAGGACAGTTTGTTTGCTATTTTTTTTCAAGTGATAGCCTTATCTCACGTCCTAAGTGAAAATAAATGCCAGATGGAGAGACGTGGCCAATAGCTGCTCCCTGGCAGTCCTCACTTCTGCTCCCTCGGTGAACTTTCCGCCACTAACTCTCCCATCAGGACTTACTTGTTCATTGTCCCATTTCCTTTGAGCTTTCTGACTGACTGTCTAGAGAGTACGATAAGCCAGTTAGTACTTAAAGATGTTGATGAACAATAATGACAGAATTTTCACTATTTGAGGAGCCTGTTGGAGACAGGGTGCCTCATTCCACATGAGTAACACTAATTATGAGAGATTCAGTGCCTGGGAAGCCAGAAGGAGAAAGATTTGTGGGCAGACAAGAATAGTCAACTGCTCTTATTAAGGACACACAGGTTTGGTTTTGTTTTTTAAGATTTTTTGATGTGGACCATTTTTCAAGTCTTTATTGAGTTTGTTACAGTGTTGTTCTGTTTTATGTTTTGGTTTTTTGGCCGTGAGGCATGTGGGATCTTAGCTCCCCGACCAGGGAATGAGCCCGCACCATCTGCACTGGGAGGCGAAGTCTTAACCACTGGACCGCCAGGGAGTTCCCAAGACACACAGCTTTAATTATACTAACAGACTAGTGTGACTCACAGGATGAGTAGAACTTTATTTCATTAATTTAATATTTGTTTTTGTTGTGCTATAGGATTGTTACTCATGGGTAACAATATTACACACAGATAATTCTTTTTAAGGAGTAAGAAGTTGTCATAATATACCATTGTGTGTTTGGAGGTAGAAGACACCATTTCTTCCCCCAGACAAGAGACTCTGTAGGAAGGAGACACACGTTATTCATCTTATCCTTAGACTCAAGCAATTTTATTCAGTGCACACACTGTGCTAGGCACTTTGCTGTAACTTGTCCTTTAACCAAGGATTTACCCTTCTCTTACCTTGGCCAAATAATGATTTGCCAAATGTGTTATCCTTTGATGAGGATTATTGGTTAAGGTGACAGTCTACACATCTTGCCAAAATAATCAGATTTCTCATTTCTCTTGCTGATGCTAAAAATAGGATGGATGTATCAGGCATTCATAAGCAGGTTTGTATCTTAGCTTCAGTTCTAATATAGATATTGGGTGAACCCATAAAACACAATTACTTTTGTGGCTGCAATCATTACTGAGAGATCTCCCCATCCAATGGTAACAAATGCTAGACATAAGCACAATATCACATTCTATGTGTGCAAAAAGTGGTGTTTACCCAGCCCGTCTTTGGTCAGACAAGTAATGCTGTTTTTTCCGCCTTTTTTGTTTGTGGCTGGGTTTTCTTGGCTTTTTTTCCCTTTAGCACAGAACTCTGAAAGCCTCTTAGTGATCCAACCCTACCAACCACAATTTACAAAGTCTCTCATAACAGTCTATGACAATAAAGAGAACACTAGTACAAATACGGTGTCTGATTTATAAAGCAATTCTTGCTCCAGCTTTGGCCGCCTCTCTGGCCTCTGCCAGCCTGAGGAGCAGTGCGGGGGGCTCAGGCCTGAACAGGAGCACTTGGCCTTCAGACCTCCCGACCAGTCTCAGTGGAAAGCCATCTGTTTATACATATTTATACATCCTGAGCCCTGGGATGTGACTCTACTTGATGTTAGTATGCCTGCTTGTTGATTTCACATTGGGTACCTGTTGGTGAAAGACTTCCTGAAACTTACTTTGAAATGTATCTGAAAGGGTGATATGGAGGAGAGAGATCAATATACAAGTCACACCAATCACCTTGCTCTCCAGCGTGGGGTGTTCAGTGCATTCAAGGTGACCTCCCTAGGCCACTGGAAGGAAGCAAGGTGATTTACATGTATATGTATATTTTAATATTGGCTTCAAAATATTTCTGTGAATATTTTATAAGGTAGCTAATATACAGGAACGTTTTTATTTAATAGTTAAATAAATAAATATGCACGTTTGGGAGCATTAAAAAATTTTCCCTGAAGAAGCTGCACAGTCAGAAATGCTTAGAGATCTTGGAACGAATTTGCAGTTCCATCAGGACGAGAACTGCAGCCACTTTGCTCACATTTGAATATATCACATCTAATTTAGACTCAAGATTGAAGGAAAAGAACAAGTAAATGACTGATGACTTCTTGAACTCTGTAAACTAATATTTTTAAATAAACATGAGTCATTGACCAACTCACAAAGCCATTCAGAATGTTATAAGCCTGGTTCTCATCTATTGGATGTCTTACCAATGTTATAATTGATAATTATTAATATTATAGCCTGAAGCAATAATGCCTCCATATAATCATACTACAGGTTAATTTTTGTTGAAAGTTATGTTCATCTGGACTTCTTGCTTTAATCATGTTTTCCCCAGGTCTATTTGCCTCTTCATAGCTTATAAACTATATAGAGGCAGGTTTACAATGTGAACTAAAAACACAGCTCTGGCTTCTTTTATGTTTCTGTAAAACTCTCTATTTCATCCCAGAATATGAAAAGCCAATGGTGATGACTACCAGTAAGCTATGTTGTTAGCATATTCTTGACTAACCATTTCCTGGAGTCAGTAAGTCTCTGAGCCTCCAAAGATTTACTGGAAAATGGGGAGTAAGACCAGAGCCATAATCACTGAACAATTAATTCTTACCTGGAATTCTTATTTTATTCCCTGGGAATCAGTGCATAGTTGGCCTTATCTCCTGCAGGATTCACAATAGGAATGAAACTGTCTCCTGGTACTAAGAATGATGTACCCAGAGATTCACAGTCCTTTGATCCTCAGTCATATATTCACTGTTATTTCATATAGTCTATGCTGCCCTAACAAAGAGACTCATCACTCATTGGACAAGATAAGATAGAAGTTTTTTCTCTCGTGTGCAATAATCCAGAGGTGGCAGTTCAGGGCTGGCAGGAAAGCACCTCCATCCTCAACAGGTACCTTCCATCTCTGGATCCAAATTGGTTTCTCCATATATTGTCATCTCCAGACAGAGGAAAGGGAGAAAGAAAAAGTCAAGGCGGTACCTGGAAGTTGAGACGTCAGTCATTTCTAGTAGCATCTTATTGGCTGGAACTTACTCATAAAATGACACATGGATGCAAAGTAGGCTACACATTGTAGTCTCTAGCGGGGCAACCGTTTGCACCAAAGCTTGAGGAAAGGGATTGCCTATAACTAACTGGAGAGAGGAGAGGATGGATTCTAGGGGGACAATGAGTGGTCTCCAGTACTCACTAAACCCTATTTAGGCAGGAAAGTGGGTTCACTATATGAACAAGAGGTAACTCTGTATATATATACAAGTCTTTGAAAAATTGGAACAGTCAAGATTTTATTTCTAAAAGTTAAAGTACTTTAAGATTATTTAGATTCCAGAAGAGAGAGAAATTTGAAGGTAGATTTAACAGCATGCATCTTTCTGAGGAACTTCCAAAGATTCATTGAGTCATATGCATCTGTGATCTGTGAATAAACCTTGATTCTCACTTGTCCAGTTTTTAGTAGGTTTTGTGGATTCAAGAACATTAATTTAAAACCAGAAAGTTCATCAGATTGAGTGGTTGTTTTTTTCATCTGTAAAGCTGATTCCTTAGAATTCCAATGTCAATTATTACAGGAAACCTATTCCCATTTTTAAAACTAAAGTACATAAGAAATCAATTAAAAGTTGAGGAGATCTTAACTGTTTATGAACTTGTAAACACTGGAGTTGTTACATAGCCATTATTTCTCATTTGCTTTTTAGTTAATACACACACAACAGAAGCAAGGGGAAAAATTAAACCCCATTCATTATCTCTTTTCCTTTGTATACAAGAGTATGTGTCCCAAGAAAGTTTCTTGTAAACCCACAAGGCAACTTGGGGTTTGGGGGCACTGACGTTCCCAAATAAAGATGTTAGTCATGTAGTGGTTTTCCAATGGGATTTCATCTCTGCCATAACAGTTTTGGGAACTGCAATTCAATCAACCCCAATCATATCTAGCATTTATAAAAGCTGCCTTTATGGGAAAGCCAAAGTATGACCCACAGAATTTTCCTACAAAACCAAGGCCATCTACTGCCTTTTGCCCAACAACGGGCCATTGGCCGTGATGCGCTCAATCTCAGGGGAGACCCAGGGCAAAAGGTAGGAGGGTCTGCACGAGGGAAATAACCAGGGAGTGATGTCGTCAGAGGTGGGCTTATCTTCGTGCTAGAAGTACTCCAGGGTGGAAGGAAAGATATTCTGGCTTGACATTTTTAAAGAAAGAGAGAAGAAGAAGGATGTTCCTGAAAGAGGAGCATCTCGTTATGTGGCGTGGGGATCTTGAGCTAAGACTCCAGAAGTCAGTAAGACTGAGGGTCCTCAGTTGGAGGGGACTTGGTAAAGGATGGTTGGATTGCTCCACCAGGAGTGACTCGTCCTAGGAGAAGTACAGCCTGTAGAACTGGAGAGAATGGCGTGCCCTAGAGCAGCGTTTTCCAAACCTGCTTGATCTTAAGAATCAACTTGGAGACCTTGTTTACAAAAGAAAGAAAAAGGTTCCCAGATCTGTTACAAAGATTCTGATTTGGTAGTTTAGGTGTAGACTTTGTGACATGGGAAATCCTTTTTTAGAAGGGCTGGGGGCTGGTCTGTCTTTACAAGAAGGCTTCAGGGTGGATACTGACCAAAGAGGTATTCTAAGCATCCTAAGAAGAGTTGAGGGCCACTGGAGGACAGGGAAGCCATTGATGAATGAATGACTATATTTAAGAAGTAGGATTCAGCCTGTGTTGTGTGGAGAAGATGGGTCTTGGAAGTTGCAGAGAACAGTCTATATATGAGATGACCAGACAATAAATGTTTGCTTGAACTTTTTGAGATTCAGGGTCTGAGAGGTCCATTCTCTCGTAGCTTCCTCATCACGAGGGTGCTACCCCAGTCCTTAGTCATTGCCCTTTGAGAACACTGGGTGGGAATAGCAGCAGTAGCAGCAGTAAAAATAATCTTGATAATTATCAACTGTAAGGCTTATCTTCATCAGAAAGTTTAGGTGACCTCAGAATCTCTTCTTCTCGGTGCCTGTACCTGCTTCTCATCTGATCTACCCCTTGGTGGTGAATTACTATGATATTATCTCCATCACCCCAAATCAGAAGCCAGAAGATGGTCTTAGACACTTACTCATTGACTTTTCACCTCACCCCCATCCTGGGAATTCTACCTCCTTACTAAACCTTCACATACTTTACTCTGTGTCACTGCTGTTGCCACCTGAATACAGGTGTCGCCATCACCATTGCCATTTTGCATCTGGACCACTGCAAGTGGGCACCCCATCCTACTCACATTACCTCCAGCCTATCCTCTCCACAGCTGAGTGACTTCTCAAATTCAAATCTTACTTTCCTACTTAAGGAAATCCTTTGGTGGACCCCCTATAGTCATAAGGATAAAGTCTGAGCTGCTGAACACATAACACAAAGCCTTTTGTGTTCTGGAACCCTCCTTCCAACGTCAGCCTCTCCAGGCTCATTACCTTGTGGCTCCATCTCCTCACCCCACCTCAGCTTGTGCTCAGTGGACCCACGTCAGGAAAGTGCTAGAAGTTCTTAACCTGGCTGTGCCCTTCCCCACCCCACCCCCGCCCCCGTGCTACAGCCATAAACACAGTGAAGGCAGAGAGGATATCCGTCCAGGACACGCAGCATCTTAGTATCCTGCAGAACATCTGGCCCTAGCAGCCATCAGTGAGCTTTGTGGGATGGATGGATGGATGGATGGATGAAATGGATGGATGAATTATGGGTCTTTGTGCATGTTCTTTATGTGCCATTCCAGGCTCTTCTTTGTGTACAGTTTTCTAATTGTCTTTCAAAATTTAGCTCAGGCATTACTTCCCAAAGAGTCCCCCAATGATGCCCGCCTGCCCACCTTTGGGGTTAGGGGCCCCTTTTGTGCACACCTAGGGCTTCTTGTATTCACCCCGTCATAACATTGACCCCAGGAGCCGGGTGCGGGTCTGACTCACCCAGATGTGAGCTTTCCAAGGACAGAGACTATGTGATGTTTGGTTTCTCTAGCCAATGACAGGTACAATGAGTAGGCGCTCAGTTGATGTTTAAAGAACACTTTTAACGAATACGTGAGTGATCTGTGCTCATCCCTGCTCTTGGTGTCATCAGGTGGCCGGTTGTTTAATATTGTTGGAAGCTAGCCACATTACCAGTGCCTGGAAGATTCTCATCAAGGGGTCGAGGTCGCTCCCAAGTGTGGTGTTTTTACTGCTTCTTCAAGAGGGAGCGTCTTCCCTCTTTGGGGCATGAACACCATAGGGACTTTGAGTCTGGAGGACCTTCACCGCCATCCTGCCCCTTCCCTCCCTGGCCTCACTGGTCCACAGTGGCTGGCCTGGTACCTCTGTCCCCCTTTAGTTCCATTTGTAGCAGTCAGAAATAGTTTGGGGAAGAGTCTGTGAAAGTAAGCCTTCTACAGAGGAGATAGGGCTTTGTGAATGTCAGAAGCTCTGCCAATGTGAGGTGGCATAATTACGTTTCAAGTGGCAAAAGAGAGCAGAGACGTGGTAAATAGTGCAGTTAGCCCAAGATTCCCCACTGCAGTTACCCTGCTGAGCCCTTAGATGAAACTTTTTAAACGAGTACCCTAGTGCAAGACACTTTAAAATTGGGCTCTTTATGAAGACTAATATTGCTGTCGTAGGGCTACTTCATGAAAACCCGAAGGGACCTTTAACTAGAGCGAAACTTCCTCATTTAAACCATGAAGGTTAAACAATAAAAACTAATTTTCTATTCCCAGCATAGCCATCGCCCTGCCGGGAAAGCATCACTCTGCTTTAGGAAAACAAGGGCACCGTATTCTTTAGCCCTTCGGTGGGTAGAGTACATTATCTGTGTGCAAAGACATGTCTTTTCCAATCAGCAAACTTCTTCTGGGAGAAGTGAGCCCTCGCTGACTGTACTTAGGGTGGAAGGAGGAGGCCGGTCCACATTTTTCTTGGTAAAGCTCTTTCTTGAGAATTTCCAGAGATGGTCGTGGGTTGGTGGCTGATTCAGTGAGGAGACAAAGAGATGAGGAGATTCACAGCGGGGGGTGCATGAGGGTGGGGGAGGTAGAATCCTGTTGAGAAGACTTCGGCTTTGAGAGAATTTTTAAAATCAGTAGTTCATAGTAAGAAATAAAGAATTTTAGGGATGAGAGGGTAAAAGTTACAAATTCAAGTCCGAGATGGTTCTTACCTTCAGGATTAGGGGGGCTTACGCCTTATCTACTGTCTCCCCTGCCCCGACACTTGCTGGACCCTGGGCCCCTCCTATCTCCCCCTCCCCTCCCCCTCCCCTGTGGGGATTGGGGGGGGAGCTGCCCTTCCCCCTTCCCAGTGCTCCTGCCCTCTGCATCCTGGTACCCAGTACCCTGTAGGGCTCTGCTCCAGGGGATCTGGGCTGAGACGCACAGGCTCCACTATGCCTGAATGACATGTATTTAGGTGACAGAACCTTTAATGGCTCCTGCTCCTAAAGTTCTTTGCTCTGAGGTGTTTTCAAACTGTCACCATTGACTCTTCGTGACAAGCTGGGGGGCCTCCAGCTCCATCCAGGTGCATACAAGGTGTTTCCCCGCATCCTGTGGATTGGAAGTTCCATGTGAGCTTTCGGAGAGGAGGCAAGCGAAGCTAAGGCATCAATTCTAATCCTGTCTTTTTAGTTGCTCCACAACACCTGGTGGCTATTGTTTCAGTGCCTTGTGAGCCAAGAATGCCATGGAAAAAGAATCTTTACAATTAAAGATGAGCTATCGATAAGACAGTAAGACATTTCTCCAGGGGAGCAGTTGTACGCCAAGTCTGCACGGATGGGAGGGCAGGAGACCTGCAGAGAGAAATAACTCTAAGTAGTTCTGTGTGGCTTGAGCGTCCAGAGTGTCCTCAGGGGTGATGGAGTTTGGGGGTGCAGGGGAGGAATAGCTGGAGAGTCCAGAATGGTAACCAGCCTGGTCGTGCAGGGCCTTATACGCCCAGGTAAGGAATGTAGACTTGTTCCTGAAGTCTGCAGGCAGCCCCTGGAGGGTTTTCAGGAGAGAAGGGACTTCATTGACAGAGGAATGGATAAAGGAGATGTGGTATATATACACAGTGGAATATTACTCAGCCATAAAAAAAGAATGAAATAATGCCATTTGCAGCACATGGATGGACCCAGAGATTGTCATACTAAGTAGTATTTGTAGTATTGCCATACTACAAATGAACTTATTTACGAAACAGAAATAGACTCACAGACATAGAAAACAAACTTACGGTTACCAAAGGGGAAGTAGGGGGAGGGATAAATTAGGAGTTTGGGATTAAAATATACATACTACTATATATAAAATAGATAACCAACAAGGCCTTACCATATAGCACAGGGAACTATATTCAATATCTTGTAATAACCTATAATGGAAAAGAATCTTAAAAAGAATATATCTATCTATCATCTATCTATATAATTGAATCACTTTGCTGTGTGCCTGAAACTAACACAACATTGTAAATCAACTATATTTCAATAAGAATTTTAAAAAACCTTTCAAAAAAGAAGAGAAGGGGCTTGCTCCCATGCGGACTTTCTGATGCTCTCTCTAGCAGCAATGGACCAGTTGGAGGAAAGCAGATCAGGAGAGGAGGTAGGAGGTTATTATTGTAATCCTAATGAGAAATGATGAAAGCTTGAAGGAAGGCAGTGGTCCTCTGGCTGGAGAGGAGAGGATGGATTTCTGAGCTATTTACAAGGTGGAAGTCTGCAGGATTTCTCTGCAAGAGTAGGAAACTGGCTATTCATTTTCAGAAGCAACCCACATGTGGCATTTATGTGCTAACTCAGCTGATGAAAACACTATTCTTGTAACTAGGTTGGAGAAGAATTAAAGGAAGGGTATCATTCAGATGTAAAAATGAATGCATTACACATGTTAACAAGTGTATGAACCCTGTATTATATCTGGCAAACGGGGTGTTAAATCCTTGTTCAACCAGCCAGATGTCCCTGCAGCTGCTATTGGGATTGCAGGCGGAGCCAGCCACCTGAGACCCCAGGTAGGAGCTGGTGCCAGTGGTTTCCGGAAGCATCTGGCTAGACAAATTGCTTCTCCTGTGCTGATTGACAGGTCCCACATGGATCACACAATTCACATCACAATGAACAGGAGGGATTTTCAGTCTGATAAGGCCAGACTCCAGGAGCTTGACCTTTTTTCAGGGAATCTTTACAGCTGGGAGTGTCCTCAGTGGAAATTTAAATCTATTTATACATATGATTTTTTAAGACCGAAAAAAAAAAAAAAAACCACTTCAGTCAAACAAACTAAGGCCAATTTAATAACATTCGCTCTTGAATTGGTATGCTATCAAAGTCTTGTTTGGGGCAATTATCCAGCTGAGTTTGCAAAGGCTGGCTTAAGCATTTGCTGTAGATGTTTAAATTACCTGGAGCAAAATTCCCATAATTACTCAAAAGAAGTTGAAAGTACTGATAGGTGTTTATATTTATTCTTACGGAGTACAATCTCTCCTAAGTGGCTTTGATATATCAAGACTGAGCCAGTTCTGGGATGTCTCCCTCCTCCCTCTTTTGGAAAAAGATCCAAAAATATTTTTAAAAGATGATCAAGGGAGCCTGTCCCAGCAGTCTCCCTGTCACACTCCTGGGAATTGTACTTCTGGGATGTTGAATTCAGGAGAAGTTAAAGAGAAGCAGTCCTAGAGACCACAGTTACACAATCATATTGATCTTTTGTGTACTTTCTTTCCTGGAGGAGAAATTGTGAAATCCCAACATTTTTTCTATGAGTGAAATAAAAAGTCGAAATTAAAAAAAAAAAAAAAAAGGAAAGAAAAATCATACCGGTTGTTTTCTTGTCTGTTCAAATGTACTCGGACAGTAAAGATGAAAAGTCAGTGCAGTCTAAATAGGAAGATACCACAAGGAGCAGATTTTCAAATGTTGTGAAACTTCTGCATCTCTCTTGTTTTTAGACTTTGGAGTTGGGGGCCAACGGTAGTTTCAAATCTGCGAGGTCTGGCTGTGGAAGCCCAGGCTTGGCAATGTTAGACAGTGTCCACTAGGTGGCAGTATGGCAGAGGATTTCTTCTATCCTTGAATTGGCAGAGATTTTTTTGGCTGTCTACCATTAGGTCGGTTTTCCTTTTTGTCCTGTTTTGAAGGGTTAAATGAAGCTCTCATAATTTAGGCGCAAATTATGCTTATTTAATAAATGCATAAATTCGCTGAAAAGCCTACTTGTTACAGTGTGACCATAAATAAGTTCATTCATTCATTGGATTTTTGTTAGTAACTTACAGGTGATCCTAATGGTCATGAGTAGGTTTTGGAAACCAGGGGGTAGTTCTCTTTGTCCTTGCATGTGACAGATGCTAAACATGCTGTATTCTGAGAAGGTAGATCGCTGATCTTCCTGGGGAGCAGGGCATTGGGTCCTCTTTAGTAGCTTTCAGCCAAGAGAAGATCACACGGAAGCCTGTCTGCCCAGCTTCCTCACCCTGGAAACTGTTTCTGGCTTCTTTTGGAGGCTTTTTGCTGGGAGGTGTATCAGAACTACCTATACTTCTTTATGCAAAGCTGTGGGCATTCTGAGAGTGTAGAAAACATATGAGTGCATTGAATGTGTATCCAGAGAGTTAACTTTTTTTTTTCTAATTTTTTTTTCTAATATAGCTGGATATAAAATAAGATCAAACACATATAACATTTTTTAAAAGATCTCTTTCATCTGAATAATTTGTTCAGAGGAAAGGAGTTAGGATGTTCTTTGTAGTGTCTTTCCCAAATTATTAATAGATGAATCAGAACTTTCTGCATTCAAAGAAACCAGAAGCAATGTCTGAATGATTAAATTTGGGACTAAAGAACTCTGCAAATTTTAAAACATTCTAATTAATGTGACAAAAGAAGAGGACTACTGTGGATGAAAATAATCGTAAATTCAAAGCTTAGGAAATAAATGGAATTGTCCGTTGGGGTGAAGTTTGGGTACTCCTTTAGAAGAGTTTCTTATAATTTTGAAACTTTAAAAATTAGGGGGCCATTCAAGAGAAAACTGTGCTTGGTATGTACATAGCAAAGTATCTGATCTTTGAGAAAAATGACCAGAGTGGCCCTGCTCTGTGGAATGGCCTTGATGGAGTCACATTTGGAGACGTGAGGCCCCCATGTCCAGGGCCCTCATGGCTTACTTTGGAGGCTTCACCAGCCAAGCTCTGAACAAGTCTTGGCAGGTTCTGAGCCTGCTGTTTTCTGAAGCGCCCCCCCCAAGAATTCTGAGACCATATTTCCTGATGTTGAGGTTCCTTTTTGTCAGATCCCTGGTCAAGGTGGGCCTCCTTTCAGAGTTTCTACTTCAGGGAGGGGACCACCCTCTAAGAATTTCCTGATAGGTATAGAGAGGGAAAAAAAATTTCTCCCCTCTCCCCACTTAGGTTCACCAGTCGGGGCCCTGTAAATTAGACTGACAAGAGATAAATTATAAGAGAAAAGCATACCAATTTATTTAATGTAAGTTTTACGTGACGCAGGAGCTTTCATTAGGAAGTGAAGACCCACAGGAATAGTTAAGCTGAGTGGTTTTTATACCCAGTTTGATGAAGGGTGGAAAGGTGTAGAAAAATGAGACAGGACAGGACAGGACAGGGTCTCAGCTAAGGATGGTAAACTGGGGGAAACGGAGCAAGGCCTGTTCCTTCAGATTCCTCTAGGCGTTCTCCCGTCTTAAGAGATAAAGATGCTCCTTTCTTCCCAGTGGTAAGGCACCTCTCACATGAGGGTCTGTGACCTGCTTCAGGGGAGAAGGACAAAGCCAGGTAGTCCTTCCTGCCTCTGCCATTTCCCAAAGTCCTTTAGCTTAAAATATTCCACTTGCCAAAGCACCGTATTTGGGGGTAGCATGTCCTGAACCCCATCACAGGCCCCTGATACTTTCCTGCCAGCTTCCAGGCGTAGAGTTGATGACCACGTGTTGTGAAGGGGGGTGGGCTGATAGCTCTAGAAGAGGACTTGGAAGGCGTAGGCTCAAGTCCCAAAGTTATTAGGGGCATCTTTATTCTCTCTTGGCCTCGATTTTCCAGTCTGAAAAGTGAGCTTAGTAGTAGTTACCCAGCCTCTGATTCTAACATGAATCAAACAGGATAATACAAGGGGAGGTAGTTGGCTTTTTGTTGGCTGCAAATGTAAGGGATGATTTAATTTTCAACACTTGGAATATATATAAATCGTGAGGATATAATAAATCTAGGACTAAATAGAGCTGTCACCAAGCAACCATTCACGGAAACGCTCAATTAGTAATAATGCTTCTCAACGCCTGCTGCATATTAGGATCACCTGGGGAGATTCTTGTAAAAAGCTACCAAGTCAATATCAGACTAATTGAGTTAGACTGGCTGGAGTTGGGCCAGGGTACCCTAAAACTGTAGTCTTAGAAGAATGTTATGTTCGTGGTTGATATCTGTGCACATAAATAACAATGATCTTGAGTTCAAAAGATTGGGGTGGGGTAGGGATATAAGAACAGATATTGAGACTACATTTTTTGTAGCCTGAGGCTATAGACACATCATGTACTTTGCTTTTCATGTGGAAACTTCCCTATAGGGTTTCTGAGAGGAATTGCAATTCTTGGATACCCAACAATATATAACATGAAAGCAGCATTACCTCATGGGTCTTTAGCTCAAGTTTTAATTCATCTTGGGTCATGACACACTTTTTTTTTTCTTTTTTAAGCAGACATTGAAAGTGTTTCTGAATGGCACTGGTTATTGAATTTTCTTGACATGAAAAGTTTCTGTGACAGCTCTGACCTAGCACCTGCTGATTAAATGGGCAGGAGAAGTTCATTCCCAGGTAGGAGAGAACAAACTTTCCCTGCCCACTTAATCAGTGACTTTTGTCTGCTGCTCCTTTGTCCTAGTCTCAAGCTTCAAGAAAATCTCAGATTTGCTCATCTCTGAAATCTTTTGGGATGTGAGAGGGATTGCTCTTCTCAAATGGAGGCCCCAGGTCAGCAACACCAGCTCATCTGTTAGAAATGCAAATTCTCAGGTCCCGCCCCAGACCAAGCAGATCAGAAACTGTGTTTCAACAAGCCCTGTGGGAGATCATGCTGCATGTTCAAGGTTGAGAACCACTGAGCTAGCAAAACGGATCTTACCTTGTTTTTCTCAATAATAAGTGTGCTCTTCTCAATAGAAAAGCACCAAGCAGGCATTTGTAGGCATATGTCATACTTTGCTTTGCTTCCTTCTTCCCTCTCCCCTCTTCCTTCTGATGATGAGGCAGATCGGGGCTAGAGGGAAAATGAGGGGTAGCTTTAAATCTCTGAATTACTGTCATCAGGTTCCTATTTGTTCCAATCTTTTAAGAGATAATAATCAGATAAAGTTACATTATATACAAATATATAAGTATATAAAGAGATATACAATGTATAAAGATATATTGTATCATAAATGTATAAAGCTATATACATGTATAGTAAATGTATAGTAAACATTGTGTGTGTGTATATATCACCATTATAAATGTGAAAAGATATATACAATGAATAAAGATACACTATATATACATTATATATGTAATGTATTATGTATTTATAAAGGTAAAAGATACACTGTGTATATATAAATGTATAAAGGTATACACAATGTATAATAGGTACATTGTGCATATATAAATCTCTGTTGTGAACGCAGGGAAGACTAAACCAGGAAATTCCAGAAATCAGGGTACCATTGGGAATCCAAAGATCATGAGAAAAGACTTGGGAGATTGGCAGTCAGCAGGGGAGAGAAATAAAGCTTGGATGGTGTGGGGAGAGGAACAAAGCCTGGCCACTGCATTGCACAACGCAAAAGAGCCAGCCATCATTTGCCTGGAATTTCCTGCAGAGGTGCTCCCAGAGCTGTGCAGGGCAGTGCCCTGGGTCAAGGCAAGGGCAGGAAGTAGCCTTGGATGAGGCTGTAAAGTTTCCTTCTAAAAGTCAGTCATGCTGTGACTTCTTTAGGATGTTAGAATAGGTAACTGAAGACAGCTGTGCTATCCTCCAAGGGTCTTTAAAAATAGAATTGATTCTCTTCTCTCTTGGGGGTCTTGAAGGCAGAGAGAAGAATCAATGTAATTTTACCACTAGAACCCTTCCAACTGTTAACAGTTGAAGTTTTGTTATAGCCTCTATCTATCTAACTATCATCTATCTCAAAGCCCTTCTCTCCAGACATTCCAAGAACTTAAGCTATCTGGCCTACCTTTCAAACATCATGAGGGGGTGGGGTAGTTAGCATGGATGGTCACCCCAATAACAGAGAAATTAGGAATCTCTCCAGAGTGTTTCTAGTAGTATTTAGATGTATGGAGTTACCAGACCCTCTGCTGAGTGCCTACATGCATGATCTCATTGAGTCTTCACAACCACCGATGATAAAGGTGCTATTAATATCCTCAGTATTTTTAGGTGATTGAGAAGGGATTTGAGCTGAAGTCAAAGCCTGAAGTTCCATCCACATCACTTTACTATTTAATGGTAGCTAAGGTCTTGATTCAGGTGGGCCTGCAGTTACTTATTGGACCCTTCATTGTCAGGGCTCAAATTGAGATATGCAATTACCTACGTTCTTTATGTACTTGAGTTCTTTTACTGGCTTGCACTTATTTATTTATTTATTTATTTATTTATTTATTTATTTATTTATTTATTTATGGCTGTGTTGGGTCTTCGTTTCTGTGCGAGGGCTTTCTCTAGTTGTGGCAAGCAGGGGCCACTCTTCATGGCGGTGCGCGGGCCTTTTCACCATCGCGACCTCTTGTTGCGGAGCACAGGCTCCAGACGCGCAGGCTCAGTAATTGTGGCTCACGGGCCCAGTTGCTCCGCGGCATGTGGGATCTTCCCAGACCAGAGCTCGAATCCGTGTCCCCTGCATTGGCAGGCAGACTCTCAACCACTGCGCCACCAGGGAAGCCCTGGCTTGCACTTCTAAACCTCTATTTGTGGCAATATTTTAAGTTAATGATTGGTAATCTAGAAGCTCTTAGACTTCCATGTAGTAATTTAAATACACTGTGACTTTTTAAAATAAAAAATTAACCACTGGGAGCCAAGCATCTTTCTCTTTCTTATGGGCTGAGCTTCAACATTATAACAGGAATTCACTAATGAAACAGACATAAAAAGAGACTCTCTAAAGATTTAAGAGGGTCATATATTCTGTGGTAATTGTTATTTTCCTAGTTAACTTCATCTCCATTTGTGTACCTGCTACAAATGTTTAATTATGTTCAGTGATTCCATGTTTTATAATTTACATTGTCTTTTATTTCCTCTTATTGTCCAGAGTATTTTATTGGATGGTATGTGTGTAGTCTGCTTTTTAAGCACATCAACATAATTCTTTGGGGTGAACTTCCCTTGATAGCTACTTAGAACATCAAGAAATTTTACTGCCTATGTACTTCTGGCATATTTTGAAGGAAAGAGGATTAATTTATTGTATGTCCAACAGTCCTGAATTCTTAACTGCTTTATCAAAAGAGTGTATAAATAAGATTCTTTTTTCTTTTTATTGCAGGAAATGCAACATGTTGTTAAATCACAACACATCAGAGCAGAAAAAGGTAAGCATGGATCTGTATAAATATTTGAAAACCCCTAGGGTGACTCCTCTTTGAGCTAACATGGCTTCTCTCATCTCCAGCCATGGTGGAAGGTTCATGGTTAGATCTGGCCAGAAGGAACAAGCCTGAGACGCAGCCCTTTGCCCATCTCACGATTAATGCCACTGACATCCCATCAGGTAAGTTCCATTTATATCCAGCCTGAAAAATATTTCAAGAGTAAGTCAGAAAGAGAAAAACAAATACCGTATGCTAACACTATATATATGGAATTAAAAAAAAATAGTTCTGATGAATCTAGGGGCAGGACAGGAATGAAGATGCAGACATAGAGAATGGACTTAAGGACACAGGGAGGGGGAAGGGTAAGCTGGGACGAAGTGAGAGAGTAGCATTGACATATATACATTACCAAATGTAAAATAGGTAGCTAGCGGGAAGCAGCTGTATCGCACAGGGAGATCAGCTCCGTGCTTTGTGACCACCTAGAGGGGTGGGATAGGAGGGGTGGGATAGGGAGGGTGGGAGGGAGACGCAAGAGGGAGGGGATATGGGGATATATGTATACAAATATCTGATTCACTTTGTTATGCAGCAGAAACTAACACAACATTGTAAAGCAATTATACTCTAATAAAGATGTTTAAAAAAAGAGTCATTTATCAGCCCATCTGAATACTCAGACCTATTCTTAGCCTGTTAGCAAAATTTTGAGAGCCCTTAACTTCTAGACCAGAAGAAAGATCATCTATTCTTCAGTTAGTCATCCACATCATGGAAACAGTGATTCTCAATCGTGCCGGAATGGACATCATCACTATATTCATTTTCAGATCATCAGAGTGAGTTTATTTTAAAAGACTGCTAGTTGAGGTTGCATAACTGGGAAGGATAATCCCGTGTTATACTCATCTCTATTTTTCCAAGCAAAAGTTGACACATCCCCATCGCTGGCCTGTGAGGTGCATGAATTCCTCCAGGTGGTCATATACTCAGCCATCTCCTGCAGAGTTCCAGGCAGGAGCTCAACAGAGTGATATTTAAGAGGCAATAGCCCTCTGGAAAATGAGACACACTCCTTCTCCAGGGAGTTATCGTTTTTTTCTGGCTAAGAATTTAGCTCAATAGACTGGAGACCTCATTATCTTTTGGAAATGAGGAAACCCAGAGCTCTGTGTCTACATCTACCTAACGTACCAGTGATTTCCATCATATAATCCCCACTGGTTAATTCACATTGGGTTAGGTGAGCATCAGAAAGATCACAAAGAACATTATGATGGAGTGACAATGGAATATTATTGTTATTATTCTTATACCATTTATACACACACTTTGTATCAGGCATTTTGCTCTGTATTCATTATCTCTAAACCTTACTACAACCCTGCAAGGTAGCGATTATCATTCAGATTTTGCAAACAGGGAAACCAAGGTCCACCTAGTGTAAGTTATCTGATCAAGGTTACAGCGTGGTAGGATTAGAAGTTGAATTCCACTCTAGTTGATTCCCAAGTCCATGCTTTTTATACTATAGGTTATCACATAAGTACCTTGTGGCCAGTTGGCTTTGTCAGAGGGAAATAAATTCAGAGCGCTTATGTTCCTCTTTTCGTGTAAGAAGTAGATTAATGTGGTTTTAATAGCAGGGCGTCTCAAGTCTGACGGCCTGGGTTTGAGGTCCCACTGTACCACCTGGCTGGGTGACCTTGTGCAAATTATTGGAATCCTTTGTGTGTCAGCTTCTTCATGGGGGTGGTAACAGTTTGTACCTCATGGGGCAGCTATGAAGATTTAATGAGGTTATATACTAAAATACTTACATGGAAGTGGGCATATAGTAAGAACTTAGTGAATGTAATTTGTCATTATTTAAAGTTTAATTAAATAATTTTATATATTCTATTTTTTGTTTTACAAAAATGATTCAAGGCAAGTTCTTAAAGTTAAAAAAAATCCAAGTTTTAATAAGCAGTTTTGAAGCTACTAATATAGTATGGGCCACAAAGGAATTTTTCCTGACTGCAGACATAGAAAGGAGAAACCAACTCTTTGATTTTTAGATTTTCCTAAACTATCTATACCGTCCCAGATATTTGCTTCATAAACAAATTCTCTCTCTCTCTCTCTTTGTGTGTGTGTGTGTGTGTGTGTGTGTGTGTGTGTGTGTGTGTGTGTGTGTATGTGTGTGCCTTATGGTGGAACTACACTAATTTTATGAGTGGAAAACTATTTTGCATGTTAGCAAAGGCAATCAAATTAATACTGATCTATCAGCTGTGTGTGCTGTGAATGTAGTCTGCATTTATCTTTTCAGTTCATTTTAAATGGCATATGATAAATATTGCATTAGACTGTGTGCCAAAGTCTATTTGGCAATAGCAAGCATGTTTTAGTTATATAGCTCTCCCTCCGGGCACCTTGCATCAAATCATTGCCAAAAAGAAGGCAAAACTCCTGGTTATTTTCTGATGGTTATTGAGCTTGAGACAGAGTGAAATGAGTTAGTGTATGCTTCTGTTTAAGAAAATAGAATTTGCTCTTCTGACTTGGCCAATGACTCCTTGAGTCCATTTATCTCCCAGTTTGAGCCAGGATTGGATACTTCAGAGGAAGATGGCTTTAATTTTGCATGTTCATTCGGGGCCTCTGTTTCATACCTATTTGTACTTATTTACACATAAGAAAGAAATCAGAATCTGCCTTATACTGACTGTATTTCAAAGCTTCTTGAATAAAATGCATTGGGGAGTATTTTGTGAGGTCAGGATTCACGGCTTTCTTAAGGGCAGCTCAGACTAAATATCTGGAGAGACTTCTTCTCTAATATCTAATAGCAGTGACCCTAGGGGCTGGGGCGGCTGGGGAGGCTGAAGGTCGTCTAGTGATGGAAACCCAGACTTGCTGTGTGAGGTCCTCCAACCTGATGGGGGCGCTATTCTCGTCTTTTCTCCCACTATCGCTATTCATGAGCTCTCCAGTTCACACTGACGGTTCTTCTCCCTTTTCCTCTGCGTGCTGTGTGCATTCCGTTCTTTGCTCGAACAGTTTCCCTCGCTCACAATCCTCTCCCTTTTCTCAACCCGTCCACATTTGACCTAAGTCCTCCCTGCCCTCTGTCACTGGGCTGAGTTCACGTGGTCGCCACTAATTTCTGCAGCTTCCACTTGGCAGGTGCTTTAACTGAACTTCAACCATGTGCTGTGTGACCCGCAGAAATGAAAATGTTATATTTTTCATTTGGTGTGCCCATTTCTTCTTTTCTCCACTACTAAGTGCCTTGAGGGTATACTGCTTGGTGCAATTCTTAACTGTGGATAGAATGAATGCCCACAGAAAGCACCATTCAGATATTTACTAAATGACTAAATTGATCAGCGAATGGATAAATATAGGCATGTTTAGAAGGAAATAAGGACACTCCTTCCACTTGACTTGAGCTAACAACGGGAGAGGTATGCGGTCAGGGTTTCTGTGTTCTCCTCTCTCTTTCATATCCTTCCCTGCCTTCCCTGGACTGTATCTCTGAGCCCTTGGTCTAACGCTAGCTGATCCAACCTGTCGAGAGGGTAGACGTCACCTTAGTCATTCTGCTGCTATCTGTTAAGGGCCGTCATAGGAGATAAACTATAAGACCGATAATTGATTGCATAAAGGATTGAATACAAGAGTAGGGGAAGAAGGAGGTAGCCATGGGATGGTTTGAGATAGGAAGCACCTTGAGTTTTTTTAGCTCTGTCAATGGATTAGGTGGCTGTTTACCAGCCTGGAGAAGTTAGTTTGCTAGTGTTCATGAGGATGTGATGCAAAGAGTCTTACAGTCTCATTTTGACTCACTTGGGACCATGGAATGATATTTACATTTGGGATGCTTTAATCTAGGATGATCTGAGGTAGGACCTCCGATGAAAAAGGGCAGGGCGCTGTGCTGGGTTCTGGAGGCAGCAGTGCCTGTGATGGCTTCTCAGGCTCAATCGGGCACCCTCCTATGGATACGATGTGCAGTTCAGGAAATCTGTCCTGTCCCTGAGCACGGGGATTGGAACCATTGGCTTCTTTGCCTTTGCAGGCATGTCTAAGGATGGTGGGTTGCCCCACCATAGCTTGGACACTGCTGCATTTTTTTTTTCTTCCACTTACCCTACCAACTACCATCTAGTTGGTTCTGGAACAGCCTGGTATTGAGGTCCCCAGACCATATCCCAGCTGCCCAGTAGCCCTCCAGGGACAATAGAACATTCTCCTTTTTGTGGCTTTCCAGAGAAAGATGCAGGTGTTCACGTTTTCCCAGGATTCAGGCCAGTCTTGAAAGTTAGCCAGTGTGGGTTTCTGGTTCTGCAAAGATCTCCCAAGGACCCACTCTAGCCGAAGTGTTGTCAGCTGTGATGGATCCGTGGAATCCACTTTAAGTCTAAATTCCGTGGGGGGATTTCTCGTGGGTGACAGGCAGCAAAGAACTTCTCCCTGGCTGCAGAAACTGCTCCCAACCCCATTCTGAGACTCCTCAGCTCTGTTTTGCCTTGTTGAAATCCTAGCAGATGACAATCTTAACTTAGCATAAGTGTTTACAAAATCCTCTGGAGGAAAACTCTGGACTTTCCACAGTATAACAGCTTTTTCCCCACTAGCTGACATCTTTTCCAGTTGGCTAATAGGTATCCATATAAATATAAATATTTGATTAATGAGGTTTATCATGGAGGTAGTCCCAATTTTTAAAGACCTAGTAAAGTACACTAAAGACCTGAAATATTCAAAGCGTTGGACACTTTTCTGACTTAGAAGATTTTCTAGAAACTTCTGCTGCTCCAGAAACAGTGACATGAAGATCGGTTGTCACATTTCAGGTGTGAGAAGGAGCTAAAGGAGAATTCTGGTCTAATAATTAGAAGAGATTTTACCATCCTTTGGGCACAAAGGATTGCATGAAGTTGTGAAGCTCAGGTGTGAGAAGGAGCTAAAGGAGAATTCTGGTCTAATAATTAGAAGAGATTTTACCATCCTTTGGGCACAAAGGATTGCATGAAGTTGTGAAGCTGGGGAGTGCAATGCCAAGGATATGTTCTTTGTGAACTTCTCTGGGGGCAGCTTTTCAGTCGTGTGACCTTGGGAGGCATTTGGGCTATTGGAGGAGGGGAAAATCAATGGTGATGAGAATATAGAGTTTAAGAGTTTGACTTTTTGGTCAAAGTTGCTGTGACCCAGATTTTCAGCTCCTTCTGTATACCTGTCTCCATGAATTAAAAGAGAAGGTGGGGTCATGTGAAGTCTGGATATTCTCTTCCTATACTTGTTTCTTGCTTTCTTGTTTCATCTGCCTTTGGCTGATTCTCTTCCTTCAACCTTGAATGACCTTTATGCTTCTGTTGGCTGAATTCTTCCTTTAAGTTATCAGGCTCAGTAGCCCAGCAAAATCGTTCTTGAACCCTCTGGGAAGAAGTAATCTCTTTCCTTTGAATTCCCATTGCAATATCCACACCTTTCTTATCAGGGCCCATGCCTTGCTTCCTGTCTGACCATATATCATACTTATCCTTTGTGTACTACAGGCTCCTTGAGGGCAGGAAAATTGAGATTTTGTCTTTGTCCCCTCTCAGGTGCCTAGCAGAGAGCACAAGTACTTCTTAATGTACTTGTACTCCCCTTTTAGAAAATAAATTCTGAGAAATTATTCTCCCATTGGAACAATGACTGTTACAGTAAGTCTTTCTCCAACCTCATAGAATTGTGAGGATGTCCTTCTCCTTGAAGGGGTGGGTTTTAAATCACGTGCCTCTCTTTTCCTCAGGTTCCCATAAAGTGAGTCTGTCCTGCTGGTACCATGACCGAGGTTGGGCCAAGATCTCCAACATGACTTTCAGCAATGGAAAACTAATAGTTAACCAAGATGGCTTTTATTACCTGTATGCCAACATTTGCTTTCGACATCATGAAACTTCCGGAAACCTCACTGCGAATTATCTTCAGCTAATGGTGTATGTCACCAAGACCAGCATCAAAATCCCGAGTTCTCATACCCTCATGAAAGGAGGAAGCACCAAATACTGGTCGGGGAATTCTGAATTCCATTTTTACTCCATAAACGTTGGAGGATTTTTTAAGCTACGGTCTGGTGAGAAAATAAGCATTGAGGTATCCAACCCTTCACTACTGGATCCAGATCAAGATGCAACGTACTTTGGGGCTTTTAAAGTTCGAGATATAGATTGAGCCCCATTTTATGAAGCGTTTTCACGTATTTCCTAGGATGTATAGAAAACTTTAAAAACAAGCCAAGAAAGATATATGTAGGTGTGTGAGACTACTAAGAGCTATGACCCACAGGGTACAAGAAGACCCATGCCTTTGACTCTGTAGGGAGCGAATGTATTTACAGCCAATGGGAGATGTTGGACTCAAGGTGTGTTATAATCTAAGGGTTTTCTTACACAGTGGTTTTTAAATTTTGTAATGAATTCCTAGAATTAAAGCAGATTGGAGCAATTATGGTTGCCTTTATGAAAAACTGCCTTTGGGCTATGGGAGGGGTTAATTCTCTGTCTCTAATCCGTGGTTAGGTGCCACGATGCAGCTGAAGTGGAAAGGGTGTCATCTAATTGCAAACTGATGACCATCTGAAGGGTTAAATTCTTTTGAATTGTTACATCATCCTGGAACCTGCAAATAAATACTTTTTCTAATGAGGAGAAAAAAATATATGTATTTTTATATAATATCTAAAGTTATATTTCAGATGTAATGTTTTCTGTGCAAAGTATTGTAAATTATATTTGTGCTATAGTATTTGATTCAAAATATTTAAAAATGTCTTGCTGTTGACATATTTAATGTTTTAAATGTACAGACGTATTTAACTGGTGCACTTTGTAAATCCCCTGGGGAAAACTTGCAGCTAAGGGGAAAAATGTTGTTTGCTAATATCAACTGTATGATACTTCTTCATTCTTTTTAACTTAATAGATTTTTCAGACTTCTCAAGTCTGTTTCCAAAAAATTAAAATGGATGCCTTGAATATTAAGCAGAATGTTGGCCACCAGGTGCCTTTCAAATTTAGAAGCTAATTGACTTTAGAAAGCTGACATTGCCAAAAAGGATACATAATGGGCTACTGGGATCTGTCAAGAGTATTTATATAATTATTGAACAGGTGTTTTTTTCTACAGGTGCTGCAAATTGTAAATTTTTTTCATGGAAAAGTTATCAGTGGCTTATAGCAAAAAAAATTTCCATTTTTAATTTAGTGGAAGTTATTTTATACTATACAATAAAAACATTGCCTTAGAATGTTATTTTTTTTTTGGTATGAAAATAAATTTATAGGAAAACCTGCCTTGTGATTTTGTGCTTCTCTTTTATGTCTGTCTTGCTCTGTGATCCTTTCTCTCCAATATGGTAATGTGGCTTCTGTCTTTCCAAAGGTTACCGGGAGAAATGCAGATTTAATTAAAAATTAGGAACCGATTCAATTAAATTGCTGAACCTCGGAATTTGAAAAATAATTTACAAGGGATTTGTATGCAAGAATGTAGCCAGATAGAACACAGAGGCTTCACCACTCAAAAAAGAAAAGTTTGTTACGCCTATATCGTAAGAAAAAATAGTGCTTTGCACAAGTTCATAAGGCCCTGCAGAACAATCATTTGACCTGGAGGAAACCCTGAACGTTGTATCTCTTACTAGTGAAGAAGCATTAACAGTGGATGGATGCTCGTCCTCATGGAAATTTACGTGAGGGAGCCATCTAGCCCATGTTGATTACTCCACATGAGACAGAAGGAAATGAACAGCTTGGGAAGACACAGGAAGCTATAATTCAAGGCACTTGCCATTTGTGGATAAATGTTTCTTGATGGTTGGAACAGGATAAAAGGAGAAAAATGGCAGAGGTTACAAAGAAAAAAATTGTCAATTCTTTTTTGGGGTGGGACTTGGTCATTGACCAAAATACACCTATTGTTTTCAAACTATCAGTAAATCTGAGGTAGATTCGTACAAAATGTCTGTTACATATCCCAATTGCTGGTCCCAAATATTCTTCGTTTAAGGAAAAATTAACTTTGAGGGACCACTGGAGAATTTCTCTACTCTCCACTGACACAAAATCTTGTTACATAGAGAGCCTTATTAGCTACCCTGGCTTCTAGAATATGAGTCTATCATTTCCAAAGGTGAATAACATTCATTCATTCATTTGCTTCTTTGCTGCACATTATTTATTGAGCATCAACTATGTGCTAGGCACTGTACCAGGCACTGGGGATACTATGGCACTCCTCTTGCCCTGCAGGAAACTTCATTTCAGTGGGGAGCCAGCCTAGTAAGAGTGTGGTAATCTCCAAGTCTTGGGCATCTATAGAATGCTGTAGGAACAGAAAGGAGACCATTGAACCCAATAATGGGGATCACAGAAGGTCTAGAAATGAAATCAAAACTGGATAGGAGGTGGGCTGAATATCCATTCCCACTTTTAACTTAGAGGCAACTAACTTGCAGTCTCTCAGAAATGAGCTAAAACTCAAGGCCTAGGGATGGAAAAAACCTGGAATCTAGTAAGAAAATACATGGTGGCACTAGCCAGACTGGAGAACTAACATGGTGGATGGTCTGCCATGCTAAGAGAGATCCTCTAGAGAAGACCTTGAATATTCAGCCTGACTGTAATGTGAATTTCGTGTATGTTGACAACCTGATAGGTCAGAGATATTTAGAGCTTCGCTGGAATGAATCTATGACAATGAAATGTTGGTGTGAACTGGCCTGTGCCTTGAAGGAGGCAACTGTAGCAAATGGATATGCCAGGAGGTCTGGGAAAGGCTTGTTCTCTTTTCTAGTGACACTCAAGGCTTTCCAGGATCTGAATAGCAGAATCCAAAACAGGATCCAAACCCTACTTTTCCCACTCACATGCTACTTTTTACTCCTGCTTTTTCTTCTCACTCACCCCCTTTTCCACTTCCACTCTTGAGTGTTTCAATCCTGTTTTTTTTTCTTTTCCCCTAATGCCTGGCTCTTGCCTCCGAGGACCATTTAGTTTCTCCGATGGCCCTCGTGGAACAGAAGGCTGCTGCATCTGATGGTAATAGTACCCGACCGTGTCAGCACTCAGCACAGTGAAGTGAAGGTTGAGGAGTGACAAAATATGTCAGGAAACCAACACATACTGGATGCTAGGGCAAATGGAACTGTTTGCTTATTTTACCTACTCCATTTCAATCTTCTTCCCAACACCTGCCACATCTGAAGCAAGGGAAGGGTGCCAAATTTGAAGTCATCTCTCTTCTTGAGTCGGTTTTGACAGCTATACCAGGTCCATGAATCCTTGCATCTTCCCAAAACACTACATGCGCAGCCATCCTTGTCTAGCAAATTTGCTTTCCTCCCTTTCCTCCTGCTTCCTTTTGTCTCATTCATCTCCATCAGGCCATCCTAGAGAACTAACCAGAGAAGATCCATTTCCCCAGTGACTTAGGTGGGAACCTAAGCACCTCACACTCCATCCTCTCTCTGGGTGTATAATTATCAATGTGGCCTGGGGTAGAGGTAGCGGCCTGGGGTCATACGTACGCATTTTAGGGACCCAACTTTGACTCAACCTGCAGTTCCACGTTTAGCCTGTGGAGTCACTGGGGGGCCCTCCAAGCGCGTGCTGGCTTCAGGCTTGGCTTTGTTAATGGATTCTCTAGCTTCCTTGCAATGAAATTGATATATGTCCCCCAGTAGTTGCATTTATAAATGCTAATTAGTTATTGAGTCACATTATTATGACTTAGCCTTGTGTCCCTTTGTACAATAAAAAATTTGTACACAGTGAGTGTTAGATGTTAGCTATAAAACAAAAATCTATCCTTTTGATTAATAATATTTTATGATACTGCTACTCTTCTAGTCTTGTATTTTAAAAATTCTGTTTCCTAATCATCTACCCTCACCTCCCTTCTCCTTTGCTGACTGATTTTTTTCTGTTGTTACTGCATCTTGACCAGTGCTCTGGCTATTTGCAGTGACAAGCTCTTTGATATTATCAGATGTGGACCACTTACAACATTATTCATATGCTACTGGCTTTCCATATCTGTAGAAAAATCCTGTAGAATCATCTGCTTTGAAAATTCAAAGAGGTAGCCCTTTCCGTTGGCAAAGGAATGAGCTAGGGGTCACTTGCTCCGTTTGTAGCAGCCAGAGCTAAGATACCGGGGATCAGGGCTGGTTTCAGAGACAAGAAGTTCTCCCGATAAAAGATAATAGATATTTCAATCTCCCTTATCAGGGTCTTAAAATCAAGGGATGTCATTCTCTTGGGAAAAATCCATTTTCTTCCTTTTCCTATGGATTCTGAAGAAGCTGTGTTGCCTCAAAAGACTGATCTCAACAATCCCACGTTGGTGGAATGAAAGTACCTCATGAGACATGAACATCTTTTGGAAGAAGGATCGCAGATTTGGGCATCAGCCAGATTCAGGCTTGGAATCTGAGCTCTGCTGCCTGGTAACCCTGGGCAGATAGCCACCATTTGGATTTCAGTTTCCTTTCTTGTAAAGCAGGAGTCTCTCTGTCTGTGTTGAAGAGTTGTGAGGATTAGCAATGGGAGGTGCTCAAACAGGAGCCACTGTTTTTAACCTCTCATCCCATTTGCTACATCCTGAGTCCCAGGTCATGCACACAGTTTGTCCACTTTTTCTCTAGCTGCCCGGCACTGCCTGTGTTGAGCAAAGCACTATGCTCTGAGTTGCGGGGGACACCAGGAGAGAGATGGTATTAATTTCCTGGGGCTGCAGGATGGTCACATGGCTGGTGGCAGGAAGGGCAGGAGGGTTGAGAGATCAGAACTGTACCTGTGACCCTGAAATCTTTGGTAAGTTACCAGCATCCTCATGTGTTTGTTGTTATTGCATTTCTGGTGGGAGCCAGTGGAAGGACAGCATTTGCCCAAACACTGTGAGATGCAGAACAGAGCACCCTGCAGAAGCAGAAAAGGAGAGAAGTGCGGGGCCACAGCCATGACCTTGGGGTGGAGGTGCTTTGAGGCAGGGTCCTTGAACCTTCTCTGGGTGGGGAAACCTGTGCTGAGGACACTTGTTCAGGTTTAAGATGGAGTATTCAAATTTAGAAGGAAGACATCCTAGACCCTAATAAGTAAAAGGAGAAAAGTTCACACACAACTCTAGGGAAAGCACAAATAATAAATGAGACTTACCAAGAATGTCCAAGTGAGGAAACATGTCATGAAATAGGCAAGGGGCATCTAGAGGAGTTTACCTAAATCCCAAAGTGCAGAGAGACACTGCAGCAGAGGAAGAAAGAGACGCCCACAGCGTGTCAGGTCTACACTAGAAACAGAAGCGGCACCTTCCATTGCCTTCTCTTCTACAAAATCACCAAATAGGTGGCCCATAATCCAAAAGGCAAGTCCCATCCCCTACTAGGCCCAAGTCAATAGTTAGGGAGCCGCGAGGAGTGTCTGGCCTATGGGAATGAAATAGGAAAGCAACTTGTGGGTGAGAATCCATGTTGGTTCAGGGATGAGTAGTGTGTGACCAAAGGCTCAAGCAGGGGTTCAATTCTGAAAGAAGACTGGCAGGATACCCAGAAGTGGGTCCGGCCCCAGCCATCTGGAGGTATGGGCGGTGCCTGCTGCCAAGACATGGGGGAGCCCTAGGCTGGGTAGGAACCCCAGTGTCCATGTTCCTGGGAGAACTGGCCTGACAGGCTGGTGGGCTTCCTTTTGGGAAAGGTCAGGAAGCTTCCATGCAATCTTGACCTAGAAACCGCTAGAGGCTGTTACCCTCCGTATTAGTGTCCTGGAGCTGCTGGACAAATGGCCACAGACTCGGTGGCTTAAAACAAAAAAAACTTATTCCCACAGTTCTGGAGCCAGAAATCTAAAAGCAAAGCCTGGGCAGGGCTGCTCTTGCTCTGGTAGATCTAGGGGAGACTCCTTTCTTGCTTCTACCAGCTGCTGGTGGCTCCAAGAGTCCCCTATGGCTGTTTCACATCAGTCTCTGACTCTGTCTTCCCTTGGCCTTCTCCCCATCTCCCCATGTCTCCTTTCCTTCTGTTTCTTATAAGGACAACTGTCATTGGATTTAGGGCCTGCCTGGATAATCCAGGAAGATCTCTCAAGATCCTTAATTACATCTGCAATGACCTGTTTCCTAAATAAGGTGTCATCCAGAGATTCTAGGGGCTAGGATGTAGACGGGTCTTCGGGGGGCCACCATTCAACTTATTAAACTTTCCAAATCCCAACCATTAATTGGACCAGCCACCCTGGTATCCTCCTTTCGGCGGCGATGGCTTCCAGGGAAGAGGCTGGGACTGGGGAAACTGTAAGTAAAAGAATGGGGCTTCCCTGGTGGCGCAGTGGTTAAGAATCCGCCTGCCAATGCAGGGGACACGGGTTCGAGCCCTGGTCCGGGAAGATCCCACATGCTGTGGTGCAACTAAGCCCGTGCACCACAACTACTGAGCCTGCGTGAGCTCTAGAGCCCGCGAGGCACAACTACTGAAGCCCGCGTGCCTAGAGCCTGTGCTCCATGACAAGAGAAGCCACCACAATGAGAAGCCTGTGCACTGCAACTAGAGAAAGCCCGTGCACAGCAACGAAGACCCAACGCAGCCAAAAATAAATAAATAAATAATTTAAAAAAAAAAAAGAATGAATGATCCAAAAATCCCTCAATCTGCGACTTGCATGGAGACAGATCCCAGAGGGAACAGACAAATATGAGACTGTTGCTGTGTTACGGAGATGGAATTAGGGATATTTTCTTCATTTCAAAATTTTCCTGTTATGACACTACCATTGAATTCAATCATAAAGAGCATTAAAGCTGATCTTTTCAATAGAGAAACGACATTGAAGCTTTTGGTGCTAAATAAGCCTAGAGCTCCATGATGTAAGCCTGTGTGCTATTTTTTTTTTAATTGAAGAATAGTTAATTTACAGTGTTGTGTTAGTTTCAAGTGTGCAGCAAAGTGATTCAGTTATGCATACATACAAACATACATACATATATATACATATATATATTCTTTTTCAGCTTCTTTTCCATTATAGGTTATTACAAGATATTGAATATATTTCCCCGTGCTATACAGTAGGTCCTTGTTGTTTATTTCATATATAGTAGTGTGTATATGTTAATCCCAAACTCTTAATTTATCCACCCTCCACCCCGCTATCCCCTTTGGAAACCATAAGTTTGTTTTCTATGTCTGTGAGCATATTTCTGTTTTGTAAATAAGTTCATTTGTATCAATTTTTTTTAGATTCCACATATAAGTGATATTATATGATATTTATCTTTCTCTTTCTGACTTACTTCACTTAATATGATAATATCTAGGTCCATGGACCTGTGATTTTGAAATGGAATACCCTAGAAGCATGGGGAAAGTGTGTTTTAGAATGAGAAGAAGTGACCTCTCCCCAGTGTTGAAATTAGGAACAGGAACGGGCTTATCATCCAACATTCCCTCATTCTCTTCTGATACACGTTTTTCCACCATTCTCCTGATTTTAGAAGACAAGATGAGGAAGCAGCACAGTTTCAAAGAAGAATCTTTTCCTGAATGTGTTAAACCCAAGAGGCTCCGAGTTAAATTTTTAAAGATGACTTGACAACTTGTTCACCTTGTTTTCTGCCCTCAACAAGGGACTAAGCTTGACAGACAGAGACAAGTTAATTGAAATGTCCCCTTAGCTGGCAAGCTCCTTGGGTAAAGATGGAAAGATGGCGTCCTTGTGGCACGGCTGTTTAATAAGGTGTGTGGGTTGTGTTTTTTTTTTTTTTAACTAGATTGTTAAAAGGAACTCAACAAGTCAGCTGAACACTTTTGTTTGTGACATAATAAGGATTGGTGATAAAGGCAATAAAGGCGTTTGTTAAAAACAGAAACTTCAGTGTTTCAGAACCTAGGAATTTTTATTTAAGTCTGAAATATTGGCCCATAGAAGTCCAAACCTGCAAGCTATGGTGTCTATAGAGCATCTACTGGCCTGAAAAGAGGGTTCGGCTTCTGGCCCTATACCGTTGCAAAAATTCTGCTTTTCCATCAGTAAAGGCTGGCTAAAGGGAGGAAAACAGGCAAACATGGGTAGAAAAACCTTTCTTCTTCTTCTTCCTTTTTAAAAATAAATTTATTTATTTATTTATTTATTTTTGGCTGCGTTGGATCTTCGTTGCTGAGCACAGGGTTTCTCTAGGTGTGGCCAGTGGGCGCTACTCTTCATTGCGGTGCACGGGCTTCTCATTGCAGTGGCTTCTCTTGTTGCAGAGCACGGGCTCTAGGCGCACGGGCTTCAATAGTTGTGGCACATGGGCTCAGTAGTTGTGGCACACGGGCTTAGTTGCTCCGTGACATGTGAGATCTTCCCGGACCAGGGATTGAACCCATGTCCCCTGCATTGTCAGGTAGATTCTTAACCACTGTGCCACCAGGGAAGTCCCAGAAAACCTTTCTTATCTGTGCTTCACAATAAAATCCTTTGAAATTTGTTGTGCACTGTTAATATCATAGCCTTTAAATTATTTTTAAAAAGCCATAATATGACATAATCTTGTTTCTATAGGGGGCTTAGGGAGATTTCTGTGGTTATTGGTACCCCTGGAAGGAATGAGTCATTCAATGTCCTGGGTCTCCCAGAATGCAGGTCCTGACCCAGAAGTGGTAGACCAATTTAGGCCACTTAAAAATAATATTTTAAAATATCGGTTCAAGATTTATTTAAGAGAGAAGAGTGATGAATATGTAAAGGCAGAGAAGGGAGCTGCTGGTGGCAATATTAAGCCTCCTTTTGGCTGTCCTGAACAGTTCAGATCTGGCCCAAACTTGCATATCACTCAGTAAAAGGACTCCTGAAGTTCATCAGAACCCCCGTAAATAGCACAGCAGCTCCCTTTCATTAGAGGAACACACCCCTTAGGAGCCAAATCTCTACGGATGCCCCAGCGGACAAACATGAAGTCCTTCCTGGCACACAGAGAAGTAAATATACCCTTTTCATCTCTATCTTCTTACATTTCAAGTGCCCCAGCCATGAGCCCCTCCAGCCCACCCAATTTGGCTCTGTAAAATGTACACTGCAGTCACCAGTCTTCCCCCCCCCAAAAAAATTTCCCTTCTTATCCCAGAAAAGGGCTTATGAACTATAGTACATCCAACTGTCAAAAATCAAGTCTATTAATGCATTTTCATGCATTTTTCTTTGCCTTGATCAATGATTAAGAAATACCTGCATTTGTTTCTTCTCTTTTACCAAATCCATGCCAGCATTAGTCCCATGGTTAAAAATTGTGAATCGGGCAATAGTAAGACATGTTTCTTTTCAGGTTCTGAGAGCCTCCTATATATTGAACATTATGCTAGGCTATTTTCATACATAATCTATTATAATCCTCACTACAATTCAATGTAATGACTGTTAGAATCCCATTTTATAGACTCGTAAATAATAAGTGACATCTGGAGTGCGTGTGTGTGTGTGTGTCTGTGTGTTTGGGATTTGAATGTGAAAATGTAGTAGGCTTTTTTTGGCACTCCTGCAGTCACAGACAATGTGACTGCTGTCATTCCTTCTACCTGAAATGTCCTGCCACTTCTCCCCTGACCAGATTCTCACCATCCTTCAAGACCTTGTGTAAGCCCCACATTCCCCATGAATCCATCAGTCATCTTTTCCTTGTGAATTCCTATTGTTCTCTGTGGTTGTGTGTGCGTGTGTGTGTGTGTGTGTGTGTGTGGTACGTGTGTCTATTCTAGTGATTCTGCTTCTCTCCTTTTAACCTTGACTGATATACATACTCTCCAAGTCAACTAACGTGAGTATCCAGTCTAATAATTCATTCATTTAACCAAGAGTTATTTAGCACTGTTCTTTGTGTTTTAACCAAATCTAAGGCTCAGTTATCTCTTGCCTCTTACCACTTTTTTTTTTTTTATAGCTACTTTATTTATTAATTTATTATTTATTTTTGGCTGTGTTGGGTCTTCGGTTCGTGCGAGGGCTTTCTCTAGTTGCGGCAAGTGGGGGCCACTCTTCATCGCGGTGCGGGGACCGCTCTTCATCACGGTGCGCGGGCCTTTCACTATAGCGGCCCCTCCCGTTGCGGGGCACAGGCTCCAGACGCGCAGGCTCAGTAGTTGTGGCTCACGGGCCCAGCTGCTCCGTGGCATGTGGGATCTTCCCAGACCAGGGTTCGAACCCGTGTCCCCTGCATTAGCAGGCAGATTCTCAACCACTGCGCCACCAGGGAAGCCCCTCTTACCACTTTTGATTGTCTCCTAAGTCGTGGTCATGCCTTCCAAGAGGGGTGTGAGCTGCTTCAGTACCAGGGAGGCTGTTCTCTGTGCTTCTCTTGTACTCCCAAATGTGCCAAGCAGATAAGGGAGGGGGGCAGGTGAAAAGAACTTGATACAGGCTTGTTGAGTACATGATTGATGCATTCACCTGTGTCCTCTGTCAGTCGTAAGCATCCACAGCCCAACTTGTGTGTGTAGCTCTTAAGAGCCCCTTGAATTTTGGCCCCAACTTCCTGCTGAGGCTACACAGAATGGGGTGAGTTGTGGGAGGGGGAATGGAACCAATGGGGCCACGTTTATGTGTTTTTTTTCAGGTGTAGTGCCTTCCGTCAAATCCCATGGCAGGGAGACACAACAGAGTGGAAAGCAGAGCAAATTTCATGTTTTGAGATCAGAGAGCTGGTCTTGTCCCTGTGATAACTGTCTCAAATTTTGGATCAGACACTTAATCTTTCTGTAGTTTACCTTCTATATTCAAAAAATTAAAATATTTGGGTTGGCCAAAAAGTGCCTTAGGTTTTTTAGTAAAAATAAAAGACACATTTTTCATTTTCACCAAGAACTGTATTGAACAACGTATTCATCCTTTTGTTCCACTACCTTCTGCCATTTTTCAGGCAACTTCATAATTCCATCTTCCCAAAACTTTTTATCTTTTTGAGCAAAGAACTGTTCCAGGTGCCTTTTATAGTCTTCCAGGGAATTGACATTTTTTCCATTAAGAGAATTTTTTAAAGACTGAAACAAATGGAAATCCGAAGGTGCAATGTCTGGTGAATACAGCGGATGAATGAAGACTTCCCAGCCAAGCTGTAACAGTTTTTGCCTGGTCATCAAAGAAACTTGCAGTCTTGCGTTATCCTGATGGACAATTATGTGTTTTCTGTTGACTAATTCTGGATGCTTTTCGTCAAGTGCTGCTTTCAGTTGGTCTAACTGGGAGCAGTACTTGTTGGAATTAATTATTTGGTTTTCTGGAAGGAGCTCATGTTGAGGACTCCCTTCCAATCCCGCCATATAAACAACATCACCTTCTTTGGATGAAGACCGGCCTTTGATGTGATTGGTGGTGGTTCATTTCGCTTGCCCATGATCTCTTCCGTTCCACATTATTGTACAGTATACAGTTTTCATCGCGTGTCACAATTTGTTTTAAAAACAGAACGTTTTCATTACGTTTAAGTAGAGAATCGCATGAGGAAATATGGTCAAGAAGGTTTTCTTCGCTTAAGGAACCCAAACATCAAAGCGAATGACATAACCAAGCTGGTGCAAATGATTTTTAACGCTTGATTTGGATATTTTGAGTATGTCAGCTATCTCCTGCGTGGTATAACACTGACTGTTCTCAATTAATGTCTCAATTTGATCGCTATCAACTTCAACTGGTCTACCCGGCCGTGGGGCATCGTCCAGTGAGAAATCTCCAGCACGAAATTTAGCAAACCACTTTGACACGTTCAATCAGTCACAGCACCTTCTCCATACACTGCACAAATCTTTTTGTGCGTTTCAGTTGCGTTTTTACCTTTCTTGAAATAATAAAGCATAATATGCTGAAAATGTTGCTTTTTTTTCTTTCATCTTCAATATTAAAAAGGCTACACAGATTTCACCAATTTTGATGTCTTTTAAAATGCATGCTGATATGACAGCTGTCACATACAATCTAACAAAATTGTTTCAAATTAAGTTAAAGACAACTAAGTGCTACTAGAGCTATCTTACAGAACAAACCGAAAGAACCTTTTGACCAACGGATAATAATAGCCACTTCACCTACCTTGCGTTTTTGAGAGTTCAAGTAAAACAAATGTGCAATCGTGTCAAAGGGAATAAATTATACTATGGGTTGAATCATGTCATAATTCTTGAAGGCAGTCTGACCAGTTACTCAACTGGACCTGATTGGCATCTAGGAGCTGTCCTGAAGTCCAGCTCATCTTCACCCCCTTTGGTACCATCTCCCAACCAGAAATCATTTCTGGGGAAGATTTTAGGGGTCCATTGGATCAATTCATGTGCTGGTCTCTATGTTGACCCATATCTTCAAATGAATTCTATTTTGATTTGACATTTCAAGTGGTTTTTCTCCTGTTGAGCTCTGGTTTCACATCCCAGAGGCTGAGCTCATCTCTTTCCAACTTTCCTTTTTCTAAAGGAAAGAAGAGAAAGGAGGAAAGGCAGAAAGGGAGTGCATTGTCATCATAGTTACAATGGATCACTTTCTCGTTCCTGCAGGCAAAGTAAAAATGTCCTTGAAGTAGCAACGAATTAGAGTCTCAGGACCAAATCCATCTTCTCCTCCCCATCCACCAAGCACTTCTATACTTCTCGCTCTCAGCCTGGGGGAGCTGATCAGCCTTGCGGTAAAAATGAGGGGAGTCCATGGAGATGGCATCTGAGATAATTCTTCATTTTTTAAAAAAATGATTCTTTAGGGACTTCCCTAGCAGTCCAGTGGTTAAGACTCTGTGCTTCTACTGCAGGGGGCGCAGGTTCAATCCCTGGTCGGGGAACTAAGATCCTGCATGGTGTGCGTGGCATGGCCAAATTTAAAAAAAAAAAAATAGAGCATTTAAAGACCACCTCCATCTAAAATCCTCACAGCCTAGAGTGTCTAGCACTTAATAAGGACTCAATAAAATACAGAACAAAATTTAAGCCAAGTTTTAGAAAAATAAAAAGTCTTAGAGAGGATCTCCGAGAGATATGTGTTACAGTAGAAGGAAAATTCCCCAATAAAAAGAATGGTTCATAAGGAGAAGCATTTCAGACAGCAAGGGTTGGTTAGAAAAGAGATATTTTGGGGGGTGTGCATATGTGTGTTGTGTCCATGTGTATTTGGAAAGTATAACTCAGGATGCTTTTATCTGTAAGTAAGAGAGTCACCCTCAAAGTGACTTAAACAAACAATGGGGGAATTAGGAAATTGTTTTTTTTGCATAACAAGAAATCCAGCAGACGATCAGGCTACAGGTATAATATGTCAAGGCTCCAGGTCTGCTTCTTACTGTTCCCTTTGATCTGTTCTCCTTCATGTGTTGGCTTCACCCTCTTGGTGTTAGCAAAATGGTCACAGTAGTTCCGGGCATCAAATCCGGATACAACAATGTTGAGAGGAAAAAATAATAAGCACGGCTAGCCCAGTCTCAGCCAGTGCCCTTGAGGGGCTTCCAGCAGTGAAGGGAGTAAGTTTTGCAATTCCCATAAGCCGGCTCCTAGCTAGAAGCCAGACGAGAGCAGAGCGAGCTGTATGCCCAGCTTCTGGAAAGCCATGTTGATAAGGATTTTTTATACCACTTCTGTGTACAGAAGGCAAACTGGAGGATTTCTCTGCAGCAAAACCCCATTGAGCACTAATCCACTCACAGCTGTGTGACCTTCACCTGAACCTTTCCCTCCGTGCTTACTTGGCTTAAAAGTAATGCTTTGGGGCTGGATTTCCAGCACGCACACATTTTTTTCTGAAATCTGAAATCCCCCTTAAATGTCCTGCTCTAGCCAATACACTAAGGATGTAATATGGAAGCTGTCTGTTCTTTTAACATGAGCCCTTCCTGGCTTGCTAGAGGCTTGTTCTTCCAAACCTGTTTGGCTGCTCAGAACATGAGATCAGTAGTCATTTTGAGTTCTGAGATGACTTAACAATTGCTTTGGATCAACTGCACGACTGGCCCAAATGACTGCAAAA
Source organism: Balaenoptera borealis (assembly GCF_965194805.1). Classification (NCBI taxonomy): domain Eukaryota; kingdom Metazoa; phylum Chordata; class Mammalia; order Artiodactyla; family Balaenopteridae; genus Balaenoptera; species Balaenoptera borealis. The sequence goes on along the minus strand of NC_138877.1, from coordinate 25,186,219 downwards.
ATTGGTCGTTCAGATGATGGAGAAACATGTTTCAACTGAACAACAGTCGAATTTGTGTCAGCCAGTTGATGCGGCCAAAGCCCAGTCTGCTCTTCCTACCCGACCCCCACCTCTGCTGGCTCCCAATCCCACTTCACAGTCCTCTCTTGACAGGACGATTTTCTAAAACATAGTCACAGTCATGTCACTCACTGGAGCCGTACATCATTTCTCAATGCCAACAGACTACGTGCAAAACATCTACTGGCATCAACCTCTTTTTGCAAGCTTTTCTCCTGAAACCTCTGTCCCCTGGCCTCTACAGGCTATGCTCCAGTCACACCAAAACACCACCTGTTGGGAATTCCCTGGCGGTCCAGTGGTTAGGACTCTGCACTCTCACTGCTAAGGGCCCGGGTTCGATTCCTGGTGGGGAACTAAGATCCCACAAGCCCCGTGGTGTGGCCACAAAACAAAAAAATGAAAAAAACCAAAATACCATCTGTTACTTCATTGGCTACACATGCCCTTCACACATCTGAGACTGTGCCCGCTGTTCTGGGTGGGCTTTCCCCCTCTCTGCCTCATATCTGTCCCTTATCCTTGAATGTACAGCTCCAACATCATCTTTTGCATGAAACTTTCTTTATTCTCATGACCGTCAGCCAGTTGGTCCCTTCTTTGGGCCCCTGTGGTGTTTTGGTTTAGTGCTCAAAGATTAAATTGTAATTATTTACTTACTGTTTGTTCCCCTCACTAGAGCAGGGACTTTTTTTTAATTCATCTTTGTGGGCATGGTACCCAGCCCGATGAACAGCAACTAGGGGCTGCCCAAGGAATATTTAATGAGGAAAGGAAGAGAGGAAGGAAGGGAGGGAGGGAGCAGGAATGAAGGAAGCTGGTCAACTTGCTGTCCTAAATCCTAGTACTCCTCATCCCCCTCTCAGGTCTTATCTCTGGCCAAGAATACAAATGAAGATTGAAGGTAATGAAAAGATCTGAAGGTAGCATCTGGAGGGTGTCTAGCTGCCCCAGGGAGCTCTTCAATGGCCAGCCTAAACAGCGCGAGCAACAGCCTTCTCTCTGTGGAACAGATGCTCCTCACTCGGCAAATGTTATACTGAGAGTCTTTTCCGTGCCAGTCATGTGCCAAGTGCCATTAAAAAAGAAAAGAATTAGACATGGCCTTCAGTGGTCTACAATTTAGTTATCTCAGTCTTCTCTTCTGGGTACCTCAGATTTCATCACCCTCTTTTCTCACCTCAAAAACTTTCCCTGCTCTTTAGTTCTCTGTTGTTTCTAAACCTTGGATGTCACTGCACAAGGTCCCGAGAATGCCCCGATTTTCACATCTCACTGAACCTGAATGCAGAAGTCAGATGATTGGCCTCTTTTTGTTTCTCTGGGCTTTCCTTTGCAAATCTGCTTTTCACAGTATTCTCTCTCTCCTCTCTTTCTATGACTCCAATTTCACGTATATTAGACCTTTCACTCTTTCCATGTGCATCTCACACTCTCTTCTGCACTTTCCATCATTTTTGATCTCCATGCTTCAGTCTGGGTATTTTCTACTGATCTGTTTTCCAGCTCACTAATCCTAGCCTTTACTGTGTCTTATTGCTGCTAATTCCTTTTAATGTATAGATTTCAATTATTGTATTCTTTAGTTCTAGAATTTCTTTTTTTATATAAATTTATTTATTTTATTTTATTTATTTTTGGCTGTGTTGGGTCTTCATTGCTGCGTGTGGGTTTTCTCTAGTTGCTGCGAGCAGGGGTTACTCTTCATTGTGTGCGTTGGCTTCTCATTGCGGTGGCTTCTCTTGTTGCAGAGCGCGGGCTCAAGGCGAGTGGGCCTCAGTAGTTGCAGCGTGTGGGCTCAGTAGTTGCAGAACGCAGGCTCTAGAGTGCAGGGTCAGTAGTTGTGGTGCACGGGTTTAGTTGCTCTGCAGCATGTGGGATCTTCCTGGACCAGGGCTCGAATCCGAGCTCCCTGCATTGGCAGGCAGATTTTTAACCACTGTGCCACCAGGGAAGTCCCAGTTCTAGAACTTCTATTTGATTTTTTTTCATAAGTAGTTTTTCGCTGAACTTCTCCCTTTTGTCATCTACTTTTGAACTGATTAATCTGTGTTTGATATGTTTGATAACTTCAATATTTGTGTCATTGTTCTGATTATTATTGCTACATAACAAACCACCCCAAAACTTAATGGTTGCATAAAGCAACCATTTGGCTGGAATCATCTAGAGACATCTTCCCTCATGGCTGGCAGTTGATGCTGTTGGCTAGAGGTGCTTTCTACCACGGCTGCCTCAGGGTGGTTGAATTTCCTACATGGTGCCACTTTAGAAGCTAAATAAAGATTATGGGGACGAGGGGGTGGGAAAGTAAGAGTGTGGGGAGAACAGTCAGAACGTTGTTGCTGCAGGGTCAGATTTCAGCATCCAAAATACTGACGTTCAAAGACGGTAAGGACACATGGGCACACACCTCATTCCACCCCCATGCCAAGCTGCAAAAAAAAGTGAAAGATTGTATTGTAACAATAATTATATATTATCACATTATGATAATTAACATTTATTGAGAGATTACCAGGTACCATTAAGCCTAACATTCCCACAAAATAATTGCCACCAACAGATGAATGGATAAAGAAGATGTGGCACATATATACAATGGAATATTACTCAGCCATACAAAGAAATGAAATTGAGTTATTTGTAGTGAGGTGGATGGACCTAGAGTCCGTCATACAGAGTGAAGTAAGTCAGAAAGAGAAAAACAAATACCGTATGCTAACACATATATATGGAATCTAAAAAACAAAACAAAACAAAATGGTCATGAAGAACCTAGGGGTAAGACGGGAATAAAGACGCAGACCTACTAGAGAATGGACTTGAGGATACGGGGAGGGGGAAGGGTAAGCTGGGACAAAGTGAGAGAGTGGCATGGACATATATACACTACCAAACGTAAAATAGATAGCTAGTGGGAAGCAGCTGCATAGCACAGGGAGATCAGCTCGGTGCTTTGTGACCACCTAGAGGGGTGGGATAGGGAGGGTGGGAGGGAGGGAGATGCAAAAGGGAAGAGATATGGGGATATATATATATATGTGTAACTGATTCACTTTGTTATAAAGCAGAAAATAACACACCATTGTAAAGCAATTATACTCTAATAAAGATGTTTAAAAAAATTGCTATTATTATCCTCACTGTATAGATTTGGAAACGAGGCAAGAAAGGTCAGCAACTTGGCCAAGGGCACACAGTAAGTGGCAAAGCCCCAATTCAAATCCAGGCAGTTATATTTCATAGGCCACTAGGCAACATGGTATTATATACAATACAATGGGCCAGGTATACACTGTCTTCCATTTTCTATCCACATCCTGTCTAAACACCAGGCAACAGCAGTTACTGAGAGCTAAATGCAGCCATTACCTTTAGACTCTAGAGGTCGGGCAGGAATTGGGCTTCACCATCGTTTATTACGTCCTCTAATCAAGGTCCCCAGTGACCACAGTGGGGGGAGGCTGTATCTGGAATTTGGATTTAGTCACAAGATCCAGCTCAAGTCTAGGCTCTGCCATTTGCTAGTTCTGTGACCCTGAACAAGCCATGTGACCTCTCAGTGTAAAGTTTCCTCATTACTAAGATGAAGGTATTAAGACTGTAAATGATGACTATTATCTTCATGACTATGGAACTGGAGGAGAGAAAGAAAGAGTGAACAGGCACAGCCCCACTGCTGGGAGAGGCGTGGAGAGTGGCAGCAACCAGCCAGAGGAAGATAGCATTCAGACATAGACCCCTCTGACCACGACAATACTGAATTAGTAAATAATGTGGTGGAGTGTGTGAGAAGGTGCACAAGGGGACAGGACAAAATGACGATGGGGAAGTTAATCTCCTCTCTCCCCTCCCTGTGCTTGCTGGGGGCAGAGGCCAAGGGCTGAGAGTGAGCTTCTCCTCCTCCCAATCCCACCCGACCCGGTCGCCATAGGATGTCAGTTGCCATAGGGGGTACAGTTGTCTCTGGGGAGGATGGGGTGCAGTTGGGGGCGGGGAGGGGATGGGGACAGGGATGGGAGAGGCAGTGGCAGGTGGGACTGCCAGCGAGCTGACACTCCAAGATCCCAGCTCACGCTCCATTGTTCTAACAGACTTCAGTTGTAAAGCAAGTAATTAAAAGATAAAATTACTAAGAACTTTAAGCCAGTGCTGGCAGAGTCTTAAACCCTTAGGTTGCAGGGCCGCGAAGACCGCACTGGTCTCGGGCTCTGCGCAGCCGCAGTTGGGTGCTAGACTCTGTGCAGCAAAGCCAGGTGGGCTTGGCGGAGGAGGTGGGGTCGGTTCTGCCTGGAGGTCTTCTAAAGGCAACGTCAAATCACAAGTTTGAAAACACAAAGGGTCGTTTTATTCGGTTCCCTGCCTCAGATCTACAGGCTCAGCCTCCTCCGCCCTCCGTTTAGGGAGACCAAGGATGGTCTTTGTTTGCCTTAGTTTTTGCTGACTACCATCTATTGGGAGGAGGGTTTGGATACTGGTGTTCTAGGGCTGAAGTGGTTACGCTAAGTGAAAATAAACACTAATAAATCCTGCCTTCCGCACTGGGGTCACATGCTGGCTTTAGGGAGCCATTTAAATCCATCTATTTTTTTTTTACCGAGGCTTGCAGTGGAGAAGTAACATTATTCACATGTCACAGTTCGACATGCATTTTATTAGACGTAGGACCGCTGAAAAACATCACCCTTCAGCTAGCTTTAACTCCTCTGCTGCCACACAGTTGCTGCTAACTTCACCTTCAGGGAGTGCCTTGTTTAGACAGGGCCACTTTTTTTTTTTTTTTTTGGAACTGATTCATTGTTAAAGATGACTGCTCAAAATAAATTGCTATAGAAATGGGTTGCAATATTTCCAGATATAAGAATCAACTTATATCTGACTATAAGATGCAGCCAATGATATATAATATAAGAGCACAGATATATTGCATCTTGCATAAAATCCCACGGCTGTCTGTAATAGAAGCATTCCTCATACAGTTTAAATTTTATAAACATTGCCTAAGAGTGCATCCCTTATGCATTGTATATTTTATCTAAAATTAATGTTGGCTCTGGGACATGTTAAATTCTTAATTAATTATTAGAATTTGAGGAGGTGTCATTTTATTTGATTATTTCCAGGTTTATTGAGATGTTGACATAACATGTAAGCTTAAAGTGTACAAGATAATGATTTCATACACGTATGTATTGTAAAATTATTACTAGAATTTTTAAAGTTAGTATTATTCTTTGGATGATTCAAATTTCTTAAAAATATGCAGTCAAAATGCATCAAGTTCCTTAAAAAGTCCATATCTTTGGACAGAGAAATTTTATCCTAGAGAAACCAGAATGGAAGGGTACACATATATGTAAAAAGATGTTAACCAAAGAAATATTCTTTACAACTGCAAAATACAGAAAATTACTTAGGTATCTAACATAAGAATGATTACATAAATGATGGTATCAGAAAAACAATATAGTCTCAACATTACAAATGGACTTTGCAGTCGGCCAGGACTGAGTTTGAAACACAGCTCTTTGACTTACTAACTTTGTGAGCCGGAGCAAATTAGTTTTTTCACCTAATGTATTAATTAGCTATTGCTAAATTAAAAACTGCCCCCAAGCTCAGTGGCTTAAGACAACAATCATTAATTATCGTAGCTTCCACATGTGCAGGTTGGCTGGGGTTGGCCTGATGGAGGCTGGGCTGGGCGCCTCAGCTCCCCGCAGGTCGGTATGTCTTGTGGACGCCCTGCTCCATGTGTCCTCCATCCTTCTCTCTGATCCTAGTGGGATTGACAAGCACGCTCTTCACGTGGTGCTAGAAGAGCCACAAAAAGAAAACGCGAAGATGCATAAGACAATGTCACATTGTAATGTCTACCTCATTCTACTGGCGAAAGCAAGTCACATAGACCAAACCTCAAGTCAAGGAGTAGAACAAATCACACAGTGAAGGTTTTGACTCCATGGCAGGAATTCTCAACCTTGGCACTCTTGGCCTTTGGGACCAGATGATCCTTCTTTGTGGGGGGCTGTCCTATGAATCATTTAATGTTCAGCAGCATCCCTGGCCTCTACACACTAGAAGCCCCTCCATAACTGTGACAATCAAAAATGTCTCCAGACATCGACAAATGTTCCCTAGAGGGCAAAACTGGTCCTGGTTGAGAACCACTAGTCTGTAGGGAGAGGTAAAGAGTTAGGTACAGTAATGATATCTGCTCCTGTGAGGATTATAATATTATTGAACTTATACTGATTTCAGAGGATTAAATTAAACTTTTTCTCACTATTCACAATGGCCAAGACATGGAAACAACCTAAATGTCCACTGACAGATGAATGGATAAAGAAGATGTGTAGATGGAATACTACTTGGCCATAAAAAAGAATGAAACAACACCATTTGCAGCAACATGGATGGACCTAGAGATTATCATACTAAGTGAAGTAAGTCAGAAAGAGAAAGACAAATACCATGTGATATCACTTATATGTGGAATCTAAAATATGACACAAATCAACTTATCTATGAAATGGAAACAGATTCACAGACATAGAGAACAGACTTGTGGTTGCCAAGGGGGAGGGGGAGACAGGGGAGGGTTGGATTGGGAATTTGGGACTAGCAGATGCAAACTATTATATATAGAACGGGTAAACAACAAGGTCCTACTGTATAGCACAGGGAACTATATTCAGTATCTTGTGATAAACCATAATGGAAAAGAATACAAAAAAGAATGTATATATGTGTGTAACTGAGTCACTTTGCTGTACAGCAGAAATTAACACAACATTGTAAGTCAACTATACTTCAATAAAATAAACTTAAAAAAAAAGAAGAAGACAAAATCAAATGATCCATCCATAAGGCCCAACATCCTAGTAGAAGGAATTCCTCATGAGAAAAAATTCAATTGCTGCTATTTTAGTATGTTGAATAAATAATGGCTTCTATTATGTAGCCATAGCATAATATAATAGCTATATAATATATAATGAAATATAGCCATATAACATAGTCATTACAAAATGTAGCCACTAAAAATTAGATTTTTGAAGGATTTCTAATATCATGGGAAAATATGTAAATATGTTTTTAAATGAAGAAAAAAGGATGTGAAATTATATATAAATTAAGAGAACAAATTTGTAAATAATATAAAGATAAATGGAAATATAAGTAGTTAGAAAAAGAATAGGTAGATATACAATAAATTGTTAAAAGATGCTTTTCTATTGTGGTATAATTAGGGGTGACTCTCATTTTCTTTACATTTTTCTGATTTTTCCCCAGTATCTCCCAATGAGATCGTATTAATTTTTTTAATTAGAAAATGAGTTTTATCAGCAAACACACATAGTTTAAAACTTGTTTAAGGTGCTCCAACCTGACTCTTCTCTCCTCCCTAAATATTCTGCTAAAACACAAAGAGACCTTTAAAAAATCATTCTATTTACCTTGTTTCTTCAGCAAATGTATTGTTATAGGTGGTCAGTAAATATTTGTGGTTGATGATTTCATTTCTTGCAGTAAAAACCACTTCTAAAGGCAAGAATATATCAAATTGGGGGAGGTTTTTTTCAGCTTGGTTTTTTTTTTAAATTGAATTATAATTGACTTCAATTGAAGTATAATATTATATTAATTTCAAGTATACAACATAAATGACTCAACATTTATATACATTTTGAGATGATCACCACGATGTCTAGTTACCATCTGTCACCATTTAAAGTTCTTATAATATTATTATGTTCCCTATTCTTTATATTACATCACCATGACTTATTTATTTTATAAATGGATGTTTGTGCCTCTTAATCCTCTTCACCTATTTCGCCCATCCCCCACTCCCCTCCTGTCTGGCAACCACGAGTTTGTTCTATGTATTTATGAAGCTGTTTCTATTTTGTTTTGTTTGTTTGTTTTGTTTTTTAGATTCCACATATAAATGAAATTATATGGTATTTGTCTTTCTTTCTCTGGCTTATTTCATTTAGCATAATACCCTTTAGGTCCATCCATGTTGTTGCAAATGGCAAGATCTCATTCATTTTTATGGCTGAGTAATATTCCATTGCACATATATATACCACATTTTTTTTTAAAGATTTTTTTTGACGGGGACCATTTTTAAAGTCTTTATTACAATATTGCTTCTGTTTTATGTTTTGGTTGTTTGGCCATGAGGCATGTGGGGTCCTAGATCCCCGACCAGGGATCGAGCCCACACCCCCTGCATTAGAAGGCAAAGTATTATCCACTGGACTACCAGGGAAGTCCACATACCACATCTTCTTTATCCATTCATCTATTAATGAACACTTCTGTTACTTTCATATATTGGCTATTGTAAATAATGCTGCAGTGAACAAAGGAGTGCATATATCTTTTTGAATTAGTATTTTTGTTTTTTTTGGTGGGGGGGATAGTCAGAAGTGGAATTGCTGGATTGTATGGTAGTTCAATTTTTAATTTTTTGAGGAATCTCCTGTTTTCCTTAGTGGCTGCACCAATTTACATTCCCACCAACAGTTCATGAGGGCTCCCTTTTCTCCACATCCTCACCAACACTTGTTATTTGTTGTCTTCTTGGTAACAGCCATTCTGACAGGTGTAAGGTGATAGCTCATTGTGGTTGTGATATTAAGTTGTATGAGTTCTTTATATATTTTGGATATTAACCCCTTATTTGTTATATGATTCATAAATATCTTCTCCCATTCAGTACGTTGCCTTTTTATTTTGTTGCTGGTTTCCTTTGCTGTGCAAAGCTTTTACATTTGATTTAATCCTGTTTGTTTATTTTTGCTTTTCTTGCCCTTGCCTGAAGAGACAGATCTGAAAAAGTATCACTAAGACCGATGTCCAAGAGCATACTGCCTACGTTGTCTTCTAGGGGTTTTATGGTTTCAGTCTTACATTCAAGTCTTTAATCCATTTTGAGTTTATTTTTGCATATGGTATAAGATAATGGTCCAGATCCATTCTTTTGTATGTAGCTGTCCAGTTCTCCCAACAGCATTTATTGAAGAGACTGTCTTTTCCCCATTGTATATTCTTGCCTCTTTTGTATAGATTATTTAACCATATGTGTGTGGATTCATTTCTGGGCTCTCTATTCTTTTCCACTGACCTCTGTGTCTGTTTTTGTGTCAGTACCATACTGTTTTGAATACTACAGCTTTGTAGTATAGTTTGAACTCAGGAAGCATACCTTCAGTTTTGTTCTTCTTGTCTTTAGCTCTGAAGTGAGCATATAGATGGGTCTTGCGGGTATTTTTTTTGTTTTTTTTTTTTTAATACATTCAGCCACCCTATGTCTCTTGATTGGAACATTTAGTCCATTTACATTTAAAGTATTATTGATCAGTGTGTACTTATTGCCAATTTGTTCATTGTTTTCTGCTTGTTTTTGTAGTTCTTTTCTGTCCTTTCTTCTTCTCTTGCTGTCTTCCTTTGTGATTTGATGACTTTAGTGTTATGTTTGGAGTCCTTTTTCTTTATTTTTCATGTATCTATTATAGGTTTTGGTTTGTGGTTACCATGAGATTCAAGTGTAACAAAATATGTATATAACCATTTATTTTAAGTTGATGGTCACTTAAGTTTGAGTGCACTTCAAAAGCACTATATTTTTACTCACCTCTCCACATTTTACATTTTTGATGTCAGATTTTACATCTTTTTATTTTATACTATTTATAACTAGTATCCCTTGACTAGTTATTGTAGTTGAAATTGATTTTACTATTTTTGTTATTTAACCTTTATAGTAGCATTGTAAGTGGTTGATCCATTACCTTTACTATATGGTTTATTTTACCAGGGAGATTTTTTTCCTTTCATATGTTTTCTTATTTCTAGTTATGGTCTTTTCTTTTCCACTTTAAGAAGTCCATTTAATATTTCTTGTACAGCCTGTTCAGTGGTGATGAACTCCTTTAGCTTTTGCTTGTCTGGGAAACTCTTTATCTCTCCTTCAATTCTGAATGATAACCTTGCTGGGAAGAATAGTTTTGGTTGTAAGATTTTTCCTTTCAGCATTTTAAATATATAATGCCACTCCCTTCTGGCTTGAAAGTTTCTGCAGAAAAATCAGCTGACAGCCTTTGGGGGCTCCTTTGTACATAACTAGTTATTTTTCTCTTGCTGCCTTTAAGATTTTTCTCTTTCTCCTTAACTTTTGACATTTTAATTATAATGTGTGTTGGTGTGAACCTCTTTGGATTTATCTTGTTTAGGTCTCTGTGCTTCCTGGACTTGGATATCTGTTTCCTTTGCTAAGTTAGGGAACTTTTCAGCCATTATTTCCTCAAGTAGACTTTCTGTCCTTTTCTCTCTCTCTCTTCTCCTTCTGGGACCCTATAATGCAAATATTACTATACTTGGTATTGTCCCAGAGATCCCTTAAACTATCCTCATTCTTTTTTTCTTTTTGCTCTTCTGATTGGGTGATTTCCACTACCCTGACTTCAAGATAGCTGACCTGTTTTTCTGCATCATCTAATCTGCTATTGACTTTATCTAGCATATTTTTCATTTCAGTTACTGTATTTTTCACCTCTGATTCATTCTTTTTTTATATTTTCTTTGCCTTTTTTGAAATTCTCACTGTGTTCATTCATTCTTCTCCTGAGTTTGATGAGCATCTTTATGAGCATTACTTTTAACTCTTTATCAGGTAGATTGCTTATCTCCACTTCATCTAGTTCCCCCCCACCCATGGTTATTTTGTTTGGAACATATTCCTCTGTCTTCTTATTTTGCCTAACTCTGTATGTTCGTTTATATGTATTAGATATATCAGCTCAGTCTCCCAATCTTGAAGGAGTGGCCTTATGTAGAAGGTTTCCTGTGGGGTCCAGAAGAGCAATCCCCTCTGGTCATCAGAGCCAGGGACTCCTGGGGTGTTCCCTGCATGGGCTGCATACACCCTCCTATTGTGGAGATGCCACAGTTGGGCATCAGTGGGTGCACCAATAGGTGGGGCTGGCCCCCAGATTGGCAGGCTGGCTTGGCCACAGTTGCTGCAGGTGCCCTGTTGGGCTTGGCTGGCCTGGGTGTGGCTGGCTGTGGGGCCCAGCTACAACCAGGGCAGGTGCACCAGCAGTATGGTTGGCCCCCCAGAATAGGAGCCACTTTGAAGGAGGTGCCATAACTGGTTGAGACCTCCTGCCAGGTGTAGTGAGTGGTAGTCACCATGTAGGGGCATCAGCAGGGGCAGGTCTTCAGGGGAAAGCCAGTGCAGGGTGAGCAGTGCTGGTAAGGTAGATGCCAAACGTCAGCAATTGCACTTGCCAGCAGCAGACCAGCTAGGTCGAGGGAGAATTTTAAAAAATGGTGCCTGCTAGTGCTTCAGTTCCTGGAGAAAGTTCCAACAGATTCCTGCTCCTCCACACTCATTCTAAAGTTAGCCAATGGATCTCCATCACTATAGCCCAGGCATTTGTCAAACTGCTGCCCCTGTGCTGGAACTTGGAGTGAATGATTTTGTGCATGAGCCCCTTCAAGAGTGGAGTCTTGGGTTTCCCACAGCCCTTTGGCTCTTCCAGACATTGGCCCTGCTGGTTTTCTAAGTAAAATGTTATGGGAGCTTATCTTCCCTGTGCAGGTCCCCTGGAGTGGGGTTGCTAATGTGGGACTCCAACCCCTTGCTCCTTAGGGAGGACCTCCGAGTTTGTAATATCCTACACCGCTTGGAGTGAGCATCCAGACTAGACGGGATCTCTGCCCCTCCTACCCATCTTGATGTGGTTTTTCCTCTATATCCTTAGTTGTAGAAGAGCTGTTCTGCTAGTCCTCATGTTCTCAGAGAGTTGTTCTATATGTAATTGCAGTTTTGGTGTGTCTGTGGGAGAGGGTATGCAAGGATCTTCCTACTCTGCTATCTTGATCATGCTCCTCTGGGGGAATTTTTTAAATATAAAAATGCTAGGGGGACTTCCCTCGTGGTCCAGTGGTTAGGACTTTGTGCTCCCAATGCAGGGGGCCCAGGTTCGATCCCTGGTCGGGGAACTAGATCCCACATGCTACAACTAAAGATCCTGCGTGCCACAACAAAGACCTGGCACAGCCAAGTAAATAAATACATATTTTTTTTAAATGGAAAATATTCTACAAAATACGTGCTGCCAAAACATGTCAATAATTTAAAAAAAAATATTAAGTATTGGAGATTATATAGGGAGGCAGATTTACATTCTTAGGCTGGAATTACAAATGGCCACACTTTTTCTCGTAGGAAACTAGTCAATTCTTTATAGTGTTCATATGTAACATTTCCATTTATAAGTATACCTCTCTTAAGTAAATCATCCAGAGATGTATATAAAAACTGTTAAATAAAGATGATCAACACAACAATGTAAAGCAATTATACTCCAATAAAGATGTTTAAAAAAAAAAAAAAAAGATGATCAGCAAAGTATTATGTATTACAGCCCAAATTGGGAAGCAATGTTCAATGATTCATCATTCATGGGTGTGGAATAGCTCTATTTGCAACCTTGTATCCATCTTGCATTTAGTAACAGACCCCTACCACACTAAGTTTTACCGAGGCTAGTGGGTCTCCAACTGATACCGACCAGGGTTCTTGGCCTTCCCCAATCAATAGAAATTGACTAAAGGCCAGACAAGAAATTCAGGCAAGGCTTTATTGGGGTCCCTGTTGCAGCAGGGGGGAACGAGAACAAACAAGAGGTTCCGAGGCTTGCTTGCTCACTGAGGGGGGACAAGCTTGTTCCTTATATGGGGTGAGGGTAGGGGTGTGTCCAGGGATCCAACTGGAGGGTGTTTTGCCCACCCTTTAGGTGGTGTTGAGCGCAGGCGTCATGCTCAGTACCCTGCTTTTGCTCCCAACACCCTGTTTTTGCTCCTGGCTCTTCAGAAGTGGCAGTTGAGTTTTGTTTTTTGTTTTGTCTTTAGTCTTTTGTATCTTTTGGTCCAGAATTTTCCCCAACTGCCTGCACACAGTTAATTTTAGTCCCATAGAGTTTCTTTGTGTTTTGTAGCTCAAGGAGAGGTGTGTCCAGGTGCAAGCTTTGCAGCACTGCAGCAAAGGGTCCCAGGTCCCAGGCCTGTCTCACCACCAGCCTCACAATTGAGATGCGAATAGAAATGACGTGAGCAACTTGAGAGTCACACCCATCAAAAGAAAGGAATCGCTTGCTCTCTACTCACCCCGAGCTGGGGTGCAGGTGTGGTGCTCGTGAGCAAACACAGACCATGTGTCTAGGGCAGGGGTCTAGCAGGTGATGGAACAAAATACAGAAGAGACCTGGGCCCCTGGATGATGTCATAAACAGAGGCACTTTCATGTCCCAAACTCCTTATTTGTGAGAGAAAATTCAATCTGTTTTGCAATACTGTATTTTGGGGTCCTTTGTAACAGTTGCTTAGTGGGAATCATAAAAAAAACATAAATTGGGACCAGAAATAGTATCCTGCAGGGGTAAAAAAAAAAAAGTACACTATATCACTTTCACAATTGTGTGATCTTTTAACAATTGTGTTAAAATGGATCCTTTAACAATGATGGGATGGGCAGCAAGGAAACAGATGTTGCAGGCTGAAAGGCTGATGACCTTTGTCAAACCATGGTAAAACATTGGTAAAACTGGTTCCTATGATAACTTTGAAGACAGGTTACACGCTTACCAGGCCTGCAGCTCTGGGGTAAACGGTGAGACAAAACCAGAATGCTGGTTTCTATTGGCTGCTTTTAGTAGAGAGCGATGAAGTTTGGCAAGATTTGTCAGTTTGCCAGTCAAGACAGAAGGAAATACAGCCTGGATAGGGATGTCCCCTGTGCTTGGGGCTGCCATCTGAAGTGACTAACAGTCTTGTAATTTAGGCCTCATGGAGCTGGAAATTTGAACAGTTTCAGCACCATAAACAGAAAGAGATAAACTGTGTCTCGGAGCCTTTCTCCAGGGCCTGTTGTTAATGCAACCAGAGGAGCCAATCCAATGGCAAATATAGAATTAAGCGTATTGTTGTCTCACCCACGCCTGTTATTTTAAATGGCCTCAATGTTGTTACTGAATTGGAGAGAAAATGGCCCAAGTTTAGAGATGAGTAAACAAATGTGTTCATGAACTTAAGACTGATGCAGACAAGATTGTTGGCTAACCTTACATGTTCATGGAAATGACCAGTAGCAAATAGTCTAGAAAACTGCGAAGAACTTTGAAAGAATTATGTGATCAAAGAAACCACAAACCTGGCCTGCAAAAGCTGTAATTTTCTAGTCCCTAGAGCAACCCCCAGGAGAGCTGTGCATCCCCAAGTAAGGCATGCTCCTCCACACTCACTTTAGTTGTGGCCGCAGAACTTAATGGACAAGCAGAGTCTCTGAGAGGTCAGTGGACAAAAGGACTGTCTCCCAGAGAAGAGAGCTAGTGTCTGTAGATGAAGAAATTTTCTTCCTTGGCTGTGGTGGAGATGTGTCACAGTTCCTGCCCAGTAAGATTTCATCATTCTCAAGAACCATAACGATTTTTTTCTCCCATTCACCCTTTTTCCAAAAAAATTTTTTTTATTGCAGCTATCCTGTTTGACTCCACTGTTGAACACTAAGTATGGGGAAGGTGCCAGAAAACATGCCCATTAGTTAAAAAATTTCCCAGATCTGGGTACCTCCAGCCCTGATGGAGAAGACTTGATGTCACCCAGAAATCTTGAACTCTGAGTTGGATGTAGTAATTGGATGGTTTTTGAGGCTGTCCCCTCGGTGAAGGAGTGAGTATATTCTATATGTGGTTAGCAGGGCACAGATGAGTGATTAGGGGACCTAAGTTTGAGGCTGGCAATTGTTCCCAGTATCCATTTTCTCCTTACGTTTAGTAACAAGCTCTTCCATGCTGGGGTTTTGCAAGACACATGGCTGGGCAATGGGGCACTAACCTTTCCCAGCTTCCCTTATATAAGGAAGTGTAGCCGTGTGGTTGAATTTAGGCAAATGGCAAGTGGGCAGAAAAGAATTAAGCCACTACCAAGGTACATCCTTAAAAGAGGAAGCTGTTGTCTTCCATCTCCACCGTATCTCTTTCCCTTTAGCTGCAACATTATGTGGTGCTGTTGGACCTGCTTCAGTTATGTGGACCAGAGCAATGCTCCGAGGATGTGGGCACAGACCTGGGTCCCTGGACAACCACAGGTGCAGAGTTGCCTAAGCCCCCTGGGAACCCTGTCGACCTCTGCGGCTATCCATGTAAAACAAGAAAGCTTGTATCTTGATGGAACCACTGTATTTTGGGGTCTCTTTGTAATAATAGTTTCAATCTACCCTAAAAACTCAGGGTACAAAAGGAACCCCAAACCAAGATATGCATTATGACCTCACATTTTTTAAAAAATTTTATGTAGGCATAGAAAAAACCTGAAAAGCTAAGTATCAAAACATTTATTTTTCTGGATAGTGATAGTATGAATAACTATATTTTCTTCTTTGTGATTTTCCACTTTGCATAAATATTATTTTTATAATTAAACAGCCACCAATATCAGCTATTTTTTTAAAAGATAAAAGACCACAATCACATGTTTCTTTCCCTCACTCTTAACTACTCATATTTTCTCCAATGGCCACAGCTTTTTCAAAGCTGGAAGCATTAGACTAAAAAAAAAAAAAAAAAAAAAATGCCCCGACTGGAAGCTCTAAGTGCTTTTTCTTATTTTTTAATGCCGTAAGACCTGTTCAACGCTTGGTTAACATCTATCAGAAGACTTCAGATTTCATGGAAAAACTAGAAGAATAATCACCAGCTGATTGCCACAGCTAAAAAATGGCCCTCAGACAGCTGCTAAAGCACCCCAAGACTAACGGAGTGGGCAGTTACAGGGAAGACAAACGGCCTACTGAAAACTTGCCTACGTTTTCTTTCTCTCCAGAAGCCTATTTGGCAAACATGTTTCTCATGCTTTATACATGGTTGTTATGATTGTTTTTGAAAAGCATTTTCATGATCTGCTCAGAATCCTCTTTCTCTCTTCGTCCATCCAACCATCCAATAGATATAACTATTGCAGGTTAAATAATCTCTTTACCCCATCCCCTTCCTTGTGTCTTTACTGCCATGATTCTAGTGTAGGTATCTCTCACTGATGACTGCAACAGCAACTAGCCTCCCTGCCTCGTGTCTTTCCTCTTTTTAGTGCAGACTCTACACCGCAGTCAGAGCTGTCCTTTTAAAAGACATATCTGATCCCATCACTGCTGAACTTAATGGTTTCTATTGCTTTTAAGGTCAAGTCTAATGACTCATAGATCCTTCATGATCCAAGCTGTGCCTACATCTCCAGTCTCCACCCCAGATATGATTCCCCACCCCCTCTGCCCCAGCAAACACACCCTATCTAATACTCAATGATTATGATTTATAATTATATATTATTTATAGTACTTCATATATAATTATATGTATTATAGTAATATAGTATGTATATTAATATATGTTGTAATGTTCATATATGAGCATTATATATTATATATAGGAGTAACATATATAATACTATATAACATATATAGGAGAATTAAGTATAAATATAAAATTCGAGTATTTGATTTTGTTTCGTAACTGTTCTGAAGCCATCATGATCTTTATTTCTTTTATTTTTCTTCCATCCTAAATCCAGAGCCTTGGAACACAACAGGGATTCAATGTTTCTGATTAACCAAGGGTTTGGTATCTTTTCATTTCTTTATACAAAAATAACCCTGAATACTTGTTCTTCCTCAGAATATTTCATCCAGTGAATGTTTTTATTTTATTTTATATTTTTTAACATCTTTATTGGAGTATAATTGCTTTACAATGGTGTGTTAGTTTCTGCTTTATAACAAAGTGAATCAGTTATACATATACATATGTTCCCATATCTCTTCCCTCTTGCATCTCCCTCCCTCCCACCCTCCCTATCCCACCCCTCTAGGTGGTCACAAAGCACCGAGCTGATCTCCCTGTGCTATGCGGTTGCTTCCCACTAGCTATCTATTTTACGTTTGGTAGTGTATATATGTCCATGCCACTCTCTCACTTTGTCACAGCTTACCCTTCCCCCTCCCCATATCCTCAAGTCCATTCTCTAGTAGGTCTGTGTCTTTATTCCCGTCTTGCCACTATGTTCTTCATGACCTTTTTTTTTTTTTTTTCCTTAGATTCCATATATATGTGTTAGCATACGGTATTTGTTTTTCTCTTTCTGACTTACTTCACTCTGTATGACAGACTCTAACTCCATCCACCTCACTACAAATAACTCAATCTCATTTCTTTTTATGGCTGAGTAATATTCCATTGTATATATGTGCCACACTTTCTTTATCCATTCATCTGATGATGGACACTTAGGTTGCTTCCATGTCCTGGCTATTGTAAATAAAGCTGCAATGAACATTTTGGTACATGACTCTTTTTGAATTATGGTTTTCTCAGGGTATACGTCCAGTAGTGGGATTGCTGGGTCGTATGGTAGTTCTATTTTTAGTTTTTTAAGGAACCTCCATACTCTTCTCCATAGTGGCCAGTGAATGTTTTTATTGTCTTGGATTACCACCCGAAACCCAGAGATGTTCTCGCCCAGGAATAGCCCCACTCTATGACTACGATAATAGAACTGCTATCATTTATTGAAGCACTAGGGTCAGGTATTGTGCTAGGTACCGTCCCAGGAACTCAGTATGTGTTATCACTATACAGTAATGCCCCCGATCCACAGTGTCGGTTAGTCACAGTCAACCGAGGTCCAAAAATACTAAATGAGAAATTCCAGAAATGAACTATTCATAAGTTCTGAATTGCCGCCATTTTGAGTAGCATGATGAAATCTCACTTCATCCCACTCCGGACGTGACTCATCCCTCTTCCAGCGTATCCTGCCCTTTAGTCACCTAGTAGCCACATTGGTTCCCAGATTGTGTTGGTATCGTAGTGCTTGTGTTTGAGTAACCCTTATTTTACTTAACAATGGTCCCGAAGCAAAAAAACAGCAATGCTGACAATTCGGATGAGTCAAAGAGAAGCCATAAGGTGCTTCCTTTAAGTGAAAAGGTGAAAGTTCTCGACTTAATAAGGAAAGAAAAAAAATTGTATGCTGAGGTTACTAAGATCTATGGTAAGAGTGGATCTTCTATCTGTGAAATTGTGAAGAAGAAAAAAGAAATTTGTGCTAGCTTTGCTGTTGCATCTCAAACAACAAAAGATATAACCACAGTGCACGGTAAGTGCTTAGTTAAGATGGGAAAGACATTAAATTTATACAACAAGATATTTTGAGAGAGAGACCACATTCACATAACCTTTATTACAGTCTATTGTTACAATTATTCTATTTTGTTACTATTATTGTTAATCCTTACTGTGCCTAATTTATAAATTAAACCTCATCATAGGTATGTATATGTAGTAAAAAAAAAAAAAAACCCATAGTATATACAGGGTTTAGAACTGTCTGTCGTTTCAAGCATCCACTGGGGGGCTTAGAATGTATCACCCATGGAAAAGGGGGACTAATGCAATCCATTCGTCTCATACATATTCCTGGAGAGCCAGGGAAACAGCATGGTTCTTGTTTCTAAATGAAGAAAAGAAAAATCCTAAAGTTTTCAGTGATTTGCTTGAACTCACTTAGTTGGGAAGAGATGGTAACAGAGAACTACCCAATGCACAAGAGCTTTGCCTGATAAAACCCATCACACTTCACACCCTCACTCACCTGCTCAGTAATCAATAGCTTTGGAGAACTACCCCACTGACATTCATCACACTTGACTCCAAGTTCTGTAACGATCCCACCAGACTTTATTTCCTTCTTTTTTTAAAAGATAAAATAATTGCAATGTAGGGACATTAAATAACTTTAAAGCCACAAAACCACCAGGTTGCAAGAATTCCAAGGTCCTATAATTTAAAGGGCTGTACAGGCATACCTGGATGATGTTGCAGGTTGAGTTCCAAACCACTGCAATAGCGCAAATATTGCAATAAAGTTAGTCACATGAATTTTTTGGTTCCCAGTACATATATAAAAGTTATGTCTACACTATGTTGCAGTCTATTAAGGGTACAATAGCATTATGTTTATACAAACAATGCACACATCTTAATGTAAAAAATGCTTTACTGGTAAAAAATGCTAACCATCATTGGAGCCTTCAGCAAGTCGTAATCTTTTTGCGATAGGAATGTTAAAGATTGCTGATCACAGATCACCATAACAAGTATAATAATAAAGAAAAAGGTTGAAATACTGTGGGAATTACCAAAATGTGACACAGAGACATGAAGTGAGCAAATACTGTTGGAAAAATGACACCGATAGACTTGCTCAGTGCAGGGTTGCCACAAATCTTCAATTTGTAAAAAACGCAGTATCTGTGAAGCACAATAAAGCAACGTGCAATACAACAAAGCATGCCTATATTGTCTTTAAACCTTCACCATCACACTGTGCTGTGCTGCCTTAAAAGACAAAATTCAATCTTCTGCAACACCGTGAAATCCATAGGGACCACTGAATTCTAAATCATAGCTGGGATGAGAGGTAGAAGGGGAATGATAAAACTATGACCCCTCTTACCTCTCCATGAGTTGACAAGATGATTTTATAGATAGAAGTCACATGTGAAGAACACACTAGAACATATGTCAGCATGGCATATGAATATCATGAACATAGCCACATATAACCATGGTATAAACCTACCTATACATGGAGAGAGGACATAAATCATACATAAATATGTCTCTGCTCTCCACTAGGCAAACTCAGATATTGACCTTATGTTTGTATTTGTTTGGGTCAGACCATTGCCTTGATGAGGGCCATTTTTATGTGAAAGCAGTTGGGCATTTCACTGATTTGTTTGCACTGTGAACCAAGGAAAAGGGCTCAATTCTTCCAGTTCCGCCCTAGACCAGTGGTTCTTATTTGGTCTGCAGCTGCATATTCAAACATTCTTAAGTAGGCTAAAAAATGCCATCAAGGTATATAAAGCTCAGTTTTGTCATAATTAAAAATATATCCTGTAACAACAACAACTATCAGTGGGAACATTGTGCTGTATCTGTTGTGTAGCTATGTGTTGTACAGGGCACAATTTCTCCAAGTCAGAGATACAAGGTACAGCAGAACAACAAAGCAACATCAAAGAAGTTCCAAGGCTTCTGGGAATATGCGTGAACTTGTTCTCTTGGTCAGGGCAACAACACTTCTGTTTGACTAGGGACCCAAGGCCAAAGGGCTCCCCGGGGAATAGTATGGTCATTGTGGGCACTCTTTTTTTTTTTTTTTTTTAATTTTATTTATTTGTTTATTTATTTATTTTGGCTGTGCTGGGTCTTCGTTTCTGTGCGAGGGCTTTCTCCAGTTGCGGCAAGTGGGGGCCACTCTTCATAGCGGTGCGCGGGCCTCTCAGTATCGCGGCCTCTCTTGTTGCGGAGCACAGGCCCCAGACGTGCAGACTCAGTAATTGTGGCTCACGGGCCTAGTTGCTCTGCGGCATGTGGGATCTTCCCAGACCAGGGCTCGAACCCGTGCCCCCTGCATTGGCAGGCAGATTCTCAACCACTGCGCCACCAGGGAAGCCCCTGTGGGTACTCTTATTGAAATCCATGACACAGTGAGATAATCTAGTATTGATTATACCTAAATGACTGCTGACTTAATTAGTGCCATTTTGAATCTTAAAATTCCTTTGTCACCTCCAAAAATTTTGTTATTCAAGAGAATATGTCACAAATACAAAAGAGTTGAAAATTACTGTTTCAGCCTGATAATAGGCAATTGTTATGCTGGTTTGGAGTGAGTATTTTGGAGTCAAGCCACCCATTTTACACTAAGCATTGGTTTTATCTCACCTCATCCCTTTGTGTTGTTGTGAGGATTAAATGGTACAATGCATAGAAAGCATTTTGCACCACAAAGTAAATGGTAGATCTCAAAAGTATTGATTACTGAGCATGTGGGTGAGGGAATGAAATGGATGGGGTTATGCTAAAACTCAAACACATTAGGACATTCTCTTTAGGCCTTGAAAACTCTGTGGTTTAGTTTGTTACCATCTCTTCCCAGCTATTAATAG
The DNA here is from genome assembly GCF_965194805.1 of Balaenoptera borealis. NCBI lineage: Eukaryota > Metazoa > Chordata > Mammalia > Artiodactyla > Balaenopteridae > Balaenoptera > Balaenoptera borealis. The sequence continues at coordinate 25,165,065 of NC_138877.1, read as the reverse complement.
ATAAGTTCAAACAAATCACTGAAAACTTTAGGATTTTTCTTTTCTACATTTAGACAAGGATCATGCTGTTTCCGTGGCTCTCCAGGAATCTTTATGAGTCGAGTAGATTACTAGTACCACATACTGAGTTCATGTGAAGGTACCTTACAGGAATGGAAATGTCTACAAGATTTCCTTTTAGGGTCAAGGAAGAAAAACTGGGACTTCTTCATACTGTACTCCCCATGGCTGCCCAGAGTGATTGTGTTTTAGACTAGAGAAAAACACAGCGTGTAAATGTTCTCCTTGAACCACTTGCACGCACGTCTAGAAATCACACCAAAAGAATAAACTTCTCATATGTGGTCCTTAGTCCTTTAATCAATAATTTTAGCTTCAGCTCTGTCAGACTCAACTGGTTTTGCTGGCAAGCTAGTTCTGGTTTAAGCAGGCAAGCTAGTTCTGGTGTAAGCAACAATAAATCACGGATAAGCACAGGGAGTTCAGTTTAATTCCCAGAACCTAGCCTCAAATCATCCCTTGGCACATGTCCTGAAACTGGCATATTTTAGCTGACTGCCAAAAAAGAAGAATATATCAGAAAGTCAACTGGCCTCCGACCTGCACCTAGTGATGAAATCTCTGTCTCTAATGACTTCCGTTTGAAGCTTGGAGAAGAAAATAAACGTGATCAGAAAATACAATAACGTAAAGATTGGCCATGCGAGAGAAGTCCTTCTCAACTATCTTCAATGTTTCAGTTATCCCTGGCCGCATGTCCGCTGTTCAGAGCAGGAAAACCATAGACTGCAACTTCTTCAGGTTCAGTGCTTCGGGCTTCTCACCTTGTGTTTACTGGGGCAGAAGAGAACTTCAGAGGCTGAGCAGCTGCCTCTGTTAGACAAATGTTTATACAGACTACATCAGGATTATGCATGTCGTGGATTATCACTGGTAGATTCCAAACCCCAGAAAGGCTTTCCCCTGCTCTTGACCTACCTCCTTTCTTTCCATTAATAGTAATGTGCTTAAAGAAAAGAGAGATTGCTTCTAATACGACTAAATTGTATTAGAAAAATATGCCCTCAAGACAAATTTGCTAAAATCGTAAGGCAGTTCAAATGGTAGACCAGATCCAGGTGGCAGTTATCTCTCCTGATATGCTCCTTTTCCCAATCAATTGTCACTGTGATTGAGAGTTGACGGTGAAAAGCCTGTGTAAGTCACAAAGCTGAGGCCAGACATCTGTGAGCTCACCCAGGACAGTAGGAGTTGAAGATCATCCCTTGGATGACAGTCTCTCATGTCCCAAGAACCATCACTTTCAGGACATGATCATCTCCTATTTGTAGGACTGAGGCTGCTAGTCTGACAATCCTGCTTCCCATTCCTGCTAATCCTAGCCCCCTGCCAACCAGATCATGTCCCTGTCTTTAAACACAAGCCCCACAGCTGTCCACTGAATTCTCTGGCCTAGAGTTTGGCTGCAGCATAAAGAACTCTTAATGTGGTGTAAAACTTGGATTTGGGTCTGGCTTCTGTTACTCGCTATCTGGGTAACCTAAAGTTATCTAGTTGTTTATTTCTTAAACTGCAAAATAGGGACAAAATGGGGACAGTCTTTGCTCTGCCCAGCTCATGAGGTTGTGAGAAGTAAGTGAAGCAATGGCTTCTATGTGTTTTGTGGATGATAAGAGCTGTAGGATAGAAGGGATGATGGGGATGCTGAGTTGCAGAGAGTGTTTGCTACAACAGTTTTCAGTGCAAGTCAGACTGTGGATGTGGGACACTTTTGTCCCCCTGCTTATTCATTTCGACAGTAGAGAATGACTGGTTTTTCATCAAATTGTTTTCCTTTTCCTCCTGGGCACACAACTGGACTGAATTTCCCATCCTCCCTTACTCTTAGATGTAGCTGTCTAATAAATTCTAGCCAGTGGAATGTGGGTGGAAAGGATGTAATCTACTTCTGGGATTGACTCTTACACATGTCTCAGCACAATCCTCTATTCTCAATCCATGGTGCTCTTAGAGTCTTAGTAAATTTCTCATGCTACTTTTTGGCCAAAGAAATATCTAACAGTTCCAGTTATAAAGCGGTTAGGTCCAAACAACTTAATAAGTATTTATATCCTAATAACTTCATGATGTTGGAAAAATTAGTACACATGAGTTAAAAACCAAATAATATTTTTTATTTTCTTCTTAAATAACCACAATGACTAATGGGATGTGTACACCTGTTTGGGCACTGCATAACTTCTTAAACCTGGGAATCAGATTAGACACAGCCACCCTCATTTCCTGTTGCATCTTAATTTCTATATGGTACCTGCTTTTTATAATAACAATAGCTGAAAACCTAGATTCCAAAAGATACAGCATTATCAGTGATATCAAAGGTATAAGACATTCCTCCTTTTTATCCTCCTTTTTCAACAGCAAAATAGACATCCATTCATGAACAAAAGCACCTTTGTGGGTGTTGTGGGATCTAGCATCATATGCCCAGGGACCTGAGATGAATCCCACCCACCTGTGTACCCACTAATAGGCAGACAGACTTTGGTATGGGCTGTGGAACCAGGGGAGTCAGAAAACCTGCCCAGACCCCTCTCGCTGCAGTCAGGAAAAAATCTGGAGAGTGCTGACTTGGGCAGATACACAAGCAGGAGACAGAATTTGCAGAGGCCCAGCCATCTGGAAGGGAGATTCCAGAAGACATTGGAGCAAAAAAAATACACGACTTTCATCACAGTGAAGGTGGTGGTTAAGATAAACTTTCCTAGGCCCCCCCCACCACCACCAAAGAACACTGCACAGGGTTTGATTTATATGGTGACGGTGACCTCTCCCTCAAGGGAAAAGGAGAGCAGTGAGCGAGTGCTTAGCTATCCCAGTTGTGCTGGTCATGGCTGGAGAAACCCGTTTCTCCCCAGCAGCACCCAGAGTACTGAGGCAGAAACTCCATGACAAGGGGGAAGGGGGAGATTGGGAGAGAGGCAGATAAGGGACAAGGTTCCTGCTGACAGTGGTCAGCAGGAAGTCTACCCATGACTCTCTGGGAGTACCATACCCAGGAATCTCCCCAGGCCTGTGGGCACCCCCGATACCCCAAGTGCTAAACCCATACCTCCTCCAATTCTGTGGCTGATTCCTTGAGCATGCAGCCATGTGTGGTGTTGAGAGAGAGCTCTGGTAGACAGGGAGCGTGTTAAGAAAAGAGGGCACAGGCTGTGGGCAAGAGAGAAACCACATACTTGAGCCATAGTGCCACCTTCTGGAAAACAAAAAGAGGATTCCAGTAGCCAGCTTGGGTGACTTATAAGAAGCAGAGAAAACAGGGAAGTTTAAGAATCCTGCCACAAGAGGGAACAAGAAGAGTGGAGCAGCTGTACCCATTCAAAGACAGATAAAACGCCAGATAATACCACCAAACAGAATACCCATTCTGAAGGCAACTAGCAAAGATTTAAAGAGTTGTCTGTTTCTTCAAATGCAAAAACAGCAATGCAAAACTACAAGGAACATGAAAGATCAAGGAAATATGCCATCACAAAAAGAAAATAATAATTCTCCAATAACTGAGCTCAAAGGCAGAGAATTTTGTGATGTGGAGATAAAGAATTCAAAATATACATTTTATTTTGTGGAGATTCAAGATGGCGGAGGAGTAGGTAGATGTGGAGTTCATCTCTCTCCACGGATGCATCAGGAATACATCTACAGATGCAACAATTCTCACATATTGAGAACACCAGCTGAAAACTAGCAGAAGACTTTGGACACCAGAAAGGACTATAAAGATCCCTGCATAACTGGGTAGGATGGAAAAGAAGAAGGGAGAAGGAGGAGGAGAGGAAGTGGGATGGGACCTGGACCCCAGGGTAGGGGAGCTGAAGCAGAGGAGAGATTCCCGAATTCGGGGAAACCCCCTCTCTGTCGGGGAAATCAACTGGGACAGAAGGGAAGCATTTGAGGCTGTTGGAAGAGGATGAAGCAGCTGATCTGTGGCAGATGGGACGGAGCGAGAAATACACAGATGGTCCGTACTACAGCCCTACATGCCCCAGACTGGGACGTGTGTTCACAGGTATGCAAGGGGGCTCGGAGCTGGTGCGTGGGGATTGGAGAACAGGCCCAGAGCGAGAACTGCTGTTGGCTGTGGGGAGATGGACTGGGGAACGGGAGGGAGGAAATCTGCAGCAGGGAATGCCTACGGAGGAAGACTGCACTGCCATGCAAGCAGGCACTACTGCTGAGTCACACGCAGCAGGAAGAGCCACTATTGTAGCCTCTCTCTCCCCACACGCCGGCGCTTGCCAACGACAATAAAAGAAGCCCACTCAGGGCTGGCTCTTGCGTGCTGGCTGCTGAACAATAAATAAAGCCCCCTCAGAGCTGGCCCTCCCGTGCCTTATGCCGGGTGCCAGAAAAGGCCCTCACTAGGGCCATATCTCCTGTGCCTGTGGCCGCCACTTCCCTGTGCATTTGGTGCCACCGGGGCTCCCACGATCCAAGCAGTCATACCACCTTTGCACCCGGTGCTCACAGGGGCAAACCCAAGAGCTCCAAGGCAGCCTCAGGACCAGACTCCTGTGGGTGGACCACATGCAGAGGTGGGGATAAAACCAAAGCTGAACCCCAGGGACGGGGTGACTAAGGAAGAAGATCGAAAATGTTTCCATCAGCTGTACAAGCTGCAGATTAAATCCCGTCTATGGAATATCTGAGCAGACAACAAGTGTTCCCACAACTGAAAACGGTCTAGCTCTGGCAGCTGTGGCCTTTGGGGGCAGCACACGCAGGAACTGAGCCAGATCAGAGTCTGAGGGGTCCCCACAGGGCCCACAGCAGGTCCAGAGACCAGCCCAGAGGCAGAGGAGGGGTTCTTGGGGAGGCGGAGGTGGGCTGTGGCTCACAGCATGTGCAAGGACACTTACAGCAGAGACCCCAGGGAAACAAAATTATTACTACTAATTTTATTATGTGTTGATTCATTCTGTTGTTGGTTCTGGCTTTTTTGGGGGGAGGGGGTTTCTTTTTCTTTGTTTGTTGTTCTTGTTTTAGTTTTTTTTATTTAGTCTTTTGGGATCTCCATGTTTTATAACATATTTTTATTTTTACTTTTATTTTTTTATATATTTCTATTTTTACTTTGCTTTCTGTTGTTCTGTGTTCTTTTCCCTTATTTTTTTCTTTTAATATATATTAAAGATTATTTATTTATTATTATTTCTTTAATATATATTTTTAACATTTCCATTTCTACTTTGTTTTTCTGTTGTCCTGTAGCTTTTCCCTTTTTATTTTATTTTATTTTATTATTATTACTTTTTAAATCATTTTTATTGGTTTGTTCTGTCGCCTTGCTTTGTTCTTCAGTTGGCACACTGCTTTGGTTTTGTTTTTAGGTTATGTGTTTTTGTTAATTTTAATCCTAATTGTTTGATTTCATTTTTGAGCTCTTCTATTTGTCTGGTTGTTCTCTTGCTTTTTGTTTTATTTGGCTCTGTTTTTGTTTCTTTTATGTGTGTGTGTTTCCTTGTTTCTGTTTTTGTTTGTTTGATTTTGTTTTTACCATTTCCCTAGGGTTTTGTTTGTCTTTTTCTTTCTATAATATATATATATACTTTATATTTCTGTTTCTACATTGTTTTCTGTTGTTCTGTCTTCTTTCCCCTTTCTCTTTTTCTTTTTTTTTTTTTAATATCAGTTTTGTTGGTTTGTTTTGTTTCTTTGCTTCATTCTTCGGTTGGCACTCTGCTTTGGTTTTGGGTTTTTGTCAGCTTTCTTCATAATTGTTTGATTTTGTTCTTGGGTTCTTTTGTTTGTCTGGTCGTTCTCTTGCTATTTGATTTATTTGGTTCTGTTTTTGTTTCTTTTGTGTGTGTGCGTGTTTCCTTGTTTCTGTTTCTGTTTGTTTGATTTTAATTTTTACCGTTTGTCTGGGGTTTTTTTGTTTTAATCCCCTTTATTGCTGGGACTAGCGACTTGTGGGGTCTTCATCCCTCGACCAGAAGTCGGGCCTGAGGTTCTGGAGTGGGAGCATCAAGTTCAGGATGCTGGACCACCAGAGAATTCCTGGCCCCAGGGAAGATTAATCGCCAAGAGCTCTCATGGTGGCCTCTATCGGAATCCAAGACCCAGCTCCACCCAACTGCCAGCAGCTCCCAGCGCTGGACAAACAACAAACAAGACAGAAACACAAACCCACCCATCAGCACACAGACTACCTAAAGTCATACTAAGCTCACAGACACCCAAAAACACATCACCTGAAACAGCCCTGCTCATCAGAGGGAAAAGACTCAGCTCCACCCGCCAGAACACAGGCACCAGTTCCTCCCATCAAGAAGCCTTCACAAGACACTGGACCAACCCCACCACTGGGGGCAGAGAACAGAAACAAGACGGAATACAACCTTGCAGCTTAGGGAATGGAGACCTCAAATACTGTAAATTAAAAAACATGAGAAGACAGAGAAATATCTTACAGGCAAAGGAGCAAGATAAAAACTCACAAGACCAAATAAATGAAGAGGAAATAGGCAAACTACCTGAAAAAGTACTCAGAGTAATGATAGTAAAGATGATCCAAAATCTTGGAAATAGAATGAAGAAAACACAAGAAACGTTTAACAAGGACCTAGAAGAACTAAAGAGCAAACAAACAGTAATGAACAATACAATAACTGAAATTAAAAATACTTTAGAAGGAATCAATAGCAGAATAACTGAGGTAGAAGAACGGATAAATGAGCTGGAAGATAGAATGGTGGAAATAACTGTTGCAGAGCAGAATAAAGAAAAAAGAATGAAAAGAATGGAGGACAGTCTCAGAGACCTCTGGGACAACATTGAGCACACCAACATTCGAATTATAGGCATCCCAGAAGAAGAGGAAAAAGAGAAAGGGTCTGAGAAAATATTTAAAGAGATTATAGATGAAAACTTCCCCAACATGGGAAAGGAAATAGTCAATCAAGTCCAGGAAGTGCAGAGAGTCCCATACAGGATAAACCCAAAGAGAAACACGCCGAGACACATATTAATCAAACTAAGAAAAATTAAACACAAAGAAAAAATATTAAAAGCAGCAAGGGAAAAGCAACAAATAACATACAAGGGAATCTCCATAAGGTGAACAGCTGATCTTTCAGCAGAAACTCTACAGGCCAGAAGGGAGTGGCAAGATATATTTAAAGTAATGAAAGGGAAAAACCTGCAACCAAGATTACTCTACCCAGAAAGGATCTCATTCAGATTCGATGGAGAAATCAAAACTTTACAGACAAGCAAAAGTTAAGAGAATTCAGCACCATCAAACCAGCTTTAAAACATATGCTAAAGGAACTTCTCTGGGCAGAAAACACAGGAGAAGAAAAAGACCTACAATAACAAACCCCAAAACAATTAAGAAAATGGTAATGGAAACGTACATATCAATAATTACCTTAAATGTAAATGGATTAAGTGCTCCAACCAAAAGACACAGACTGGCTGAATGGATACAAAAACAAGACCCATATATATGCTGTCTATAAGAGACCTACTTCAGACCTAGGGACACATACAGACTGAAAGTGAGTGGATGGAAAAAGATATTCCATGCAAATGGAAATCAAAAGAAAGCTGGAGTAGCAATTCTCATATCAGACAAAGTAGACTTTAAAATAAAGACTATTACAAGAGACAAAGAAGGACTCTATATAATGATGAAGGGATCAATCCAAGAAGAAGATATAACAATTGTAAATATTTATGCACTCAACATAGGAGCACCTCAATACATAAGGTAAATGCTAACAGCCATAAAAGGGGAAATCAACAGTAACACAATAATAGTAGGTGACTTCAGCACCTCACTTACACCAAAGGACAGATCATCCAAAGAAAATAAATAAAGAAGCACAAGCTTTAAATGACACAACAGACCAGATGGATTTAATTGATATTTATAGGACATTCCATCCAAAAATAACAGAATTGGGACTTCCCTGGTGGTGCACTGGTTAAGAATCTGCCTGCCAATTCAGGGGACATGGGTTCGAGCCCTGGTCCAGGAAGATCCCACATGCCATGGAGCAACTAATCCCATGTGCCACAACTACTGAGTCTGCACTCTAGAGCCCGCAAGCCACAACTACTGAGCCCGCATGCCACAACTTCTGAAGCCCATGCAGCTAGAGCCCGTGCCCCACAAGAGAAGCCACCGCAATGAGAAGCCCATGCACCGCAACGAAGAGTAGCCCCCACTTGCTGAAGCTAGAGAAAGCCCACGTGCAGCAATGAAGACCCAACACAGCAAAAAATAATTAAAAACAAAACAAAACAGAATACACTTTCTTCTCAAGTGTACACAGAACATTTTCCAGGACAGATCACATCTTGGGTCACATTTCAAGCCTTGAAATCATATCAAGCATCTTTTCTGACTGCAACGCTATGAGACTAGATATCAATTACAGGAAAAAAACTGTAAAAAATAGAAACATATCAAGGCTAAATGATATGCTACTAAACAACCAAGAGATCGCTGAAGAAATCAAAGAGGAAATCAAAAAATACCTAGAAACAAATGACAATGAAAACAAAATATACGTTTTGAAGAAACTCAATGAGCTACAAAAAAACCTCAGAAAGATAATTCAATGAAATCTCAAGAAAAAAAATACACGAATCAAAATGAGATTTTTTTCCAAAGGGATAGAAATCATAAAAAAAGAACCAAATAGAGGTTCTGGAGCTGAAGAACTCAATGAGTGAAATTTTTAAAAAAATGCAATAGAGAACATCTGCAGTACGGCAGAGCAAACAGAAGACAGAATTAGAAGATTAGAGGACAGGAAATTTGAAGTAGCCCAGTTAGAGGAGAACAAAGGAAAAAGAATAAAAAAGAGTGAAGAAAGCCTACATGATCTATGGGATTCCATCAAAAGAACAAATAGTTGAATAATCAGTATTACAGAAGGAGAAGAGAGGGAGAAGAGAGCAGATCATTTATTTAAAGCAATAATAGCTGAGAACTTCCTGAACCTGGAGAGAGAATCGGACCTCAAAGTTAACAAAGCTAACAGATCACCCTATTATATCAAAAGATCTTCTCCAAGACACGTTATAATAAAACTGTCAAAAATTGAGGATAAAGAAAGAATTCTACATGCAGTTAGGGAAAAAGGGATTACAAATTACAAAGGAAACTCCATTAGCCCACCTGTAGATTTCTCAGCAGAAACTCTACAAAGCAGGAGAAAATAAAATGACATATTCAAAGTGTTGAAAGAAAAAAATTGCCAGCCAAGAATATTCTATACAGGAAAGTTATCTTTCAGATATAAAAGAGAAAAAAAGACTTTCCTAGACAAACAAAAGCTGAGGGATTTCATCATCCTATACCTGCTTTGCAATAAATGCTGAAAGGAGTTCCTCAAGCTGAAATGAAAAAATGCTAATCAATGACATAAAAACATACAAAAGTATAAAACACACTGGCAAAGGTAAATATAAGTCAGACTTAGAAAACTTTAAATCTGTAATAGGATAGCGTGAACCACTGAACTATAGTATAAAGGTCAAAGAAAAAGACTATTAAAAATTATAGCTATTATACTGGGTTAATGAATACACAATATAAAAAAAGTAAATAATGAAATAGAAAATATTAAAGGAGGGGAGTAAAAGGGTAAAGATTTTGTAGATGATTGAACTAAATGTTCCATCAGCTTAAAAGAGACTGTTTTATCTATGAGAAGTCTTATGTAAGCCTCATGGTAGCCACAAAGTAAAAACTAAAGTAGTTTCACAGAAGATACAGAAAGGGGGAAAAGAGCATACCACCTACAAAAGTAGGAAGAAATAGAGGGGAAAAGAAACAACAGGAACACCAAACAACTAGAAAACAATTAATAAGATGGCATTAGTAAGTCCTCCTATATCAATAATCACTCTAAAAGTAAATGAATTGAATTCACCAATCAAAAGGATGACTGGATGAATAAAAAACAAGACCCAACTATATGCTGACTACAAGAGACTCACTTCAGATTTAGAGACACACATAGGCTCAAATGAAGGGATTTGAAAAAATGCAATCGGAAGCCAAATGAAGGAGGGAATAGCTATACTTACATTAGAAAAACAAATTTTTAAGTCAAAAACTTTGAGACAAAGAAAGTTGTTATATAATGATAAAGGGGTCAAGTAATCAGAAAGATATAGCAATTGTAAATATATACATAACCAGCATTGGAGCACCTAAATATATTAAGCAAATACTAACAGATCTGAAGGGAGAAATAGACAATAATCAATCAATCAATAAACAATAAATGAATATATAAATTGGGGGACTTTAATATCCCATTTCAACAATGGATAGATCATCCAGACAGAAAATTGATGAGGAAGCAATAGACTTGAACTATACATTAGACCTAATGGACCTAACATTTATAGAACCTTCCATCAACAGAAGCAAACACACATTCTTCTTAAGTGTACATGAAACATTCTCCAGGATAGACTGTATGATTAGACACAAAACAAGTCTTAGAAAATTTAAGAAGATTGAAATAATACCAAGTACCTTTTCTGACCACAATGATATGAAGCTAGAAATTAACAAGAGGAAAGCTAGGAAAATCTACAAATATGTAGAAATTAAATAACACAATACTGAAAAACCGATTGGCCAAAGAAGTAATCCAAAGCAAAATTTTAAAATATCTCAAAACAAATGGAAACACAACATACCAAAACCTATGGGATGCTGCAAAAGCAGTTCTGAGAGGGAAGTTTAAAGTGATAAATGCATATATTAAGAAATTAGAAAGATCTCAAATAAACAACCTAACTATACCTCAAGGAACTAAAAAAAGAAGAACAAACTAAGCCCAAAGTTAACAGAAGAAAGGAAATAGCAGATCAGAGCAGAAATAAATGAAATAGAGACAAGAAAAACAATATAAAAAAATCAACAAAACTAAGAGCTGCTTTTTCAAAAAGAAACAAGATTGAGAAACCTTTAGCTAGACTAAGAAAAAAAAAGAAGATTCAAATAAATAAAATCAGAAATGAAAGAGGAGACGTTACAATGGATACTACAGAAACATACAGGACCATAAGAGACTACTATATATACTTATACACCAACACATTGGATAACATAAAAGAAATCAATAAATTCCTAGAAACATACCACCTACCAAGACTGAATCAGCATTAAACAGAAAAACTGAATACACCAATACTGAGCAATGAGATTGAATCAGTAATCAAAAGCCTTCCAACACAAAAAAGGCTAGGACTGGATGGCTTCACTGGTAAATTCTACCAAACATTTAAAGAAGAATTAATACCAATCCTCTCAAACTCTTCCAAAAAACTGAAGATGAGAAAATACTTCCAGACTCATTTTAGGAGGCCAGCACTACCTTGATACCAAAGCCAGATAAGGACACTACAAGAAAAGAAAACTATAGACTAATATTCCTGATGAATATAGAGGCAAAAATTCTCCACAAAATATTAGCAAGTCAAATTCAACAACACATTAAAAAAATCATACACCATGACCAAATGGTATTTATCTCTAGGATGGTTCAACATATGCAGATCAACAAATGTGATACACAATATTAATAGAGTGAAAGATTAAAATTATATGATTATCTCAATAGATACAGAAAAAGCATCTGATAAAATACACATTATTTCATAATTAAAACTCCCTGAAAATTGGGTATAGAGAGAAGATACCTCAGCATTATAGAGACCATATATGACAAACCCATAGCTAACATTCTCAACAGTGAAAAATTGAAGGCTTTTCCATTAAAATCAGGAACAAGACAAGGGTGCCCATTCTCACCACTCTTATTTAACATAGTAGTACTGGAAGTCCTAGCCAGACCATTAGGCAAGACAAAGAAATAAAAGGCGTCCAAATCAGAAAAGAAGAAGTAAAACTGTTGGTATTTGTAGATGAGGTGATCTTCTATATAGAAAATCCTAAAGACTCAACCAATACCTATTGAAACTAATCATAAATTCAGTAAAGATACAGGAAATAAAAGCAATATAAAAAAATTAGTTTTGTTTCTATACACTAACAATAAAATATCTGAAAAAGAAATAAAACTATCCCATTCACAGTAGCATCAAAAAGATAAAATATTTAGGAATAAATTTAACCAAGGAAGTGGAAGTCTTTGCCCATGAAAGGAGCCAGGATGCTCTTCAGTTCAGACCACATCAATATAGAAAAAAAATCCTAAAATTTGTATGAAATCACAGAAGACCCCAAATAGCCAAAGCAATCATGAGAAAAAAGAACAAAGCTGGAAGCCTCACACTTTCAGATTTCCAACTATACTACAAAGCTATAGTAAATAAAACTGTATGGTACAAGTAAAAATAGACACATACACTAATGACACAGAATTGAGAGCCCAGAAATAAACCCCTGCATATATGGTCAAATAATATTTGACAAGGAAACAAAGAACATTTAATGAGTAAAGGATAGTCTCTTCAATAAGATGTATTGGGAAAACTAGATAGCCATATGCAGAAAAATAAAATTGAACCCCTGTATTACACCACTCATATAAATTAACAGGAAATGGATTAAAGACTTAAACATAAGACCCAATACTCTAAAACTCCTAGAAGAAAATGTAGGGAAGAAACTCCTTGACATTAGACTGGGCAATAATTTCTTGGATACCAAAAGCATAGGCAACCAGTGCAAAAATCAGTAAGTGGGACTACATCAAACTAAAAAGTTTCTGCAGAGCAAAAGAAACAATAAAAAATGAAAAGGCAAACTACAGAATGGGAAAAAAAATATTTGCAAGCCATATATCAGATAAAGTGTTAATATAAAAAATATATAAGAATTCATACAACTCAATGAGGAAAAACAAAATGATCCAATTAAAAAACGGGCAGAGGAACTAAATAGACATTTTTCCAAAGAAGACATTTAAATGACCAACAAGTACATGGAAAGATGTTAAACATCACTAATCATCAGGGAAATGCAAATCAAAACCACAATGAGATGGCACCTCACACATGTCAGAATGGCTATCATCAAGAATACAAGCGATAACAAGTGTCGGTAAGTATGTGGAGATAAGGGAATCCTTGTACACAGGAATGCAAATTGGTGCAGCAACTATGAAAAATAGCATGAAGTTTCTCTAAAAGATTAAAAATAGAACTACCATATGGTTCAGCAATTCCAATCCTGGGTACATATCCAAAGGAAATGAAAACAGGAGTTCAAAGAGATATAAGTACTCCCGTGTTTATTGCAGCGTTATTCACAATAGCCAAGCTATGGAAAGAACCTAAGTGACCATAAATGGATGAATGGATAAAGAAAATGTGATGTGTATTGACACACACACACACACACACACAGGAATATTATTCAGCTGCAAGAAAGAAGGAAATCCTGCCACTTGTGCCAACATGAATAAACCTTGAGGACATTATGCTAAGTGAGATAAGTCAGACAAAGAAAAGAGAAATACTATATGATAGCACTTATACATGGACTCTAAAATAGCCGAATTTGTAAAAACAGAGAGTAGAATGATGGTTACCAGGGGCTGGGGTTCGGGCAGAGGGGAACTGGGGAGATGTTGTTTAAGGATATAAACTGGGAACTAGTAGATAAATAATTCCTGGAGAGCCAATGCACAGCATAGTGATTATAGTCAACAATACTGTATTATAAACTTCAAAGTTCCTAACAGACTAGATCTTAAAAAAAACAACAAAAAAATGACGTGATAGAGGTGTTAGCTGATGTTATAGTGGTAATTTATACTGCAGTATATATATGTACCAAATCAGTATATTATATATCTTAAACTTAAACAATGTTATGTGTCAGTTATATTTCAATAAAAATAATAGAGCATTTTAGAAATGAGTGAAGCATGATTTAATGATGAAACTGCAATTACCTTGAGCTAGCAGTTTTTGCAGTGTCCAACAAATGCGAAGTATAGCTGGGTTTCCCTAAAATGTTTTAAATAGTTTGTGGAACCCCTGTGAATTCACTTCAGCAGCCCAGGGCATGGTGGTGCACATTTGGAAACCATGACTCTCTTGTTTTTCTCCATCTACCAGTTGGATGGAGAGAAATTTGAGGATTTAGAGGATGGAACAACGAGATGGAGGCTGGACCCCTGGGTCTTCATTGAAGGAGCAGCATCCCAGAGAAACACTTAACAAGGAATTCCTGTTTTAGCCTGTAGCAAGAATGAGATATAATTTTTTTTTGACATGCTGCTGATATTTGAGGGTTGTTTGTAACAGCAGTTGGTAAATGCTGGCTCGTATGATCTCCAAATTCATGAAACATCACTAGGGCTACTTTTGTAAATCCAAGCTTTGCTTCACATTGGATGGCTCTCTCCCATGGAGAATGAACGTTAGGCTACTTTGTCTCCAGCCTTGGTGACTTGGTTTATCTATAATGTCCTGGGGAAGCACAGACAATACTCTGAAGAAGGGGGTCTCTCTCTAGAGACACATGTTCTCTGAGTCAGTGCAATATTTGTAAAGTAAGCAAGAGTATTCCTCAGTGACCACAGTATCAACCAAAATGCAAATGTTCTTGGGGGCTTCGGGGATGCTTGTTTTCCAAGAGAAGAAAGTATTTTTAAAAAATAAACAAGCAGGAGAGAGTTGGTCTGGCTTTCATCCATTAGCATGAACATGCACTCCGGGTGGTGAGGTGTAAACTACACCATCACAGGAAGTGGCACTGAAGCAGACTGACAGTCCAAACCCTTTCCCTGAAAGAACAACACAGCTCACTTGTACAGCATCAGCATTGGAAGCCGGTGTTCAGGGCTCAGTGCTGGGACCTTAGGGTTTTTTTCCCCTGAAGTAGGTCACATCTTCAATTTAGGTCTTGTTTCCTGACCTACCTAGAGAAGGTGGTAGTTCAAAATTAGGTAAACATTTCTGGGAAATTTCCGTTTGATTTTAACCTTGTTAGTAACAGCTCGGAGAATTTCCCCCAATTACCCTGGAGAAGCATAGAGCTAAAAGGGAGACATTCTTCATCTTCTCTTGGATAATTAAATGTCACCATGCTTCTGGAAAACTCCTAGCATACATACATCTACATCATCTTGATGGTTTTAGGCAAAGTACTGAGGCTCTTTGATTTCACATGTTTAGCCCAGATCTTTCCCTTTTCACCTGTTTATCAACTTGCTTCATGCCCAGATTTCTTATTGGCTGAACAAAGGTAACACGCTGCTGTTGTGGATGGGAGAATCAGGAAGGGAGCTTCCTTGGCCCCATGACTTTCAGAAAATATTCCAGAGAACGTGTGGTTCTTTGCAGATGTTTTCATGAGAATGGTTTGAGAGCCTGTCTGCCTTAGACCCACTCACACAACTGAAATCTGCCTCCACTGTGTCTCTCAGAAGAGAAAATATGTACTGTACTTTTTGATTGTTTTCAGCACTACTGAGGTATAACTGACAAATAAAATTGTAAGATATTTAAAGTGTATGTGGTAGTAGCTTTGATATCTGCTTTATTAATGTTGCAATATCAAATTTAAGAAAATAACCAAAAATTTTTATCTTTTTTTTTTAAGGATGAGTATTCTATTGTTAATTGATTTGGGGCTAATTTCATTCTATTAGCTATCTATTTCAGCATGATAAGTTACCCAAAAATTTAGCAGCTTAAAATCACACCTCTGTGTTCTGAGCTGTGCTCAGGTTTTCAGGAACCTAGTACTACCAGGGAGTGGGGTACAGGGAGGGGGTGGGGAGCAGAGCAGAGGCTGCCGAGAAACTGATAACCAAGGGTGGAGCTAGAGGCAAGGGAACAGGTGGCTTTGGTTTTGGCTTTGGCTGGAGGTACCTGGGGTTGAGCCACCCCAGACCAGCACCAGGTGCCTTGGGTCCTGGCTCACTTCTTTCCACAGCTACAGTGACTCCAGCAAGGCTCGGGGAGCCGACTTCTCCAGCAGAAGCCACAGGTCTGGAAGCTTCTGGGGAGACACAATGGAGAAGTGGATCCGTCTCTCCCCAGTCTTCTACACGAGCCTCTCCATCTTGTAACCCAGAGTAGTGGTGGTCTCCACAGCAGGCACTGAATTTTTTTTATTTTCTGAATTTTACTTTTCTTGCCATTGAATCATGTTAAAAGATGCAGGTAAGAAAGCAGGTGGCTGATGCTGAAGATGGAAATTTGACTGAGTAGTATCTGGAGTGCTTGGTATGGAGATCACAAGTCTATCAGAAATATATAAAGGAAAGGGGTTATTTTGGTTCTATTCCTGGACATTTGGGTGTCTATAGTTCACACTGTTCTGTTTCCCCATTTGTAACAGATAAAGTGTAATAACCCATATTCTTATTCTACAGGACACATCATGTGCTCAGCAGACATTTTGCCCCCGTGACTTTCACCGTCTGGTGCTCCACCCTTGAATGCTCTCTGCTACATGGCAAAAGGGACAATGCAGATGTAATTAAGTTACTAATCAAGTGACTTTAAGATGGAAAATTAGCCTGAATTATCTAGTTAGGCCTGATGTGAGCCCTTGAAAGCAGAACTTTCTCCCACCTCAGGGCAAAAGAAGTCCAAGAGATTTGAAGCACAAGGATTTGATGTGCTGTTGTTGGCTTGAAGATGGAGGAGTCCGTGTGGAAAACGTGAGAAGGAATTGAATTTTGCCAACAACCCGTGAGCTTGGAAAAGACCCTGAGCCCCAGATGTGGACCGCAGCCCCAGCCGACACCTCGATTTCAGTCTCGTGAGACCATGAGCAGAGAATCCAGCCATGTTGGCCAGAACTTCTGACCTACAGACACCGAGGTAATACATTCATGTAGTTTTAAAGCACTAAGTTTGTGGTAATTTGTTACATCAGCAAGAGGAAACTAATACACATCATGAATTTCTTTTGGATTAGAGATTACAACCTCATGTTAAAGGGGAGGGTTGCCTCTCAGCTTGATGATGATGTCCATGAATGTGGGCGTGGGTGGAGGTGAAACCAAATAGATACTTTCTGCTTTTCTATCTCTCCACTAAGGTCCGTTTGACATTTATTGATCATTTACTGTGTACCCTACACCAAATGCTTCCCATGCTTTCTTTTGTTTAGTAATCAAAATTACCCTGTCAATAATAATTTACCTTTAACTTAAGAAATGGAGATTCTGAGAATCCAGATAATCTGTCCAAGTTTCTACCACTAGCATTTGTGAAATTCGAGCCCAGATATTCTGACTATAGGCTCAGGGCTGTTTACTGTATTGGGCCAACTGTTGGATCTGTGGGGGTGACCTAAATATTAGTTGACAATCAAGAAGATTAATAGAAATTTGCAAAAAAGGAACTATGGGATCTTTATTTTAATGGAGTATGGTAAATGCACTAGATCAAAGATTCTGAGATTCTTCAGCTTGTTTGAAAATTTGGCTCTTTGTCAGCAGCCAGAAGCTAAGGAAAACCCAGAATTCTTACTTCTCAGTTGCTGGCTTCCAACTCTTATTTCCATGGAAACATATCAGAGCTGCAAAAACAAGTGAAGTGCCTTAATATCATCACCACCTAATGGCTGGAACTTCCCATGTTTCAATCTAGCTAGTATCTATTTCCAAGGAGAAAAGAGAGGAGAATTGGAATAACAGACTTGAAGGGAAGTGAATGTATTTCATCTCCATGGTCTCTTGCTGGCCAAGAATGGAATCGTTGCTGTCTAATTGCCATTTAATTTTAGGTAAAGAATAAAAAGAAAAGGTGTCTTTGAACTCTGCTTCAGAGGATAATTAGAAGGAATCTCCTACTTCTTTGTATCATCAGTCATTGTTATTGGCTAACATTATTTGCTTACTGCTATGTTGACCAAAAAATTAATCACTCGATCTAAGAAAGAAAAGGAAAATTTTACTTGAGGCAAATTTGAAGATTATGACCTGGGAAGGGCATTTCAGAAAGCTCTGAGAACTGTTCCGCCCATTTGAAGTGAAGGCACAGTTATATAAGTTTTTGAGACAAAGAGCTGCACATTAAATGACGTATTATTGACAATTTACACAATCCAGATCTAAGCATCATCGTGGCCCCTTATGAGATCAAGAAGGAATGTTACCTTTTGAGGATTTGTCTTGTTGGTGATAAGAGAATGTTGTTCTTTATGGTTGAGCAGGTATTTCAGCCAATGGGGGAGGTTTCGATGATACATAATACAGATACACAATGCACAGTAGGGGGAAGAGAGGAACCAAAGGGCAGAGAAAATTTTTTATGTTTAAATTTTTCTTGTCTTGCCACAAAATGTGAATTTTGTTTCACAGCTATAAATACCAAAGATCAATTTATGTGCTCCAGACATTAGACACTATAGAAGTTTTTAAAAAATGGAATGATTACCATTGGTCAAAGAGACTGAAGAAGGCTTCAAGGAGTAAGGGAATAAGAGGTTTCTCTATCAAAGGTCTTACGGATGTCACCAAGGACACATATAAAGTAGGCTGCGTACCCTCTGTGGTTGCTCCTTTTCTATAGAGTTAGATCGCTCTCAAGCCACAAGAAGAGGGCTAATCAGACAATAAGTCTAGAAGGCTTTAGATGCTACAAATTGACTTTCTCCTAATAAGGCTTGTAAACAAATACTGTGTCATTATAAGACCATTACCACATCTTGGGTGGGTTTTGGCTGTCTGCCCAGAGTTTGGAGGATGAGACAATCAGCAAGTGTGATTAAACCACTCTGTGGTCTATGGGTTCATGAGGCTGTTGAAGCTTTTCGTTACATCCACCAGCCAGCAACAACTCTGGGGTGCCCACGGTGTGCAGAGTACTGAGCGCTGTGGGAAGCAGCAGAGCAAAGAGAAGACAGTGCTCCTGATCTTCAAGAGTTTTGAATTTACCAGAGCAGTCAGGAGCACACACATGAAAATGAGTAAGAAAATAAACGAGAAACAACCATCTTACCACACCAAAACAAAACTCCAAACCACATTTTCCTGACACAGTTAGCTGTGGTCAGATGGTTCAAATGACTGCGTGACCAGAGTCACCCAATCTGGGGACTCTGATAGGGACATAGATGGAAAGGGAGATAGATGGAAATGTGGAGATGTGGAGGGGGAGGGGAGGAGAAAGAGAAGGAGAAGCAGCGGCAGCATTCACAGAAGGAGCAGAGGTTAGTTTGGGGACTCAGAGGAAAGAGTAAGAGGTGAGAATGGAGGAGGCCAATGAGGGTTGCTTAGATTCACGCCATGAGCCCAACACTGGGAGTAAGGGCAGTTCAATGTCATGGGGAGGGTCAGTTATGGAGTCCAGCAACTTGAAGTTCAAGACTGAGAGTTTTCATCTGCTTTGAGGAAATTAGGTACTTCTAAAGGTTTCTGAGAAAGGGCCAGAATTCATAGAACAAAGCCAAGAATGGAAGCAGAACACAGAAGAGACACCATCTTCTGGATCACCCAGTGGATCCCATCTGAGTCCCAGCTATTCTGTAAAGCCTATCATGCCTCATCCTTTCTCTGAACATTTACAGTATTTAGAAGTTATATCACATAATCTATCACTTGATCATTCACTTGTTTAGAAATCAATGTTAGGGCCGTGGCTGACACAAATGTTATGCAACTCAATAATTGTTACCATCGAGGAAGTGTTTTCTATAGGAAATAAAGGGCTATGCAATGATTTTTGAGGTTAGGCTCACTTGTGGGTGAGCACCATTTGCTTCGGATTAGAATGTAAACTTCACAGAACTGAGGCTAACCATTAACTTGCATACTGGAGCAAAGTGACACTACTGGTATTTTGTTATTTATTTTGCTTATCACTGACATTTTAAAAATTAGATATGGCTTCCATTGTCTTCTGCTCTTGTTCTCAATTGCCATGCTACCTGAGAAGAGCTAGGTTCCAGAACCAGGATTCCTTTGTCCTGTCAGCTTGAATCTCTCTTATGATGTTGATTGTTGATTTAACCAGAAGATCCTGGTTAAAATAAATTATCCTAGGGAAGGGGCTCTTACTCTGTGAGCCTGGATCAGACCCTGGGGAGAAAGAGTAGGATGGAGGAGAGCAGAGAGGATGTAACCCAGGCAGAAGGGAGATGGTAACACTCCAGAAGATCTGTGGAAAAGCCCAAGAGCTTCTCATCCCCCCTCCTTCTACAGGTAGATTTGGGGCCCAAACTCTTTGGTTTGAAACACAAATAACCAATACAAATATGGAACAATGCTCAACCACACCAAAGATCCAATAAATAGAAATTTAAAAGACATTGGGTTATTTTAGAAAGGTTTTTAATGAGAGGGGTATGGTGAGAATGCTTTCTAAATTATAGCACCCTTGTTTGATTTGAAATTTTAACTCAGTGTCGAACTCTCTAGGTACAGTTTGTAATCCTGATTTCAGATTTTTAACATGTTACAAACATTATCAATATATATTTCTGTGTTGAAAAATAGCACAATAGACCAGAATGCCAAAATCTGCTTGCAATGACTGCTTCTGCAGATTCAGCTGAAGTGAGGCACACCTCATTAATTTCCTCCTGTCTATGATATAAACAGCCAACACTCATCCCGTGCCAAGCACTATACCAAGTCTTGACAGGTTATTATCTCATTTGATTTTCATCATAATTCTGCAATGTGGGTTCTTTTACTTTGCCTCTTTTCCCAGAGGAGGAAGCTAATATTTAGAGAAGTTAAGGTTGAACCATATGAAATTGCTAATATTCGACTGGTTTTGAGCTTCAGATATGGCAATCTCATATGGTTCAACCTGATTAACGTGTCCAAGGTCACATGGTGAGAAAATGGTGGGAATTATCCAAGGCATCTCACTCCAAAGCCCCAGGGCCTTAACCACTGGGCAATACTGACTGCATTTAGCTAAAAGATGAGGGTGAGTGAGCCTGGGGTCAAGATTATAATGAAATTGATAAGCAATTGAAGGCAAATCATTTCAGGACAGTTCAGGGAAAAATATTTGTATAAAGTCTAGGGAAGCAACACGATTCACTGTGTGTTAGCAACAGGATTGGATTAAGCAGAATTCTGACCACTTAGTTTCATATTTGCCACCGAATTGCTGAAGGCGACTTCCTCTCTAACTCTCATATTGTTCTGTTAAATGGATATGGTAACAATGGTCATCATGAAGGATGCTTTGGAAGGGGTACATATGCTGCATGGATCAGGAGACAGGAGCTACTCAACATTTCCAGCAAAGAAAGTCTAAGCTGTGGGGATGCTTCCCAAGAGGTCGGCCTCACTGTGTGGGATGGAATCCTGAGCCAGGCTCCTCTCAGTTTTCAGCAGGTTGGATGAGCAGCCATTTTCCCTTTCTAGATTTTTCGCTCCTTCAGAGCTGCAGACCTACAATGATTCAAGAGTTCTGACTCCTTTTGATGAGTCTGCTTGTCGTTAACATAAATCAGATGAAGCTGAAAGCCCACCTCAACATCATGAGGTCAAACACTGGCTGCTGTCACTGGAAAAATTCCCGAGGCACTTGCTCTCATAGCATTGTTATGAAGACGAGGTTCAAAGAAGCGTTTAGGCAAAAGAATCTTTGTACTTCCCAAGATGCATGCAGCCAGGATGCCGATGAAAATGATAGCAATTTATTTTGAAATTTGCTCTTTAATTCTGATGGATTTTCTAAGCAAATGATTTTGAATTCAACAGCTGCTGGGTGAGCAGAACATACTAGAATAAATCAATCTTCTGCTACCTCCAGAGTGGTGAATAATATGTCTTGGTTAGTGCAGTAAAGATTCCTACATTCAAGATACAGAGCACCGGGCACAACTTGCGTGTGATTGCAAATATTCAAATGAAATGTACCGATCCTGCAAAGACTGAGTAATAAATCATGCAGCAGGCAAGCACCTTCCCATCTCATGGATTTCTGTTGCGGTGAAAGAAGAAAAGAGACACCTGCAAAGACTGAGTAATAAATCATGCAGCAGGCAAGCACCTTCCCATCTCATGGATTTCTGTTGCGGTGAAAGAAAAAAAGAGACAAATGAGGGCCAGTATAATCAAGGGCCCACTCAGGATGTCTATTACTGTTTCTGACCGGGCCTGGTCTTGCAAACATGGGACCTGGCCTGGTCTCGGAAAAATTTAAATACAGGTTAATGTGGTCACTGCCAAGGGAACAGCTTGATCAGAAGAAGGTCCTAGAGTGTGCACCTCACCCCCATGCCCACTCGCCCCAGGGTTAATCCTACTGGCTCTGGGTGAGGAAAACATGCATTTAACGCTTCCCCAAGTGGAAAGGGATGAGAAGTCCTGCCCTTCTCCTCCAAAACAGCATCTTGGAGTGAAGGGAGTGATGGGAAAAGAGAATAAATATGCTCATTACATGGAGGAGAAAATAAACAATGACTAATGGGAAAAGAGAAAAAAATCAGGGAACCAAGAGAAGGAGGTGGATTTTTAATAGTGAGATACCCAGTTTTCACAATGGAAATGCTCATAAAACTAAAGGAAAAGTTTGCATGACATAATAAAGCATTTATTTACTTATTTATTTACCTTTGAAATCCCTCTAGATTTAATATTTAGGATTTAAAAAAACTATATCTAGCTATTCCTAGAAGGCCTGCTGCCCAAGAATAAAACAGTATGATTTTTTAGAACATCAGAACCCTTTACCCCTTCCCTGCCTGCTCCCCTGTTATTTATCAGAGACCAGAAGGATGAGTTGAAGGATCAGGTGACCTGTGTTTCAAATCTAAAGATTTTGATGCAAAAGGAAAAAAGTGTAGGAATATGGAAAATAAATGCCAAAAGGAGTCACTGTATGAATTTAGAGTCTTTGGATATCTCTACAAGATTAATCCAGATGGTTGTAAACTTGCAAAATACAGTATGTGCCTGTGTGTAGAAGCTAAACATGATTTGCCTTTCTTTTGGTAACCTATTATTCCAAGACCTGGGTGTTTAAAGTGCTCCATTTAGCTTTAGTAGCTGTGTTTTCCAGGCTCCTTCTTCTCAGTGACTGGGCAATCATGAATGCATCCTCTTATGGGATGTAATGCACTTTTGTTATGGCATCAATGGAAAGACTTGAAAAGGCTCCTACATATAACAAGAAATCATAATTCCCCATCTTACATTTCATGTCACTTCAATCAGATTGCTTTAGGCATCCAGGTCCAAAAGTTAGATCTAGCAGCTGGTGTTCCTTCTCCATTCGTCTTAAACATAAAATCAAAACAAATCCATCTCGTCTATTAATAAAATAATATAAAACACATCCTGAGTAATTGGTAAGTTAGTGCCACCTTTGTACATTCAACTGTTGGATTGTGCTCAGGACCTGGTTTTGCCAAAGGATATTCAAGCATACCTGTGCACATGAAAAGGTTGTGATGGAAAGTTGTAGATACCACATGTTGATCTGGATTTGGTCTACATTTGCATGCTGCTAGCTCACCCAGAGTTTCCAGCTGCAATTCTGCTGGATGCTTTAGTTTCTAAGTCTTACTACTTATGGCCTTGGGGAAATCACTCACTGGGTCTTAGTTCCCACATGTATAAAAGAAAGAGCTTGGATTTCTAGACTTTAGACATTATGCTAATGAGTTTATAGCAAATCTCTATACAGATTCAAATTTCTTTGGCCAACTGGGATTACTGAAACAGTAACCTCACAATGACCCTGTCTCCTGCCTGGCCCAAGTATAGTCCATAGGAAACACTGACAAATTCTTTGCCCCTAAAACTTCTGGTAGCATAGACCCATGGCAATGCAGCCATCACTATCTACCACTGTCATGGGCAACTCGAACTTTCCCAGAAGCGGATTAGGCACTGGTCCTTATGGTTCATACTTTCTAAGCAGTTTCCAGAAAATCCTCTTCACTAGGCTTGTGGTGAGGGAACTAGCACTCTTCCTTTTAGAGGACTTGGAAGGGAGGAGTGTTGGAGAATTAGCATAGCAATAGTTCTCTTCAAATGAAATTGCTTCAGAAAGTTCTCTTGCTCTTATATCCTTTCTATATCAGAGTTGAAGGGGGTTCCAAGAAGACTGAAATTCCACATGTGGAGAGGCTCTGCCTCAAACTGTAGTATCTGAAGTAGGAAGAGACCTATTTTAACATTCTGAAAAATAGGTAAATCATTTCAGTCCACATTGAAATCACTTCTTCAACTATTGGAAGAGATGCACATCTACACTCAAAATATCTCCTTAGCAAAAAGCCTTCTACTACAAGTCTCAAGATGTCTATTATAATCTTTTTTTCAAAGACTTCTAAAAAACATAACCCATTCAACTCAGAACCATGCTTTCATTCCCATTTAAAATAACACCCAGCAATTCAGAAGCCATGCAGAATATCCACAGACAAGCACTTCAGAAAGGTCTCATGTACTTAATTCTGTATTTCTGCAAGGATGTATACTTTGTGCATTTGCTTAGTATTTATTAACTGGCCTCACTGTCATTCTTCATGTTCTCTGAAAGTGTAACATTCAGCCATTTAGAGGGGTATAGAAAAAGGCACAAAATAAACGTGAATGATGCTGATGATTACTACAGAGATGTGAACTGAGGACAAAGTCTCCTTATTCTGTATTCAAATTAAATAATCTTCACAAGAGTAGGAGAGTGTAATTCCTTCCAGCAGAGGGGTCCAATGAAATAAACTGATGTGACAGATGGCCATACCATAATCCACCCTAATTAGCATTCATTAGCATACCAGGTTATATCTTGATCAGGGACTGAACACAAGGTGTGCACAGAAACAGAGTTTCCATTAATCTCATCCAGAAAAGATGCACCTCTTCACCTTGGTGGGCGAAGTTGGTAGGAAAACGATGCCTTGATGATCGATGCTGAATCCTGTTCCATGAGCAGAAAGGGTTTCAAGCTTGGGCTAAGCCAACCTGAAGAGAGCTAACTATTCCCAAAGAGAAACTTAGGCTGTGTGGGACCCAGGATGGCAAACCTCAGGGGACATGAAGACCCTCAGAGATGGGAGAAGATTTAGAAGGGGAATCGGGGGAAAGCACTGTTTTCATCTTTGTCCTTGAAGAAAAGTCATTCCCTGATACTGAGGGGAGAAATCTCCTTGCTTGAGAGTCATTTCAGTGTGTCTATGCTGTCTCTGCTGTTAGTGTGAAAAGCCTTTTACTTGAGCTGAAAAGAAACCAGTGGAGAGAGAAAAAAAGAAGGAAAATGAGTGTATGCCACCACCTGCTTTCCAGGGAAGATAGAAAGCATCAGAAGAAAATACATGTGAGGTGCTTGGGGCATAATAAATATATGGTTTGTTTGTTTGTTTGTTTTTAGTGCTGTCCTTCAGAGTGCTGTTGAAAAAACACTTTCATCTCCTAGGGTTGTGTGATCATCAATTTAAGGGAAATTGCTTCCACCGGCTGATGACGCCCAAATCCATATCTCTAATTTCAGACCCCTCTTTAGAGCTTGGCACCCATATATCTAGGGGTTTATAGGACACTCATCATATAGGCATCCGACAAGCATTTCATAGGGTGTGCCATGTGGCAGGAATTGTGTAGTGAGGAATCCACATGGTTCATTGTTTAGTTTGGGAGACAAAGTAAAAATAAACTCTCATAAAGCTGGGGGAGAGAGAGAACAAGGCGCCAGAGAGCATCTAGCAGGAGCCTCATCTGCCTGGGGTCATGGAGGCCACGGAGGAAATGACATTGAAGCCAAGACCTGAGGTTTTAGGAGGGGTTACCCAGGGAGGCCACAAAGAGGTGGAAAAAGGTAGGGGCCACAGTCTTTGCAAATGCCTGGAAAGGATAGAGATTATGGCATATTTGAAGAAACAGGGGAGTTTGCCCTGGCAGGAACATCTATCATGCTTCAGGTCTTCCCTTCGTTTTGAATCTCTTTTCATGTGAATGATACGACCATCTTCCCAGTCACCCGGGGCAGTGACCTGCATATCTTCCTGTTTGCCTTCCTTTCCATGCCTCTCTCAAGTCCAAAAAATCACCATCTTTCTTCTAAGAGTCTTGAAAATGGGTTTCCTCATCCCCAAGCTCATCATCTCTCCCCACGATCGCTGTGACAGTCTCTGCTTATCCTCCTGCAGTTATCTTGTTTCCCTCTGGCCTGTGACTTACATCATTGTTACAGGGCTCTCTCCAGAATGTGGACTGTATCACCTCTTTTCCACCAACGACCCCTCACGGCCCTCAGGATTAGCACCTGCTCCATCGCAGGCCAGATGAGGTCTGGTGAGATTTGCTCTCTGCTCAACCTTCCAGAGCCACCTGTTTCTGGCTGCTTGTCTGCACATAGCCTAAGATCCCACTATATGGAGCTGCTTCGTGTGATGGATAATTTTATGTGTCACCGTGACTGGATCATAGGTGTGCCCAGATATTTAGCTAAACATTATTTCTAGTATGTCTGTGAGGGTGTTGGGATGAATTTAGCATTTAAATCAGTAGGCTCAGTAAAGTGGTTTGCCCTCCCCAAGGTGGGTGGAACTTGTCCAATCCACTGAGGGCCTGAATAGAACAAGAAGGCAGAGGAAGGAAGAATTCAGCTCTTCCTGCCTCATTGGGAGATATATCTTCTCCTGCCCTCAGCGTTCCTTATTCTCAGGCCTTCAGATTAGGACTGAATGACACCACAGGCTTTCCTGGGTCCCCAGCTTCCAGATGGCAGATCATAGGGCTTCTCAGCCTCTGTAATTGCATGAGCAAATTCCTTATTTATCTATGTAAATATGTGAATTTATACATGTAAATATGCATGTATCTATCTATCTACCTACCTACCTCCATAGATTCCTTGGGAAAGAATAAGCACAAAATATGAAACTTGAGAGTCTGGCAAGATCTGGTAACTGGTAATTAGTCAAAGTTTTCTAGGGAAGCAGAATGAATATTTTATATACATAGCTCTCAAGTTTCATGTTTTCTGTTTATTCTTTCCCAAGATGTCCCCACATTTCCTGTCTAGCTAACTCTATTCTATAACTCTCAGTGGAAACATTGCCATCTCTGAACAGCCCTCTTTGAAACCTCCATTCCCAGTCTGGATGGGGGGCCCTGTGTCCTTCTGGGCAGTCTGTGCTTGTGTCTCCCATAGCACAATTCACGACACATCTTTTTTACTGAGTCTGTCTGCCTTCCTCATCAGGTTCAAAGTGCTTTGGGAGCAGGTATCAATTATTTTATCTCATATCAACTCGAGCGTTGTAGCATGGTGTCCCCAAGCATTCTCTAATTCTATCCTGCTTTCCTAATTGTCACAAGACATGTTTCTGTGTATTATCTGCTCCACTGTGAGGCAGGTTTTGTGATGTCAGGGAGTTTGTCTGTTTCATTCAATCCTCAGCTCTCACAATGGTACCTGGCACAGAATAGGTGTTCAAATCATTGTGTATTTGTCGAATGAATGAATGAATGAAGTTAATATTCACGCCCACATCCTGGCTTCGACCCATTATTTTTCCAACGTGGCAAAACACGCTTTTTTTCAGTCTTCTTTGACATGAGATTTTCTAGTAAGTTGTAACTGACTATGTGACTTTGGACAAGTTACTAATCCTCTCTCTGTTTCAGTTTCCCCATCTGTGGCATCATGATTATAAGACAACCTACTTCATTAACTTTTCATGAGGATTAAGTGAATTTATACACGTACAACATTCAAACAGTGCCTGGCACATGGTAAATACTCAATAAATGTTAGCTATCCTCCTCCTCCTCCTCTTCATCATCATCATCATCATCAAAATTACCTCCATTTTCATTTTATATTCCCTAATCCTTTAAAATCACACCTCTGAAACATTTCTCCTTCCACACAGCCTTCAAGTAACAACTATGTCGATAATTTTAGGGGCTGCAGGACTGTCTCATGCATAGTTCTCAGCACAATGCTAGGTGGTTATTAAACGCTTGAGTAGAATGACAGTTTGGAATTCCTCTTTTAAAATACTTGCATCAGGCTTCCCTGGTGGCGCAGTGGTTAAGAATCCACCTGCCAGTGCAGGGAACACGGGTTCGAGCCCTGGTCTGGGAAGATCCCACATGCCACGGAGCAACTAAGCCCCTGCGCCACAACTACTGAGCCTGCACTCTAAAGCCCATGAGCCGCAACGACTGAGTCCGCGCACCACAACTACTGAAGCCCGCCCGCCTACAGCCCATGCTCCACAACAAGAGAAGCCACTGCAATGAGAATCCCCTGCACCACAACGAAGAGCAGCCCCCGCTCGCCGCAACTAGAGAATGCCCACGCACAGCAACGAAGACTGAATGCAGCCAAAAATAAAACATATAAATTAAAAAAAAAAAAACTTGCATCTTTATGCACAGGTCATCTCATTAGATTGCCCACTACTGAAACAATCTGTGCTTCTCAATAGAAAGTGAGTTTTGGTGAAACAGTCTTTTCTTGTCTGTTTCTCCCACTTTCGTTATGAATAACAGTTATGAGCAGAATAACAATAGCATTTCTATTTTTATACATGATATTCATCCACCTGTTTTTCCAAACCTGACACCTGAGCCAGATACATTTCAACCTAGATTTAGAAAGGAACTGAAATTGGGGGAAAAAAATGTCCTCAGGTGCTCCAAGAAACAAATAAACACATGGCTGTAGCAGCCATTTCCATAGAGATGTTAAAAAGCCAATCTGAGTGTGCAATTGCAGGTCAGTTGGACAGCTGCAAGTCACACTATGGTGGCTTGCATTCCTATGGTGCCAATAAAAGTTTTCATGCCCTGGAAATTTACTACTAATAAAAATAAGATTTTTCTGGCATCTGTGATGAATGCTGGTGGGTACTGACTAGGTTGTCTGACGCTGGTTTGTGTCTGTCTTTAAGCATAAAGTTTAAGCATCGTCCAAAAGATGGCACTGTTTATTTGTTTTTACCATGCTTAATTACAGAAGTTGTATTATGCAGGCACCTTAGTGATCTAAATGAAGACAGAGCAGAGATTTCATCCTCCACACAAATCAAACTGTCATTTTATTATAGGCCATATCAAACTCTTCATCTTGTACCTCGGCAAATGAATATGTCCAAGCTGTTAAATGTAATACCTGCAATGTCAGCAAACCTCTTACTTATTAAGTACTTATTTTTTTTCTGTCTAAAGGGGATTCTGGAATCCATTTTTGAAATCATTACAGATGCATTACAGAAGATGGGTAATTGAGACATATTTAACGTTTCAATCTTGAAAAGCTAGATTTTCAAATGTAAGTGCTTTTTGATGATCTTTAAGTGTGACTACACAGGGAACACACAACACACAACTGGTAGTTGTAGGTCACTGGCTATTAGAAAGCATTGTTCTTTGAAATTACTTGTGAAGCAAAAGCTGAAAGCTCCAAAACAACTTTTTAGAACAAACAGGAAATTAGGACTGGTGACACTGGTTAAATCTCAAGTTTATTGGTTAAGGCAAGTCAAATGGCAACCTTATATTTAATGGGGTAGGGAGATACAGAGCTGCCATGTCCCTGAAAGGGAGGAAAATCAAGCATTTTGTTAATGAGTAGTATTCCCTAAATTTGGAGTGTGATCTGCATAAGGCTTGGAAGCAGAAGTCAGTGAGTGGTTTCACTAAGTTGAGGGAGGGGGGAATTATTATGCATGGGAATGAATAAAAGTCCTGACAAAAACCTTTTCTGAATGAACAAAGAATCACCCCTGGGAAATTACACTGAATGTGTATTAATGCACATAACAGGGTGGGTAGGGATGGTTTTTACTCCAATGCCTACAAAGCCACTTAAAACCAGGGCTAGATCAGAGCTTTATAGGGTAGAAAACATTTCCCCATGTACACAAAAAAAAAATTCAGGAAACTAGCCTCCTTTCTGATACTAGCAGAAAGCAAACAGTGTACAGATGCTTTTATTATAGTATGTAGTATTTGAAATACTGTCAATTATTCCCAGCACTGTAAGAGAACAGGTAGGGGGTAAGCTGCTAAGAGTTTTGTAGCAATTAAGAATTTCCAAGAAGCAATAAAGATTTCTCTTATGTATATTTAGTAACAGCTGAAATTTTATAGGAGAAAGTGCTAGAAATTTTCATTGTGTCTACAAGTCTATTTTTCTTCCTATTGCATCCTTCCATGTTTGTAATACTTTATAATATGTTCTCAGTGGTTTCAGTATAATAACATGTGTTGAAGTTACCTACTCACATTTTATGTTTCCTGAAGAACTTAGTGTAAGGAGGTAGAGATAGGACTCATTGACATAGGGAAACTGCTTAGATGCAGATCCAGCAGACTAACTGGGATAGATTTGTCCTCTATTAGTTTCTGGGCATATATGCAGTAATGTTGTTGAGTATTTGGTTTCCCTTGATACTATATATCAAATAAGAACTGTTTGATACCTTTTATAATGTCCTTTAGGTGATCATCACAAAGTGAATTTGGTCATATGGTTCACCTGCCTCCAGCTACATAATGAATATAGGTGCATAATAAATCTTACTATATTTAAATACAGTAAAGATGTTAAATTGTAGGTTTCAGAGTCAGACATAGCTCAGTTTGAATCTTAGCTACTATTTACTTGCTATGGGACCTTGCCCAAGTTACTTCACCTCCCTGAGCTCTCATTGCCTCATCTATAAAATGGTATCAACCTCAGGATTGTCTTGAGAATTAAATAATAAAATTTATGTAAAGAACCTGGCATAACGTCTGAACATAATAAGTATGCAATCAATATTATCTATTAAAATATGATTTTTTTCCAAAAAATTGTACATACCTTATCTCCTTAAACCTCATGATAAGTAAGCAGAAAAAGCACTATTAGGCCCCATCTGAGAAAATGGAGGCTCAGAAAGTTTGAAGGATATACTTCCAGGTTACCTAGGGGGGTAATGCAAAACCCAGGTCTACTGATGCCTAGCTCGGTGAAATTTCCCTGGCCATCACTGTGTAGATGACTAAGGACTCCTATTTATAAGCCATCTTCATGCGTGTGATGGTTAGTTTTATGTGTATAGATAGCTAGGCTTTATATAGTACCCAGTATTTGAATCGAACATGAATCTAGGTGTGGTTGTAAAGGTATTTTGTACATGTGGTTAGCATCTACAACTAATCGACTTTGAGGAAAGGAAATTGCCCTTGCTAGTGTGGTGGGCCTCGTTTAATCAGTTGAAGGTCTTAAGAACAAAAATTGAGGTCTCCTGAAGAAGAAATTCTACCTCTAGATTGTAGCACTAAGACCTGCCTGAGTTCTCAACCTGCTGGCCTGCCTTACGAATCTTGACCTTGCCAGTTCCCACAATCACATGAGCTAATTCCTTAAAATAAATCTCTCCCTTTGAACTGTGAATTTTAATCTCAAGTCATGTCTAGCTAGTGTAGTCAGTGTTCTTCAGAGACGGAACCAACAGGATATAAATGTATATACATACATTTCCTATGAGGTATATATGTAGTATATATCCTGTGTGTGTGTATATATATGTCCGTACATATCCTATGTATATACAGTATATATACATATATGTATGTGTGTGTATATACAGTTGGCCCTTGGACAACACAGATTTGAACTGCGAGGGTCCATTTATATATGGATGTTTTTCAATAAATACGTACTGCACAGTCAGAGGTTAGTTGAATCCATAGATGCAGAATTGCGGATACAGAGGGCTAGCTGTACAGACATACACAGACTTTAGACTGCATGGAGGTCAGAGCCCCAAACCCCCGCATTGTTCAAGGGTCAACTGTGTATAAGTATAAAATCTCCTAACAGTTCCGTTTCTCTGAAGAACACTTACTGGTTCAATGCACAAGTAAAATCCCCTAGGATGCCCTTCCTGGGGGCAGAAGTAACCCTGGTTACAGGCACACTGTGTTATCCCCACCTCTAACTGTTTGTGGCTGCTACAGGAGTTGGATCCAATCTGCAGAATAACTGCCTCTTCCAATAAGCTGCACCACTTCAGACTGCTCTTGAATTAGGATTCTGCTTTGCCACTTCAGAAGCATGGCACATGACATTAACTGACGGTACAGACTCGCAAATGATAATACTTAAATGACAACACACACCCACAGGTGTGTACATCCACTGATGTCTCAATATGTGGAAGCAGATTCTTGACTTTGGACACAAAGATTCCATGTTGAGATAATCCTTTCCACCACTCCAAGACACATGGAACTCTTCCGATCCCAGCCCCTGCAGTTAAATGATAAAGGCTCGGGGAATGAAAACTATGCTTAACACCACTTAAGAGAAACATTAGGAAAAACTGACAGAAAATTATCCTGTAATTTTTTTCCAAGCCAAGAGGCGCAGACTTGCCTCTCCTTTCACCCTTGGGTAAATTTCCTATGTTTGTATCTGTCAATACTTCATGGCATTAATTCCTTCCTGCTGTCTCGGGACAGCCCAACCACCTGGATTTTGGCTTTCACTCCTTCCTGCCCCTTCAGGAGCCTCTTTCTGTCAACTATCCCCTCCTTGCTTGACAGACTTTTATTACTAATGGTAAGCATAGTGATAATAATAATCTCCACGTGTAAACAATTTCCCCGAATTGCAAGTCTGTGAAACCATTGTTAGTCTTTTCAGTGTATAGATAAGGAAACTGAAGCTTAGAGAAGCTACAGGAGTGCCCACAGCTACACTAGTTTAAAAAGGCCCAGAATTCAAGTCTGTCTGAATCCAAAGTCTTCTCCATTAGCTCCTTCACATCCTGCTCTACAGGCTCCAATTTCCTCCAACAGTAACCGTAACATAAAAGGCACTGAGTCTTGGTTCCTTCAGGCTATTTTAGTTGTAAAGCTCAGCCTCCCAAAAGTATGATTTCCAAAGTGTTAAAATGGGGTCAGGCACATCCTTAGAAGTCCCGGAGCCCTTCCATATCAGGTCGTTAGCCCAGGGTTCTCCCTCAGTGTGGGCTGCCAAGGGCCAGCTGTAAGGAGGTGTCCTTTCCTATGATAACTTCCTCCTCTTTGAAAGTCGAGGATGAATGTTCATTGCAGGTCTATTTACAATAGCCAGGACATGGAAGCAGCCTAAGTGTCCATCAACAGATGAATGGATAAAGAAGATGTGGCACATATATACAATGGAATATTACTCAGCCATAAAAAGAAACGAAATGGAGTTATTTGTAGTGAGGTGGATGGACCTAGAGTCTGTCATACAGAGTGAAGTAAGTCAGAAAGAGAAAAACAAATACCATATGCTAACACATATATATGGAATCTAAAAAAAAAAAAAAAAAAGAAATAGTTCTGAAGAACCTAGGGGCAGGACAGGAATAAAGATGCAGACATAGAGAATGGACTTGGGGAGGGGGAAGGTTAAGCTGGGACAAAGTGAGAGAGTGGCATGGACATATATACACTACCAAATGTAAAATAGATAGCTAGTGGGAAGCAGCCGCGTAGCACAGGGAGATCAGCTCGGTGTTTTGTGACCACCTAGAGGGGTGGGATAGGGAGGGTGGGAGGGAGACACAAGAGGGAGGGGATATGGGGATATATGTATACATATAGTTGATTCACTTTGTTATAAAGCAGAAACTAACACACCATTGTAAAGCAATTATACTCCAATAAAGATGTTAAAAAAAGTAAATAAATACAAGAAAGAAAAAAAGGAAGTCGAGGATGGCTGCTCTTTTCCTATAGAGCAGGAAACTCATGCTTGGGGGTGGGGCTGCTTGAAACCTGGGTCTTCCTGTGCTTCGTAATTGTGTTACTGTGGAACACCTGGTATGGGGATGCCACTCTCCACATGTCTCCACAGTCGCTCCCCATCACAGACTCCTACCGTCCCTGTCATAGTTGCTGTCCTGTCTTATGCTTGGGAAGTTCATGAGTGGTGAACCCCCAAAGCCCCAAATTTGGGGTGAAGAGCCTTGGCACAACCTTGAGATGGAATCCCACCTTAACCCTTTGCTCTGTGTGTGACATGGGACAAGTTGCTTAACCTACCTATGCTCTGTATTCCCACTGGAAATGTAACTCACCCTTGCCTCTGTGGGTTGGTGTAAGGGACGTAGTGGATTATGTATGTAAAGAAGCACATGTAGCTTGGTGCGTGGCACAAGGTAAACCTTCGATTTTCATTCCTGTTGGATCCAGATGTTTGCACTAATTTTATGTAAATTACCACCTTACTGTATATAGTCTTATAGTTTCTTCTTATTGTTGCATGGGCCAAACTGCATGCTCCCTAAAATCAGGAGAAGGCTGTTCAAACTTCCGGGGTGAACATACTGTAATTGCTCAATAAATACTTATCAAGTTGATTTATTGAACTCCTACTGTATGTGGTATGTAAAAATTAAGTGTCAGGCCACAGATGTACCTATCTTTGAAGAATTTATAGTTCAACAAAGAATTTTTAAAGAGCTATGTCTATTTTTTTCCTCTTATACAGCTCCAAATTTACTCATTGCTAGCAATGAACTGTGACTGGAAACTTAAGCACATGGTATGTTTGTACGTTTCCTCAGCTACACAGACAGGCCTAGTAAGCTGTAGAACCGTGGTCTGAAATGAAGTCAGGAGAACCTATTTTCAGTGCTGTGAGTGACGGTCTCCCCGCCTGCCTGTCTGACTCTCAGTACGAATGAGACAATGAAGTAGATGCCATTTGTTGAGTACTGGGGTGTGCTACCCCTTTGAGCTTCACAGTTCTCTCACCTGTAAAATGGGATGACAACACTGCCCACGTAAGGATTAAATTAGGCTATGTTAAAAGTGTCTAGCACTTGACCTCTACTAGGCACTCAGTGGGTAGCAGTTAACATTCCTCAGCCTCAGCTCTCAGCTCTGCCTCGGCATTCTTTAGCCTGGCTGCCCTCCTCCGCGTGTTGACTTATTAGCTCCCTCTACTCCGCTTGGTAGCGATGGCTCCTGTCTTGTTCACTGCTGTGTTCCCCAGCACCTACCGGTGTGGGGCACATGAACGGAGCTTCAGAAAATTTTGACAAATATTATACTATAATGATTCTATTATAGATGCAGGATTACTGCGTGAGAAGTAGCGTGACTTCTTCCTATAGTAATTTTCTCCATTCAACATAGGGAAGTTGCTTAACCTGCCACAAAAGGGCTTCTCTGAAACATCTATGAGGCTTTATACACTTTAAGTATTCTTATTTATATGGTAGTTCCTAAAACTTTAAACATAGAAGTATCATATGATGCTACAATTCCACTTCTGGTATATATATTCCCCAAAGAATTGAAAGCTGGGAATTGAACAGATATTTGCACACCCATGTTCATAGCAGCATTATTCACAATAGTCAAAGGGTGGAAACAACCCAAATGTCAGGTATGGATAAGTAAAATGTGGTATATACACACAACGAAATATTATTCAACCTTAAAAAGGAACACAATTCTAGTACATTCTACAATACGGATGAACCTTGAAAACATTATGCTACGTGAAATGTCACATACAAAAAGACAAATATTGTATGATTCCATTCATGGGAGGCATCTAGAATAAACAAATTCATAGAGACAGAAAGGAGAATAGTGGTTCACCGGAAGGGAGGGCAGAATGGAGAGTTATTCTATAACAGAGAGTTTTTGTTTGGGATGATGAAAAACTTATGGAGATGGAAGGTGGTAATGGGTTACACAACAGTATGAATATACTTAATGCCGTTGAATTGTGCTTACAAATGGTTAAAATGGTAAATTTCATGTTATGTATATTTTACCACAATAAAAAAAATCTTACTTAGGATAGTTCAGACCAGTAGGAGAGTCTGCTCTGCTCAACGGGAGCAGGGGCAGGAAGGGAGCTACCCCCATGGAAACTCCAGCCCAGCCAGCACTCCCAATGCTGCCGGGCGTCTTTAATTACCACTGGCACTTGACTGTTTCTCACAGCCTCAACTGGGGGCTGTGTCAGTTGGCCCCTGTCAGATCCTGATCACCCTGCAGAGCTGCCTTCCTGGGCTGTAACTATCTTTTCAGATTACCATGGTGGGAGGACGGTAATCATTTGCTTGAACCTGATTGTGTCCTCAGCGTGACACTGGCTGCTGGGCATATCAGAGCGTGAATGGAATTCAGCTGACTTGAAATGTTTTCTCCAACTGGCTTTCTCCCCACCCCACTACCCAACCCTTTCTCCTCAACTTCTTTGCCTTCACTGTATCTTCCACTCTTTTGTCAATATGGTCCAACTGTCAGGATAGAAATGGTATCTTGTGCCCACCTGAATTTCCCATTGATGGCACCCATATCAGAATAAGTCTGTCTGTACTGCAGATCAAAATGGTTTTTCTTCCTCCTTAGCTGCCAGAACCATTCTCATCACTGGGAATCAAATCTGTTTCGTGAGCTCATATATCATCATTACCCACAATACAAATTCTGAAAGCAAAGCAGACCTGGCAATTTTATTGATGCTCAGAGTGGAACAGAGCCCAGGTCACCCTGAATCAGTTGCGCTGGCTTTGCCTTGCTGACAACAAACATGTCACTGAAAATTAGCAGAGAAAAGAAGACTTGGTAAGTTCACTGCAGAAGGTAACTTGTCAGTGACAGAGGTGGGATATTTTTATCCTTATAACTCAATGCTAATGAAATTGGTGGGGATAACACCTGCCTGAAAACGTGTCCCTCAGGGAGCAGGGAGAAGCAGAAAGCACGAGAGTCGGCTTGTTTTCAAAGTCATTTTTCTCAGTATAGCTATGATTTAATCAAGGGATCTTAACAAGAGCTGAGGAGTTGGGGACCCAGAGCAATAACCAACAAGGCCAGTTTTGGCACTCGTAAGCACGGCCCCTGGATCAGCTCTGGAAGGCTCAGCTAATCCATCACACCTGGGTCTCGATTTTCTTATTTGTGCAGCAGAAAGAATCACACTGTATGGCCCTTTGCTCTTTTGACGATTAGATGCTGTTTGTTAAGTGACTGGAGATCTAAGATGAGAAAGAATTATAAATATAGGCACACCTCACACTATCATTTTAGCAAGGGTTGAGGTGGGGAAAGAAAAATGCTCCATCATGAGAGGTTACTGTCTGGCCCTATAAGGGAATGCAGTGGGGGGGGGGGAGGGAGGGAGGGCAATTAGAAAGGGGGAAAGATGTCAGTTGATTGGAGGAAGATGAAGGGAAGGAGAAAGAATAAAGACATTTGTCAGGGATCCCCAAGCCTATCCTCAGGTATGACGATTCACTAGAAAGACTCACAGGACCCAGAAAAGCTGCTGTACTCATGGTTATGTTTATTACAGCAAAAGGATGCAGATCAAAGTCAGTAAAGGAAAAAGGTGCATAAGGAGACCAGGCACAGGGCTCCCAGCTGTCTTCTCCCAGTGGAGTTTCACAGACAGCACTCAATTCTCCCAGGAATGCTGTGTGACAACATGTATGAAGTACTGCCAGTGGGAGAAATTCACCCCAGCCTTAGTGTGCAGAGTTTTATTGGAGGTCAATCACATAGTCATAGAGCACCTATATGACTGACCTTGGATACTCAGTCTCCAGTCCCCCTCAGAGGTCAAACAGATACAAGGCTTCAGGAATACAAAAATAGGCACTCACCATAAGTCACATTATTAGCATAAACTATCTCTTGTGGCTTAAGGTCCCAATGACATGGTTATCAGGCAAGATATTCCAAGGGCTCAGAGGCGATCTCTCAGGAGCCAAAGACCAGTCCTTTTTTCTGGATGTGCTGTGTTTGGGCACCCCCAGTCTGCCGAGTTAAGCCTTTACTGCACAGAAGGAAGTGGAGTCCAAACCCCTTCTACCTGCCCATCTTAAGGTAGGTCACTGCTAAGCGAGCTGAACCCTGCATGCTATGTACTAACACGTTAAAGTTATTGCAAACACACAATTCATCCATTACCACTCCTTTCTTTCAAGAGTCTCTCAATCGTCTTTATTTTCAGGTATGATTCACCAAATTTCTTTTGGAACTCAAGGCTAGGAAAATGTATTACCTTCTCATGCTACCTCCTCATGTGTTTCTTTTAAAAGCCAAAGAGAGTAATTATAACCCAGCATCTTTCCCTTTTCCTTGCCTACTTGCATGTTCAGGGTTAAGTTTTGTGTTCACTGGAGCAACTTTTCTCAGTCTGTTTTCTGGTATGATTGCTGTCTTCTCTTCCCCTCTTCAGTGTGACAGAGTAGAAACAGCAGGACTTGGGAACCCAAACATATGGACTCAAATCCTGGCTATTCAACATGCTGGCTGTGCGGCTTTAGATGAGCACTTAACGCACTTAAACATGTGCCCTCATGGGTAAAAGGACTTTTCAAAGTTGTTGTAAGGATTAGAGATAAGGATATAAAGTGCCTCCTGTTTGGTGGGTGCTAAATAAAGGGTAGCTATTCTTATTACCCTGTGTTTCCCCCCCACTAGTAGCTTATTTTTATCTCTTTGCCTGAGGGGATTCTTGGGGGGTGAGAGGGCGTTAATGTAAAGTTCCTTAAGTCTCTCTTGGTAGCTGACAGGATATAAACATATAAACAACTTGTGAGGGTCTGGATTAGTCACTTTGTATGATGGGTGCAAGATCTGGCCTCCCAGGTCTCTGGCTGCAGGACGCCTACCCCTCCGACGGCCCCCGCTGCTACGTTCGGAAGTCCTTTGCGGCATCTGCGCTGAGGCCACCCTCCCATGGACTGCTCTCTGATGAGCGCCACAGGAATAGTAAGGCAGCCCCTTCCCGGGAAATGTCATATCCCTCTGACAAAGAATTTTACCCCAATGGCCTTCCTGAACTTTCCTTAGAATTGCACTGCATCCAAGATGCTTCCACTGGACCACCCTTCCTTCCATCCTGTCTCCTTCACTGGAGTCAGACCTGCACATGGACTGATGTTTCTCCCAGCTTTTCCTGGATCCCACCTCATTTTCTCTCACAGATGTTTTCCATAATAAGTTTCTTGCACGTTTAATCTCATCCCGGCATCTGCTTCTTGGAGGCTCCAGACCTGTCCATAGAGTGTTGGCCTAGAATATGGTGATTGACAGAGTGAGCTGCTCCTTATGGGGAGTGGGCTTTATCCGTTACAGACCCAGTGTGGTACCGGTGCCTTCCTTATACTGCGATCCGAGTACTCATTCTGCAGCACATCTACACTGTGCAGTAACCAGAGGCACTCCCTTGGGTTACTTGGCTGCATTCTGAAAGGAAGCGATGGTCCACACAGCTTCCCTCTTGGTCATGAGATTGTCTCAGACAAAAAGAAACATCACAGAGAGCATGCCTGGTCCTCAGAGGGCTGGATTAGGCTGTTTAAAAATTCTGATCTGTGTGTTTTTAGGCAGAATTTCCCTTCCTTAAACTAAACAGCTACCATCAAGGAGCATTCATTCCTCCTTGACTGACTAAACTACACTTTAACACAGATTCTCAGCTGTTTACCTTTCCTACCTTAATCAGTAAGGAAGTGAGAGCAAAGAGCTTGACACCTATCAGCTGAATCAGTGTGAACACATTGTTGAGGCTGCTATTGTGCCTCCAAGTCTGTTCGGGGAACTGAAACCAACTGAAGCTATTTTAAGAGTCTATGAATGTGGGACAGTTTGGATGCTGTCCAGTCTCTGCCAGGACACTTCTTCTTTTGAATATGCCTGTATTACTAGAACATTACTTGCCACGTATTTGCACTCAGCTGGCACTGTTTACTTGTTTCTAGATAAAAGCCCCTGTCACAACCATGGCTCAGATGAGGAAACCTCCATCAGCCCTGAAGCCCAGAGGCCCAGCTGAGGGGAAAGGGGATGCAGTAACGTGTACGAAGGACGGTCCGGGCAGCCAGAGGCAGGCAGTCGACAACAGGTGTGCAACAGGCCAAGATCTCTGCCTGCAGATGGAACCTTTGGATGTGGGGCCTGTGGTAGCTAGAAGTAGGCAGAAGTCCAAGCACAGTGGTGGTCAAACCCAGGAAGGCTTGTCAGGAGGCGATGTGGCTCCATTCCCTGAGAAGGAGGGATCCTGGGCAGGAAAGCATAGCAGAGACACAGGCTGGGGCGGGAAAACCAGGAAGCCAGTTATCAGCAGGAGACTGGCGGGAAAAATGATGTAGGAGCCCAGGTGCTAGAAATACATGGCCAGAGTGGGGGAGTGGCAAGGCCAACAGTGCTCCAAGGAAAAACTACTTATGATTCTCACCACCAAGGAGAGGATCTGTGTCTGATTACGGTCTGGGAGGAGGACGAATTTCCTACAGGTCTAGGGGGCGGGGCTGGGGAAACAGGAAAGGATCAGGGAAGAAAGGGGTTAAGTTAAGAATGCTCCAGACATTGAGACACAAACAAAACAGTACAGCAAAAAGCACAAAGATCAAGATCTAGGTGAAAGGAATCCCACTGCCTCTGTGGTCCCACTAACACTTCATTGTCCAAAACATCATGGAGGATATAGGTTTCCTTCTTCTCTGAGCCTGTGCAGGCGTGGTTCCCATAGGCTCATGTCGGGGCTAGCACCCTTTTGGCTAATTCAGCTCTAGAAGTCTCGGTAATTTGGTTCTCCTCTTATTTGGGATGCACTAGACCCTCTTGTGTCCCAGGCCCAAGACCAGCCCATGGCTGCCACCCCAGCTGCCAGCACAGAGACTGGAGCTTCCCTGGGTGCCTCAGCCAACTTTGTTCAAAGGAGCACGATCTTAGGGGATTTGTGAATGAAGGCATCAGGGTCGTTGTGCCACTGGTACACCAAATAGGGCTCTTTTCCTTTCAGAGTGTGTCCAAGATTATGTGTGCATTCTTCTTTCTCCTTTATAAGGAAATCAGAGGCATTTTCCCTTTGCCATCAGCAGGTCCTGAAACTATGAGCCACCATGGAGCCATGGGCCCTCCTGCTTCCCATGTTCCAGCCCACCACCCATTCACTCTGCCTTAGCCATAGAGGTGACTCCCGGTGTTCAGCCTCTGCTCCTATGACACCCCATTGTCATATCTTTGCTAACTTTACCTCCTTTCTGGGAACTTCAGTTTTAGCTGCTCATTTGCTTAATTCCAAAAAGACTGAAGATATAACCGATGGTGCCTTGGGATGGATGGATGTTATGGATGCCAAACTGGCAACACACCTATCTCAATCCCATTTTAACTTTCACATTATGTCCCTCTATGGACTGTTGACAATGAACTAAGCTGATGTGTGCTGCTGGCGCCTGGATTAACATCAAGTTTAGTAATTCTTTTTTCCTCCTGTGCTTCCTCCCTCACTCTGCCCTCACTATATTTGGCTTCCCAGTGCTTTTGTAATGATCTCCGTAGCACCTATAAAAACTATTCCACCTCATTTAAAATGTGGCATAGGGACTGCCCTGGTGGCGCAGTGGTTAAGAATCCACCTGCCAATGCAGGGAACATGGGTTCAAGCCCTGGTCCGGGAAGATCCCTCATGCCACAGAGCAACTAAGCCCGCGTGCCACAACTACTGAGCCTGTGTGTCACAGCTACTGAAGCCCACACACCTAGAGCCCATGCTCCGCAACAAAAGAAGTCAAAGCAATGAGAAGCCCGCGCACCGCAATGAAGAGTAGCCCCCGCTCGCCGCAACTGGAGAAAGTCTGCATGCAGCAACAAAGACCCAACACAGCCAAATAAATAAATAAATAAATAAATAATTTTTAAAAATAATAAAATGTGGCATAAATGATGGGGCTTTGACAAATTAAATAATAATAAGAAACCATTTTCAATATTCTGTATTTTTCCATTAAGCTCCCCCAAAATAGTGATCATAGGAGTACCATTCTCTCTCCACAGTTAACGATGCACTAGCCCTGGTTTCATTAAAAACCTCATTATTCAAAGATTTATAACTCAGTCCAAGAAATCTCCCATGAAGCTGGAAATAGATCTGATCTCAGTTTAGAAACTTACTTTTCAAGCATTTGAGTGAGGACTGAGAATCCAGTGACAAGACTGGTTAATAAATAGACATCTCAGGATGTTGAAATGATGGTACAAAATCAACAGAATGAGAAAACACATGTTATTGCTGAGGGCTCTATGAAGGTTGAAAAGTTATAAAATAGAAGGAATAGATATTTGGGAGTTAGAAGACCTGACTTTAGCCCTGATTCTGTTTCCCAGTAGCTGTTGAAGCAATTCACTGGAACTCTCTGGGTTAAAGTTACCTCATCCATCTAAAGAATGAGCTGTCATGGGATCTCTAATATACATTTAGTCTCTCAAAATATCAACTGATTATAAAGTACAGATTTAATTCCCTCACTAAAAGGAACGAGGACTCTTTGGAGAAGTGGCTGATTCTAGGGTTGGAATAGTGTGGGTGAGCCTGAAACATCTTGCTCTGCCAGAAAGTAAGGAAGTGCTCAAAAAAATGATGGAAACATGACAAAAGTAGGCAAGAGCCACCTGAAGTGCTCTCACTGGCGAAATCTGGGACAATTTGAGCACCAACATATTTAAACATGGCAATAAATTATGAGAGACAGAAAGAGAGATTAAGAGAAAGAGCAAATAATAAAGCAGATGGGCAAAGTGTTAATAATAGGGCATTTTTTTCTAATTCCTTTGGGTGGAAAGTTAGGTTGTTTATGTGAGTTTTTTCTTGTTTCTTGAGGTAGGCCTATATCACTATAAATTTCCCTCTTAGCACTGTTTTTGCTATGCCCCATAGATTTTGGAAAGTTGTGTTTCTATTTTCATTTGTCTCAAGGTATTTTTTGATATCCTCTTTGATTTCTTCATTGACCCATTGGTTTTTTTTAGTAGCATGTTGTTTAGTCCCCATGTGTTTGTGTTTTTTTCCAGTTTTCTTCATGAAATTGATTACTAGTTTCATGCCATTGTGGTTGGAAAAGATGCTTGATATGATTTCAATCTTCTTAAATTTACTGAGACTTTTTTTGGGCCTAGCATGTGATCTATCCTGGAGAGAGTTCCATGTGCACTTGAAAACTATGTATATTCTGCTGCTTTTGGGTGGAATGTTCTCTCTATATATATTGTCCCTCTGGTCTAATGTGTCTTTTAAGGCCACACTTTCCTTACTGATTTTCTGTCTGGATGATCTATCCATTAATGTAAGTGGGGTATTAAAGTCCCCCACTACTATTGTACTAGTGTCAATTTCTTCCTTTATATACATTAATATTTGTTTTACATATTTAGGCACTCCTATGTTAGGTGCATGTATGTTTACAAATGTTATATTCTTGGATTGACCCCTTTATTCATATATAATGCCCTTCTTTTTCTTTTGTTACAGACTTTGCTTTAAAGTCTATTTTTTCTGATATGAATATTGCTACCATAGCTTTCTTTTTTTTCCCATTTGCAGGGAATACCACTTAACATCCCTTCACTGTGTCTGTGTGTGTCTTTAGCTCTGAAGTGAGTCAGTCTCTAGTAGGCAGCATATAGAGGAATCTTGGGGGGTTTTTTTTGTTTTTTTTTTTAATCTATTCAGCCACCCTATGTCTTTTTCTTGGAGCATTCAGTTGATTTACATTTAAAGTGATTAATGATAGGTATGTATTTATTGCCATTTTGTTACTTGTTTTCTGGTTGTTTTTGTAGTTCTTCTCTGTATTTTTCTACTTCTTTTAGTCTATTCCCTTGTGGCTTGATTTTTTTTTTTTTTTTTAGTGTCA
Source organism: Balaenoptera borealis (assembly GCF_965194805.1). NCBI lineage: Eukaryota > Metazoa > Chordata > Mammalia > Artiodactyla > Balaenopteridae > Balaenoptera > Balaenoptera borealis. Next base: position 25,121,465 of record NC_138877.1, on the reverse strand, counting down.
TGTTTAGGTTCTTTTCTCTTTGTTTTTTGGTGTACTTATTGCAGTTTTTTTCTCTTTATTATGGTTACCATGAGGTTCATATATATTGACCTATATTTTTCAATAGGTACATATGTATCAGTAGGTACTATAGGTATACATATGTACCTATATACATATATATTTTAAACTGGCAGTCATTTAAGTTCAAACACATTCTAAAAACTCTACATTTTTACCGCCCCACACCATGTTTCGTATTTAATATCATATTTTACATCTTTATGTGTATCACTTAACTGGTTATTGTAGTTATAGTTGATTTTACTGTCTTTTAACTTTTGTATTAGCTTTTTAAGTGGTTGATCCACTGCCTATAGTACATATTTACCTTTGCCAGTAAGATTTTTTTTTCATATGTTTTATTTCTTGTTAAAATTTTTCTTTTCTTTCTTTATTTTTTTTTCTTTTTTTTCTTGTTTTCTTTTTCTTTCCTTCTTTTTTTTTTTTTTTTTTTTTTTTTTGCTTACAGAAGAGTCTTTAACATTTCTTATAAGGCCAGGTTAGTGGTCATGAACTCTTAGTTTTTGCTTGTCTGGAGAAGTTTATTTCTCCTTCAAGTCTGAATGATAACATTGTCAAGTAGAGTATCCTTGGTTGCAGGGTTTTTCCTTCCAGAAATTTAAATATATAATGTCACACCTTTCTGACCTACAAAGTTTCTGCTGAAAAATCAGCTTATAGCCTTATATGTGACTCCCTTGTATGTGACAGTTTTTCTCTTGCTGCCATTAAATTTCTCTCTATAAAGTTAACTTTTGCCATTTTAATTATGATATGTCTTGGTGTGGGTCTCTTTGGGTTCATCTTATTTGGAACTCTGTGATTCCCAGACCTGGATATCCATTTCCTTCCCAGATTAGGGATGTTTTCAGCCATTATTTCATCAAATATGTTTTCTGCCTCTTTCTCTTCTCATTCTGTGACCCCTTAATGCAAATATTAATATGTTCGATGTGGTCTTAGAGGTCCCTTAAACTATCTTTATTAAATATTTTTTTTCTTTTTGCTGTTCTGATTGGGTGGTTTCCACTATTCTGTCTTGCAGGTTGCTTATGCATTCTTCAGTATCACAATATCACCTAATCTGTTGTTAATTCCTTCTAGTGTATTTTTATTTCAGTTATTGTATTTTCTTGGCTCTTATTGTTTCTATTTTTATGTTTTTTAGGTCTCTGTTGAAGTTCTCACTGTGTTCATCTATTCTTTTTCCAAGTTTAATAAGCAGTTTTATGACCATTACTTTGAATTCTTTATCAGGTAAATTACTTCTCTCCATTTCATTCATTTTTTCTGGGGATTTTTCTTGTTTTGTTTGAAATGTATTCCTCTGTTTTCTCATTTAGTTTGACTTTCTCTGGTTGTCTCTATGAAATTAGGTGAAACAGTTACCTATTTTGGACTTGAAGGCATGTCTTTGTGTGGGAGTGTCCCTGTGCTGTGTGCGCCCAGTGGCTTTGGTGGGAGAGGTGGATCTGAAGTGAGCTCAGGTGGGGGCTTTTTCTGGGGCACACCAGGGCTGTCACCTTTGCAGGGATGGACTGGAGCCAGAGGGGGTGGCTAGAGCCAGAACTTGGTGCAAGCTAGGGCTTCTCCTGGAGTACATTGGGGGCTGCCACTTTGGCAGGGGAAGGCTGGAGCTTGGTGTGAGCCTTTAATTCTCCCACAGTATGTTAGTGGCCCCTGCCTAGGTGGTAGAGGGATGGGGGTGGAGGCAGCTGGAGCCTGGCACAGGCTGAAGCTTTTCCCAGGGCATGTGAGGGCTGCCTCATTGGTTGGGGTTGGGGGTGGACCCAGAACCTGGTGCAGCCTGGAGGGCAAGCTAGGGTGGTCTTGGCAGGCCATCTAGAGCACCAGGGACTTTTCAATCTGCTGCTTCTATGCTGGGACTGGGAGCAAGCAAGGCTGTGTGAGTACCTTTTAAGAGTGGAACATGGTTTTCTACAGCCCTGTGGTTAGCTCCACTGGCTTTCAAAACCAGCCAAGGGAGCTCATATTCCCAGTGCCAGACCCCAGCACTGGGGTGCCCAATGTGGGGCTTAAATCTCTCAATCTTTAGGGAGGATCCTTGAGCTTGTAATATCCCCCTCATCTTCTGGGTCACCTGCTGGGGTGCAGGTCCCAACTAGATCACTTCTCTTCCCCTCTTACCAGTCTTGGTGTGTTTTTTTCTTTATATCCTTGGTTGTAGAAGTGCCACTCTGCTAGTCTTCAAGTCATTCTCAGAGAGAGTTGTTCTATGTGTAGTTGTACTTTTGGCGTGTTTGTGATAGGAGGTGAGCTCAGGATCTTCCTACTCTGCCATCTTGATTCTTTTTTTTTTTTTTTAATGTGCAGACTTTGAGCTACCTGACTTTAGAGTTCAGGTAGGAAAAACCAAAAACCTAAGCAATAAGTGTGCAATGTGAGCCAAAAGTGTGATAGGAGTTAAAATATCTTATACTGTGATCCTAATACTTGTTCTGCAGCAAATCTACACATGCAGTAGATTACGTCAGAACACACCTAGAGTGCTGGGGTTAGCACGTGCTGAGCTTTTCTCATTAAATGAAATTCTGAAAAACCTAGGTATATTTGCAGAAGGGTGACTAGAATGGTGAATGGTTTGGGAATAAGCTGTAAAAGTAAATGGAAGGAACTAGCAAGAGACAACTGAAGTGGGCATGGGTGAGTTGAAAATTATTATCAGGTATTTGAAAAACTGGAATGCTCCAGAGAATAAAATGTATTCACTTGAGTTCTAGGGGACAGGACCATAGGTAGATGTGGCTTCACCTGAAGAGATAATCTTTTTCTATTAAGTTTTTCCATGAATGAAATAGTTACCCACCAAGTAACGAATTCTCCTTACCATTTTAGCCTCTACATTAATTGATCAGCACTGCCCAAAGAATTATCACTGTGAGGGGATGGTTGGTCTAAATTGGTACTTCCCAACCAGATAACTTTGGAAATCCTTGGAATTATTTCAAGAGATACTCAAATCCATATATACCCCAAGTATGTTTAGGTCCAATAAATGATGTCTTTCACTTGTATACATTACTGTTTTCCAAATGTATGTAGATACTATTTGATTAGTAAATAATTTTATTTTGAAAACCTTCAGAATTCATACTCCCTTATGATATTACATTTTGTTTCAGTATCCATCTTAAAAAAAACAATTATAATCATGTGTGGAATTTATGATTTTTCTTTCTTTTGTTCTCCTATAGAAGAAGACTTAAAGAAACAGAGGCAAACCATATTCTTCAATATTATAAAGATATTAATCTTCCAACTAGTTTATAAGTTTAATGGAATTCTAATAAAAATTACACTATTTTTGTGGTAGGCAGATGTAGGGAGATTTGACTGTTTCTAAAATTTATTTGCAAGAATTAATGTTCAAGAATGCCCTCTCCTCCCTCTAAAGTATAACAAGAGGATTCATGTCCTACCAAATAGAAAACTCAAAACTACCGTAATGAAGCTGAAGGAGACTTTGGATGAATGGAAGAGAAAGGATCTCAAACCAGGCTCACGTATATGAGAATTCAGCATGTGATCAAGATGTAACAGTTATGTTTTGTAGAGAAAATAAAAGGCACTTAAGGTATTTTAAATACAAAAATATTTAAATCAGATATGTACTTACAAAGTTGAAATGGCTAAAGGGGCACTTTCAGGACAGGGTGTCTAGAATGACCCAGAACTTCAGCCTGCCTGCCAGAAGCCCTACTATCTCAGCCCCTATCAGGAAGGCAGAGGATTAGAAGGCCACCACTGGAACTACAGGGCTTACAAATGCACTACTGAAGCTATGATCCAGGAAGCAGGAAGCTGTCCTCTTCACCACCTTAATTTCTACCTGAAGCATGAACATTGGACTATTGCTGCATAAATGTCCCATGTTTCCAAGACTTCAAAAACCTGCATGAGGAGTGCCACTTCCCAGAAGCACCTAATTTGTACTGAGAATTCTTGTTGCAAAATCAGTGCTTGGTTAGAAGGAAAGCTTGGGTTAGGAAAGAAGGCTGATGGTAGGTAGCAGAGTGTCTGCAATGTGTATTACCAGGAAAAATACATCACCAGGGGAAACAACAATTATTTAGTTATTTCCATTTTGAAAAAAGGGCCAGGGCCACTCATACTTAAATGAGAAATAATAATAATAGTAATAATAATCATAATGATCATGATAATAATTGAGAACAACTGGTCGAGATCAGAGACCAGTTGAACTTTTTCTGTAAAAGGCCAGAGTACATTTTTTTGACTTTGTGAGCCATATTGTCTTTCACAACTACTCAATTCTTCCACGGTAACAGGTAAGCAAATAGACAATACATGAATGAATGAGTGTGGCTGTGTTCCAATAAAACTTTATTTACAAAAACAGGTGGTGGGCCAGATTTAGCTGACAGGCTGTAATTTTCCAGCCCTTGGTCTAGGAGATAATCACTGAAGTCCCTTCTTACATTAACATTCCATATCACTGAAAAATGTGCTGACGTGATTATTGATAAATGCTTACCTATTGAAATTGTTTTTCTTGTTATTGCTTAGTTTGGAAATATCATTTGTAGCAGTTTCATTTGAAAATGGAATAATCTGCTCTGTGTGTTGTCTTCTTCAAAAAGAAAAGAAATTGATAAAATGCCAAGCAATTCAACTTTAGAGTCTTTGAGCCTGAGCAGTTCATTAATTCAGACATTTTGGCAGGGATGGTGTGACACATCAATGGGCACCTTGCTTATATCTCTGCCCTGAAAGAGGAAAGAGCTTAATCTAAAATTGGTATGTGTGGACCAAATCATGACTTTTTATAAAACTGTCACATTCTGTCAACATTGCCAAAGAACCTGAAAAGAGTGTTCCTTTGAGGAAAGCTCTACTTGTTCTCATCATGCTTACACCAATATTCTCATCTTCCTCCCTAATCACAAGCATGCTTACCCACAACTGCACACACACCTGCATAAACTCACACACATGTGCACACATGTATACTGCCATTTTTTGAAGACCCCAGGTTTTCAACAAGTGCCCTTTCTCTGAGACAGTCAACTTCATATAACCAGTTCATTTAGCTCATAATCATATTTCTATCCCATAATCTCAGGATTTATAGTTTAGAAATACAGAGAGTGCTGGGGCTAAAAAGGAGTTGATGCTCCCACTGGTGTTAGCTGATCTCACCATTTATCTAACTGATTGGGAATTTTACAGCAAAACAAAAATTCTAAAATCAGATGTTTCTTGAGCTGGGACAAACTACTGAGATTATGAGGACCAACGTCCCTCCTTTTTTGTAGAATAAGACACTGAGGTCTGGAGAGGTGAACTTACACAACTTGTTAGTAGACCTCAGTTCTTGAATACTTGCCCTTTTGGTAATTAAATCTGATAAAGAGAGGTTTTTATGCAACAAACAACTTCAGAAATGTTTTAAAAATATGAAGGACTGAGGGAAAAGCTCACCCACATTTGTTTGTTTGGAAGACTTAACTTTCTATGAATCAGTTTTCAATGTAAGCTATTCACCCTTCTCTTCTAAATGTCATATCAGTATTTTAACTTCCGTAGCTTAAGGCAGATTTCTCATCCAATTTTTTTTTGACGTATTTTCACTGCTTTGAGGTCTTAGTCATATACAAATTACCAAAGCATCTGTATAATCAATAGAGCTTCAAAAATCATAATTTCAAATGTAACGTCAAACTAGAAAACTATAATATCAAGAATAACTTTTCCATACTGGCACAAAAACAGAAATATAAATCAATGGAACAGGATAGAAAGCCCAGAGATAAACCCACGCACATATGGTCACCTTATCTTTGATAAAGGAGGCAAGCATATACAGTGGAGAAAAGACAGCCTCTTCAATAAGTGGTGCTGGGAAAACTGGACAGGTACATGTAAAAGTATGAAATTAGAACACTCCCTAACACCATACACAAAAATAAACTCAAAATGGGTTAAAGACCTAAATGTAAGGCCAGACACTATCAAACTCTTAGAGGAAAACATAGGCAGAACACTCTATGACATAAATCACAGCAAGATCCTTTTTGACCCATCTCCTAGAGAAATGGAAATAAAAACAAAAATAAACAAATGGGACCTAATGAAAGTTCAAAGCTTTTGCACAGCAAAGGAAACCATAAACAAGATGAAAAGACAACCCTCAGAATGGGAGAAAATATTTGCAAATGAAGCAACTGACAAAGGATTAATCTCCAAAATTTACAAGCTGTGCAGGCAGCTCAATATCAAAAAAACAAAAAACCCAATCCAAAAATGGGCAGAAGACCTAAATAGACATTTCTCCAAAGAAGATATACAGATTGCCAACAAACACATGAAAGAATGCTCAACGTCATTAATTATTAGAGAAATGCAAATCAAAACTACAATGAGATATCATCTCACACCAGTCAGAATGGCCATCATCAAAAAATCTAGAAACAATAAATGCTGGAGAGAGTGTGGAGAAAAGGGAACACTCTTGCACTGTTGGTGGGAATGTAAATTGATACAGCCACTATGGAGAACAGTATGGAGGTTCCTTAAAAAACTACAAATAGAACTACCATACGACCCAGCAATCCCACTACTGGGCATATACCCTGAGAAAACCATAATTCAGTAAGAGTCATGTACCAAAATGTTCATTGCAGCTCTATTTACAATAGCCAGGACATGGAAGCAACCTAAGTGCCCATCATTGGATGAATGGATAAAGAAGATGTGGCACTTATATACAATGGAATATTACTCAGCCATAAAAAGAAACAAAATTGAGTTATTTGTAGTGAGGTGGATGGACCTAGAGTCTGTCACACAGAGTGAAGTAAATCAGAAAGAGAAAAACAAATACAGTATGCTAACACATATATATGGAATCTAAGAAAAAAAACAAAAACAAAAAAGGGCATGAAGAACCTAGTGGCAAGACGGGAATAAAGACACAGACCTACTAGAGAATGGACTTGAGGATATGGGGAGGGGGAAGGGTAAGCTGTGACAAAGTGAGAGAGTGGCATGGACATATATACACTACCAAATGTAAAATAGATAGCTAGTGGGAAGCAGCCGCATGGCACAGGGAGATCAGCTCGGTGCTTTGTGACCACATAGAGGGGTGGGATGGGGAGGGTGGGAGGGAGGGAGATGCAAGAGGGAAGAGATACGGGAACATATGTATATGTATAGCTGATTCACTTTGTTATACAGCAGAAACAAACACACCATTGTAAAGCAATTATACTCCAATAAAGATGTTAAAAAAAAAAAAAGAATAACTTTTCCAGATTTTATATGTTACATGGACAAAATACAATCCTATCTAGGTACGAAAAACATACCAATCTCTTGCTTAACCCCTGATCATGCTCCTTAGATGTATGTACACCTTGAATCATATATGGTAATAGGTAAGCATTTATCAGGAAAGGGATTAAAATAATTCATGTTCTGAACATTAGGGAGGCTGATCTTTAGCCTCACTTCTTCTTCTAAGTGAGTTTTGCCACCTCTTCAGTCTGAATATTTGAAAAAAAGGATCTTGTCAGCAAATCTTGGAATTTGTTATCTTAGTGAATAATGGGAACATCTTGTCTTGGTAGAGGAGATTAATGTTACCTCTGTGGAACAGACTCTGATATCTGGAGGAAATTTAATACCAGAGGCCAAAGTTTTAGTAATGCACTTGAAAATCTGTACTGCCCAAACATGTGATATAAGATAGAAGAATCATCCTTTATCAGAGTTTAGAAAAAGGTCTAGCTTCTCAGTTATAATAAAAAATTACTAATTTTTCTAAAAGTGAGACAAATTACACTTGTGTGGTTTAATTTGTCTAGCAACTTTGAGGGTAATGTAGTAGAAATATTAGAAATAATTTAAATAAAGATTATTGAGAAATGAACACTAAATAAATATTCTCAGGAAAAGCTGGGGAGTAAAATTCTTAAATTCCTAGATATACATGGGATTCTGGATTATTTATCACCTTACAATTAAAAAGAATGACATAATAGGCCTTTTTAGGATAATTTTAAGAATTGAGTGTTTTGAAAGCAAGTATAACATATGACTTTTCAAAGTCCATTTAAACCCAAGAGCTCATTAATAAGTTCAGGACTATCTACAAGATCAACTAATCCTTCACTTATATTTGTCAAACTGATGTCAAATTGTAAGAATGGAATATATAAGTAGAACGGTAGACAGGCTTAGCTTAAAGCTATACTTTTCAAAAAAATGTAGGAAATTGACCTCTGATTGAGGAAGGCAGACTAAGCATAGGTGTTTTTTTGTTTTCTTTAAAATCTCTCTCCCCCACTCAAAAGAATAATGATGGTAATTACAAGAAAATAGTTCAGGAAATCAGACATATTGTTGAATTTTTGGAAGATACAATGCAGAGAGGAACTCCATGGTACCTGTACGATATGTGGCTGAAGAGCATAGCCAAAAATATCACTTCCGTATGAGGTCAAAATAAGATATTTTGCTACAATTAAAGGTTTTTCAAGTATTCTTCCCATAACTTTTATGAAGGAATTACTTGAGGATACAGTCCAGCAAAACAAAAAAGAGAACCAAAAAATGACAGGCAATATGGGTTCATAGAAACAGTGGAGCTAACCAGAAATGAATTGAAAAGAAATTCCAGTAAGAAATCTCTACAGCAGCTACAGAAAGAAGTGAGTCAAAGTGAAAATAAAAAGCTCTATGCTGAATGTCGAGAAGAAAATGGAGTACATTACATAAAACATGGATGTTTTAAATAATCAGGTTAAGACATATGTCTCTTGTTAACAATGAAAAAGACACAAAATTTCCAGGGTGAAAAAAAAGGCTGCACAAGAAGGTTCTATATATAAAGTTCTACATATAAAGACACTAAAATATGGCATTCTTTGAGGATCTATAAAGTGTAAGAAAAGACATTTAACATTTGATGGTTTGAATGATTTCTTTGGAAAAGTTTAGGCATAGTAACATAGGATTATATTTCCTTTATATGAAACAAATTATTCTTCAGCAAGTAAGAATTCCTTTAATTCTAGAATGTCTTTTTCAGTGTAATCTCCCTAATGGGTAGGCTGGCATTTGGGATATCATAGATATTCAATAACTGTATAGAGACTGACTGACTGTGGCAGACAGTATTGATTGCTTATAAAAAACCTATTTCATGTCAGACCTGCTCCTACCCCAGATTGTTCTTAAAACTTGAATCAGAGATTAATATTTTTAAGCCACTGATTTAGCCAACTCTGGAAGATTCTGACTTTTTGTTGTGTGAGACAATGAATCCCTTTGGCTAGTCCTCTTTTGAGTATTTTAAAAATTTCACTGGATGGTCTCCTAACTAATATGGAATTTGTTACCATAACTAGGATGCTGGAAGTAACAGTTACTAAAATATGTCATTTGTTGAGGACAGGAGTCATTAAGATATAGGACAGAAAGAATCCCTGTTTTCTAGGCTGGGCAGTTGGTGGTTCTTGTTATGTGAGGGGGAAATATTTTATCAAACTGTGAATTTTTGTACCTTGAACTCAGACCATTTGCTGAATGGAGTTATAATGTGTTTTAAAAGTGGTGGGAAAAATTAGAGTATTTCTTGAGGCTTTTAGATATGTCTTATGATTTTTAAAAAGGCAAACATAGTCTGAAGATAGTCCACCCTAAAAACAGAGCAGAAAGATAACATAGCTTTGCTAAGACAGGCCTTTTCTGTTTGTGGCTTGCAGTATAAGTTAATGGAGAACACCATTAGAAAAGCTGGATGATCATCTGCTGAGACAGAGGGACCCTATCCAAAGTTTGGCTTGAATGTCAAGATTGATGATGCTATACACACACCAATAGAGCATAAAAACGTTTGTTACTTACATAATGGAAGTCTCTGGGTGGGCCTCTCAAGCAAGTCCAAAATGGATTGAGAGAGCAAAGAAAGGTGACTGGGCCGGATTTTTATTGTGGTTAGCAGGTGAGGCCGTGTGAGAGTTTGTGAATGGAAAGGGCCTTGCGTTGTTTGAATTTCCTGCTGTTCCCAAAGGAATACCCGGACTTTCTTATCCACCTGTCCAGATGTGTGGCAAAAGGAGAAGATGGAAGGGTGAGGCTTAAAAGCTGCCAGAAATAAAACATTTGAAAATGGAGTTAGATTTCCCATTACAAAAGCCAATGCTTTTTGTTCTACTTCCACATAAAATAAAACAAGCAGAGGTAAGAAAACAATAAACTGGGCTTCCCTGGTGGCGCAGTGGTTGAGAGTCTGCCTGCCAATGCAGGGGACACGGGTTCGAGCCCTGGTCTGGGAAGATCCCACGTCCCGCGGAGCAACTGGGCCCGTGAGCCATAATTACTGAGCCTGCGCGTCTGGAGCCTGTGTTCCTCAACAAGAGAGGCCGCGATAGTGAGAGGTCCGCGCACCGCGATGAAGAGCAGCCCCCGCTTGCCACAGCTAGAGAAAGCCCTCGCACAGAAACGAAGACCCAACACAGCCATAAATAAATAAATTAAAAAAAAAAAAAAAGCAAACCTTTAAAAAAAAAAAAGAAAACAATAAACTTAGAAGATGATAAAGTGGTAAGACTGGGTCCCTAAGTCTCTCCTAAGAAACTCTCCTAAGAATTCTGTTTCAAGAAAGGGAAAAATCTGGCAGCACTGATCAGATTGAGGGTGGGCGGTCTTTCCTCTTCTAAGTATTTTGCTTCTCTCTGCCTTGAGGGAGGATCATGAAGAAAGGGCAGAAGATAGGAGACAGGAATTCTCAAAGGTCATAGCTAGACAAAAGCCATTGATTTTTTTTATGGAGTTGCCTAGAAACTGATACATTGTAAGCCATTGTAAGTTATTAAGAGAACTGTATTGACAAAGAAAATTCAAGCATAGTGACATCAGCCTGTGATTGTTCAGCTTTTAAGGAAACACCAGGACCCTTGAAATTACCTGAGGGTAAGTAGGCTACTAAATCTGTAGTGCCTAGAACTCTCTAATGACCATCTGAACTGTAGCTTAGAGTATGATGGGCCAACACGATTTCCTAAGAGGGAATAATCAGGAACACAAAGGACAGTAGTCAGGGGAAATCCTTCCAGAGCATGTGTGTGTGTGTGTGTGTGTGTAAGTTCAAATCTTCACCTACCACAAAAGCAAAATAGAAATGCTTAAAAAGTTAAAAGCAGAAAACTGTAACAACTGAGTTGGGGAGAGACGATCAAATAGAATTTATCAGTTGTTTGCTTAGTATCAGACACTTTTGCATGTTATTCCACTTAATCCCTGTGACAGTCCTGCAAGACAGGGAGTGTTAATCTCATTTTTTGGTAAGTAAACTGAATTTCAGAGATAGTAAGTGGTTTATCAATATTGCTCATGTCACAAGTGGTGTTTAAACCCAGTTCTCGTGGACTGAGAGTTTGAGTTCCTTTCATTAACTCTTGGGTACTCTGAGTATTCTGTGGAAAACACCCAGGGCACTATGTACATTTTTCCTTCTCAGAAGACTTAGCGTCATGTCTTTCAGGCTCCTATCTTAGAGTATAATATTTATCTATCTATCTAAAAGTAGCTTTTGTGAAAGGCAATTTAGCCAGATGCTTTGTTTATGGAAGGAAAAAACTCAATTATGTTATAAAGATGTTCATCCTTGAGAACAAATGTAGATTAGTAATAGACTGGATGTTAATTGAGGCAGATGGCTGTGAGAATAATTTGAAGTAATCTGTGAGCAATAAAATGAAGTTAGTACTCTTTCCCCTCCTCAAGTATCACCCACATAATACACCCTCTTGTAGTAGCAAGGGGAGCAAAACGTCATAATGGAGTTTCTTCACTTTGTTCAAAAAGAGAGTCCTTCAAATCAACCAAACTCTTCAAAATTCTTAACTCTTGCACGCTATGATGATGTACAAAATAATTACCTTGCTTCATTGTCATTAATTTTTTATAGCATGCATCAAATATCCACAGTATTCATGGGTAAGGAGCCAGGAGTGAATACACATCTAGTGTGAAGGCAAGATGAAAAAATGTAAATTATATGTATAGATATGTATGAGTGTGGTAATGACTAGAAGCAATAATTTGCATAAGTAGCATACTGATATGAATTCAGAAGAGAGAAATATGTTGGAGTGTTATAGTTTATCTTTTCCATTCTGTTCTAAATCATCTTCCATTATGTTACATTAATTATTAATTAAAACTTCACTCTATTTCCCCTCTTTTGAAATGTTGGAGTAGTCTAACTTTGACTTCAGAGAATTTTCTCAATTTTTATCTTGTGTTTTAAGTGCAAAATAACTGATTTTCATTTTTTTCCTTGTTAAGAGTAAATGTTGGACTATTGTCTTGCATTGAAAATTCTTGAAGTATACCTTTGACTTCAGAGAATTTTCTCAATTTTTATCTTGTGTTTTAAGTGCAAAATAACTGATTTTCATTTTTTTCTTTGTTAAGAGTAAATGTTGGACTATTGCCTTGCATTGAAAATTCTTGAAGTATAAGTACAAAGATCTGGGAAGGTTACATTGACTTAATTTATTAACTGAGGCTAATGAGCTAGTTTGAGTTTCAAAAAATTCTGCCCTTACTGACTTAACTGGCTTATTATACTATCTCAAATTAGAATTTCTAACTAGTAAGTTATCTATTTCTAAATAATAACAATATTTGAAAAAAGATTGCCTCAATAGCAAGTCTTATGCCATATCAGACAATGCATTTCAGCTCTATCCTTTGTTAATTATCATTCCATTTGGTTATAGTTCTCCACACAGACAAATAAGAAATTTTAAGAACAGAATCATCTTCTAGTAAAGCTGTAGCAGATTGTAGTTTCCAAAGATTGTTGCACCTATATACATATGCTCTTTTCCTCCCTCTGAGACCTGAGTTCCTCCCTTCCTTGAATTTGAGCAGAGCTTTGTGACTGTTCCAACCAATAAACTGGTATGACAGAAGTGATGCCATTTGGCTTCCGAGTCTAGGTCATGGGAGCAATACAGCTTCTGCTTTGCTCTCTCTCAGACACTTGCCCTTGAAAGCCAGCCACTTTGCTGTGAGGAAGCCCAAACTAGCCCTTGTGAAGAGGCCACATGTAGAGGAACTGAGGCCCCCAGCCAACAGCATCAATCGCCAGACGTGTGAATGAAGAAGCCTCTGGTTGATTCCACTAGGCTTCGAGCTACCCTAGCCCTATACCAAGAGGTAGAAATGAGTTGTTCTCATTTACCTCTGGCTAGGGGGCAGATTCACAAGTAAAATGAATATTATGATTGTTTTAAGCTAAGTTTTGTTGTGGTTTGTTGCACAGCCATAGTAACTATAAAATAGTATTGCCCACTGGATAATGTGAAGCTTCTTAAAATTAATTGGATAAGAGCCAATTCACTTTTCTTCTAAACACAAAGATAACCAAAAACCTAACATTTGATGCTTCCCTACCTCCCATTAGAATTCTTAAGCAAACAGGAATTACTGTTTGGAATCAGCATCATAAGATGATCCAGCTCAGGATTGTTTTCCAACAGTGATAAGAAGATAGTTTGTAAGAAAAAGTAATATATTTTTCGTTTCAAACATCTTCAAATATTTGGTTTAAAATATTTTTGTTTTCCTGCCAACTTCTTTTACTTTTAAGGCTATTGTTTTTAGAGCAGTTTTAAGTTCATAGCCAATTTGAGAGAAAGTTTCAGAGAATACCCATATACCCTGGGACCCCACACGTGCATATTCTCCCCCACTATCATCAATATGTACATTTGTCACAAATGATAAACCTACATTCACATATCATATTCACCCAAAGTCCAGAGCTTACCTTAGGGTTCACAGTTGGTGTTGCACATTCAGTGGGTTTGGACAAAGGTATAATGACATGTGTTCATCATTATAGTATCATATAGAGTATTTTCACTGCCTTAAAAATCCTCTGTACTCTGCTGATTCATCCCTAACCCCGCCCTCCCACCCCCACCCCCACTCCCTGCCCTGGCAACCACTGATCTTTTTACTATCTCCATAGTTTTGCCTTTTCCAGAATATCATATAGTTGGAGTCATACAGTATGTCATCATTTTAGGTTTGCTTCTTCCACTTAGTAATATGCATTTAAGTTTCCTCCATCTCTTCATGGCTTGTTAGGTCATTTCTTTTTAGTGCTGAATAATATTTTGTTGTCTAGATGTGTTACAGTTTATTAATCCATTCACCTACTGAAAGACATCTTGGTTGTTTCCAAATTTTGGCAATTAGGAATAAAGCTGCGCTAAGCATCTGTGTTTAGGTATTTGTATGGACATAGTTTTCAACTCCTTTGGATAAACACCAAGGACTGCAATTACTGGATCATATGGTAAGAGTATGTTTAGTTTTGTAAGAAACCACCAGACTGTCTTCCAAAGTGTCTGTTTTGCATTCCCACCAGCAATGAATGAGAGTTCCTGTTGGCTCTACATCCTTGGCAGCATTTGGTGCTGGCAGTGTTCCAGATTTTGGCCACTGGAATACCTGTGTAGTAGTATATCATTGTTTTAATTTGCATTTTCCTGATCACTTTTGATATGGAGCGTATCTTCATAGGCCTATCTGCCATCTGTATATCTTCTTTCATGAGGTGTCTATTAAGGTCTTTGGCACATTTTTCAACTATTTATTTTCTAACTATTTTAACTACTTCTATTTTCTCATTGTTGAGTTTTAAGAGTTCTTTGTGTAGTTTGTTTTGGATAACAGTTCTTTCTCTGATGTGTCTTTTGAAAATATTTTCTCCCAGCCTGTGATTTATCTCCTCATTCTCTTGACATGGCTTTCATAGAGCAGAAGTCTTAATTTTAATGAAATTCAGCTTATCGATTCCTTCTTGCATGGATCATGCCTTTGATGCTGTATCTAAAAAGTCATCACCATACACAAGATCATCTAGGTTTTTTTCCTATGTTATCTTAGAAAGGAGTTTTATAGCTTTGAGTTTTACGTTTAGGTCTGTGATCCATTTTGAGTTAATTTTTGTGAAGAGTATAAGGTCTGCATCTAGATTCATTTTTTTTTACATGTGGATGTCCAGTTGTTTCAGCACCATTTGTTGAAAAGACTGTCTTTACTCCATTGTGTTACGTTTGCTCCTTTATCAAAGATCAGTCGATTATATTTATGTAGGTGTATTTCTGGGCTCTCTACTCTGTTCCACTGATCTGTCTATTATTTTACCCATACCACAGTCTTGATTACTGCAGCTTTACAGTAAGTTTTGAGGTTGGATAGTGTCAGTCTTCCACCTTTATTCTTCTCCTCAACATTGTGTTGACTACTCTAGCATATAATTAACTTAGGAATAATTTATATAATGAAACAGAACATGATAGTGTTCTGATACTAATTTTCAATTTTCCATCGCTACAAGTTGGAACCCATGTGTGTTTCATACATTTTTCTCTTCTTTGGTTTTGTTGGATTTCTCTTCTTCTTGAGTCAACCATGTTCTAGTAACCCTTATCTACTTAATGTGTTGTAGTTTTTTCAAGGCTGATGTAGTCACATAAGAATTTGTTCAATAGAATTTTTGAATAAGAATTTTTTCCCAATATGACATGTAAGGGGGTTTGCATCTTCCAATATGTTCTACAGATGACCCTCACTAGTCACTTATCAATCAGTCCAGAAATGTTGCAGCCCTGCTGTCCACCTTGTGTGGCTCTTCTGGGATCAGTCTTCTGCCCCCTTTGTGTACTGTCTAAGCTGTGATGAAGTTATGAAGGCTTTTACCTCCTTTCCAGCATGAAAAATACTTCTATGATTGAGTTTCCAAACTAAAATTAGATTCTCCTTTGAGCAGAAGCATGAATGTCATTATGCCTTCTGGTTAATTCTATTAAGGATGCTCAGCTCATTTATACCCACTGTAACATGACTTGCATTTTAAGGTTTAGTGTGTTCTGGAAAATGTCCCTTGAGATGATTACTGAAAAATAACTCCAAGGTGAGGTAGGATGGGCAGCATTGTATAGTATACCTCTCCGTTGTAAATTCTTACTGTATCTTAGCAATTTATGGACTCTGGGAAGTCCTGCAGTAAAGACTTCTGTCTTAAGCTAAAATTTTCCCAATTTAATTTGAGCTGACAACTTGATTTATTTATTTTGTTTTTGCAAAATTATCTATTAACTTTTTTTGGGACTTATCCCCCCATGAGACACATGGAGAATGCTTGTGTAGGGTTTTAAGGTAAAAAAGCACTCCCACAAAGACTCTCATCTAAACGTCACATTTCTGAAATGTATTCAGAGAAAAGAGTCAAATTTTATGGAAGAGGAAGCTAATTCTTCTAGTAGTTAAGTAAAAAACAGAGACAGCTTTCATGCAGCTGGCATCCAGACGACTACTCCGCAGGCTGAAAGAAATGCTAATGTGTAAGAAACATGAATTTAGTTTGCTCAGAAAGAAAAACCTAATCTGTGTGTGTATGCGTGTGCATATGTGTGTGCATGTGCTTATTTCTGGGTGCATAGGCTTGAGCTGGTCCCAAGTAAGATTCTGAAAAGATGGCAATGGTTGAACTCAAAGCATGGTTCAGTGTTGGCCTGACTGAGTTCACAAATCCAACCCTCTGGACCTGTGGTCCCAGAACCTCCAACATCACAGAAGTCATCACGTTTTGTGGCCTGAAAAGTAGGAGGTCTGCTGGTTTGAGCACAAGCCCATAAACACAGACCCTCTCGGTACTAATCCAGTACCCACAGTACTTAAGAAACTTTAAGGATAGAACCCCTCTCAGTAATTTGGATGCCAATCAGAGAACACAAGCCATTGGCTTCTATTTCATTTACCTCTGATGCAGGAGAACTATGGTGCCACGTTGAATCCTGCATCCCTTACATAGGCAGCCTAGTTGGAGGATGCAATCTTACCAGACATCCCTGGCAGAATTTCTCTTTTTGAAAAGTAACCACCAAAGGCACATATGGTTTTTTTTTTTTAATTGTGCTGGGTCTTCGTTTCTGTGCAAGGGCTTTCTCTAGCTGTGGCAAGCAGGGGCCCCTCTTCATCGTGGTGCGCGGGCCTTTCACTGTCGCGGCCTCTTTTGTTCCAGGGCACAGGCTCCAGACGCGCAGGCTCAGTAATTGTGGCTCACGGGCCTAGTTGCTCCGCGGCATGTGGGATCTTCCCAGACCAGGGCTCGAACCCGTGTCCCCTGCATTGGCATCCAGATCCTCAACCACTGCGCCACCAGGGAAGCCCGGCACATATGGTTTTAAAGGTCTTTCCATGTCAGTCAGCAACCAAAATGCCTGACTTCCTGTTGTAGCTTATTAATAGGCCGAGATCTTAAGTTGGAAATTTCCTCCACGTAGCCTTTCTAGAGCTTCTGCTGATGGAACTTTAGTAATTCAATTTTTTTTTTTTTTTTTATGACTTTAAGTGATTTTTAACACAGCTTCATTGCTTTCATAGCCAAAAGCTGTTCATAATGGAGCTATTTCACCCAAACCCAAGTCTGAAGATTATGCTTACATACCTATTATACAGGAATTTTAACAGGGAGAATCATGTTTTCATTATTTCTAAACTTATTTCAATGGTTCACAGAAATTAAAGGCTGAAGATTTTTGTGGTACTTGTTTTTTTTTCACTAGGTAATGTGTACATTTATAGATCTGGAGGATTTGGTTGAGAATCCAACTGAACTTCATAAAACATCAGGTTAAATCCTGATTTAGTTTGACATTGTGTACAGTTATCTTATGTGGAGAGATCGAGTGTATCATTAGGTAGCCTAGGGTATCCTTACATCAAAGCAATTGGCCAAATGAGAAGATCTGACAGATATTTTTCAAAGAAGAGAGATTGTGTTTTGATTAGGATGCTAACAAAGCCTGTATGTTAATGCTGAAATAGATCTACGCCCGGCTGCCTGGTCACTACCTTCCATTCCACTCACTGTTGTTCTTGTTTAATAAATCCCTCCCTTCTTTTCCACTCAAGACTGACCTTTGGGTTCTTATAATTAGATTTAAAATGTGCTACAAGTGTTTGGTATGGTGTGGAAAGACAGTCTTATCAAGGAAATTGACTTGTCTAAGTCAAAGCTATTAGGGAGCAGAGCTAAAAAAAAAATCTCTTAACTGTCAGCTTAGTGTTTTTTCAACCCTACCATCCTTCCTTCCTGTGTTGATAAAACCCAGGAAAGTGAGGGATAAGGGTTGGGACGAAGAAAGATGTGTATAACAGAAGAATTGCTGTGTAGTTTGGAAAACATGTTGAGGATGAAGAATTGCAGGAACTATATGTTCTCCAGACTGTATACACAAGCATATGATTATAGTACTTTAAGTTGCTTACATTAAGTGGACATTCAAGTTAAACAGAATGGTCCATATTTGCTTATCCATAAAACTGTAATTGAAAGAGCTCTAAAAATGAATAAACATTTTATTGGTTTGCAGAAAAATCATTTGATAGCACCTGATCTGAACTCACATTAAAAAGGCTAATTATAATCATAATTTTCCCATTGGTGTGAATATTCATACTTTTGCTATAGCAAAATTAACATGTTTGGTTTTGAAGAGCTGGCTTAGATCCCCTAAAGATATTCCACATGTACCTTATCACCTTTCTAAAATTTGAAAAATTCTAATCTTGAAATGCCTCTGGTCCCAAGGGTTTTGAATAAAGAATTATGGGCCTATCTTTTATAAATATATTGTTTTCACAAAAAAAATTATATATGCTCATTGTAACCAGTCAAGCAATATAGAAAAATAGAAGGAAGAAAGTTAAAAATTATTCCCCTCCAAAATCACTGTCTACATTTGGTGAACATTATCTATGATATTTACACATATAGTAAGATGATTAGGCATAATTTTCTACAATAAGATCATAATACATAGTAAAAGAAAATATTTCTTCATCATAAGAGCTATTAGTTTATAAAATATTTCTCTGAGTTTATGGAAAGATAATGAAAAACCACTGATATTAGAATAATGGCTAGAATATGTTTTTAGTTACATGTTTAATTTTAGGCCTTATCAGTTGATTTTCCACTCTATATATGAGAAAATTAGTCCTCTTATCTTATCCCACCTCCCTTTATCTCAAATTCTCAATGTTCACATATACATTCTGTTCTCTCCTCACAATTTCCTCAGTTCTATAAAATTTGATAAATGAATTTTTTGTTGAATGCAAGTCCTTTACTATAGTTTCTTCATTTCTAATTTTCTTCTTTTTAATATTGATTTCTTTTTAGTTGAATAGACATTATCAAGTATTTTCTTCAAGTGAGGCTCATGGTGTATGGTTTTTCTCATGTTTGAGAATGTCTGATGCTTTTATACTTGACTCAGAGGATAACTTGGCTCGGTATAAGATTCTTGAGTCTCACTTCAAAGATTTGTAACAAAGATTTATGCACATCTTTGGGCACTAAATATAATTATGGAGAAGTTTAAAGGCAATATGATTTTTTAAAATTGTTTAAAAATAATTTTAGTTTTCCATGGTGATTCCCCTGGGATTTTTTCTTTATCCTTGAAATTCACTAACTTTTCAAAGGTTTAAGACATTTTTTATTTTAAGAATATTTTGGAATAATATATGGAATCTATGTGTCATTTGTTCTGTTATCATTTTTAGAAACATCAATTAGACAATGTTTGAACTCCTTTGTCTTCAATATCTATAATTATTTCTAATCACTTTTTCTTAGTTTTTGCATTATTTTGTGTGATTTTCTTTTGTTTTCCAACCATATTGCTAACTGTTTTCAGATGTGTTTATTTTACTAGTTTTCAGACCTACTACACTTTTTATTCTTCTTTTTTACTTCCTTCCTGAGTTCTGCCAGCTTACTTTTCATCTTTTGTTGTTTTACCATCATTCCTTCCTTGAGTTCTTAGAACTTTTCCTTCAGCAGTCTTTTATGTAAAAAGCATACTGTATTAAATTCCTTTTAATCAAATAATTTGTCCCAAATTCATGTATTGTTTACCTTGACTAATTCCAGACTATTCCTAGGGCAGCTAGCTGTCCTTGCTGCCCAATCTACTTTATTTATTTATTTAAAATTTTTTTGTATTTTAAATACCTTTATTTCTATACAGTTAGTTTCAGTTACTTTCTTTTTTTTTAACATCTTTATTGGAGTATAATTGCTTTACAATGGTGTGTTAGTTTCTGTTTTATAACATAGTGAATCAGCTATACATATACATATATCCCCATATCTCCTCCCTCTTGCGTCTCCCTCCCACCCTCCCTATCCCACCCCTCTAGGTGGTCACAAAACACCGAGCTGATCTCCCTGTGCTACGCGGCTGCTTCCCACTAGCTATCTATTTTACATTTGGTAGTGTATATATGTCCATGACACTCTCTCACTTCGTCCCAGCTTACCCTTCCGACACCCCATGTCCTCAAGTCCATTCTCTATGTCTGTGTCTTTATTCCTGTACTGCCTCTAGGTTCTTCAGAACGACTTTGTTTTTAGATTCCATATATATGTGTTAGCATATGGTATTTGTTTTTCTCTTTCTGACTTACTTCACTCTGTACGACAGTCTCTCGGTCCATCCAACTGACTACAAATAACTCAATTTCGTTTCTTTTTATGGCTGAGTAATATTCCATTGTATACATGTGCCACATCTTCTTTATCCATTCATCTGTCAATGGGCACTTAGGTTGCTTCCATATCCTGTCAATTGTAAATAGTGCTGCAATGAACGTTGTGGTACATGACTCTTTTTGAATTATGGTTGTCTCAGGGTACATGCCCAGTAGTGGGATTGCTGGACGTATGGTAGTTCTATTTTTAGTTTTTTAAGGAACCTCCGTACTGTTCTCCATAGTGGCTGTATCAATTTACTTTCCCACCAACAGTGCAAGAGGGTTCCCTTTTCTCCACACCCTCTCTAGCATTTATTGTTTGTACATTTTTTGATGATGGCCGTTCTGGCTGGTGTGAGGTGATACTTCATTGTAGATTTGATCTGCATTTCTCTAATGATTAGTGACGTTGAGCATCTTTTCATGTGTTTGTTGGCAATCTGTATATCTATCTTCTTTGAAGAAATGTCTATTTAGGTCTTCTGCCAATTTTTGGATTGGGTTGTTTGTTTTCTTCATATTGAGCTGCATGAGCTACTTGTAAATTTTGGAGATCAATCCTTTGTCAGTTGCTTCATTTGCAAATATTTTCTCCCATCCCATTCTGAGGGTTGTCTTTTCATCTTGTTTATGGTTTCCTTTGCTGTGTAAAAGCTTTTAAGTTTCATTAGGTCCCATTTGTTTATTTCTGTTTTTATGTCCATTTCTCTAGGAGATGGGCCAAAAAGGATCTTGCTGTGATTTATGTCACAGAATGTTCTGCTTGTGTTTTCCTCCAAGAGTTTTATAGTGTCTGGCCTCACATTTAGGTCTTTAACCCATTTTGAGTTTATTTTTGTGTATGGTGTTAGGAAGTGTTCTAATTTCATTCTTTTACGTGTAGCTATCCAGTTTTCCCAGTACCACTTATTGAATAAGCTGTCTTTTCTCCATTGTATATTCTTGACTCCTTTATCAAAGATAAGGTAAATATATGTGTGTGGGTTTACCTCTGGGCTTTCTATTCTGTTCCATTGATCTATATTTCTGTTTTTGTGCCAGTACCATACTGTCTTGATTACTGTAGCTTTGTAGTATAGTCTGAAGTCTAGGAGCCTGATTCCTCCAGCTCTGTTTTTCTTTCCCAAGGTTGCTTTGGCTATTCGGGGTCTTTTGTGTTTCCATACAAATTGTGAAATTTTTTATTCTAGTTCTGTGAAAAATGCCACTGGTAGTTTGATAGACATTGCATTGAATCTGTAGATTGCTTTGGGTAGTAGAGTCATTTTCACAATGTTGATTCTTCCATTCCAAGAACATGGTATATCTCTCCATCTGTTTGTATCATCTTTAATTTCTTTCATCAGTGTCTTTTAGTTTTCTGCATACAGGTCTTTTGGCTCCTTAGGTAGGTGTATTCCTAGGTATTTTATTCTTTTTGTTGCAATGGTAAATGGGAGTGTTTCCTTAATTTCTCTTTCAGATTTTTTGTCATTAGTGTATAGAAATGCAAGAGATTTGTGTGCATTAATTTTGTATCCTGCAACTTTACCAAATTCATTGATTAGCTCTAGTAGTTTTCTGGTAGCATCTCTAGGATTCTCTATGTATAGTATCATGTCATCTGCAAACAATGACAGCTTTACTTCTTCTTTTCCGATTTGGATTCCTTTTATTTCTTTTTCTTCTTTGATTGCTGTGGCTAAAACTTCCAAAACTATGTTGAATAATAGCAGTAAGAGTGGGCAACCTTGTCTTGTTCCTGATCTTAGTGGAAATGGTTTCAGTTTTTCACCACTGAGAATGATGTTGGCTGTGGGTTTGTCGTATATGGCCTTTATTATGTTGAGGTAAGTCCCGTCTATGCCTACTTTCTGGAGGGTTTTTATCATAAATGGGTGTTGAATTTTGTTGAAAGCCTTTTCTGCATGTACTGAGATTATCATATGGTTTTTATCCTTCAGTTTGTTAATATGGTGTATCACATTGATTGATTTGCGTATATTGAAGAATCCTTGCATTCCTGAGATAAACCCCACTTGATCATGGTGTATGATCCTTTGAACGTGCTGTTGGATTCTGTTTGCTAGTATTTTGTTGAAGATTTTTGCATCTGTGTTCATTAGTGATATTGGTTTGTAGGCTTTTTTGTAACATCTTTGTCCGGTTCTGGTATCAGGGTGATGGTGGCCTTGTAGAATGAGTTTGGGAATGTTCCTCCCTCTGTTATATTTTGGAAGAGTTTGAGAATGGTGTATAACTTTGTACTCACGTTATTTCTTGATAATGATTTAAATACTTATTTAAATAATCTACTAAAGTCTGCTCTTTGTTAAACCTATAATCCTTGTTTCCATCTGGGGTGTATGCAACAGTATAATTTACCTTCCACTTATTCTCCTTTAGGATTTAGCAAATAGTCTAAAAACTGTATAACTGGATTAAGTACAGGGATGTTTTAATAAAATCTGTCCAAAACTGAACTCCAAATATTGTCCCTAAAGTTCATTTTTTCAGTTGCTCCAATCTAAAATTTGGGTGTATTTTTTTACTTGTCTTACTATGACTACACTCACTGATCCATTAGCAATTCCTGTTGGCTCTATCTTCATGAGTATTTTATCTTCCTAGAGCTGCCATAACAAAGAATCACAAATCAGGTGGTGTAAAACAACAGAACTTTATTCTCTCACAATATTGGATGCCAGAAGTCTGAAACCAAGGTGCTGGCAGGGCCATGCTCTCTCTGAAGGCTCTAGGAAAGAAAACTTCCTTGCCTCATCCTAGCTTCTGATGGCCGCCAGCAATATTTAGTGTTTCTTGGCTTGTAGATGCATCACTCCAATCTCTGCCTTTGTCTTCACATGGCTTCTCTCTGTGCATCTCTCTGTCTTCCCATGCTTTTATAAAGGCAACAGTCATTGATTGTATTACCCACCCTAATCCAGTATGGCCTTATTTAACTTAACTAATTACATCTGCAAAGACCCTATTTCCAAATAATGTCTTATTCTGAGGCTGCAGGTAGAATTTTTAGGGGACACTGTTCAGCCCAGAACAATGCTGTATTCAGGATTTAAACCCTTTTCACCATCCCAACTGCCACTACCGTATAAGAGCTTCATGATAATTAAAGGATCCTTCAGATCATGTTATGTATTTGCTCACAACTCTCATGGTTTTCCAATTCTTTCATAGCAAAAGCCACAATTTTTAATATGCCTTGTTTGCACAAGGCTGTAACATGATTTGGCATCCAGTTACCTCTCTGATTTCATCCCTTACCATTTGCCCCTTCATTCAGTCCATTCCAGCCACACTAACTTTCTTGCTTCTACTTGAAATGCCAGGTGTGCTCCTGCTTCATGACTTTTGCATTTTCTGTTTGCTCTGCTTCAAATGCTCATCCCTAGATATCTCCAAGTTATTCATGTCTCTAACAGAAGTGGAATCTTCTCAATGAGACTATTCCAGCCACTATCCAGTATTATGATTCTCTGCCCAGATACTTCTAATCATTCTTTTCTACTTTATTTTTCATCATAATACTAGTTACTAAGTCATACACTATATACAGATATAAGCAATATACATATATATAAGTTAGATAGCTATATAAGTTGTATATGGTATATACAACTTATTTTATATACAAATTGCATATATAATGTATAACTTATATGTTACACAGATATAACTTATTTATTTCTTTATATATTTAAATATATATAGTACTTATTATCTTCTTTATTTCTTGTCTACACCACTGGAATGTAAACTCCTTTAGGCGAGGAATTATTGTCTATTTGTTCACTGTTGTACCGCAAATGTCTAGAAGACTGCCTGGTAAATAGTAGGTGCTGAATGGATACATTCTAATCCAGAATGAATTAGTGACTATGTCACGTATATAAATGTTATCAAGCATATGTGTGGCAATAGAAGAGTGACTGAAAACCGCTCCTCCATCACATTTCATGAGGAGAGGGATGGATAATGGTTTATTTTCAAGACCCCTTTGAAACTGCCACTCATCTGCCGTGCTTGCTCATGGTTACCCCTCACTCCTCTCTTGAGATGAAGCTTCCCTATGGGGGCTCTGTGGGGAACATGAAAGTGGATTAAGGGGTAAGTCACTTTTTGCCCATAATAGTAAAGGGCCTTTTATTTGAAAAAAAAAAGAGAAGTGAATGTAATAGAGGAATTCTTTTTTTCCTCCATGATAGCCAAATACATTTTAAGAAGGGATTCTCATCCACAAGGCAGCTTGCAGCTGTCCTCCCAATATAAATATGGTCACCCCCATAATACAGTTCATCATCTTCAGGTATCAAGAGAACCTGTGATAGCAGTAGATACAGTTTGACAATACCTGGTAAGTAAAGAGAAAGAAGTTTCTAGTGGTTACATGTCATTTACTTCTGATATCTTAAGGGCAGGGTGAAGGAGGAGAAAACAAGATCAATTAGATAAGTAGAGGGTGAATTAGCCATTTAATCAAGTACCTAAGCCATGAAGCACACAGTTCTTCTAAAAGACACCATTATCTTTAATGGAGTTCTTTAGAGCATCTTCAATTTTTCTAATGAAGACAAAGCCCATCTTTAGAAAAGTGCTTCTCCTTGCTTCTTTGACCACAGGATTATCTATTCCATTCAATCCCCTGGGGAGCTGATGCTCTCCCCCTTTGTCCCTCACAGAATTACATCGAGAGGGAATCTGTCCAAACTATTTAATCAAATTATTCTTCTCTGGCCAATATAAGTGCTTAAATATCCATGCTTAATACTTCTCTTAATGATATTCACTTATCTAAAATTACCCCTTAATTGATAAGATATATGAGCAAAAACATTATTAGGCAAAATGTTAAGTGAACTCAAACCATTTAGAACGTTTTCATGTCGACCTCTGAATTTACTTAATCTCCAGTGAGCAGTCTAAAAATATAGGATTTAAATCTTCACTACGACTAGCCTGAAACAGCAAAAGGAAAAAGGCTGAAGAAGAGGTGGCAAACAAAGAAATGAAAACATTTTTGGTCTTTAAAGTCTTCACTACACAAAATCCTGTGAATTTTATTTGGTTCCTGCATTTCTCAGTTTTGATGAAGAGAAATATCTCAATACATTTGGAAATAGCGGTAGTATGCATTTCATACAAGTTGGCTATAACGGTGCTGAAGACATTGACTAATTAGAATCACAATTTATTTAAAGCCAGGTTTATGAGGAGCAATTTATATACAGTAAATATTACTCTTTATTGTGTACATTTTTACAAATTTTGACATATGTAAACACCATGTAATCACCACCACAGTAAAGATACAGAACATTTTCCATCACTCTCCAAAATTCCCTCTTGTCTCTTTGGAGTCAATCTCCTTCCAATACTCCCAGGCCCTGGTAACTAACCACTGATCTCTTTCTTCTCCCTATAGTTACACCTTTTTCAGAATGTCCTATAAATATCACCATATATTAGGTAGCATTATGAAGTCTGACTTCTTTCACTTACCATAACACATTTAAAATTCCTCCATGTTATTGCATGTATCTATTTCATTCTATGTGTATACCAAAGTTTGTTTGATCATGGGCATTTGGTTGTTCATGGCATTTACCAGTTGATGGGCATTTAGTTTGTTTGCATTTTTTGGAGATTATGCGTAAAGCCACTATAAACGACTGTGTACAGGTTTTTTGTATGCATATGTTTTATTTTTCTTACCTAGAAGTGGGATTGCTAGATTGTATGGTAAGTGTTTAACTTTGTAAGAAACAAACTGTTTTCCAAAATGGCTGTATTATTTTACATCCCCATCAGCAATGTACAAGAGTTCCAATTGCTTTGCATCCTCACTAGCACTTGGAATTGCCATTTAAAATCTTTTTAGCCATTTAATAGATGTGTAGTGATATCTTATATGGTTTATTTACATTTTCCTATTGACTGATGATACTGAGCATCTTCTCATGCGTGTGCAATCTGTGTATCTTATTTTCTGAAGTGATTGTTTAACTCCTTTGTCCACTTTTTATTGGCTTTAACAAGCCAATAGGTAAGAGTTCTTTGTATCTTCCAGATACCAATTACATATTCCTGATACTTTTTTGCAGAGTGAGACAGACCTTCCACCCAAAATTCGCTTCAAGATGTCAAGATTAATGATACCATACATGCACCAAGAAGGTAGGAAAAGGTTTATTACTCACATACTCAGGCTTTCTAGAGACAGCAGCACAGGCTTAAAAGCAGGTCCAAAAATTGCCTAAGAGAGCATGGAACTGAGACTGGCTTGGGGCTTACGGTGTTAGAGAATGGGCTGTAATGAGGGTTCCCATGCCCATAGACTGGGCCCTGCGTGGTTTGACATTCCACCTGTGCCAAAGGAGGGAGTATCTGGGCTTCCTTATCAGCTTACACAGAGTGTAGAAGGCAGGGGAGAGTGGTGGGGCTTGAAAGCTGTCAGCAGTCAGACACCAGAAATAGAGTCAGACTCTATTACACATGATATTTATCAGATATGAAAATCACATTTTTAATATCAAAAGAAACAACTCGATAACATTTAATGTAGAAAATGTATCAAGTGCATCGATTATGCCTGGCTCTTAAATGTACTTCAAAATCTTATAAAAAGATTATCATCTGGAAATATATTACTTGGGCCTTTTCTGAGGGAAATGTCTGTTCTAAATGGACCAGATTCATGTGCTATGAAAGAAGGGCTGTGAATACAGGCAACAAAACATGGATAACTACGAGAATTATGAAATCTCTTCCCCTTATTGTGAGAGAGAACAGAATTCTATCCAACTGACCACTCACTCAAATCACAAGATCACCCGGTTTTTTGTTAATGTGCACTGCATGGGTGGCTCTATCCCAGGTTCTGTATTTTACTGAAGATTTGAGGTCTGATTGGCTGAATGACTGGCTGTAAAGCAGTGGGTCACATGGGCAGAATCCCTGCAGTATGATTATAATTCAATTACAAAAGTATTATGCAAACTTGCATCATTTGTCAGAAACGAATTGAACACCTATTGTGTGCCAGGCACTTGCTAGGATCCTCAGATTAAAAGTTAAGTAAAATAAAGTTGTGGCTGTCAAGCAATTCAATGTTTATTGAAAATGAAATGCTTGGGCCAAATCATTGTAATGGCTTGAGATAGATTTTTAAAAAGAATATAAATAAAAGGGTAGACTGGTCAATCATCTTTACAACTTTACTCCAAAATGAACAGTTTTTATTGGGAAATGTAATGGAATATTTTTGGACCTTCTTCTCAGAAATACGAAAGCTGGCATGGCATTTGGGAATCTTATTTTCAATAGAGATCACTAACCAGTATAATGAAGCATGTTCTACAGACTAATGAAATTCAATCTTTGAAACAGAGAAAATGTGTTTTTATATCTCACAACATTGTTACATTATAAAAGTAATATTTTGTCAAATATTTTCTTATATTTGTGCCTGAATCCCTTTCTCTTTTCCTGCGTGGTAGGAAGGAAGCCATTTTATGATCAACACCACAGGGAAAATATAGGTGAGAGGGTGAAGACAAGGAAGTAGTGGCTTTGTTATTTATTAGTTTGTAGTCATGGCTGGATCAAGGCATGCAAGTGCTCTGTGCAAGTTAATCATTAGGGACACCAAACATGCTAATAACATGACATACTTCAAGCTGATTGTCTTTACTTTTTTCCCAATATTTATTTTTAGGTGGGAGGAGTAGGAAGTAGGGCTACGGTGCCAGTGATTAGTGTCTTGTCTCTGGTTTAGGGCAATGGTTTTCAAAGTGTGGTCCCCAAGATCAGCGGCATCAGCCTCCCCTGAGAACTTGTTAGAAATTCAGATTCTTGGACCTCACTCCAGACCCACCGAGTCAAAAATTCTGAGTGAGGCCCAGCAATATGTTTTAATGAGCCTTTAGAGAATTCTGATATATGCTGAAGTTTGAGAACCACTAGTCTTAGGCAATTCAGCTCTGATCACAAACTCCCATTTTTTATTCAGAAAAACCAAAGTCTTACAATTTACCTACCTACAAATCTCAGAAGATGACCTAGCAACCCTCAATTGTTATTCAAGCATGTGCTTTGGGGGCCCGTCCCTTAACCCCTACCCACGTTACTACCACCACCATTCTATCTGAACACATACTGCTAACTCTTCCTTGAGAGGAGTTTTGCTAACTACAAAAGCTTTTTATTTGTTACATTTCCAGTGACATTTTAATGCTCCCAGTGCATTGGTATCCTGACCCTTCTGGCCTTTTGGGTTTGATGTGACAAAGTGGTAGCTCTACTGGGTTATTCAGAAATCTCCTGGGGTGGTGGTGGGGAGCAGAGGGAGAACAGTTTTCTACTAATACAACTGTTGGTCTGTTTTTCTACCATTTCTCCTCTAAAAATAGTTATAATTGTGAATTCTGTAGTGGATTTACTGCTGTTGGCTTTAAGGAGAAAACTGGAGACTTGGATCACAGAAGTTATAAGATTAAGGCTTGAAGTTTCTTACAGATAATAATTTTTCATTTTAGTTCGTGCCAAAACAAAGATACTGTGTTGATAGACTACACAATTTATACATCTGGAAGAAGAAAAAGAAGGAGGAAGAGGAGCAAGAAGGGAGAAAAAAAATGTTATGTATATAATGTTAATTTCAGACAGAGCAGACTTTAAATCAAGGTAAGTTATCAGGGATAAAGAAGGACATTACATAATGTTAAAAGAGGTCAATTCTTCAAAAACACATAACAATCCTTAACATGTATACACCTAGCAACAGAGCATCAAAGTATGTGAGGCAAAAACTAATAGAATTGAAAAGAGAAATAGAAAAACCTACTACCATAGTTGCAGACTTCAACATCCCTCTATCAGAAATGGACAGATCCAGGAGGCAGAAAATCAGTAAGGACATAGTTGAATTCAACAGCACCATCAATCAACTGGATATAATTGACATCTATAGACTGCTTCATCCAACAATGGCAGAATATACATTCTTCTCAAGTGCATGTGAAACATTCACCAAGACAGACCACATTCTGAGCCATAAAACACACCTTTACAATTTTAAAGAACAGAAAACATATAATGTCTACCCTCAGACAACAATGGAATTAAACTAGAAATCAATAATAAAAGATAACTGGAAAATCCCAAAATACATGGAGATTAAACAACACACATCTAATTAACACAGGGGTCAAGGAATTCTGAAGAGAAATTACGTAATATTTTGAACCAAATGAAAATGAAAGCATAATATATTAAAATTGTGTCTTCTTCCATTTATTTCACCAGTGTCTTGTAATAGTTTTCAGTGTACAGGTCTTTCACCACCTTAGTTAAATTTATTCTGTGTTTATGGTTTGGAAGAATTAATACTGTTAAAATGCCTATACTACCCAAAGCAATCTTAGAGTCAATGCAATTCCTATCAAAATTCCAATGGCATATTTCACAGAACTAGAACAGATAATTCTAAAAATTGTATGGAATGACCAAAAAAATCCCAAATAGACAAAAAAACTTGAGAAAGCAAAACAAAGCTGGAGGTATCATGTTCCCTGATTCCAAACTATGCTACAAATGTATAGTTATCAAAGCAGATTGATATTGGCACAAAAACAGACACACAGATCCATAGAACAGAATTGAGAGCCCAGAAATAAGCCCACACATAAATGGATAATTAATTTATGACAAAGGAGCAAAGAACATACACTGGGGAAGGGACAGTCTCTTCAATAAATGGTGTTGGGAAAACTGGACAGCCAAATGCAAAAGAATGAAACTAGACCACTATCTGACATCATACACAAATATTAACTCAAAATGGAATAAATACTTGAATACGTGAGACATGAAACCATAAAATTCCTAGAAGAAAACATAGACATAGGAGAAATCATTATCACGGGAACAGGATAGAAAGCCCAGAGATAAACCCACGCACCTATGGTCAACTAATCTATGACAAAGGAGGCAAGAATATACAATGGAGAAAAGACAGCCTCTTCAATAAGTGGTGCTGGGAAAACTGGACAGCTACATGTAAAAGAATGAAATTAGAACACTCCTTAACACCATACACAAAAATAAACTCAAAATGGATTAGAGACCTAAATGTGAGGCCAGACACTGCAAAACTCTTAGAGGAAAACACAGGCAGAACACACTTTGACATAAATCGCAGCAAGATATTTTTGGATCCACCTCCTGGAGTAATGAAAACAAAAACAAAAATAAATGAATGGGACCTAATTAAACTTAAAAGCTTTTGCACAGCAAAGGAAACCATAAACAAGGCAAAAAGACAACCCTCAGAATGGGAGAAAATATTTGCAAATGAAGCAACTGATGACGGATTAATCTCCAAAATATACTGTACAAACAGCTCATGCAGCTGAATATCAAGAAAAACCCAACCCAATCGAAAAATGGGCGGAAGACCTACACAGACACTTCTCAAAGAAGACATACCTATGGCCAAGAGGCACATGAAAAGATGCTCAACATCACTAATTATGGCAATGCTGGGTTCATGGAACCTAAGTGAGCAGATATTTATGACACTGATGTCCAGGCATGCATCTGCAATCAAAGAATCTCTGCCTAGTCCCTGTAAATATCTGGGAGTCCTTATTCTACCTATATTGTTACTCGTCATCAGCAAGTTGCTGGGCAAAGTAATAATGTAGAACTACAAATTAGTAATTATTAACATATTAGTCCTAATCTAGTTAACAGATCACTAATTTAAAGCAATTTGGTAGTAGGAAGCCTGAATTATGCAATATTTTAAATTCAATTCTAGTCTATAGTGCAGTGACAAAATCTGTGCTTAATGAAGGTTTAAGTGAGACTCACTGAAGCTGCTTTGGTAGAAAAGAGAACAGGAAATCTCTTTGCTTTTGTAAATAGACACTACTAAAAGACGTAAGGAATTTTTAGATGTAGATTAACTAGCCTCTTTGCAATCTTGTTTACAGTTTTTCTATACTTAGGAAATCCTTTTCCAAGGATAGTTCAAAGACTTTAGCCTCATTTGAAAAACTATATTTTTTATAGTTTATTATTTATCCCAATTTGATGAGATTTTATTACCTGTGAAATCTTCTACTTCATTGTGTCTCTTTATTTTTTCCTCCTCCTTCCTTTTTTGACCCCCCTTCCATCTCCTAATTCCTTCTTGCCACGCTCTCAGATTTTGACAGACCATCTCTTCAATTCTGATGGCAACATTTCCCATTAAATAACTACACACTCAAGCATTGCCCCTCACACGTCTGGGTGATTGGCCGATACTTGTTTAGAGAATTGGAAACAGCTGAAAGTGACATTCAAGATTCAAAAACAACTTGGCAGGGAAATAAATCTTTGGCTGGGGAAAAATGACTCTCTCTTTGCCAGGCAATAGCCTTATAATTTATCATTTATTGGAAAAGAAGAATGCATTTTGAGAATATCATCAGACTAAAACTGATTACAGATAATAGGCAATGTCTCTACGAGCCATAACTCACGCTGTATGTACAAGCTGAGTGCCTCTGGAAGGCAGGAGCTGATCAGCATGCTGTGTTGCCTTGTTGTAATTGTTAGTATCACAAATGATGGTGTATGACGGGGTTAGAGCAGATTAGAGAGAATGAAGTGTTCTGTGTAGTCTCCTCTCGAAAGAAGAAACAAGACATTATTTCACTGTGATGCTAACTATTGATTTGGGTTTTTGTTTGCTTATGGTTCCTAATGGTTATGATAGCTCTAGAGAAATATTTATGGCTTACTCATTTCAAAAGCCACCATAAGTGATAGCTTAAGCTGTTCCAAATTCATGTTGTTGCATCTGAAATAAAAATAAGGTGTGGGGTTTTTTTTCAGTGTTATTAAAAGAGAAGTGATTCAAGAGAGCTGAACCAAGTGCTATGTAACCAGGACTCCAGAGACCTTAGACACTGGATAAAAAATATCAAAAGAACCAAGGGGGACAGGGTAACTCTCAGCAGTGAACTCACAGAGCACTTATCCATATTCCCACTTGACATTTGTCACTTTCTATCTATGTCATATTTACTTCAAATAACATTTTAGTTACTATATGGGGCAATAAATATCTCAAAACAGAGATTGTAGCTTATAAATCTTTTTTATCTCCTTAGAACCTAGCTCAGTAACTTGTTAGATGCTAAAGAAAAACATTAATTTCTTAATAGATGAATGATATGAATCACTCTACTTATTACAACTCGTCTCCATTTCCTCAGTTCTTTTTTTTTTTTAAACAATGGATGGTGATCCTTTTTTTATTTATTATTTTATTTATTTATTTTTATATTTATTTTTGGCTGTGTTGGGTCTTCGTTTCTGTGCGAGGGCTTTATCTAGTTGCGGCAAGCGGGGGCCACTCTTCATCGCGGTGCGCAGGCCTCTTTACTATTGCGGCCTCTCTTGTTGCGGAGCGCAGGCTCAGTAGTTGTGGCTCATGGGCCTAGTTGCTCCGCGGCATGTGGGATCTTCCCAGACCAGGGCTCGAACCCGTGTCCCCTGCATTAGCAGGCAGATTCTCAACTACTGCGCCACCAGGGAAGCCCTCCTCAGTTCTTTAAAAAAACGTAAAATCTAGATTAGGCAATATTGCGTAACAGAAAACTACAATGGTTTTTAGAATGGGTACAGGTCATTGTTTATATTTCTTCCCACCAGTCTTTAATTTTTAGTGAAAACAATGCTGGTACTTAGTAATCTGTATATATTATGTGGGAAGAGTTTTACTTTTGATGAAAAAGGTATATCCTCTGGAGAAAACATTTTAATGTCATGTCTTTTAGGTCCCCACAACTTGCTGTTCAGAATATGAGGTAGTAATTAGCACTACACAATCTCCTCTAGGCAGCTTATGAAATGTAGATATTTACTAAGAACAAAAAAGAGTCTGTGAGTATAAACTCTGCAAATGCAAATATATAAAGGATCAGAAAAGTCATACTAGTGCATTGTGTTAGCAAACCTTTCTGCAAGCAGCAGGGCTAGCCCTCAAAAGACACTGTGGAATAGAACAGAGAACATTTTGAGCATCCTCTCTCCTCTTGTTTCTGGACACATCCCTTCACCCCACAGAGCATACTTATATCAGAAAAGAAAAAAAAAACAGAAAATAAATGAGCTAAGTGTTCATATCCAGAAGTTACATTTAAAAAGAATAAAACCAAAGAAAATAGGATGAAATGTATTTTTTAAATAGGAGCAGGGATTGATTAAAAAATATAGAAGATCAACAAAGCAAAATATCTCTCTGGGAAGATTAAAATAATAGACAATTTACAGTAAGACTGATAAAGAAAAAAATCAGAAACATCACAAATAAAAAGTATGACTACTAGGAGTGGGAAAGGTAATATATACTATACTGATGAAAGTTAAAGGAATGAATCTACAACAATGGAATTTGAAGAATTAATGATAGACCACTTGGACCCTATGGGGAAGATTTCCTTCTGACTGGAAGTTCTGGTCTTGTCTCACTTCAGAGCCAATGAATGGGTACTTACAAACTAAATGTCATTACATTACAATGACTAAAGCTGAGGAGTATGTAGGGTTAACTCTCCAAAAAAAGTTTATAAAGTAAGCTGGATGTTAATAAATAATTAGCAAACATGAAACAACTAAGTCTGAAACACCAGGCCATAAAAAGATTTTGCTCCTATGGTCTTTCAAAATCCTAGCTATGGTTCAAAGTCCTTTTCAAAGGCCACCTACTTCATCCCGCTTCCTATGATACTCTTCTATTAGATGTGACCTTCTCTCCTGTGAACACTCAAGTATTTTGTTTGTTATATGAGTCATAAGCAACATTTTCACCTTCCTGCTTATGGTAGCATAAGATTCTTGAGAGGATGGACTGGATCTTATTCACCTAGGTAATTCTAGTGGTAGCAAACACTGTCAACAGTCAACAGTGGTCAAAACTTTAAGTTTAGTGGAATTATATCACTAAAACTAAACATCACAAGTTCTTTTCCAGGAATTCTAGGATCTGGGAAGTGACAATATCTTAGGGCAGGAACAGTCCCTAGAGCATATTTTGCTCCACCATCTAAACAATGCAGAGAATTACATCAATACTATCTCTGGTGTCAGGACCCTCTTAGGGCACTTCCAATGATGGGTACATACCACCTCATAGAGTTTACTTAAAAGTTGGTCAGCATATCCCATCTGTAGGATGTTCCTACTGTAACTGGAAGTGGAGGCTGCTCGCCACTCAAAAGCCAATAAAGAGGCAAGGTTGGTGGAAAGGAAAGTTTGCTTTATTTTGGATGCTGGCAACTGGGGTGGGGTGGGGTGGGGAGGGCGAACTCCTTTCCAAAGGCCGATCCCCCTCCCCGACCCCGTGACAATCAGTAGGCAAGAGCTTTTATAGGTGGAGGGAGGGAGCTACAGGTATAAAAAACACAGTCAGCTCTGACAGTCATCTTGAAATTGGTCATGCAGTGGTCTGATCAGCAACATCTTGATTGTTTTAAGTACAGTTAATCTTCAGTTCCAGGGTCGGCTTGTTCCCATTTCCTTGAGGCCAATTCTTGGAATTGTGGCAGCTTATGTCATGACTACAGTCTGGTCATCATACAGTTAACTTCTTCCACCTGGTAGGATTTTCAATATCTACAAGCTAGCTCACAGGATATGGTTCAGAATATTATCTAGAGCCCGTGAGAAGGAACTAAAGGTCCTTAAATATGCTTAATGACTAAACTATTATTATTTAGTCTTGTTGGACTGTTTTCCTTTGTTTCTGCATTTTCTCTCTTCTCTGATTAACCTTATTCTTTGGCTAAAGTTGTTCCACAGAAAAAAGTCAGGCTGAGGACATGGGGGGCAAGGACCATAGGGTCCTGCTCCGTTTCACTACCAGTGTTGGAATATCATTATCTATCCTTTGGCCATAATCCTGCTTTCAGAAAGCACACCACCATGAAGAATAAAATGCAAAACTTTTCAGCATGGTAGACCTCCAAATTCATTCATTCCATTAATCAAAGAACCTTTACTGAGTGGTCACTTTGTCCCAGGGATAGTGCTGAGTGTTGGAAATATAAAGCTAATGATATAGAATGTAGCCCCACCCTCAGGAGGTGTAGTCTAGTGATATAGGTAGACAAGTCAATCATAATGCAATTACAATGTGGTATGGTAAGCAATCAGAAATTGTTATATAAGCACATGGCAGGACACTGAAGCCAGGTTTGGGTATGGAAGTCTTTTCAGAGGAAGTGGCACTTGAGTAGAGTTTTGAAGGAAAGGTAGGAGATAGTCAAATAAAGAAGTTAGGGAGGGATAGTCTGAGGACAGGGTGCAACACGTGCGGAGACCCTGGGAAGTTTAGTTTTGAAGTAGTCATCCTGTTTCCTTTAAGCTTTCCATTTCCAAGCTCTGAATGTCCTGCTTCTTCAACTAGGTGACTTAAAACAACAGAAATGTGTTCTTTTTTATTATTATTATTTATTAAAAACCCATTTTAAATGTGTTCTTTTACAGTTCTGGAAGCTATAAGTCAGAAGTCAAGGCAGCCACAGAGCCACACTTGCTCTGGATGCTCTAGAGGAGAATCCTTTTTTGCCTCTTCCAGCCTCTGGCGACTGCATTTCTTGGCTTGTGGCTGCATCACTCCAATATACGCCTGCGTCTTCACTGTTCTCTCTGTATTTCTAATCTGTGCATCTCTTACAAGGACACTTATCATTGGACATAGGGCCCACTCCAATGATCTAGGATGATCTGCTCTTCTCTAGATCCTTAACTTAATCACATCTGCAAAGATCTTTTTTTCAAAAAAAAGGTCACATTTACAGGTTCAGGGGATTAGAATCTTTGCAGGGGCCACCATTCAACCTATTACAGTTGGCAACTGTAGGTCTGATGTCCAAGTAGCATCCATTTCTGTCAGCTTGGCAATGCAGAAGTGCTCAGTAGTGCTGAACATCTTTTTATAGGTTCATGATTTAAACAGCATTTGTCTAAATTTCATCTTCCTAGTATCTTCCAGTGCCCTTTAAAATTTTATTTTTGGTCATGAATTTAACAATATAATTTGGTTTTAAATTCCTGGGGAAAGTAATAACAAATGTTTGGGGATATAAGTAATATTTATGTCTTAAAACAATTTTTTTAGAGTTCTGACGTTCAATATAATATTTCTAATAGCATTGACACAAGAACCTACAAATACAGAGTGAGGTGATTTCCTTTTGAAAAGTCAGTATATTATGTTCTGAGCACTTTGAGAAATCACCCTATTTTGATGAAATAATTCAATTCTGAATGCTGTCACCAGAAATGAAGAATTTTCTTCATCTTTTTGATAAGGAAATCAGTGCCTTGGACATGATGTTTTACTTCCCAGGAGGGAACAATACCTCTTGTTAAGCAGAAATGTGTTTTGTTTTGTTTTTTTTCAGCAAAGAAACTGCTACTACAAAATTTTAAAAACCAGGTTAATATTTTATTTCAACTTCAATGTTAAAGGCCTGTGAAGGAAAAACTTTTAGTGTCACGGGTAATCTATGGATCAATGACTACGATAGGTTTAATGTGGATTCTGTAAGATGTGACCTTTATTTTAAAAAATAAATACATTTTCCTTGTTTAGAAGCAAAAGATGAGTTTGGGGGAGAAATTTTGAAATGAGAAAAGCTGCACAACTCAATGTAACATATGAGATTAGACTATACCGATTAGTAAATGTCCCATATCATATGTGTGCACTTTTGGTCAACCAATTTTTATTAATAAAAATATTATTTTTATTGAAACTGTCTGGTATCCTTAGTATATGTGAGTGTAGGTACAAACAAATGCTCAGAAGCACGTGTCTGAGATGAATTCACGCCTTGGCCTTAGTGGTGCATTTTTGAGAGTTTATGGATCTACTCTATGCCTATATCATGTCATCTTAACGGGTACTGCAGCTTGCTGACAATCTGATTAATTGCCAGTTGAATTGAGTACATGAATACTGAGGTCATCCCGCTGCACATGGAAACAAGTAACAAAAACTCCATTTGAATTTTTTTCTGGAGTGCCCACTTCTTTACTGCAGGGAGCCAATGTCCATGAGCTCTTTCTTTCTTCAGTGTCTAGTTCATGTTTTGGTAAAAAGTCCAATCCAAGTATCTGAAGTATCATGTCAAATTGGCTTAGCCTCATCTCTGTCTTTGTCAAAATTTTGAAGTCATAGATTTTGGGATTGAAGAATTTTTAAGAAGACATTCTATACCTGCAGATCTCACTGACCTCTTCTGAGATATCCAAGTGCTGAACCCACTCCATTCTCTCTTCTGAAGGTTTCCCTTCATGTAGGTCACCATCTTGGTATTGTATGTTGTTGTTACGCTGGCCACAGTAGACTGGACCAAGCACAGGTCTCAGTCATCTGTGAGCTGGCCGGGAGTCCTCAAGGTACCTAGCACGAGAGCTTTCCACAAAAAGGACCTGCTATATGGACAAGGACTAGCCACCTTGGATAGATTCTCTTTTGGGGAGTTTGAATGAGAGATCCACCAAGTCAGTAGAGTACAGAGTGATCCAGGCATGCAGAGACAGACCACGAAGGCAGTGAGCAGGAGCTGTGAAGCACCAAAGCCAGCAGCAAGCAGAACACACGAATAAGTAGAGCACATGAAGAGCAGGAGAGGGAAGAAATAAGTTGATATCAAAGAGCAAAAAGAAGCAGTTGAAGGGAAAAGCAGATGCAGGGACTGAAACAGAAACTTGGCCCAGAAATAAAATTTCCGTTCTTGCCCTCAAGATACTGTCAAACAGTTAGAGCTGGTGTTGTATGCTGCAGGCGCTGAATGGCATCCCATGTCTCTGTGACCTCTGGCTATGTTTTTGAGACAGCACCCAGTTTTCTATATTTCTCCATGTATCTCATTAAAGAAGATAACCTGAGTCTATTTCTGTTCTTTGCATTTGCAAGAACCTAAACAAACACAATTTCCTCAAGATGAGGCAAAGGACAGAGTTAGATAGGCAAAATTAAAATGTGAATTCATAATTTTGACAGTAAAATGTAACCATTTAACAATATTTTCATTTAAGCACTCTATGCCAGGCAATGTGCTTTGATGCTTCATATACAGGCAAAGGATATACTCTGAAAAAGGCAATTCTGAAAGCCAGAAAGCTGTTGATTCTGGGTTTGAGACACAAGTAACTACTCCTGAGACTGGACTCCCCAGAAGGTAATTAGGTTGTTTGTCCAGGGACATTTCAGATAAATAGAATTTTCATCTTTGGAAGTGAAAGCAATGGGAGAGGGTTGCCCCAGCAACCTTACTCTGTGTCCTAATAGAGGTCTTTCCATCCTGCATTGTAAAATTTCATCACTTTGCCCCTGCTGAGCAGTCAAGAGCAATTTGTGCATGATTGTCAGTCTGATGTCTGATGGTAAGCATTTCTTATTAACTCAAATGTGATGGAGAAGAGAAAATAGTTGTGTTGGTTTCCTAATATGCTAAGGTTTCCTCTCTTCTGAATCCAATGTATGACATTTCTATTATCTGAACAATGTTAAGTGCACATTTTTTGTTCCACTTTATGTCTTTGTTGTCTTTGAATCAGGCTTATTTCTTCACAGACCAAAAAAAAGGCTTGCTTCATTGTCTTTCTTATATGAGTCTCCCTTAAGAGCTGAAGGACATCTATTTGCATTTATTAATTAAATTTGGAACAAATTTCATTCTTCTGTGCAGAAGGTGTTATTTATTAGGATTCATTCCATTTTTGTGAGCCTCATTAAGTTTGGGGGTCCAACAACTATATTGTTTTCAAAGGAGAGCACAGGGTTAGAAAGTATTGATCCCTGGAAGTTATCATAAAAACCAAAGCTAGAGAATGCTGTTAACAATCACAAATACTTATTTGTAATTTAACTATTTCAATGACACTTTCTAGTAATAGAGACTGTAGATTAAAAAAAAAAAAAAAAAAAAGGAGCATAGGGTATGGACTAAGAATGGGCCGGAACTTCTGGCTCTACTATTTCTCAGAAATGTGGCCTCCACAGTCCCTGAACAGCTCGGTTTCTGCCTTGACAGGGAATTAGCAGTACCTGCCTTATCTCCCAGGCAGGGCAGTGGTGAAGCTCAAAGGAGAGTCTCTTGTGGAAAGCGCTAGGCCAACAAAAATCTCTCTTCAAAAGCAAGGTAATAGGATGGTGAATGCTGTGACACAAAGGCAGGCTTCAAGTCTTTGTGGCTTTTAATGATTATTATGTAGGGAGTGGGCTGGGGGTGTGCAGACAAAATGAGAAGTGTTCAGAATAAAACATTCCAAACGCCCAAGAAGCACAATGACAGGTATCAGCTCCTTCGGAATTCTACATTTACATAAATATTTTTCTTTATGAAATTTCCAGGTTGAATTGGAAGGTGACAATGCAGCTTTTTTTCATTCCATACATATCTCTACAGTATTGACAGAAATGAGCTGAACTTAATGAAATGAAATAATAGCTATTTAGCCTAAGAACTGAAGACAAAGACAAGATGGCAAATAAGATTTCTTTCCCTGCTTCCTTTCTGGTTTTTCTTTCATTAACGTGAATAATTCACATACTTTACATTTTGAGAGGAATAATTACAGTAATCAGAATCTGACTTTTTATGAGCTATAAATTTGGGGAAGCTGTTTATTCCTACTGGCATCAATGTAATAACTAATAAGTATCTTTAATCTACCAATTAGATAGCATGTAGCTAATGACACAGAGCAACACTACCCTGTGTTGTTAATGTTGTCAACGTTATCAATGTTAAATGTGTAGGAATTGATAATATAGACTCTACCCCTGGTCTGAATGAGTTAGTTATACATTAAAAGCCCTAGAAAAGGATGACTTTTTAAAGTATATACTTTGAAATTAACAAAACAAAACAGAAATGAAAATGGGATATTTTGTTTGGGGGGGATGCTTTGTTCTTTCCAAGCATGTAACAGTTTGGGGGGATTAGTGGCTCTGTTTAGGGTACAGAGGATGCTAGACTGCCGACCCAGCAAAGATATTCCAATGAGTGAGGACCAGAGTGGAGAGTGGGGACCCCCTCATCCTCTAGTTCTATGAGGTGCAGAGGTTTTCAACTCTTCTGGTCAAAGAAGTAGCTTGATATTTGGATCCTATTTCCCACCTATGAAGCTATTTTCCCATATTATCCCATATCATTTATTTGAAATAACATTCACTTTATTATTTTGTTTAATTAATGAATTAATTTTTTTTTTTTTTTGGCTGCATTGGGTCTTTGTTGCTGTGCGCGGGCTTTCTCTAGTTGAGGCGAGTGGGGGCTACTCTTCGTTGCAGTGCGCGGGCTTCTCATTGCGGTGGCTTCTCTCGTTGTGGAGCACAGGCTCTAGGTACGTGGGCTCAGTAGTTGTGGCTCACGTGCTCTAGAACACAGGCTCAGTAGTTGTGGTGCACGGGCTTAGTTGCTCCATGGCATGTGGGATCTTCCCGGACCAGGGCTTGAACCCGTGTCCCCTGCATTGGCAGGCAGATTCTTAATCACTGCACCACCAGGGAAGCCCTGAAATAACATTTACTTTAAATCCCATTTTAAATGCCCCATCCCTCCAGTAGAAAACAATTTTAGAACATGTATTAATGATTAAAAAGAAATATTACCCTGATATACAATTTTTTTCTGTGTATTTTAATTCTGATTACTCCCAAATACAAAGGGAAATATCTCAGGGGTAGCACAGGGTGTGATGGAGGGAGGAGGGAATGTAGAAAGGAGATTCTTTACACCAAGGAAGAGAGGTATTTCCAGAGACAGACTCCACAGAACATAAGGCACCTGACCAAAGCGGTTTAACATTTCTTCCACTGCCAAGAAGGCAGTCTCAGACTTATTTTCTTTAAAATGAAAGTCTTGGGTCATACCTAAAGTCCCTTCTAGCTCTTAATTTCCAGGATTCTAATGTTCCTGAATTTTGGCCTTGGCTTTATTTAGCCCTTGCTTGGGTGAATTTGAATGATCCACTTGATTTCTCTCCAGCTACCCTACCTTTTCTCTTCCTCTGAAGCAGAAGTATAACCAGTTGACTTTAGCTGACTGTCAGGAAAAAAATGGTCAAATTCTTAAACGTGGGCAAAAGAGATGGCTGGGTGTTCACCCTGGGTGTGTGGGACATTGTCTGGCTGACCTCCAGGGATTACTGGATTCTACAGAAGTTTCACCTTTGGATGGTTTCTATTGATTGGGCTATTTTGGCACTCTGTAGTAGTAGAATGAAGATGTAGACAATTGAGAGTAATGCACACAATTCTTATCCATAGCAATGTAAATAAATTTTATTTGCTAGGTATACAAATGATTTTGGACCTATAGAAAAGGTTACCCCAAAGATTACATTTTATTGCCTCAACCCTCTTTGCATCTATTAGCAAATTCATTTCCACATTCCTGATTGCCTGATCTTCGAATTCTCCAGTAACATCTTATTGATTCCCCCTTTAAGTATAGAGACAAAGAAAATATTTGATTTCTGTTCAATTTATGTAGGAGTTATGATTTTATCATTTTGAAGTTATACTTGAGCAGCAATTTAGCTAATGAAATGTGTGTGTGTGTGTGTGTGTGTGTGTGTGTGTGTGTGTGTGTGTGTGAGAAAGAGAGAGAGAGAATTACTAAAACCCTCCTTGTTCATTTTGTTAACATTTGTAACCATAAGTAATCAGCTGCCCCCACTGGGCTTTAGCTGTATCCACATTAAATCAGTATATTGAGTCTAATTTAGAAAGTTCATCATCACCTAGGTGAATTGCTCTGCAGTTTTACAGAGTTCAAGAAAGATCAGGGAAGCTGGCATTTAATGTAATTATAGAATAATTATTACCTTTTGTAAAAAAATTCCAAGCATAAAGCAGCTAGAACAAAACACTGTCTTCAAACAAGAGGGAGGTTGTGAAATGGCTAGTTGGTTCAATTGTCATTTCCTCCCACTCAAGGTGTTCAGTCCTTGAATCTTTCCCTTGCTTAGATGAGGAGCTGATTTCACAGGAGTCCTCTCAGTGGAAGAAGAAATGGGGAGAGATACTGATATTAATAGTTCATGTAATGTGAATTTGAGAACGCTGAAAAAATTGTCATCCCATGTGGAAATCTTGTATTCATAAGAAAGCGCTGTAGTAAACAATGTAATTCC
Organism: Balaenoptera borealis; assembly: GCF_965194805.1. NCBI lineage: Eukaryota > Metazoa > Chordata > Mammalia > Artiodactyla > Balaenopteridae > Balaenoptera > Balaenoptera borealis. The sequence continues at coordinate 25,078,592 of NC_138877.1, read as the reverse complement.
AATTCAATCCTAGTCTTTTGTGAACTGCAAAAGGTATTAACCTCTGTTTTTGCTGCAGGCTTTCAAATAAATAGGTATGAGATAATTACCACTCATATTTTGGAATCAAAGACATTGCTGCTTCAGCTAATCTAACAGGAATCTAGTGAGAGAGTTTATACTCAATCTCGACTGAAGACAGGCATACCTGAACCCTTTTTAATTCAATCCAATCTACATTTCTCCTTAAAATGTATTAATATTGCATGTACCCTGTATAATCTTTATTCATACCTTCCTGAATTATCTGGGGATAGGCACAGATTACAAATTAACCTCCCACCACTATTCTCTTTCTGCTAATAGGTTTTTCATTGGCATATTAGATACTAAAAGTCAATTCTTACTGAAATGAAAACCTCATAAAACTATTTTCCCAAGTGGAAAGTGTGATAAAGTAAGAAGGTAGGCAAGAGATACAGTCTATTTTTCTTTGCTGTAATTACAATAGGATATATAGATTGTTGTTTGCAAAATCCATAATAAATGGAATTTGTGGAATCAAAATTTTTTATTAAGTAGAGATACTTTTTTTAAAATTATTTATTTATTTATTTATTTATTTATTTATGGCTGTGTTGGGTCTTCGTTTCTGTGCGAGGGCTTTCTCTAGTTGTGGCAAGCGGGGACCACTCTTCATCGCAGTGCGCGGGCCTCTCACTGTCGCGGCCTCTCTTGTTGCGGAGCACAGGCTGCAGACGCGCAGGCTCAGTAATTGTGGCTCAAGGGCCCAGTTGCTCCGTGGCATGTGGGATCTTCCCAGACCAGGGCTCGAACCCGTGTCCCCTGCATTGGCAGGCAGACTCTCAACCACTGCGCCACCAGGGAAGCCGATACTTTTTCTTTTACATCTTATTTTAAAAATCTTAGAATATGATATTTATTTGTGTTTGTCCATTTTCTACCTGAATAAAATAGAAAATAGAGCTTACTCTTTTTTGATTACTGAGATCTTGCAACATTATCCTGAATATTCTTGATCATTGAACAGTGATCACTAGCAAGGCAAAGGGATAGGAGACTGAGCAGAATCCAGGGCCATCATAAAACCGTGGGTCCTTTAGAGCTGCGCAGTCCATAACCTATGCAACTGTATCTTCCAGTCCTGGATACTGCTGGTCCTAACAGTGAGGACTGGATTTCAGACAAAATGAAAGTGTGAGCCTGCTTGGGATGATCAGATGTCAGAGATTCCTGGATTGATCTGCAATATAATCTTCAATACAATCTTTAATACAATCTGCATCCTTCACCCAGCAGTGTGCAATACTGGCTCATACTAGCTCCTAGCCTGAAGAGAAAGGGATGGAAATATCCCTAGGGCAAAATGCATTCCTACCCTGATACAGTTGAATAATAATTTGCTGTTGATACAACTGAATAATAATTGGCTCTGGACAGCATTGTTACTTTCCTCTCTCACAGCTGTCAAGAAATGCCACAGAGGAATAAAGACACTCCCACCTCCAACCCCGTCAACTTGGGAAGGCCCACCATACAGTCTGGAAGGGCCTGAGCAAATCATCGGCCCCATGTGGTGATGTCCTTGGTTGTGTGGCCTGGTATAGGAAATACAGGGGATGGGGGGTGTGGTGGGGAACTGGGTAAGGAAGCTGCATCTACCACGAGCTCACTGCAGGATCTCCTGCTCTGTGCAGCAAGTTTCTTACAGCTAAATTCTTGCTTGTATCATTTAAGGAAAGGAATTTATATTGCTTGCCTGTGTCTGTGGACAACATAATGTCAGTCACTATCCCCCTGAGACAACCACCCACCAGCACGTCCTTGGAATTCAAATCAACATCAACAACATCATCTACATCCCTGATAGGAAGTTTTGTTGTCATTTGTTCCTTTGTTTTAAAATACAGAGTAGAAAATGAGGGCAGGGGAAGCAGAGGAAAGGAGCCTTGTTATTTGACTGCTACAATTAGTTAGATTCCTCTTAATGGAGGTTTTACATATTCTTTTTTCTTTCTTTCCTTCTTCTTCTGCAAGATTGACTCTGGCTGTCACAGCTCATAATTATGGGCCTGTCCTCAGTGACATAAGATATTGATTTGCCTCCTTTAAGCAGTAAATTCTTAATGACAGAAATTATCTCTCATCGATTTCTTTTGTATGATGCCCAGCATATGGCTGAGACACAAAAAAGAATTCTGTATATGTTTTGATTATGTGAGATGATTTAGAACAAGTCATTTAACTTTTCAGTTTTGCTGTCTACGATAAAGAAATCAAAAATAATTGTGGGGCTTCCCTGGTGGCATAGTGGCTAAGAATCCACCTGCCAATGCAGGGGACATGGGTTTGAGCCCTGGTCTGGGAAGATCCCACATGCCGCAGAGCAACTAGGCCCGGGAGCCACAACTACTGAGCCTGTGCTCTGGAGCCCGCGAGCCACAACTACTGAGCCTGCATGCTACAACTACTGAAGCATGCCTGCAACCTGTGCTCCGCAACAAGAGAGGCCACCGCAATGAGAAGGCCACGCACCACAACGAAGAGTAGCTCCTGCTCGCTGCAACTAGAGAAAGCCTGTGCACAGCAACAAAAGACCCATGCATCCAAAAATAAATAAAAATTTAAAAAATAATTGTGAATAAAATGTTTTAAGAACTGTACCCTTAGTTATAGGGTTATTGGCTGTATTAATTTATGCAGCTGCTAGCAAAAGGCCTGGTAGAGAGCAGGTGACCAAGAAAGGGTCATTGTAATTATTAATATTATTATTAACATAAATTGGAAATGCAAAGATTAGCCTTGAGAGCTTATAACTAGGTGTGATGCCATGTACCAATCTAAGGATGAGGAGACCCTCATAGGGGGAAGGTCTTACTCACCTCCAGATCTGGACATACCCTAGAGGAGAAAAGAGCAGCTTAGAGTTGGAATAATAATCAAAACTAATGGCTTCAACTTCTTAGGTATCTAATATATGTCCTTTATCTTCATCCCGTTTAACATTTTTAATAATGCTGCAAAGTAGTTATTTCCCCCATTCTTCAGATAATTATTTTTAGAGCAGTTTCAGACTTACAACAAAACTGAGAGGTAGGTACACAGATTTCCCATATACCCTCTGCCCCTACACGTGCATAGCCTCCCCCAATATTTCCCATGTTTTAGTAAGTAAGCTGAAGACCAACAACTTGTCCACATTCCATAGCTAATAGGCAGTGAAGTTGGTCAAATAAATCTAGACCTGTTCACTCTAGGCCCTAGATTTTTTCTTTTCAACTTGAATGAAAAGAGGCCATCCAAAACGTCTATATGCAGGACCCCAAAGTAAAATATAAAAAGACAACAGGCCTCCCTACTTATTTATATCTATTTGTAATCTCCAACTTGAATTCCTATTCTCAAACAGTATTGTTAGCACTCACCGATGGAAGACTAGAACCTCAGCCATGCTTAACCCAGAGGAAAAGAGGCATCTAACTATGCAAAGAGGAAAACAATCTGCCATAGAAGACAGCCCTCTAGGTAAGCCAATTCCCACCCAGCATCCATAACCAGCCTTCCCCACTGGAATAGGATTTCTCCTATGATTCCAGTCTTCACAGTTTCCCTTTTGCCAAAATTCTACTGCACCAAGACCTCATACTCCAGCAGTCTTAAAACTATATGGTCTTTTATTACTTGTTAATTAGAATTAAAAGATAGAGGTGGCCATAGATCACATACATAAATTGAATTATTTACAGATAGAAAAATAGTGCTTCTTGTGTGCCGGACTCATCTTCCTAAACAGATTATAGGTTCATTAAGGGCAGGGACTATGTCTTACTCACCTTTATGGCCCATCCCCTCTGCACTGCCACCCACTGACTCTAACATAGTACTTAGTACATGGTGGGTACACAAAATATACTACTAGGTGACTAGAACACCTAGCATATTTTACCTGGCTTCCTTTACCAGATTGTAGCTCCAGAGAGCAGGAATCTTGCCTGCCTTAGTCACTGTTGGCACATAGTACACACTAAATAAAGATTCGTAAAATGGTTGTTTTATTGAGCCCTTACTAGATGTCAGACATTGGCCTAAGTGCTTTAATACTTAAAATAACCATGTGAGATATAGAAAGACTTTTCCTCTAAATCTACTTCTTCTCTCAGCTAGAGATGTGTAACTGCATCATGGAAGCCAAGAAGGCTTAGCTGCCATCAATTCTCCAGTAATCATTGGACCACTCAATAGGAAAAGTCATGACTGGCTTAACCTGGTGCCCCTTAATGTTCACTAGACATTACCTGGGATTATTTTCAACAGTCCTTCAGAGTCCAGAACTCTAAAGATGGAAATCAACAACCAAAACAGAGCAATGTAATGTCAATATGCAACATGAAATATTTATATTTTTATACATGTAAATTTTCTCATGTAGAAATGTACATGCAATCTACACAATACTTTACAAATAATAACTATATTTTGACTATGTAAATATATGTATAATTTAATTTATAGTTTTAATTTTCAATAAATTATCTTTGGCCAATAAACAGTCCTTGTTTGTGTTTCTCTGTGACCTACAACCAATCAGAGATTTAGAAGATACTAAAGTAGTTACCAAGTTCATTAGGATTTAAGTCCAAGCTTCAGTTCACTGAAATTCACAGATATGACATAGTCATTAAAGAGGCAGGAACCCAGAATACAAAAGTCAGTTCTATCTGGAGGAACAAAGCAGTTCAAAGGTAAAAAGAGTGGGAAGGGCTTTATGGTTAGCATTAAGAAATCTGGTCAGTTCTTTCCTGTGTACTTCATGCAGTCAAGACATAAAGGGCAAACCAAAGAAACCATGGTGATTAAGGACTGTTTTTCCTCAGTTACCACTAGAAGGCTGACATGTAAATGATACATAATCCAGTGTAATTGACTTTAATTTACTTAATATTAAAAGGAGACATAATATAGCTATGACTCATCTTAGTGTAATCAATTTCTGGTTTCTGAAGATACAACAAACAAAAAATGACTTTTTGTTTGGTCTGTAACACCCAAACAAGAACCCATGGAGATGCAGACACTTCTGTTCCCAGGAGCCTCTTGAATCAAATTTTTGTCTTTGTTGGTTCTCCTTCCTTCTTTCTCCCTCAATGAATGCATTTGAACTCCAGGTCTTTCCTGTGCTTGTGTGTGTGTGGTGGTAGGGATGGGTGACAAGAGTAAAAGTCAGTCCTTTCTGGATTTCATTTAAATGAAAATAAAAAAATCTGCTGCTTATTTAGGTACTTGGCTGAAGGGAGAGGCAGGAAGAAAGTACAATTCCAGCTCACATTTATTGAGTATCTGTGCTGTGCCAAGCACCTTCCTCAATTTGCATATAATGAAATAAAGCTCAGAGAGGGTGTGAACTTGCCCTTGCTCCCACAGTCTGTGTAAGTGTATGTGCAAGAATCTGAACCCCAGGTCCCTGAATTCCAAGCCCATGCTCTTGTAGCACATGGTCTTGCCAACTTCTCTTCAGAAGGACTGGGATTCTGTTCCCTTTGAGTAAATGTGTTGACTGTAAAAGAATCATTCCATTTTCTTATTTTTCCAAGTGAAAAAATAGACAAATCACCCTCTCTGCAACCTTCCTGTATTAGTTTCCTATTGCTGCTGTAACAAATGGCCACAAAATCTTAGTGACTTAATACAACACAAATGTATTCTCTTGAAGTTCTGGAGACCAGAAGTCCAAGGTAAGTCTGATGGAGCTAAATAAAATCAAGGTGATGTCAAGGCTGGTTCCTTCTGAAGGCTCCAGAGGAGAATCCGTTCCTGGGCTCTTCCAGCTTCTAGTGTCTGCCGGCATTCCTTGGCATGTATCACATCGCTCCAATCTCTACTTCTGTGGTCACATTGCTTTCTCCTCTTCTGTGGTCAAATCATCACTGCCTTGTTCTCATAAGGACACTTGTGACGGCATTTAGGGCCCATCCTAATAATCCAAGATAATCTCCCTGCCTCAATATCTTTAATCACATCTGCAAAGTCCCTTTTTCCATATAAGGTAACATTCACAGTTTTGGGGGATAGGGACATGGATATCTTTGGAGGCCATCATTCACTCCCCCATACCATTCTTTTATTCTGACCACTCCAAGAATATAAATTCAGTGGTATGAAATGGCAACTATCTATCTCTACAGAAAGTATTTTAAGTTTTGAACCTCCATGTCCACTGAGGGTGGAAAACCAAATCTTGCTTTGTTGCTCTCTAGGTAGTTTGGGTCTTTCTCAGCTGCATTTTGCATTTGGTACCCTCACCATGAGTTTATTACTAAATGCATTAAAGAAGAACACCACCTTGACTGAGCCTGGTCATGAATCAGATAAATAATCATAAAAACAGTTTAAAAAAAACACCTTCTTTTAAAATTGCTCATTTTATGTAAATCCTTGCATAAATCTGATTGCATGTTTCATCATTTAAATGTGGCAGCACTCAGCCTATTCCCTTTTAAAAAAAATCTTCGATCTCTCACCATTACCTGCAGGAAAGAGTGAATTTTCAGATCAACAATCAGGGCCTTGGATAGTTTGTCCTATCCTCCTGGTAAGCTGGCTCTTCTCTAGCCTCACACCACTGTGGAAGGTTGCAGGAGGATCTCAGCACATCACATGCGTGGGGTGAGACCTCAGCCTTTCTGTCCCTGTTGGTCTCCACTCACACTATAAACGGCCTAAGACACCAGACAAGGGAATGTGACAACTAGAGCTGCTCATCTGCCTCCACTGAGAGAGCGTCAGCACCAGCCTCATCATGCCGCATGTCCTATCTGTGTTCATCGCAGTCACTCCCCTGAAACCCGCACGCCATTCATGGTCGCCCAGACTCCCATCCATGTGGGGCCCTGCTTGTCACCTAATCTGACTCAAGCTCCCACTGCTTTTCAACAACTCAAGCCTTCAGTATGCCCATGAAAGGCACTGTCTGCAATCAGCAAGGTATTCCATAGCCTCAACCCTCAACCTTGCCTTTGAAAAGAAGGGAGTTGCTGGATCTAGAGTACCTTCATTTTTATCTTTACCAGATATTGTAAATTGTTCTCCAAAAAAAAAAAAAAAAGGTACCAATCTCTTTTGAACCCACTTCAATCAAGCATTTGTCTTCACTCCATTCAAATGACTCTTGACGTGTCACTGTCCACATTCACATTGACTGCCAGATCCAGAACTCAGTTCTAGTGTTCTTTTTTGCTCATTAGAGTGTCCCCCAAGTTTCAGCCTTTCTCTCCCTTCACTGTATACTCATTCTCCAGATGATTTCATTCAACTTTATAGCTTGAAATACCATTTACATACGACTCCAAAATTTTTATCTACAGCACCAACCTGTCTCTGAAATCTATACTTAGATAACCAGTCTGCTCCTGATTATCACAAATTGGTTGATTCTCCCCCAGTGTTCCCATCTCAAAATTACCAATCATCCAGTTGGCACAGTCAAAATTTTTGGAATTACCCTTGATCTTTCTCTTACCCCCTATATCTAACCCATCAGCAAATCCTATCGGCTTTACCTTCAAAATATATCCAAAATTCAACCTTTCCTCACACCTCCACTGACACACCTAGTACAAGCCTAGATGAAAACTAGAGAGGCAATTTAGGGAAGTGGGTGGAGCATGAACTCAAATCTCAGCTTTGCCATGTATGTTCCACCTCTACACGCTTCAATTTCCTCATCCATAAGGTGGGGATTATCATAGTAAATTCCTCATAGAGTTTTGTTGGGGTTAAATAAGTTAATACATGTGAAGCACTTAAAACAGTATGTAGTACTCTGCCTGTTATCATCATCATCGCTATCATCATCATCACAATGGCCTAATAATTATTATCCCTGCTTCTGCTTAAGACTTCCTTACTCTCTAATAGAATTATCTATTCTTTTCACAGAGATTATCAATAAAATCAAAAGTTGGTTCTTAGAAAAGATCAACAAAGTTTACAAACTTTTAGCTAGAATTATTAAGAAAAAAAAAAAGATAGAAGACTTAACTAAAATCAGAAATGGAAGTAGGAACATTAAGACTGACCTTAGGTGAATAAGAAAGATTGTAAGAGAATACTGTGAACAACTGTATGCCAAAAAATAGAATAACCTAGACGAAATGGACAAACTCCTAGAAACATACAAATTACCAAAATGGGCTTAATAAGAAATAGAAAATCTCAGCAGACCATCAACAAGTAAAAAGATTGCATCAGTAATTTAAAAAAATTCCCAATAAAGAAAAGTCCAGAACAAGATGGTTTCAACAGTGACTTCTATGAAACTTTAAAGAAGAATTAATACCAATTCTTCTCAAACTCTTCCAACAAACAGAAGAGGAGGAAACACTTCCTCACTCATTCCATAGAGCCAGTATTACCTTGATGCCAAATCCAGACAAAGACATCACAGGAAAGAAAACTATAGACCAGTATATAAATACAGATATAAAAATTCTCAACAAAATACTAGCAAACTGAATTCACAGCATATTTAATAAAGACTATACACCACGACCAAGTGGGGGATGGCTATTTTTCACTCAGAATTCCTTGGAGATTCACCCAAGTTGTCACATCAATAACTCTTTCCTTTTTATTGCTGAGTAATATTCTGTGGCATCGATGTTCCACAGTTTGTTTAACCATTTATCCATTGAATGACAGTTGTTTCTAGTTTTTTTTGTCATTATGAACAAAGTTGTTATGAATACACACATTCAGTTTCTATATAAATATGTTTTCAAGTCTCTTGGATAAGTGCCCAAGATTGCAAAAAAAAAAAAAAAAAAAGACTTCCTTACTCTCTGTACTTCATATATCAGTCAAACGGATCCTTTTAAAGCATAATCATGTCATTAACACCCCAAGCCCCCAAATGGCCTCCAAGCACAGTTGGAATAAAATCTAAAGTCTTTATCCAGTAGAGCCATGCCCTGCCTACCTCTCTGATACCATATTCTAGTACTCTCCCTTTGCACATTATGCGTTGTTCATTTCAAATTCAGAAATCATGCTGGTACTTCAGAGCTTCAGCACTTGATGCTTCCTCCACTTCAATGACTTTCCCCAAATATTTGTGTGGCTCTTTCCATCACTTCATCCAGGTCTGTGCTTAAATGGCACATCTTTAATGAAGACTTCCTTGATCTCATTCCCCAAAATAGTAGTTCTTATTAGGGCAGCCCAGAAATTTCTCTCTTTCCCCTTTTCTTATTTTATTTTTCTTCATGGCACTCACCACTTTCTGGTATTGCTATGTATTCATTGTTGCTGTTTTTTATTAACTATCTTGCTCACTAGAAAATAAGTTCCTTTTAATCATGACTCATCTTGTCTATTATTATACTCTCTATGCCCAGAATAGTGCCTGGCATGTAATAAGAATTCAGTAAGTATTTGTTGAATAAATGGATAAATCTTATCTCTTGCAGTTCCTCAGTGCAAGTCCTCTGCTCTAGGTAGATGGGTTACTTGCTGTCTCCTGCATCTACTTTGTCCATACTGCCTCTGTTCTTGTCCTTCTGGTCTACCACTGTTGGAAAACCCTTCCCAACCACTTCCAAATATTACCTATCCTTCCAAATATTACCTATCTTTAAAGGCTCATTCAAGCCTCACCTCTTTCATGGAACTTTTCTCAGTGAAAGACAACAAAATCCACACCTTCTGAAAACCTATTTTATTCATTATATATGTCCTTTATATATATTCTTAATTTTTTCATTTACAAGTTATGTGTAGGGTTAACTACACATTAGTTAACTATTCTAGTTACCTTCAGGGTTAACTATTTCATGTTAATTTCATGTAAAGTCATTTCTTTGACTTTACACTCTTCCAGAGAGAGTTCTGAGTCCTTCCTCTGCCCAAAATTTCCCAAACATCCCACATATACGTTTATGATAAATACTTTTGAATCAATGAATGAAAAAATAAAATTAAAAGGTACCCTAGTAATGTGAGTGATAAACTTTCAACAAACTAGTTCCCAGTTTTAGATATATTTCAAACTTTAAAGAGGAAACTACTAAAATTAAGGTATCTTCTCTACCTGATAATTTCTTTCATTTTTCATGACCCAAGTCATGCATCACATCCTCAATCCACTCATTTATATAGTAATGTTATTTATTTGAGAACTTCTGTACTCTCCTCACAGTGTTCCATTTCATAGATGAAGAAACTGGGTCTCAGAGGGGTTAAGCTCATATTCTAAAGGGGTAATAGAAATATAAACAGATAATTACAAAACAATGTGATGTATTTTATCGAGAAATTTATGGGCTGCCCTAAGGACAGTGAGGAAAATGCACTCAACTCTGCCTATCATACAGGAGCGTGGTATGGTCAGAGAGGATTCACAGATAAAGGTGATCTCAATTGCAGTTTGATGAATAAATGGAAATTACCTAGACAGGTGAAGAAGCCAAGGAAATAACACATGCAGAAGTTCAGTGGCATGGCAACAGAGAGAAAAATTTCAGTGTAGTGATGGGAGCTAATCCTTCTCACCGCTGCCACCACTCTTTGCAAATGCTTCTGTCACAAACATCATACAGTATTCTAACTGTGAGTTCAGGAGTCAGTTTCCATTACTAGATACTGTTTTTTTCCCTTGTATAACTCCCTTTGTGCCCAGCCCTGTGCCTGACACTGAGTTCATATTCCTTAATTTCGAGCTGCTTACGTGGCTAACGAGACTGCTAGCTGGATAGATACATGGAGATGCCATTTCCGGCTTGTCCCCTTTTACAGAATTTCCCTGTAAACAGACATCTCTCAGTGGCAGCCACAGGGTGATCTGGACAGGAAGGAAGACATTACCAGACATGTGGTAGAACTGAGCAAGTTCTGAGCCCTTGGAAAGAGCACAGCCAGCTACCAGGTCCTGGAGGATGTTCTGCCCTTGAAGTGCTTCATCTACAGTAGTCCCTCATCCAAGCCTCTGTGTATTGCAACATAATAATAATCAAAATAATAATAATATTTAGATTGAGAAATAACAAGATGTGATTAGAAAATCACTTTGAAATACCTGAATTGGAAGATGTCATGCAGGATAAAATATACCTATTCTATGAAAAGTAAAGAATCCAAAATGCCCTGCTTCATGAATTAAAGTATCTTTCTATTTTCTAATTCCTTTTCTTTTAACTGCAGGGGTGACTGCTGGCAAGCTCTGCCCTCCACTGCCAGCTTCCGAACAAAGCCAAGAAATCAACATCATAATCATGCATTGTTTCCATAGCAAGCAATCCTGTAGCTCTGAGCAAAACAACACTTTCTAGATCCTGCCAGAGTGTATGTGGCAAAGAAAGATTAATTAGCCTCTCACTAATTGACAGTATTTCCCTTCACATCTGCTTGGGCTTGATGTGAGTTTAAATGTCTCTATTTATGTGCCTGAGGCTGACTGAACATGTACAAAATTTAAAGCCCCTTCCCAAGTATCAGAGATGCCTAGGACCTGGGTTCCCTTTCTTTAAACGGTAGAGATATCAGAAGAAGGCTTAAGGTGGTGGTGAGTCCTTGGGGGCAGGCAGAAGTAGCCTAAGAGACCTGAGGTAGAGTTCTAGTTCTTTAAGAACCAGTCACATGGCTGGCAAACTATGCCTCACTTCTTTGGACTTCTCTTCTTGCTCAGGTGTTAGCTTAGATCGGTGGTTTTCTATCTTGTTTCCCAGAGTCCTAGGAGTTCCAGAGTTCCCTTAGGGATCTCCTAGACTCTCAAGCAGTGCTGTTCAGTAGAGATTTCTGCTATAATGGAAGTGTTCTATATCCACGCTGTCCAATAAGTTTGCCACTTGCCACTAGAGGCTGTTGGGTGCTTGACATGTGGCTAGTGAGACTGAGAAACTGAATTTCATGTTTTATTTCATTTTAATTAATTTAAATTTAAATAGCCTCATGTGGTGCACAGCTTCCATACTGGACCATGTAACTCTGGAGGGTTTGAGTTGGGGTCTAAATGGACAGGGTCCAGGATTTGCCCCACTCCTGCCAATCAGAACACATCTGCCTTTCTCTGTTTCCAGTAATATGCTTCCGTGACGGCTTCCCTGAATAAAGCGTTCATAGCTAAAGAGCATTTGAAAACTGCTAGACTAAAGGCCCTTAAATCTTGAAAGTTTCTAATCCCATGGTTCTAACCTCCCTTTGTAATCAACAAGGACCACACTCTCTCTAGCGTGGAGTGGAGATAAGACAGCCTACTCTATTGTCACACCCCATTTTGCCCGGCTTGAGGGAAGATGCTAATGCAGCTTGATGTGGTCTCTGCACTGAAGAGCATCCTGGCTCCTTTGACGGATGTTCCCAGCTGCTCCATCCAAATTGCTCCCCGGGGGCTGCTCATGCATGGCTCTTTGTGGCTTTTGCTGGTCCTAGAGACTCAGACCACAGAGAAAAAAAGGATCCAGAGGCCGGAAAAAAAATCCAAATGAAGTTAACTTTCTCAGCCTGTTAAGTCTCTATTCTCACACAGCTGGGAAGGAGGGGCCGAGGGTTTCCCAAATGAAAGATGCCCAGAGCTCTGTCAAAGTCATCCCAGGATGCCCACCTCCAGAAACAAGGCCTAAGGTGACTGTTGCTCCCAGGGTTGGAGCTGGGTGGTGGTGAGTGCTGTGTGCGCCTGCTGGGGGAGGGTGGTCAAAGCAGAGACCGTGAGTTGCACGTGGTGAGGTCTGGGGTGACCCTGTCAGGCTGTGAGCCCTGAGATGGGAGCCCAAGGAGGTCACCGTGTATGAATCTCACCTCAATAAAGCATTTTTGTAAGAAGAACAAGAAATGAGGTTTACAGCATTTCACATCCCAGAACTGCCTACAACATCTGTAAACCACATAAAATAAAGCTTGTCTCATAAAAGGTGCCAATATCTCTGGCTGTGACTCTTGAAGGGAAGGGAGGGAAGTATTACACAGTTCCTGGAGTGGTCCTGCGGTGAGGAGTTGTAGGAAAGGAATGTGGAGGCCTTCCTCACGGAGGCGAAAGCTCACACAGCTCCTTCAATTTCACATCCCCAGACTCCCTTCGAAGCTTCCCCCCCAGACAAAGGTAAGCGACTACCAGTAACCTTCCAGAAACCTTTTGTAAGAGGAAATGGCTGTAATTTTCCATCTTTCTCAACCACACTAAAACAAACAGTGGTGCCTGTTAAAGTTCAAGTCAATATTTTAACCAAAGAATACAATTGAGAGAACCACATCATCGAACATTTTTCCAACCCACATTCTCACTTAGAGCAGAAATGGTTGACAGCAGTCTTGTCTTCTGTCAGGTGTTTGGGTGAGGACTTTGTGGAAATACAGAGTGTGGCATTTTGAGGAGGACTTGCTGCTAGAGTGTCACTTCTTGGCTTTATCACATTTCTAGTTGTCTCTTCTTATCAGTATGTTAAATCGCTCTCACCAATAAAATAGGCATATTTTGTCTATGGTGCCCCATCCCTGCATTCAGCAGCCCCATGCTTATTCTTGAAGGGCTGGATAATGCTGTTTTCTGTCAGTAAGGAGGTGACTGGAAAGACCAGGGTCTCTCCACAGTGAGAACACACTTCGGCCCCTTTGCTCAGTAGCTGTGCTGGCTGCTTTGGGGGTGTTCCTGCTGGTGGCTCAGTTTCTAGGGGCCTGGTTTCTGAAGGAGATATGAAAAGTTAGGCTGTTGATGTCCATCAGCTACTAGCTATACTGCCCTGTGGAAGCTGGACTTCTGCATGTCCAGCTCAGCCCTGTTTGAAATCCCACACGCCAAATAAAGAGCAGTGTATTCTGCCTTGGTTCTGAGTTCACTATTCCTAAAAGATGTAGGACAATTGCACAGTCTACCAAGAAAAGATTCTAGACTTGATTACAAGTCAAAATCTCTAACAGAGGTTTGAAACACCTTGTGGTAATAAGTGCATGTCAAGTCTGGGGTTACCTTCTAGGGACTTTCTTTTGTAGTGTGAATATCTCTTTATTATGGGTTGTAGCCCATAATAATAAATAAAGGGTCACAATTAGGTAAAGACAATTTAGAACTAAAGGGTCCACATGGCTCATTACCTTCCTCTGAGCCATAGACCTCTGGTTTAATAAATTCAACCCACAGGGTAGGAATTATTTCTGAGAAAAGTCTGTGCCAGTGTTGGACTGGGAACACCTCTTTATGTCCCTTACACACTGAAGCACTTACTCTCTTCCAACTGTACAAATAAGCTCCTTGGAATCATTACCCAGGATTTACTGAAATGATAAAAGTGGAAGCTACTGAGATTTTACAATAAAAGGAGAAATCTCAGGTTTGAAAAATGTAAAACTTTTTTTTTTCCCAGTTCCATTAAATTACCTATATCCTCACAGGACACAACAGAGGATCTTGCTTGATACCTGCCTGGAGTCACATGAAATTTATTCTCCCGATTGTTCCCAAGGACGTGATTAATGATGAGTCAGAAAGTCTCCGTGCAGGAAGTCTATCCTTTATGACTTTGACCTACTTTTCTGAAAATGGATTCAGAGAAGAGAGTGTCATTCAAAATGCCTGGAAAAGAGAGCCTTAACCTGATTATTACAACCCCAAGGACTTGGGAGAGGGAGATTTCATGACCAAAAGCAGAAGTAGGAGTTTGGATTAATGTGAAGAAAAAGTAGTTAAGCAGTGGAACATACAAGCAAGAACGCAAAACAAAACAAAACCCAACAAGCAAGTGGAAGGAGAGCCAGTTAGCAGGACACTATGGCGGTGTCTGGGTAATGATGTAAATACAGGCTGAACCGCCTCCTTACTACGAGCCTGTGAGACAATTAGGATAGAGGCTCACTCAAGAAAGCAAAAGAGCTAGAGCAACTTGTAATTAAGAAAAACCAAGCTGCTTGGGAGGCAGCACTGGGCTACGGTTTTTTATCTTAACACTCACCACCATAATAGCATACGTTTCTCTATTTTGTAGAACCATCCCGTCAGTAAGATGTACACTTTATTTTCAAAGGGGTTTATGTTTGCCTTTTCCATGGATGCAGTACTTCCTTTCATGATTATTTAGCTGCTCGGGACATGTGCAAATGTGAACAGAACTACCACAGCACTGCCAAGGGCTTGGCTGCCTCACTGGGCACCCCACTTGGTCCAGGATGTTCCTTCAACCATCCTTCTCATGTAGATTTTTCCCCCAGTGAACTCCTGCTCCTTTTTTCCCACTCTTCCATGCCATGTTGGGGGTATAAGCAACCATAAAGAGTGTCTGATGTGGACCAACCTCAGCCCAGTGTGGGGAGGCTCAGAGATGGCAGCCATCACTCTCCTGCTGCACAAGGACAACTGGGGAGACAAGGAGAATCTTCATGGAGCCCCAACAAGTTAGCACAGAACATAATAAAATCTGGAGTTGAGTGTCACAAGCCAGAAGGAACTATATAGCAATTTGGAGGAAGAGGGTGTCAGTGAGAGTGAAAATGACCAAGCATGATTCCTGGGTAAATAGAGGCAACAGGACACAGAGAGATGAAGTGTGTGGCTTTGGAGCCAGCCAGATGGCACTGAAGGAGTCACTCAGAGTCTCCAAGATTTACTGCCCTTACCTTTTTAAAAAAATAAATAAATAAGGGAAGTGATACCCACCCCACCATGTACTAAGGATGAAATTAATAATTTATGTAATATGCTCAGCACAATGTTTGGTTCTTGGTAATTACACAATAAAGAAGACAATTATTATGGAACTTTAGCTGGACCTAGAAATTTAAGTAAGATTAAGATAGATGGATAGGGAAAAGGATCATATTCCAAGCACAGAACATACAGGAAATATAGTACACAGTTCTCACACATATGTATGTTCAGTTCTTACCCCTGTATATGCTCAAGAAAGACCTTTTTAAAATTTGTAATAATTGTATATTTATTAGAAAGTTGCAAAGATATTACATGCTCTTTAGCTAAAGGTATGATGGCAATCATGTTGCAATATATAAAAGTATCAAATCAATATACTGTACACTGTAAACTTACACAGTGTTATATGTCAAATATATTTCAAGAAGGAAGGAAGGAAGGAAGGAAGGAAGGAAGGAAGGAAGGAAGAAAAAGACAGAAAGAAAGAAAGAAAGAAAAAGAAAGAAAGAAAGAAAGAAAGAAAGAAAGAAAGAAAGAAAGAAAGAAAGAAAGAAAGAAAGAAAGAGAGAGAGAGAAAAAGGAAGGAAGGAAGGAAGAAAGAGAAAGAAGGAAAGAAAGAAACGAAGGAAGGAAGGAAGGAAGAAAACATCAGGTAAATAGAACTTGAGGGGCATTCTATAGACTGCCTGACCAGTGCTTCTGAAAACAAAGTAATGATAACGAAACTTGTTTCTAATGATCCAATGATTGGAGGCAGCAAGAAGAAGAGTTTGTTCCTGTAATGCTGAAAGGATCCCTGCATAAATTTGTGACAAGGGCTGATGAGTAGGCCAAGGGTAGGAGGTGTTAGGGAAGAATAAGCTAATTAAACACATTTCTTGTATTACCCTACACTATGCCCACCCTATATCAGCATGATAACCTACGAAGTTGACATAAAAGGATAAAGACTCTGAGTACCCTCTCTCTATTCATGGAACCCCATGGCTTCATTGATCCCATTGCCCAAAGTTCCCCAAAGTTACAGAACCAGGAAGATTCACACATAGAGGGGACGTGTCTGTTTCTGAGGAAAAATCTTAGGGTTTCTTGAGAAAGCTAGCTGGTCTTATTAAATCATTTTAATAAGTAAGTTACTGATTATCTACTATATAGAATGTGTGCTAGAAATATAATAGTGAGTAAGAAAACCATAGTCTCTTCCTTCACATATTTTAGAGTCTAATGGACTACAGATGTAAATTAAATAAGTACGCAAATACAAATTTATGAATTGTGAAAAAGCTTATGAAGGACAAATTACATGGAGAAGTAAGAACATGTATGGGATCTGATCTGGTCAGGGAAGTGGGGAAGGACATCTATGAGGAAGTAACTCTTGGGGGGAGATCTGAAGGATTCAGGGGAATTCAATGGGGAATGGGAAAAGTGGTCCAGATTGAAGGAAACACAAATGCAGTGGCCCCAAGGCAGAAGGGAACAGAGATGGTCTGAGAAACTGAAAGATGACATGGCCAGGTGGCAGACACCCAGAGAATAAGGGTGAGAGATGCAGCTAAAGATGAACACAGAGGCCGTGTTAAAGATTGTGACTTTCCTAAAAGCAACATGGGAAGCCATTGAAGTATTTCAAGGTCTCCCAGGCTTGGTGGGGAGAACATATTGAAGTGGAACAAGACTGAAAATGTGGAGACCAAAAGTCTCAAGAGTCCTGGAGAGCAAGGATGCTAGCTTGACAGAGGGTGACAGTGCTGGTGATGATCAGAGGTGAGCAGACTTGAGAGAGATTTGGGAGGTAGACTCAGAAAGATGTGGGGATAGACTACCTATTGGAGGTGAACAAGGAAGCAAGACAAATGTGACAAGGAAGACCAATGATCTGAGAGGCTGGATAGTCAGGGGAAACCTTGGGTGAACAAGGGACCCAAGATTTTCCTGGGGGACAATGGAGAAAAGCAAGGAAGGGGGAATCTACAATCTAAAGGGAATCCTCTGGCCTCCTCTGCTAAGAAAGTGCTGGAGTGTGCTGGGAGACTGAGAAAGAAGGCTGGCAGTGAGAATATCGGGGCCTGTCCACCAGCGGGGCAGAGAGAACAGGCTTGGAAGAGGTCTTAGAGGTGGTAGGGCAAACGGCGGGGCAGTTCTTTGAAGGTCTGACAAGTGGCCACTAGAAGCGTTCAGTGTGGCCAACACATGTCAGAGGAAGGTCACAGGCTGGTTTGCGGCTCTCAGAGCAGGAAAGTCTCTTTTCCACCAGGGACTGTACCTGCCCTAGCTTTATACTTGTTGTCCTTCAAGATGGGGTGAGCTACTAGAAGATCCTTGGTACTTGCTAACAATTACATTTAAAAAAATTTTAATGTTGTACTTACAAGATTTCCAAAGCACTGAGCTGGAAACATTTGCAAGTGAGTGGGGATTTCCCCAGGTCACTTAGAGCATCTTCAGGACAAGACCATACCTTGTGTATCTCTGCATCCATAGTGTCAAGCACAACTGAGTGAATAAATGAGTCCTGGTTTTAGGTTAGGGTAACAAGTACACTGCAGAAGACCTCAGGCGAGAAATAAATCAGTAGATGAACTTGGCAAAATTGAAAATAACTTCCAGTACTGTTTGTGTGTGGGTGTGTATGACAACCTAGAAGCCTGGTGAAATAGGTCCACGAAGGCTGAATTCATCCCCGTTTCCATCTGTTGCTTACTTTCTTTCCTCCAAGCTGGAATAAAGCCACGAAGAAGAGCCAAGGACTAACTCCCAGATGAAGCTCATGCTCCTTAATGCACAGAAGCTGGTTTGCCCTTTCTCACTGGCAGCTTTCAGAGGAACTGCATCACCAACTGATGACAGTCTTGTCCTGCTCCTCCTTCAACCCATGACTGTGACATCGGGAAGCAGAGGGCACCAGATGCAGAGGCATGATCCTCCCGTCATGCAAGGAACAGGGCTCAGTGGTGTTTGGAGGGGTGTTGCAAACCAGCCCGTGAAGAGCAGTTTCATCTTTCTTCTCCATCCTCCACATGAGACTTCGTTTCCAAGCATTGGATTTGGGCTGCCTCAATCCCCAGACAACCCAATGTAAAGTGCTGCCTACATATCTGAGATCAGCTCTCTGGAGGCACAGTTAATATGCTTACGACGTGTTATTCCTCCAAATCCTGTCTGTCCCCATTACCTACATATCTTATAACTTTTGCCATCCTTTATTAGGAGTATTTCTGTTCACTCCTCCATTTTCTCTTTCCTCAGACAGTGGTATCACGTGACTCACATAGGTAAACATTTATTTAAAAATCTACATGGGGCTTCCCTGGTGGCGCAGTGGTTGAGAATCTGCCTGCCAATGCAGGGGACACGGGTTCGAGCCCTGGTCTGGGAAGATCCCATATGCCGCGGAGAGGCTAGGCCCGTGAGCCACAACTACTGAGCCTGCGCGTCTGAAGCCTGTGCTCCGCAACAAGAGAGGCCGCGACAGTGAGAGGCCCGTGCACCGCGATGAAGAGTGGCCCCCGCTCGCCGCAACTAGAGAAAGCCCTCGCACAGAAACGAAGACCCAACACAGCCAAAATAAATAAATAAACAAATAGCGTTCCCTTTATAAAAAAAAAAAAAAAAATCTACATGATCAGAAATGCAAATTAACACAAATATTTTCTTGCCAATCAAATCTGCAAAGTTCTTTTTATGTTAATACCTAATGATGCCAGGTTTCCAAGGAAATGGGTACTGTTGGCAAGGATATAAATAGCTCAACCTTTCTGGAAGGTAATAGAGTAATTTTATCCTATGTCTTGAAAGTATGCATATCATCTAACCCGGCAGTTACACATTGAGGGTCTATGCTAAGTCTCTCAATTTAATCTCAGAATCATTTTGTGAGGTAGTTATTATTACTGTTATCCTCATTTACCAAGGAGAAAACTGAAACTCAAAAAAGGGTGAGTTACTTGTTCAAGGTTACACAGTAAATATGTGGCCAGAAAGGGGCAAAATGCAGATCTCAAATGTGATCCTTAAATCTCAAATGATGTGAAAGGCTGTGATCTTACAGTTAACACAATAATTTTCATCTAAACTTTACTTATATAATAGGGAACAACTGACAGCAACCTGAATATGCAACAATAGAGAATCGATTTTTAAAATTATAGTGTAACCATACAGTGAAAAACGCATATATTCTTTAAAACATTGTAGAAGAATATTTAATGATGTAGAAATGTTCATAATACACAATTTAGTCTACAACGTAAGGCACAATATAATCTCAACTTTTTAAAAATAACTGTATACACATGCACAGAAAAAAGATCCAAAGAATAGATATCATAATGTTAATAGTGTTAATCCTTTATTGCTAGAATTTCAAGACTATCTTCTTTCTTACTGCATTTTTTGTAATGTCATGCATTTTTTTAGCAAGAAAAAAAAATTACTAAAAAGGATTAAAAAGCCCATGTTTCCCTTCCTTTAGCCTGGATGGACTCTAGATCTATAATAATAAGTAACAGCCTCCATTTATTAAAGCATCTGCTACCTGTCTGGCAAGAAGGCTTTTTAAGGGACAGTTCACTTGTCACTATTAACCCTAATACACCCATGTTATGAATAAGAAAACTGAGGTACAGAGAGTTAACTTGCCAAAATCACACAGCCAAGAGGCAGAGCTGAGACTCTAACATTTCATGTCATTGCAGAGCGCGTGGTGCCCTGGTTGGTGGTGAGAACGAGGATCTAAAACCAGTGGGTTTGGATTCAGATTCCTGAGCTACTGTAAGTAGCTTCTGGCAGGAAGGAGGTCTCTGCAGAAGGCACCCCTTTGTCTTGACACTAACCTTAAACCAGGCACCCCAATGCTCTACTCGTCTCCAGCCCAAGCACACCTTTCAAATCTTCTGATCACACAATACTTTGCCTAATTTGTTGGTTCTTTCCATAGATCAAAGAAATAGAAATGAAGAATAAGTAATTAACTGATGACCAGATCTCTTCCCTAGCTTCCCCTTCAGTAATCTCCTGAACAAACTTGAACAAGACAGCCTCTAAAGAAAAACCACAAGTCGACAAGCCTGCACACAGAGGGGGACGGCGATGACTCTGACCCCCATCTCGATGATCAACTGAGGTTACTCCCGTTTCCCTTTAAAAGCTTTCATGGCTGAGCAAAACCTTCGGATATGGCTTTTGTGGACACTGAGTCCACCATCTCCCCAGATTGCCGGCGTTCTGTTAAGCACCTTCGCTTTCTGCCAACGTTTGTCTCTCTCTCTGAGCATTGATTTTCAAGTGGCAAGCAGCCGGACCTGATTCGGTACCACTACTTGCTAGCTGTGTATAAGGAGTGATTTGCTCTGTATCTCAATTGCCTCTTATGTAAATTTGTATAATAATGGTGTCTACTATGTAATGATGAGGATTAAATGAGTTAATTATGAAGTTGCTTGGAACAATACGTGACAGGTAGCATCCTAAGTGCCAGCCTTAGGAAAAGGGCCCTACTGGTTGGTGCTGGCAGGTATATCACGGAGCCAAATACATCTCCAAATGCAATCAATTTTGGCCACTTAACTGGGTGGACCTTGAGCAAGTCACTTATCTCTCTGTTCCTCTATTTCATTATCCCTTGTGTCAAGTGCCCTGAACATGGTACCTGCTAATGATGACAATTGTCCCAGCCATGCTACGGGCCCATCCCTGTGTTTCTCCCCGACACTGTGACACAGTCACTGGTTAGGAACCCACCCCTTTGCTCAGGCTGAGTTGCACCCTGAACTCTGCCAAAGGGCAATTTCCAAGCTCCATGTGAAGAAGCTTGAAAACAACAAAACCTGTACTCTGTTCCTGATCTTTTCCAGGAGACAGATTCTGTTCCGATTCTGAAGCAGGAGAGGAAGTTCAGCTATTTAATTCCTTTCTGCTTTACTTCAATAACGACAACAACAACAACAATAAAATCCTCAGCTTTGCCAGAAACAAGAAGCCCGGAAATGTTTTGCTTCTTTTGATAGTACTAAAGAAAAGTCCCATCTGCTTGCCATTTACCTCCGGAGGCTGGAAGCACTGCAATTCTCAGAGCAGGGGCAGAGATGGAGGAAGCTGTTTAATGGCTGCAAGGGTTTGTGCCTGTGTATAGCATGGGAAAATAAACAACAGCCACCACTAAGGTATCTGGGCCTTCCGCTCCCCGGGGAGCGGAAGGGAAGAGAGGAACGGTGTGGGCATTCCAGAGAGCAGCAGGGCTCTGTGTTATTTTTTTTTTCTTTTAAAATTAGAAGACTCTAATGCTTGCTATCTTCCCAGCCCACTGTTCCCTGGGCTCTCTCTCTCCCAACTCTGCCAAGACACATATTTCTCCTTCTCTGGACCAACCTGAAGGTGTGATTTGGGAATGGCACTAAACAAACAACCCTGATTCCGGCTCCCTGGGAAGCACCCAGACACCCAGAAAAGGCTCCAGAGGGGAGTGGCTGGAAGGATGTGGCCTGGCCCAAGAGCATCCCTGCTTAGGAGGACTCTGGAGAGGCCATCTCTACTCCACACTTCTGGCTTATTTGGGGCTTGTGGTGGTGTGGGGGCGGCGTGCTCACCACAGACTAGACGGTCAGTCGTGGAGTGGAGTGCTTGAATCCGCTCCCATCAAGGCTGACCTGAGGCTGGGTCCGTTCTCCTGATGGTGAAGGAAGGCCCTGGCTGAAAGGCCACACACAGACCTCTTCTTAGTGAGACCCCGTGTCCCAAATCACTTCCTCAAGACATGGCCTCAGGGAAGGTCAATGCCCTGGAGAGTGTGGGAGACCATGCAGGGGCTGCAGAAAGAAAAGACTGCTGAATTGAAGATGGATGCTTTAACAAATGTGTCCTAAGTAAGAGCAAACCAGAGATGGCCTAAGGCAGGAGTTTACAAACTAAAGCTTGTGGACCATACTCAGCCCACTGCCTGCTATTGTGCAGCCCTCAAGCTAAGAATAATTTTTATGTTCTTAAATGGGTGAAAAAAATCAAAGGATAACAGTATTTTGTAATGCATGAAATTATATGAAATTCAAATATTAGCACCCATCAGTAACGTTTTATTAAAACTCAGCTGCACTCATACATTCACATATTGACTGTGGCTGCTTTCATACTACGATGGTGGAGTTGAGTAGTTACAACAGAGGCCATCTGGCTCCCAAAGCCTAAAATATTTCTTACCTGGCCCTCGATGGAAATAGTTTGCCAACCTGTATTCCATGGCGGTGGTTTTCAAACTTTAGTGTACATTAGAAATCACCTGGAGGGCTTGTTAAGACAGATCGCAAGCCCCATCTCCAGAGTTTCTGCTCCAGTAGGGCTGAAGTGGAGGCAGAAATCTGCATTGCTAATAAAGTCCCAGGCGATGCTGTTGCTGCTGGCCCAGGGTCCACACTTTGAGAACCAGTGTACCCACAGGGACACAGACAGTACAAAGAAAATGAGAGGAGATGCTGAGGAGAGTAGGTTCCGTGGTAGTATTAAAGCTGCAGAGACAGGGAAAGGAATGTTCTAGGGAATGAATGTGGGTTTGAGTATACTTCTCAGCAAGCACACACAGGAAAACTGCAGACGGAGAGAAAATTTAAAGATGTACAACTCTGATGGAAAGGGACACTGCTTTGATTAAAATGTGTGGACTGAAGGAAACAAATTTCCTTCCAGCTCATTGCTTCACTTGGCTTTTAACAGTCTCAGTGTCTCTGCCTGTGATAAGAAAGGGTTGATTATAAAAGGGCTAATTGGACATATGAAGACGTTAGTTCTTAACCTTTTGAGGTAAGGTTATTTAAATTCCTTTGGGATTTCTTACACCTCACTCTCAGGAGAAAGAACCAGTTACCGCTTTTGGTTCTCTATTGCTGCAGAGCAAGCCATCCCCAAACGTTGTGGTTTAAAATACAGTAACCCGGTTTTGCTCAGGATTCGGTAACTGGGCTGGGTTCAGCAGGGTAGCCAGATTTACCACATGGTGGTTTAGGGCTCCCGAGATCACAAAAGCAGACACTGCCAGGCTATCTTAAGGACTAGACACAGAACCGGCACAGCATCACTTCCATGGCGGCCACACTGTACTGGTGATGGAGAAGGACAGGCCAGTCCAGGTTCCAGGGGGCGACACCAATGTCACGGGTTAGGGCAGCATTTGGGAAAGATTTCCATAAAACCAAAGGAAAATAGGTACATAGGAAAGCTCCCCTGCTAATAGACGGCTCTACAGGGACAAAACTAAGACTTATGGTAATTTTGGGGGGTGGAATCCTAGGACTGAAAGCACTGGAAGTTCTTCAAGAGCATTCACAGATGTTTTCCTTTTTTATTTTTTAATTGTGCCCACACAAGTTCTAGAACAGCCTACTTCCACTGACTAAATTCACATAGTTACTGACAATTATCTTAATTACACATTCACGGAAAACTCACAAAGAGGTGGAATAAGATTACCTTTAAGTTGTGCTATTGGTGAGGCTTTTTTTGACTGTTTTTTTTTTTAAATACAAGCACACCGGTATATCCCCTTTTGAATGTTCTAAAGGCATCTACATAATGGAGCTTGTATAGGGGGAGAAGGAAAGACTTGAAACAATTATTTTCTTCCCAGTATTCCTTAATTCTTTGTTTTCATATTTATCAATGTGTTTGTTTTAATTACAAAAAAGTGTTTATTCAATACACATTGTACTGTACCTTGTATTTTCATTTAATGATTCTGTCCATGTGAGTATATATAACTCTATATCATTCTTTTTGATGGTTATGTAGTATTTTGTTATATTATCTAGCTAATCTCCAATTGTTAGACCCAAGAGAATTAAAAACATATGTTCACACAAAAACTCATACATGAATATTCATAGCAGCATTGTTCATAATAGCCAAAAAGTGGAAACAACACTAATGACCATCAACTGACAAATGGATAAACAAAATGTGTAATATCCATAGAATAGAAAATTATTCTGCCATGAAATTAAAAAAGAACAAAGCACCAATAACACCCTACAACATAGACGAACCTTGAAAACGTTATGCTAAGTGAAAGAAGCCAGACACAAAAGACCACATATTTTAATGATTCCATTTACACAAGAGGCAAATCCATAGTGACAGAAAAAAGATTAGCATGCCTTCATTCTTGAAATGCTCTCCTTTCCTGGCTTTCACAATATCGTTCTCTTCCGGAGTTCCTTGCTACCTCTCTGACTGATTTGGTTTCAAGTATGTCACCCACCACCCCTCCTTACACACTGTGGTCCTCGGTGACCCTCGTATTCTCTCACCCATATGCTCTTTCTTGCACAGAGCTCAGAACTGCTGTGACAAGTTTGCTGACTCTGTGACTTCCAGATTTATTCCTCCAGCCTTTTCCTCCTCATGAACTCTAGACCCTCTTGCCGTTCTTGAGTATTTCTTCTTAGACGTTCCTCGGGTTCAAAACAGAATTCATCATTTCCTAAACCATGTCTTTATGCTTTTGTGTATGTTGCCTCCTCCACCAGAATGCCCTTCCCACTTCTCTGCCCTGTGAACTCCTACTCATTTTTCAAGATTTAGCTTAAATTTTACTTCCTCCTTAAGGCCTTCATGGGCTACTTGGTTTCGATAATTAGCTGCCTTCTGTGTTGCCAAGCACTTTACATATGTCTTTCGCACATTCGCCACATTGTGTTTAATTATTTTGTCTGACTGATCGCCTCAAAGGCTGCCATTTTGTCTTACTTTTTTTGTATCCAGCAGTTAGCACAGTTGCATGGGAGATAATAACAGTGATCACAGCTAACACTTCTATTGTGCTTACTGGATACCAGGCACCATTTTGAGTAATTTTACTCATATTAATTCACTTAACCTCCCCATTCACCATTTGAGGCAGGCACATTTCTATGCCAATTTCTCATATGGATAAACTGAGATTAAGAAAGTTTAAGGAACTTTCCCAAGGTCACACAGATACCAAACGGCAGAGCTGGGATTCGACCCCAGACATTCTTGCAACAAAGTCTATGTTCTTTTTTTTTTTTCTGGCTGCGATGGGTCTTCATTTGCTACACGCGGGCTTTGTCTAGTTGTGGTGAGCAGGGGCTACTCTTTGTTGTGATGCGCAGACTTCTCATTGCTTTCCTTAAAGTCTACTGATTGTAAATGTTAATCACTTCTGAAAAATACTCTCATAGCAACATCTAGACTAGTGTTTGACCAAACAATGGGGCACCAGAGCTCAGCCAAGTTAAAAATTAACCATCACACTGTCCATAGCCATAGCTAACCATGGTTGAGAAAAGGAAGTCTCAGAGGCAGTGAATATATAAACTACTTCCAACTGAGGAAAGCTTTCATTACCTTAGGGGCTATTTTGTATGCCATGGTCTAAATTTATGAAGAACATGCTTAAAGCTGCCTTATATTCTTTTTCCTTGTCTTAGACATCCCATACCACCTCTCTCCATTATCCCCAAGTACTCTTTCCTCCCATCAGACTGTTGTTTCTGCCACTGAACCTCCCAGGACACCCTTCCTATTCATTGTCACAAACAACATGTCTTCCTGATGAAAAGTGGTCATTGAGAACACTTGTCCTACACCATGTTTTTGCAACTCTTCCCATTTAAGTTTCAGCCTTCTCAGATGCTCCACAACTCATAGAATTATAGAACTTTAGAACTTGAGGAGCAACTTAGTCAAATTTCCTCATTTTACTGATGACGAAACTGGATGCGGTGACTTCTCTGAATTTGAGGTGGAAGCAGGAATAGAGTTCAGGTCTGTTCTGCCAGCCTCAGTGTTCTTTACGCTTGATAGACAAGAAAGAACCAATGCAAACTGGAAGGGAAACTAGCCTGGGAGGAGATAGGAGAGGATGCTCTTGATATAACAAGCGGATTTTGTTCAAACATTTAAATCTCCCTGAGCCTCAATTTCTTTATTTGTTAAGTGGCTGAAATTGGTGCTTCTCAAACTTTAATACACATACGAATCTCCCAGGGATCTTTTTAAAACACAGACTCTGATTCAGTAGGTCTGGAGTATGGCCTGAGAGTCTGCATTTCTAACCAGCTTCCAGATGCTGCTGATGCTGCTGGTCTTTGAAGTAGAAGGGCATAGATGATCTGTAAGCCCAATCTGAGCCTTAAAATTCTATGATTTGGTGCTTCCGTGGTTAAGGACAGCAGCATCAAAGGTATGTAAAATAGGCAGTCTGGGGAAAATATTAAATTTTACCCGTACTTCTCTGTACACTTTTTTTCACGATACTTTTCTTCCATAGAGGGTCACCATATATTCTGATTTATCTGAGAAAGGATTGGTTTGTGCCTGTCTTCCCAGTGTGATGATTCAGAGAAACCTTTTCACTCTTAAGAGTTTCCCAGTTGGGACAATAAATTTATACGGTTACCCATTGTCTAAAAGTTTCTTTTGCTCATTATCTATGGTCATAGAATATAGAATGCATTTTATTTCGACAGTTTGCATATTTCGAACCACGGAAGAAAAGTTGTGTCCCAGAAGGTTTCCTGCACGGTATGTCAGAATTTCATGGTTTGTGAATTCCTGTTTTCTTTCCTTATGAAAAGCACACTCACTGCAGGCACTTGGCAAGGGCCTTTTGCATTCAGCCCTCCTAAGATGTGGGACCCTGGGAAAAACTGCTCACTGTTTGTTTTGTGGTGACTGGCAGCAAAGCTCACTTGGATGATTAAAAGCTAAATGGAAAAATACTTCATGGGTGATTTTCCCACTTCCTACTCTCACGAATCAGTGTGTGAATGTATAGTTCCCAAGCTCAGGGGCAGCTACTGGAGTGAACTTCTGTGCCTACTTAACCAAAGGTGTTTCTGAAGGCAGAGCATAGGGAGGGCACCAGCCGCAAACTACAGGTCCTCCACCTGCTGTTCCTCCAGTCTGCCTGCAATCCCGCTCAAGAGACTATATTCCTGGAGGTTTCAAAATCAGTTACTAATTACCACCTTCTATTATGAGTTAGTGGCCTTTGTTACTGATTCCTTTAATAAATATTTGGTAAGTGCCTACTATGTGGCAAGACAGGATTACCTGACAGCTGAAATTAAGAACTGGACACAGTTTTAGTCTGTAGATCTTAGTCCCTGATTTTCTACAAGAAAAAGGGGAGGTGTTAATGGAAATTGGAGGGGTAAAATGTGACACTGTTTTTTCTATAATTGATTCGGAACATAAGAACCTACGTCTAAAAAAGGAGAGAAGAGACATGGAATTAATATGAACCACAAAAGGTTAGCACACTACTCATCTCTTTCAAGTCTTTGCTCAAAGGATATTGGTTCACTGAGTTTTCTTGGCCACTCTATTTAAAACTGCAACTCACACCCTAACCCAGAACTCTAAATCTCTGCTCTCCTTTATTTTTTCCACTACATTTATCTTATAATATATGATATAACTCACCTGGTTATGCTATTTATTGTCTTGCTTCTTCAGCAACTTTTGAATATGCAATACAGTATTACTAACTATAGTTAACCACACTGTACATTACATCACATGGCTTATTTAGTTTATAACTAGAAGTTTGTACCTTTTGACCCCCTTCACCTATCTTCCTTTCTAAGATGCTCATGAGCTAATTGTTTGCCATGAAAGTCTAGATTTTTGCTAAGAATATCACACGCATAAGAATGTCAGATGGTGCAAACATTTGGAAGTACCAAATATAAAAGATAATATAATCCATAATCAAAATTATTTTGACAGGGTTGAAAGCAAGTGTAAAATTAATAAGAAAATTTAGCAGGGTTAAAAGTAGCAAAATATCTATTTTACCATTACAGAAAGAAGGTGACTATCCTTGGGAATTATCTTTGATGGTTTAGTTGATTGTGAATTTAGTATGATTCAACATGGTTAATCCATACGTGGCTTCCAAGGGAACCAACACTCTCTAGGAAGGTATAAAAAGGAGTATAACATCTGAGTCACTGGAAGTAACTGGGCTTGTCAGAATCTGCTCTGGTCATTCACGTGGAATCTAGTACAGGAGGAAATGTTTTGAAGGCTCCTGATAAACCAAGGTAGTCCAGAAGAGCGCAATGAGTTTGGAGGAATTTAGAAACCAAATGGAGCCTTCCTTTAATTAGCCATAACCTAGAAAGGTGTCAGTTTATGCTTTGTCAGGTGCTAAAGCTAAATTAGAGGCAAAGCTAAATTAGAGGCATGGAGTGACAAAGGAAGCTCCTAGTGAGGAGCAGGGCAGAGGGAAGAGGTTTGACATTTATCTTCTGCACAGGAAAGGAGAAAGGGGAGCACACGTTGGTGGTAAAAGAGAGCAGGAAGAATGACTTCATGCACAAACAGGAACCTCA
This sequence comes from Balaenoptera borealis, assembly GCF_965194805.1. Classification (NCBI taxonomy): domain Eukaryota; kingdom Metazoa; phylum Chordata; class Mammalia; order Artiodactyla; family Balaenopteridae; genus Balaenoptera; species Balaenoptera borealis. Next base: position 25,049,618 of record NC_138877.1, on the reverse strand, counting down.
GTCTTTTTTCAGGTTCCAGTCTCTCAACATTATGCAGGTATGGGCAGTAACACCCATAGTCAGAGCTACGCATGAAGAGTCAGCATAGCATAGCAGCCAACGGGGCAAACTCTGGAGTCAGCCAGGCTGGGTTTAAATCCTGGGACTACTACTTAAGAACTACATAACTCTGAGCCGTTAAATCTCTTTGTGCCTCAAATTTCTAATCTGTTCAATGGGACTAACAGCACTTAGCTCATGGGGTTGATGTGAGGATTAAACAGGATGATATATGTAAAGTTCTTAGACTCATGCTTGACAGATAAGCACTATGCAAGTTGATCATGGATTGGATACTTGCTGTATCTCAAGCTTCTCTATCTCATTTAATGCTCAGAACAACCCTAGTATATAGAATCTATTGAAATAACCTTTTAACAAATAAGGAAGCTAAAACTTTGAAAGGTTAGGGAACCTGCCCAAAGTTACACAGGTAGAATATTGTGGAACCATTCTGCAAACACATGTTTTTCTGATTCAAGATTCACAGATTTTAATCTCTGGCCTTGACTGTTTTTAACCTGATCTCAAAGTAACTAGAGAGCCCAAATCACAACTGTAGAAAAACCACCAAAATAGAAAAGGTAATATCACCTGTGGGTTTTGGAAGGGCTGAGGATTACGCCCAGTAGGTGTAACCTCCAACATTAGATGGAGTGAGAGGCCATAGTTTTGATGATTGTGCCGATAGTTAACGATCAGAGTGCTGGAAAAAAGACAGAGGGACAACTATAAAAGGCAACATCATAAACAGTTGCTAAGTCAGCTTCACCAAGCTGAGCTCTTCGGAGGGAACTGGATCACGAGATCCACATGCAGCAATAGGAGGGGGGTAAACAAGGAGGGCAATCTCTTTGTCATTACCTTCAAAAAATAATAATAATAATAAATCTGTATTTCATTAAGTTACTCTTCTTTGGGTTACATATTGCATAACTGATAAAGGGTTAAAAGACCAAAACAAAGGACAGAAAAGCAGAAGACCCTGCTAGAGTGAGAAAGAAGGAAAATAAGCAACAGACCTGAGTGGACATTTAACCATAAAATAGATTTCAGTCTATTACATCTGCGATTTGGGCTGCAAGGGACTTTCCTTAGGCCTTTGTTAGCAATTCCAGGAAACATATTTTAATGGAAGTTCTCTGAACCAATTTTATTTTTGTGGAATCTCCTTGTTAACTAATGATGCTCTCAGGTCTATTGTATACTTCCCAAACCCGTTGATGGTACTGCATATGTTCACTGCAATTGCATGCTTTTATTAAATATTACATAGACTGATTACGAGAGTAGTTTCTACAAAAACCAAGTTGAATGCTTAGAAAGCATTAAAAAAAGAGTAATGAAAAAAATGTGCTGCCCGGTTAGATATGAGCAAGACAGTTGCAAAAGGTAAGAGGAAAAAAATAATTAAAAGCTAGGAGGGGGACCTCCCTGGTGGCGCAGTGGTTAAGAATCCGCCTGCCAATGCAGGAGACAGGGGTTCGAGCCCTGGTCCGGGAAGATCCCACATGCTGCAGAGCCCGTGTGCTACAACTACTGAGCCTGTGTGCCACAGCTACTGAAGCCCGCGTGCCTAGAGCCCGCGCTCCGCAGCAAGACAAGCCTGCACACCGCAACGAAGAGTCGCCCCCGCTCACCGCAACTAGAGAAAGCCTGCGCGCAGCAACGAAGACCCAATGCAACCAAAAGTAAATATAAAATAATAAATAAATTTTAAAAAAAAAAGCTAGGAGGATTCTGTATCCCATTTGCTTCACAAGTGTCTTCCAAGAGGTCCCTCAATTTTAAAGAAACAAGATTGGAAATCATAGATAATTTATTAGGAGCTTGTTTTATTTGAGTTAACATGAAATTCCATCAGCTAAATGACCCAAATCTTCTCAATAGGAGTCTCACTGACATCTTAGGTGAGCTGTTTTCTTTTGCAGGACTGCGCAGCATTGAGACATTCAGCATCTCTGGTCCACACCCACTAAATGCTATGGTGGCCCCCAGTCACTGTGACAATTGAAGAGTCCACTTTGCACAGTTCCAAGTACTCCTTAAAATAAACATAAGAGTTTTAGTGCCCCCGCCATGAATTTCTGCTTGTATTAAAATAAAAGGCTTTGCCCTACCTCAAAAAGTTAGAAAAAGGACTTATATATTTTAAATTTAAGAATATATATGTTTAAGACATGTAAGTATAATTTTTAGATGATTTTTTTATTTCACTTGCCTTTCTGTGATTAGCCAGTCAGCCATGAGTCCTGATTGTTTTGGTTAAGAGTTTTTCTTCTACATCTGACTGCCTAGGGACCTTCTGAAAAATGGGACCATTACAGGGCTTACACATATAATAAGAGGAATTATTGAAGAAACTATTTTTTAACCTGGAGAGGCAATGACTTAGAGAGACAGAATTATTGATTTCACACATATAAAGAATTATCTTGTTTGAGGATAATTCAGTTTCCTCTATGAGAATCCACATAGAATATTCTAGAAATAGCTCTAAACAAATTGAACAAAATGTAGAAAAGACAACACAGTATAATAGAAAGGTTTTATAGCCTTAGTGCCAGACAAACTTGGGCATAAATCCTAGCTCCACCTTGTATGATATATATAAACTGTCAAGATCTCAGAGCCTCATTTTTTTCTTCCATAAACTAGTTTAATAATATTTATCTCAAAGCATTATGAAGAATAAATAAAATAGTCTATCTTAAATTCCTAGCACTGTTTTTGGCATATATTAGACACATAATAAATGAGTTTCCTTCATTATCTTCTTTCCTGTCCCTGGAAGTGTGAAGCAGAAAAAGCCAATTATCTGTTTAAACACACTACCTCTGAATACTTTGATAGTTTAAGGTGTGGATAGAACTATAAAAATTCCCTCGGGATCAAACCCTTGCTTTGTGGCAGACACAGTTGACACCGTTCCTAGCCTATCTAAAAGCCATTTACATTTTTTCTTTCTGGATAGCAGCCCTCCGTATTTGTTTAAGATTGGATAAATATCCTTTGGCTTCCAGGAAGGTCACCCCAGCCCCTGGTCTAGGAGCTGGCCTAAATCCAGACTTTCTGTGGCAGATTACATTACCTTTCAGCAAATATTCATTCCTTCCCCATGACCTCCTTGAGAAAAGTATCCTTTCCTGCCACATTGATTTTGGACTTGGAATACGGCAGAAGGAAGAATGTGCCAATTCCAAGCCAAGGCTTGCCCCTCAGGAGCTTCTGCCATAAGGAGATATGCCCTGGGTAGCCCAGCTCTCATAAGAAGGAGAGACCCATAGAACAGCTGCCCTGGCTGACGAGACAGAAGTAAATGTGTGTTATTGTGTGTCCCTGAGATGATGCTGTGGTTGTTTGTTCAGCAATAATCGAAACAACTGACTGATAACACCTGCCTGAGTGATATTAGGCAAGATTAGCAGAGAAGCTTCTGAGAAATAGTTTTTGTCTCTGATAAGAGAAAGTTTTGGGAAGATAAACTTCCTCCTCAGTGCCACATCTGGACTTTGATTGATTGCCGCATCTTGACATAGCCAGGTTATGACCACGAAGAGAAGACCAAGAGAATTGGAGACACCAGCCCAGAATTCCTGAACCAATACCACCAACCATCTTGCTTCAGTTCTTGCAAAGTGACAAGAATAAATCCCTGTTTGTTTATACCAAGATTTGCTGGGCATCTCTGTTATCTGTAGCTGAAATGTATCCTAAGTGATACTTAACGCTAAGATTTCTAGTTTTTATAACATAAGCTAACATATTTGACAATTCACAGAATTATTTCTGGTTTGTGAATAGATGTCATGTATTACATTGCTGTTTGTGAGTGCAGTGGCTCATACAGTCAGCATTACCAGCTAATTCATCAGATACCCAAGCATTTAGGATGTCCCCTAGGGAACTATATTCCCTGTAACCACATGGATGGGTACAAAGCTTCATTTCTCTCAGAGAATCTTCCTTCACTTTCAGTGTGCACCTACTGTCCACAGTGAAATATTCCATGTGTAGTAGAAGTTAATTTTTGATTTGGCCATCTTCCAAGGTCTCTCATGTTCCTCTCTGTCTCCTTACCAGACACTATGGAAAACAGTATGGGGGATCCTTAAAAATTAAAAATAGAGCTACCATATAATCCAGCAATTCCACCCCTAGGTATTTATCCAAAGAAAATGAAAACACTAACTTGAAAAGCTATCTTCACCCCATGTTCACTGCAGCATTATGTACAACAGCCAAGACACAAAAACAACCTAAGTGTCCACTGACATATGAATGGATAAAGAAGTTGTGGTATATATATATATATATATATATATATATATATATATATATATATGCAAAGGAATATTATTCAGCCATAAAAAAACAAACAAGGAAATCTTGCCACTCGAGACAACATGAATGGACCTCGAGGATATTATGTTTAATGAAATAAGTCAGACTGAGAAAGACAAATACTGTACAACCTCACTTAATCTGTGGACTCTGAAAACAAACCAAAACAAAAACACAGTAACCAAAAATTCCCAACCAAACGCATAAAAAAAGAGATCAGATTTGTGGTTACCAGAGGCTGGGGGCAGGGATAGGGGGATTGGAGAAAGGTGGTCAAATGTACAAACTTCCCGTTACAAGATAAAGAAGTACTAGGGATGTAATGTACAGCATGATGATACTGTTAACATTGCTATTTGTCATATATGAAAGTTGCTAAGAGAGTAAATCCTAAAAGGTCTCACCACAAGAAAAAACATTTTTTTGCTTTCTTTTTTTATTGTATTTATGTGAGATAATGGATGCTAACTAAACTTACTGCAGAACAATTTCACAATACATGTAAGTCAAACCATTATTCTGTAAACCATACATTTTTACAGTGATGTATGTCAATTGTTATCTCAATAAAACCAGAAAATTTTTTAACATCTTTATTGGAGTATAATTGCTTTACAATGTTGTTAGTTGCTGCTGTGTAACAAAGTGAATCAGCTATATATATACATATATCCCCATATCATCTCCCTCTTGCGTCTCCCTCCCACCCTCCCTATCCCACCCCTCTAGGTGGTCACAAAGCACCGAGCTGATCCCCCTGTGCTATGCGGCTGCTTCCCACTAGCTATCTATTTTACATTTGGTAGTGTATATAATATGTCCATGCCACTCTCTCACTTCGTCCCAGCTTACCCTTCCCCCTCCCCGTGTCCTCAAGTCCATTTTGTACGTCTGCATCTTTATTCCTGTCCTGCCCCTATGTTCTTCAGAACCATTTTTTTTTAGATTCCATATATATATATATGTTAGCATACGGTATTTGTTTTTCTCTTTCTGACTTACTTCACTCTGTATGACAGACTCTAGGTCCAACCACCTCACTAAAAATAACTCAATTTCATTTCTTTTTATGGCTGAGTAATATTCCATTGTATATATGTGCCAAATCTTCTTTATCCATTCATCTGTTGATGGACACTTAGGTTGCTTCCATATCCTGGCTATTGTAAATAGTGCCACAATGAACATTGTGGTACATGACTCTTTTTGAATTATGGTTTTCTCAGGGTATGTGCCCAGTAGTGGGACTGCTGGGTCGTATGGTACTGATATTTTTAGTTTTTTAAGGAACCTCGCATTCTGTTTGCTAGTATTTTGTTGAGTATTTTTACATCTATGTTCATCAGTGATATTGCCCTGTAGTTTTCTTTCTTTGTGACATCTTTGTCTGGTTTTGGTATCAGAGTGATGGTGGCCTCATAGAATGAATTTGGGAGTGTTCCTCCCTCTGCTATATTTTGCAAGAGTTTGAGAAAGATAGATGTTAGCTCTTCTCTAAATGTTTGATAGAATTCACCTGTGAAGCCATCTGGTCCTGGGCTTTTGTTTGTTGGAAGATTTTTAATCACAGTTTCAATTTCAGTGCTTGTGATTGGTCTGTTTATATTTTCTATTTCTTCCTGGTTCAGTCTCAGAAGGTTGTGCTTTTCTAAGAATTTGTCCATTTCTTCCAGGTTGTCCATTTTATTGGCATAGAGTTGTTTGTAGTAATCTCTCATGATCCTTTGTATTTCTGCAGTGTCAGTTGTTACTTCTCCTTTTTCATTTCTAATTCTGTTGATTTGAGTCTTCTCCCTTTTTCTCTTGATGAGTCTGGCTAATGGTTTATCAATTTTGTTTATCTTCTCAAAGAACCAGCTTTTAGTTTTATTGATCTTTGCTATAGTTTCCTTCATTTCTGATCTGATCTTTATGATTTCTTTCCTTCTACTAACTTTGGGGTTTTCTTTTGTTTTTCTTTCTCTAATTGCTTTAGGTGTAAGGTTAGGTTGTTTATTTGAGATGTTTCTTGTTTCTTGAGGTAAGACTGTACTGCTACAAACTTCCCTCTTAGAACTGCTTTTGCTGCATCCCATAGGTTTTGGGTCATCATGTTTTCATTGTCATTTGTTTCTACTTATTTTTTGATTTCTTCTTTGATTTATTCAGTGATCTCTTGGTTATTTAGTAATGTATTGTTTAGCCTCCATGTGTTTGTATGTTTTACAGATTTTTTCCGGTGATTGATATCTAGTTTCATACTGTTATGGTCGGAAAAGATACTTGATATGATTTCAATCTTCTTAAATTTACCAGGCTTGATCTGTGACCCTAGATATGATCTATCTTGGAGAATGTTCCATGAGCACTTGAGAAGAAAGTGTATTCTGTTGTTTTTGGATGGAATGTCCTATAAATATCAATTAAGTCCATCTTGTTTAATGTTTCATTTAAAGCTCCTGATTCCTTATTTATTTTCATTTTGGATGATCTGTCCATTGGTGAAAGTGGGGTGTTAAAGTCCCCTACTATGATTGTGTTACTGTCTATTTCCCCTTCTATGCCTGTTAGCATTTGCCTTATGTATTGAGGTGCTCCTATGTTGTGTGCATAAATATTTACAATTGTTATATCTTCTTCTTGGATTGATCCCGTGATCATTATGTAGTATCCTTCTTTGGCTCTTGTAATAGTCTTTATTTTAAAGTCTATTTTGTCTGATATGAGAATTGCTACTCCAGCTTTCTTTTGATTTCCATTTGCATGGAATATCTTTTTCCATCCACTCACTTTCAGTCTGTATGTGTCCCTAGCTCTGAAGTGGGTCTCTTGTAGACAGCATATATACAGGTCTTGTTTTTGTATCCATTCAACCAGTCTATGTCTTTTGGTTGGAGCATTTAATCCATTTACATTTAAGGTAGTTATCGATATGTATATTCCTATTACCATTTTCTTAATTGTTTTGCATTTGTTATTGTAGGTCTTTTCCTTCTCTTGTGTTTCCTGCCTAGAGAAGTTCCTTTAGCATTTGTTGTAAAGCTGGTTTGGTGGTGCTGAATTCCCTTAGCTTTTGCTTGTCTGTAAAGGTTTTGATTTCTCTGTCAAATCTGAATGAGATCCTTGCTGGGTAGAATAATCTTGGTTGTAGATTTTTCCCTTTCATCACTTTAAATATGTCCTGCCACTCCCTTCTGGCTTGCAGAGTTTCTGCTGAAAGATCAGCTGTTAACCCTATGGGTATTCCCTTGTATGTTATTTGTTGATTTTCCCTTGCTGCTTTTAATATTCTTTCTTTGTATTTAATTTTTGATAGTTTGATTAATATGTGTCTTGGCATGATTCTCCTTGGATTTATCCTGTATGGGACTCTCTGTGCTTCCTGGAGTTGATTGACTATTTCCTTTCCCATAGTAGGGAAATTTTCAACTATAATCTCTTCAAATATTTTCTCAGTCCCTTTCTTTTTCTCTTCTTCTTCTGGGACACCTATAATTCGAATGTTGGTGCATTTAATGTTTTCCCAGAGGTCTCTGAGACTGTCTTCAATTCTTTTCATTCTTTTTTCTTTATTCTGCTCTGCAGTAGTTATTTCCACTATTTTATCTTCCAGGTCACTTATCCGTTCTTCTGCCTCAGTTATTCTGCTATTGATTCCTTCCAGAGAATTTTTAATTTCATTTATTGTGTTGTTCATCATTGTTTGTTTGCTCTTTAGTTCTTCTAGGTCCTTGTTAAACGTTTCTTGTATTTTCTCCATTCTATTTCCAAGGTTTTGGATCATCTTTACTATCATAACTCTGAATTCTTTTTCAGGTAGACTGCCTATTTCCTCTTCATTTGTTTAGTCCGGTGGGTTTTTACCTTGCTCCTTCATCTGCTGTGTGTTTCTCTGTCTTCTCATTTTGCTTAACTTACTGTGTTTGGGGTCTCCTTTTCGCAGGCTGCATGTTCATAGTTTCCTTTGTTTTTGGTGTCTGCCCCCAGTGGCTATGGTTGGTTCAGTGGGTTGTGTAGGCTTCCTGGTGGAGGGGACTGGTGCCTGTGTTTTGGTGGATGAGGCTGGATCTTGTCTTTCTGGTGGGCAGGAGCACGTCCGGTGGTGTGTTTTGGGGTGTCTGTGACCTTATTATTTTAGGCAGCCTCTCTGCTAATGGGTGGGGTTATGTTCCTGTCTCGCTAGTTGTTTGGCTTAGGGTGTCCAGCACTGTAGCTTGCTGGTCATTGAGTGGAGCTGGGTTTTGGTGTTGAGATGGAGATCTCTGGGAGAGCTTTCACCATTTGATATTATGTGGGGCTGGGAAGTCTCTGGTGGACCAGTGTCCTGAAGTCAGCTCTCCCACCTCAGAGGCTCAGGCCTGACACTTCACTGGAACACCAAGACCCTGTCAGCCACATGGCTCAGAAGAAAAGGGAGGGGAAAAAAGAAAGAAAAAATAAAATAAAATAAAATATAGTTATTAAAATAAAAATTTTTTAAATTATTAAAAATAAAAAAGTAATTTAAAAAAAAAAAGAAAGAAGAGAGCAACCAAACCAAAAAACAAATCCAGCAATGAGAACAAGCGCTCAAAAGTATACTAGAATAAAAAAACAAAAAATGGACAGACAGAACCCTAGGACAAATAGTAAAAGCAAAGCTATACAGACAAAATCACACAATGAAGCATACACATACACACTCACAGAAAGAGAAGAAGGAAAAAATATATATATATAAAAAAAAGGAAAAGAGCAACCAAATCAATAAACAAATCTACTAATGATGATAAGCTCTAAATACTAAACTAAGATAAACATAAAACCAGAAACAAATGAGATGCAGAAAGCAAACCCCAAGTCTACAGTTGCTCCCAAAGTCCACCACCTCAATTTTGGGATGATTCATTTTCTGTTCAGGTATCCTAGAGATGCAGGGTACATCAAGTTGATTGTGGAGATTTAATCTGCTGCTCCCGAGGCTGCTGGGAGAGATTTCCCTTTCTCTTCTTTGTTTGCACAGCTCCTGGGGTTCAGCTTTGGACTTGGTCCCACCTCTGCGTGTAGGTCGCCTGAGGTCATCTATTCCCCACCCAGACAGGACAGGGTTAAAGTAGCAGCTGATTAGGGGGCTCTGGCTCACTCAGGCCGGGGGAGGGAGGGGCACAGAATGCAGGGCAAGCCTGTGGCGGCAGAGGTCGGAGTGACGTTGCAACAGCCTGAGGTACCCCATGCACTCTCCCGGAGAAGTTGTCCCTGGATCACAGGACCCTGGCAGTGGCAGGCTGCACAGGCTCCCGGGAGGGGAGGTGTGGATAGTGACCTGTGCTTGCACACAGGCTTCTTGGTGGCTGCAGCAGTAGCCTTAGCATCTCATGCCCGTCTCTGGGGTCCGCGCTGATAGCTGCAGCTCGCGCCCTTCTCTGGAGCTCGTTTAGGCAGTGCTCTGAATCCCCTCTCCTCGCGCACCCTGAAACAATGGTCTCTTGCCTCCTAGGCAGGTCCAGACTTTTTCCTGGACTCCCTCCTGGCTAGCTGTGGCACACTAGCCCCCTTCAGGCTGTGTTCACGCAGCCAACCCCAGTCCTCTCCCTGGGATCCGACCTCCGAAGCCCGAGCCTCAGCTCCCACCCCCCGCCCACCCCAGCGGGTGAGCAGACAAGCCTCTCTGGCTGGTGAGTGCTGGTCGGCACTGATCCTCTGTGCGGGAATCTCTCGCTTTGCCCCCCACACCCCTCTTGCTGTGCTCTCCTCCATGGCTCCGAAGATTCCTCCCGCCGCCACCTGCAGCCTCCGCCCACGAAGGGGCTTCCCAGTGCGTGGAAACTTTTCCTCCTTCACAGCTCCCTCCCAGAGGTGGAGGTCCTGTCCTTATTCTTTTGTCTCTGTTTTTTCTTTTTTCTTTTGCCCTACCCAGGTACATGGGGAGTTTCTTGCCTTTTGGGAAGTCTCAGGTCTTCTGTCAGCGTTCAGTAGGTGTTCTGCAGGAATTGTTCCACATGTAGATCTATTTTTGATATGTTTGTGGGGAGGATGGTGATCTCCATATCTTACTCCTCTGTCATCTTGAAGGTCCCTCCCTTCTCTTTAACTTTTAATCTGCTAGTGTTGGAGGGTCTCCTGCAGAGGTGGGGGATGGCTGTCCAGAAATTGTTTTTAACACATGAGCCCTCCAAATATTTTGTGAGGCTTTATTGCCCACCCCACCCCCTCCTGCCATAGGTCTTTTCCAGATTCGATAGTTCTTATGCATGTGCCAGCTCATCCTATGACACAGCACCTCTGTTTTAGCCACACACTCCACCTTGCCTATGTCCCTTGTGTGGACACAACACTGCAGCACAAAGCACACCAGGGCAATCCCAATTTCTCCCTTATTTTAGAAACTATACTTCTGTTGATGTAGCCTACAGACACATGAACCCCTCTAGCAGCCTCATTCTGCATTTACTTCCCTATGCCTAAACTGCTACTAAACTCCAAATTCTATTTCTGAGTTTTTTGAACTAGAAATCAAACTCTGATGCAGAATATAATTTTTGTTGTTATTGTTACTACATTTTATCCTATTAGATTCAATCCATCACTTTAACTTGTCAAGATCTTTCTGTGTCCTGATTCTGCCATCCACTATGTTTTCTATCCCACCTGTTGAATAGATTTCTGTCGTTTGGAAACTAGATGTTTGTCCCCTGAAAACTTAATAAGATTGCCTACTATGTCTTCATTCAAGACCTTGGTAAAACTGTGGAATAGATCAGGGCATGTCACCAAAACCCTATCTAGGTTGTCAGTGACCCTTTAATTGGCGCCTCTAGTATTACTTTTTAACAAGTTTCAAATTGTACTTATCTGTCCATGAGGATTTCACAAGGCACCTTGTTAATTGCAGAAATACCAGGTCTACCACACCTAAAAGTCTCAGAATCCTATCCCTATTAACAACAACAAAAAAGGAAATGACTGTTCAAAACATAGCTGTCAATATTGATCTTATAAATGTTTATAAAGATGGATATTAACTAGACTTATTGTAGTGATTATTTTGCAATACATACAAATATAGAATCATTACGTTGTACACCTGAAACTAATATTATATGTTAGTTATATCTCAATGAAAGTTGCTCTACTAATTCACTGTCAAGCGATAGATGGTATTTTTATTCAGTCCACTTTTTAAAAAATCAGAATACATGCAGAGAGTGTTTTCCTGGGTAAGGACCTAAGCTTTACACCCACATCTTCTGTGAACTGGGAAATGACTGGGCAGGTTTGAAGGCTGATGGGACTGGCCAGCTAGACACCTGTTTCCATGAAGCCTTTCCAGGAACCTTATTAGAAGGTCAATGATGCAGTATAATAAGACTAATATCCTGCTCCATAATTATAACCATAAGTCTTTGTGAAACTAAAGCCTCCCCTTGTTCAACCAAGTAGTATTCAAGATGGAAATGAAATATACCCCAAGGACAGAAAGAATCAAGATGCATGAATTTTGTCTGTGGGTAATGGCTGGATAAGATGAGCACATATATGTTGCTTGAATTCCCTTTTAGTTCCGGAGTCCAAGGGGAGAAATCATAGACTTCAGGTAACCATGGGTTTGAGTCCTGGCTCTACTATTTAATAGCTATGCCATAGGATCTGTTTTCAGAGGATCATCGCTAATCCCCAGTGAAAAAGACATTTTTGTAAATTCTTAGAATTTTTAAAAATAACATGCCCTTGAGTCTAGAATTGTCTACCCAGGGCACCTACTCTAGTTCCTTTTGACCTCTTACCTTTTTATTCCATAGAGTTATTTGGGATTATAGAGTCAAAGTTAAATCTCTGGGTATTTCCTTGAGTTATATTCCATTTTAGATTATTTTCTGAACTTTATGAATCTGTTTTCCCAAAGTCCTTGGCACATATATGACCATACCCAGCTTTTCCTTTGCTGCTAATCACTGCTTCTAAGTGTCCAAAGTAGTTTTCACTCACTGAAAGTGGCTCTTACAGCTCAAACCGGGATTCTTAGTTTTCTTGCTTTTGAGACCAGTGACCCTAAAGCGGTCAGTATGTGTAAGAACTTTGGTTTGGGGATCTTGGAGAAATAGGAGTTTTCTGTGAAGAGATGGCATGAAAAAAACAAAAGATAACAGAGGAATAATCAGCCTCCATGAAAAACCCCACCAAACAGGATTGCACTCAGTGGACTACACAGCTCTTTGTGAAAGAAAGTCCAACAAAGACTATGAAAGCTCTGAATGGAAACACTCAGGAGTCCAAGTGATAAACAGCAGCACCGAATGGGGGGAAGGATACTTCTTTCACTTTATTATGGTTCACTGATGCCCTCTGAGGGCTTGGGGTAGCCAAGGGAGGACATCTGTGCCTGGCATAGTTATCCCCTGGCAGAATTAGCCCTGCAGCTAAAAGGATCCTGGAGAAGAAGCAGGAGCAGAAGGATATGAGCAGATAATTTCCTCTTGGGTTCATGGTTTTCCTGGGAAGTACTTATCTCTGTAATATACAGTGATACTCTGCCTCTTGTTCTAGCAGACTGGATTCTTTGAATTAGGGATTAATCTCATCTTGGATTCCAATCATGGGTCCCTTTTTCTCACTTGGTAATGCCCATGAGGTCATATCTACCCTACTATTCTATAAAAACACTTTATGACCCATGTTCTAAGCACTGGAATGTAGACATACCAATGTCTTAAGCATTGTGTCCCATTGCTGTACCAATGTTTCATCTATGAAATAGTATGCACCTTCATCATTAGTCAAAATTATATTTTCTATAGTAATTATATGATGGGTGTTTCTACTTTTTTTTTTGGAGTCAGTTTTAATTCTCTTTGAAAAGTCTAGCTAGTCATTGGGAAAACAATTTCTTTGTCCAAAATTGATGATATACATTTTTTCATCATTCCTAAGTCTTAAGTTACTGTCCCAAAATTTATATCTCATTCTTTGATACCATCTGTACAGCTAGTTAATTATCTTTTATTTTGTCTTTTCTTACAAAATTCCAAACTTTAGTGGTATTAGGCAAACACTGACTGTATGTGGTGTCCATTATCACTCAGCTTCATGCTTACCCTTCTATATCCTTCTCTTTACCATAGTAGTGGGAAGACTGCAAAATACATTTTGCAGAATTCCTCATGAGCTGGCATCCAATGGGATGCAGGATATGGAATGCTGGGGGAAAGGAGAAGGAGAATGGTTTCTGCTTGCATCTGTAACAGTGGCGGCATCAGCAATAGTAGCAGCCAGGGCAGTGACAGTGGTGATAGCAACAGTAATATTTAAAGTTTTGGAAAGAACACAGAAGCAAGAACAGCAGGTGTGTACCAGGTCCTGGTGTGCTACTCAGGCAGCAGTGTCCCAACAGAAGCAGCCTCAATGGCACAGTGTTCATGGACTCTGGGTGAAATCATTTTCACTTTTGCCCCCCAGCTCTCGGTGTGGTAATAGTTTAGTGCAATTGCCAATCTTTGGATAAGCTAACCTTTCTTGTTTTGCTCCTGTACAGCCCATTCCAAAACTTTTATATTCCTTATGTTCAATTCCCTCTCTGTCAAACACCTAGGTCTGTTTCTATTTTCCTGACTGAGCAGGGAGTAATGCATGCTGTTATGAATCAGTATGTGTGTGTAACAGTCAGCAGATGTGGTCTGCTCTAGAAGGCATTTCATCATATCCTGGAAAAACATTCAAGGGAGACTCAACTGACAATGCCAACTCTGCAGACAACTGTTCTTTATCTCTCAGTAGAGAATCACCAACCTCTGAGATCCAGATCTGAGAGGTTTTGTGGTATTGACTGGCATTTACAGACTCTTACTTGTGCCATTTTTATTCCCCAGAAGGTCTGCATTTAAATTATTGAGAAAAAATGCAAACATTTTTGTGTGTTGAGTCCTTTCTTTTTTAAGCTATACAGTTCATCACTTTTATCTCCCTATATTTTTCTTCCCCTTAGTCTCCTAAGAATTTTGAATTTGTGGTTTTCTTTTGGTATTTCTTCTTCCATTTTCTCTAGGAACTCTTCATTTTTGCAGATAATGTAGCATTCAAAGAGAGGATTCTCAAGAAAGAAAGAAGTCTGTAATAATAACGCTAGCCCAGAGGAAGGGATAAGATTGTTCTCATGGATCAGGTTAAAATGAGGCTTATGCTGATGACATCAGTGTGAGCAAGAATCTTGTGCCATAAGTTCATTATCAAACGGCCTCTATTCAAGATCAAATATGGAGAATATCATACTCCTCCAAAAATTAAGGAACAATATCTTAATATATGGGACAACTCCATAGATTACTACAGTCAAATGTATGCCTGTACCTCTATATTTAGGAATTATTCCTTCATCATTCTGAGCAACGGGGATGGGGTTACTGACTCCAAATCTGAGAGAACACATGTAATGGCCTGTTGCCCTGATGGATTTCTTGACCTTTAATATTCAGCCTCTCTGTCTCCATGCACTTTTCTCCCCCATGTCTGCATAAAACGCAGATATGGTAGATTTAAAAGTTGACACTTGATTAGATACAAAATTTGGAAGAAAAACGATTAAACTGTGCAGTTGCATGCTGTCCAGAAGCAGGGAAAGGCATGCAGCCAAACTTCCCCAGCTCTTTGCTTCATCACATGACATTGTTTGGATATCAGCTTATCAACAAACTGAATTTTACCACCACGACTGCATGAAGAAAGGGACCTTGCAAGAAAACTACATTGGATATGAATACCAGCTTTTTAAAAAGGGGAGATTACAATACAGGCTAAGTTTCTTTTAAGCAAATCTGTCTTTTTGTTTCAGATATAAGTTTTTTTTGTAGATTTTTCCTCCCTGAATTCTGCAAGCATTTTAATCAAACTTTATCAAGTATAGACCACTTGAATAGGTAAGATGGATTTCCTCAGCAACAGTCCAAGAAAATCACACATGAATTGTTGCCCCAAGAAAGATCGTCCGTCATTTCCTTATGCTATTTGAGGAGAGAAGAAATCTTCCCAGTTTTGAAGAATATTTATGTTCTGCTCTACAGATCTGGAAAATGGGAAGAGGGATACTGAGATGATTTGATTACAGGATAGAGTGTAGGCTTCTATCATGGACAATATTAAAAGAGTATATCTTGGTTGGTATGGTTTCTGGAGTGCACATTGAAGGAAAGCAGTATTTATAGTTTAATTTATAAGTTTATATCATGGAAACAAGACACACAAAGATGCTGACTGATGTTTTCCTAATAAATTTCTCTTCTGGAAGATCTGAGCAATTAGCTCTGTGAACTCAGAACCAGAGTTTCCTCACGCATTAAAATCCTTCTTAAGCGCATTCATTAGGGTAGAGGAGAGAAGAGGAACTGGCCTAATGAGATCATTCTGTATTCAAATCTCAGTTAATAATATTATATATAGAATGGATAAACAACAAGGTCCTACTGTATAGCACAGGGAACTATATTTAATACCCTGGGATAAACCATAATGGAAAAGAATGTATATATATGTATAACTGAATCACTTTGCTGCACTGCAAAAATTAACACATTGTAAACCAACTATATTTCAATAAAATAAAATTTTAAAAACCTCTCAGGTAATCAAACAACCCGATGAGGTAGGCGTTGTTGACAAGGGCAAAGGAGTGAGCAGAGGAGAAAATGTTAGGGGTTTCCACTCTGCCTTAGCAACCCTATTCCAATATGTCCATTCTTCCTTGATTGTTAATTTTTAAATTATGCTATACACCTCAGATTCTAAACCCTAAATTACATGGAAAGGAAATGAGACTTACTCATAGCAGATGTGGCTCCTTCATTCTGTATCTTTGTCAGGTTAGAAGCATGGCTAGATTTAATAGCTTCTTTTATAGTACAAGGCTGGAAAATTGCAAATCTGAATGTGCAAGAAATGGAGAGTGATGTAAAGATATACTATACTGCCAAGATAAATCATATTTTCAAAGGATATTTAATGTTCTGGGAAGGTGCATAACACATAGAGAATGATCTCCCTGTTCTAAAATCACACACAATGTACACGGGAAAAAAATTATAAAATGGAATCAATCAAATGCCAACAATAGCTATGCACTGTTAAATTATGGATGATCTTATTTCCTCTTCAATTTTTAAATTTTTTCAAATTTTCAAAAATGACATATATTACTTTTAGAATCAGATGAAGCAATAATTATTATATAAAATTATCAAGAAATAACTGTTATGACCTGGTGTGGTTCTACAACCCACCTGTTGCAAAGGCAGAGTGAAGCAGAAAGACAAAGGGCTCTGAATTATTCCTTCAGTAAGTAAGGGGTAAGAATTGGGAAAAGTGGAGAACTAAGAAGTCTGGTGAGGTCTAATTCCATGGAAATATTTGAGAAAATGTCTTATCCCTTGAAATAAATAATATTTATCTATTTGTTTATTTATTTACTTGTTTGCCTGCTTACTTACTTAGGTACATCCCCAAAATTGGTTGAACAAAATGAAATTTTATATTATGCTTTGTTGTTCCTTGGAGGTACAGGATGAAGATGGGAGGAAAACAGAAAAGACAACAAAAGCTACGGAATGTTCCACAGATTCCTTGCATTCGAGTCCCTCACTCTGTCTCTGATACTTCACTACTGAAGGTACAAGCATATTATTCACAGATGGAGGGACCTTCTCTGTCTCTTCTTCAAGGGTTGAGGGTTTCTTGGCTCTTTGTTTACCCCGCATTAGGGAAAACATTGGGCCCAACAGAGGCCCTCGGTGCATGTCGACCATGTGTGTGAGAGAATGAATGAGCACTTGGATGATCTAATTCTACACCCATCCCACTTCAGGAGCTCTTCCTTCTCCTCAAGGAAGGCTAAGCAACACAGTAAGAATATTAAAAATGTTATCTGTTACTACTCATTTAGGAAGTTGAGAGTTCTACTAAGGAAGAGAACTAGGCATTTTTTTTCCCTTGTAAAGTAAAACCATAAATTTTAAAGCTTTATCTTATATAATGGAAACTCCCATTGCACTTTGGAGATTTGCTCTTGAAATGGCTTGCAATTTTCCTGTTATATTGTTCTCAATCATTTGAAAAGTCTTACTTAGGGATCTATTCTCTTCTTCAAATATATTATCTTTTAAAACATCTAATTCAGAAACTGTAAAGCTAAAATGATGTCTCAATGTGCGAAGTATTTGGCTCAGCTACTTTCCCTCTGAACATATTTTTAATATCCAGTTTAAGGTCTCTAGATGCCAAAAAAATCTGACTCACAGATGTCAACTTCACACAAAATTTCTAGCAGATAAAATTCACTTAGCTTATATATATTTATCTTAAGTTTAGCTTGTATTATTACATGGTTATCAACTAGTTTTGAAATTCTGTCATTGTTTTGAATTTTTTAGCCTAAGGGGAACTTATTTTTTCTTGATTTTTCTAAAATGTTGATGCCACTATCTCTGTTTCCCCATCTCAATATACTGAGCACTTATGGTATATCAGGTATATAAAAGTAATTGTAGTCCAGCCCTTCTTGTTCCTCCCTAGCACTAGATGGTAGCTTCCTAAATGGTCTCCCTACCAGTGGTCTGTCTTCCCTTGAGGCCATTGTCCACAGCAGGGCCACAGCGATCTTTGTAAAATGCAGATCTGGTCAGCTTAAAGAATTGCATTTGGGGCTGAGTAATTCTTGGTTGCAGGGAACTGGGAGGCTGTCTCATGCTCCGTAGTCTATTCAGCAGCCTCCCTGGCCTCTCCCCAACTGAATGCTGGTGGCATCCATCCTCCCTCCCACCATTTGTGACAACCAAAAATTTCTCCAGACATTGCCACACGTCCCTTCAGGGTCAAAATCACTCGTGTTGATAACCACTGCTTTAAATAAAGACCAACGTTCCTCACATAAAAGGTAATCTTTAAACTCTTAGTATAGTAGAAAAGGCTTCCATGATCTTCCCCTGCCTTACTTACTCTAGAGGCTTTGCCAGCTTAGACTCTATATGCTGATTAAAGTAAAAAAAAGCCGAAAGTCTAGTTCCCAATATATTCAGATATTTTGTGTCCCATTAGAAAATCTGTACCACTTTCTCCCTCTAATCAGCCTTTCTTTTCCTTCTAGCCCAGTGGTTCCCAAATTTTACTGTGCGTGTAGCAAAAGCACCTGGAGGGTACCAGAGGGCTGGGCCCCACCCCCAAGAGTTTCTGATTCTGTAGTTCTGGGGTGAGACCTGAGAATCTGCATTTCTAACAAATTCCTAGGTGATGCTGATGCCCTTTGAGAACCAGTATTCTAGTCCGTTTAGGGAATCCCTCCTCACCTGGAAGACTCAGACGTGTTGGTCATCTCTTTCAGGAATCTTCCTTGACTGCTAACACAGAGCTTGTTTTCCTTCTCTGTTTTCATAGCACCTTTTCACTAATGACCTTGCACCCTTATCACATTACCCATCTACGTATCTACCTAGCTCTCTCCCCCACTGAGAACTCTCAGTGGAAAGTTCTCTTTTACCCTCCAGAGCCTGGCACACTTCAGGCCCTGTGTAGATTCTCATAGCCTACCTTCCTCAACAAGGTTTATAATAGATCAGTACAGTTATCAGATATTGAAAATCCTTGGATCTCCCTCAGCCCAATACTTTGACCTACTTACCCAGAATCTTCTTTTAACTCATTTTCACCACTACACATGTCAGAGGAAGACTGTTTAAGTAAACTAAGGGAGGTGAGAGAGAGAGAGAGAGAGAGAGAGAGAGAGAGAAGCATCTTATTTCTGTGGAAGTCAGCGTTGAATACATCACACTCTAATCCTATCGAATTCCACCAACTCATCAAAATCACCTGCTCTGCTCTGACAGGACCTAACCCAAGGGCAGCAGCGCTACTTTTACAGCATCATGAGGATTTACAATCCCAGGGCCCAGTGGGTGGCCCTGCAGACCTGCTATGTTCATGGCCTTCAGCAACAGCAGCTGCTTGGTGAGTTTAACTACCTGACCTGAACCAGGCATCTCAGGAAGGGACTCGTATGTTGCAGCTAGAAGTCAAGTTTCCAGATAAATAATTCAAGTAGAATGGCCTCTGTCAGCCTGATATTTTATCAGCATGGTTGGCAGGTCAATTTAAAAATGATTATCTCTGACAGTAAAAAGCAAGCTTTTATGGGGAAATTAAGAGGACTTAAAGAAATTGGAGTATGGTTTGTTATAAAATGTCAACAGCTCTCTGAGATTTGCAAGAACTTGATCTAGTAGAACTGGCAATGGGCTTAGGCAGATGGTCCAGGCTCAAACCACAGCTCAGCCCATTGCTGGTTGTGCAGACTCAAAGGCTTGTTTGACTCACAGCAATAATATTTATATTTATTGAGTATTTACCATGTTTCCAGCATTGTGCTATGAGCTCTACAAAGAATATTTCATTTTCTCCCCCACTTTACCGTTGTGGGAAACTGCAGCTCAGACAGGTTATGTGACTTGAAGAAGATCATACAGAGAGTAAATGTCAGTTAGGACCATCACCCCAGAGACCATGCACCTTCACCCCATACTCTGCCATCTCTCTTCTTCCACCAACCTCATGGGATTTTATGAACCATAAATGAAAGAATGGTTGTGAAAAACTTTCACAGACCATAAGCAACAACCTACAGAAAGGTGTAGTTATTATTAAATCTCTTTTCTTCCAGGAGATGTTTTCAGTCTCCAGTTCCCCCTTATTACACTCTTCTAACTACAACAGGTCCTTTCTTCTGTAAACACTCACTTGGCATTAGCACATCTACCTTATTAGTATTGTTCCTGTATTTGCACAAAAGGAAAACATGGTTTTTGCAAATGATTTAATATCAAGAACAATAACAACAATAGCTACCTTTTATTAGGGCTTCCTACGTGCCAGGCATAGTTCAAAGTGCTCTACATGTATTGTCTTATTTAAAACTCAAACACCTCTACATGGTGCCTTTATAACCCACATTTTACAGAGATGGAAATTGAGACATAAGTAAGTTAAATAACTTGACCAGGGTCATGCAACTAGTAAATGGCAGAGCCAGGGTTTAGCCTGGTCCCCATGCTTATCCTGAAGGGTTACAGAGGCATCATCTGGTAGCTTTGTTTGTAGAGTAAAATTGCATAGAGGCCAATGAAACCAGAAACAGAGATATGCAACATTTAGAGCACGTAAAACCCACCTGTCTATGTTATTAAAATACAGACTTCCAAGCCTAACTCTCTGTTTCTGACTCAGAAGTTCTTTGGAATAGAGTCAGAAATCTGCATTTTTAAAAAGCATTATTAATGTGGCCTCAGCCAAATGATTCTGTAGTGCGTGGTCTGCAGACTACACTTTAAAAACAGAGAGAGATTGAATATATCTGTTTCTATTTGAAGAAAGTTTTGATATTGAAGATAAGCAATTCATGTGAAGATTCCACATGGCTCAAGTTCCTCTCCAAATAATTTGTTGTGTTAATCAATGACTATTTATTAACTTATTAAATGAGAAATGCAGCAGAAGAAAAATATACTTCATATCCTGAAAAAGTATACAATCTGAGTGTGCTAAACATAATTGTTTCTACCCTACAAAGTAGAAGGAATTTTGTGCATATGTGGATATTTGCAGAATTGTTTGTTTTGTAAAACTGTTGACTGTGAGGTTTATCTCATTTCTTCCCTCCAGGCTATATTACTCAACAGGAGGCCTTGGCTTGTGCTGCCGTACTTAGAGATTCAACCAAAAGAGCCTCAGCCAAGGCAGGTTGTCATAGAACCGTCTCCCAGAGAGCCTCAGGTGGGACAAGAACATGGCCCTCAGCACTGCCTGTGTTTGTGGTTCCACTCAGGGCCCAAAGCATAGGGCTCCGATCCCTCAGGACCAAGGCCTTGCACAAGCTCTGAACAGGTGGTTCACCCATATACCCCTGGCATCTAGTGAGTATTTAGTGCATATTTGTTGAATAAGAATGAATAAAAGAATAACATCTAATACAAACACCATTCCTAAAAATAACCTCTCCAATTCACATACATTTTACCAGCAAGAACAAGTTGAGTGGCTTAAGAGCAATGGGAGCTAAGAGTCAGCAAGCCTCTCATTCTATATATAATCTGTAGAGTAAAATGACTTTTGAAGCTTTCAAAGTAAAAGCTTCCTTTGAATTAGAACATCCCAGAGAAATCCCAAGAACAGTGGAAGGGGACAAGTGACCAGAAGATTCAGGTCCTCTGTCACGGGGTGAACATATTTTGCAAGCCCCCTACTGTGCATATTGAAAATACACAAATCAACACAGACGGGACACTGGGCACACAGGGCTTCTGGACCATAACATCTCAGCAGCTACTGGACTGTACCTTTCCATGGCCTCCTTGCTCTCAACTTCCCCATCAAACAACAGCATTAAACTTGGCCCCAAATCTGGTTCTTGCCTAACTCAGTCACTTTGTGTCCTCTTGAACTTGGACTTATCAACCTGCTATAGCTGGGTTCATTCTACACAGCTGTAATTGACCTTGACACAGGTAAGAGGATTCATGCACACATCTTCCCCTGGCAGCTGAAGATACATTCTCAGCAGAAGAAGAAATAGCCCCAAAGAACGGATCTCAGGTCCAACCTTTCTATGGTCTTAATGGTTTTAAGACTACACAAATATGCAAAAAACGAGATTAATAGTGAGTCAGATCATCATACAAATGGTAGAGTATTATGTTAGCTACATTTAATAGTTACATCACTAGTGATTTTTTTGTGTTAAAAATAAGTCACCAGAGCTCACAGAAAGTCAAAATTTAAAAATGCCTTTCTTCATCTAATTTCTAAATGTTCAACTTCTTCTCTCATTCAAATCATACAATGACTTTGTCAAGACTTTAAAAAGGAGTTGGTTGAGATGGAGTATTAACTTGCTTGACAAGGAATATGCTAACACTGATCTGAAAGGAAGATGCTGCAATATTACGAGAAGAAAAAAAAAACTCATTGATGATTATTATCTTCTTCTCTCTGCAACAATTAACATAGAAGATGTAAAAGTTCTTATGAGATTCTGAAAACTCCCAGTACTGGCTGTGATATCTGATCTACTTTTCTTTGGGAGGGACAAGGGTGCATGGTTGGCAGGAAGACTTGGGTAAGCCAATGCTGACATTGCTGGGTTCATTCACTTAATCAAAAAGAACCTTCTTGACTTCTGTAAATCCGGGCCCCAATTCATGTACTCTAAGCAGCCTTATGGTTCTAAGTTAAGAATTGTTAGGTAGGCTTAAAAGAAGAAAAAAATCAAATGAAACTGGGGTGGGCGATAGCATAGCCCTCTTAAGGCACAGAGGTTTGTGGTCGACCTAACTTGGCCTGTATTAACCTTCTCATTGTTTCCACAATGGAGCTTTTATCCTTTTGAACGTCTTGCATCGCTTTTATCTTAGACCCTTTTCTTGATGGGCACAGATATTTGCTGTGTAAACCTTAGCTACTGATGCAGAATATCAAGGAGGCCACTTATAATTCTGAGCTGCATCCCTACATCAAAAATTTCAGAAGTACCTTGTTTCCGATAGAGGGTTTTGAAAGCTAATTGTCAGGTGAATGTTACAAGGCCCAAAAGAAGAAATAAATCTAAGTTGGTGCAGAAGGTCCCACTTGTTGGATCTCCCTTCTGAGAAGATAATGTCCTACCTCTTGAGCCCCACACCCAAAGCTTATGAGGAATATGATTGGTTGTGGTGCTAGAAGAAAGGTGCTCACCTGGGAGGATGCTAAGAAAGATGATCAAAGGGAAACAAAGGACAAACTGTGACTCTTAGGAAACTCTACTACTTTGACCTGTTGGAGACCCTATTGCTTGCCTTCACAATGTCAGTGGATACCATCAGTATTTAAAGTCCTTGAGATCACTGACCATTTTCAGTGAAATTACTAGTACCTAGAACAGCACCTGGTCTGTGGTAGGTAATCAATAATACTTGTTGAATAATTATAAAATGTTGAAAGATTTTGCAAATCAGACTGGCCTATGAACTTGTGCTATTATTCTAGGGTCGCAGGATGCCACAACTACTAGTGAGGAGCACAAGCAGTTTATTAAGTGCACAGGAGCAGCTCATCCAGGTGCCAACAATAGGGGTGAATTGTCTGGAAAGGATTTTAAAACAATAATAAAGCTCATTAAACATTGGTCTGCTTTCTATTATCACCATAAGCCAGCAATTCTAAACTATATGAGTGAGGAAATATTCCTCTACCAAAAATCTTTTGTTGGCCTAGGGTCTAAATAATTGCTGAGGTTACCGTTGAGTTTTAATAATGTATATGTAAGCTTCAAAGTTACACAGCCTTATTGCTTTTCCTTTAATAATCATTTTATTCTGCATGGAAAGTAATTCAGAGAACTTCAAAACCATATCAGCTCACATATCTCCAACCACTGTGGTACTATGTATTCTTGAATGAACAATGATTACACCATCACCGTAAAGACAAGAAAAAGAACTTGAATTACTTCATTCTTTACTCTATGTGGCCACTTAGCATTTTTCTTCTTTTAAACAATTTTATTGAGGTACAAATTATATGCAGTAAATGCAGTCAATTAAAGTTCAGTGAGTCTTGACAAATGCATACAGTCATGAAACCACCACCACAATCATGATATAGTACATTTCCATTACCCTAAAAGTTTCCTTGTGTCCTTTTGTAGACAATCTCCTCCCTCAAATTCTGGCCCATGATAATCACTGATCTGCTTTCTATCACTGTAGTTGCCTTTTCTAGAATTTTCATAATTGGAATCAGAGTAGACAGTCTTTTGTATACAACTTCTCTTACTTAGCATGATGCTCTTGAGGTTCATTGTGTTGCATATGTAGCATTCCGTTGTATAGACACGTCACACTTTGCTTATCCATTCACTAGTTTATGAACATTTGGATTGTTTCTAGCTTTGGACTATTACAAATAAAGCTGCTATAAACAGTTTAATGTAAGCTTTTATGTGAACATAAGTTTTTATTTCTCTTGGGTAGATACTTAAAAATATGATTACTGGGTCTTATGGTAGATTTAGGTTTCACTTTATAAGATGGTGCCATAGTGTTTTCCAAAGTGGTGGCACCATTTTGCATTCCCACTAGCAACGTATGAGTTCTCATTGCTCTATACCCTTGCAACGTCAGACATTTTAATTTTTGTATTTTAGTGACTGTAGCTGCTGGGCAGAAGAGAACTTGGATAAGTGGGACATATCGTCACTATCAGTTATAGTCACAATCTTACTGGGAATCATGGCTAATTTCAGGGAAGGAAGTCATGATAGACATGAGGGTGGTGACGGCAATAATCATGAAGATTTAATAGCAGAAACTTCAAAGTTTAAGAATCGATCTCTCCAGCTTATTTTAAGGGAGGAAGGGTTTGGAGGAGATGAGGAAGAAGAAAAAGAAGCAACCCCTGCAGAAAGGACCACCCCTGGTCAAAACCATGATGTGGTTCAGTGTGTCCTTAGTACCTTTTCATTTTCCTTGTTTGCATAGTTCTTCAGGTTCAGCAACCAGCACCCCACCACCACCACCAAAATCTGTAAGCACTGTATTAGTTACCTATTCCTGCAGAAAACATTACTCCAAAACTTAGTGAATTAAAACAATAATATTTACTATCTCACAGTTTCTGTAGTCAGGAATCTGGGAATGGCTTAGCTGGGGCTTCTGACTCAGGGTCTCTAATAGATTGCAATCAAGGTGTCAGTTGAGGCTCTGGTCTCATCTGAAGGTTCAACTGGGGAAGGATCTACTTCCAAGCTCATGCTTGTGTGTGTTGGCAGAACTTAGTTTCTTGGGTGCTGTTGGACTCAGTGCTTCAATTACTTACTGGGGGTTGTCTGGAAGCCACCCTCAATTTCCTGCCATAAAGGTCCCTCAATAGGGTAGAAATATCAATACATCTCAATAAGTCACAAACAGCAACTTGTTTCATCTGAGTTAAAAAACAAAAGAGAGCAAGAGTGAGTGGTGTGTAAGGTGGAAGTCACAGTCATCTATAACCTGATCTTGGAAGTGTCATGCCAACACCTTTGCTATGTTCTACTACTTAGAAACAGGTCACTAGGTCCAGCCCACACACAAGGGTAGGGGATTACACAATGGCAGGCATACCACAATTGGGGTGGGGGGTGGAAATCACTGCAAACCATTTAAGAAGCTATCTACCAAAGCCAAGACTAGGGTAAGTTGAGTGAGGTGCCTGGGGTGCAAAACTGAAAGAAACACTTGTTCTTGCATGATCCTGAGTGTGAATCCCACGTAGTCCCTACCTAGACACCTCATTGCTGTACTTTAGTCTTGGCTCTGCTGTCTGTCACACGCACCCAATACCTTTATGTTGACTTCTGAACACCCAGTCAGGGCTCCTTGCCTAGACATCTGGTCTGAGCCTGTCTTCTCACACAACTGTCCCATGCTGTAGAAAATCTTTAGCCTCCTGTATGCTGCCCACAAGCATGTAGACACCAGACTAGTTGGAACCAGAAGATTGGTGATGCTGACTCCCAGTTACCACATCACCAACCAATCAGAAGAATGTCTACCCCACAACCCCCTCCCTCACCCTGTCTTTAAAAACCTTTCCCTGAAAGCCATCAGGGTGTTCAGGTGTTTTGAGCACTCCTTGCTTGGCACCCTGCAATAAATGCTGCACTTTCCTTCACCACAACCCAGTGTCAGTAGATGGACTTTAGTGCACATGGGACGCAGATCCAAGTTTGGTTCGGTAACAAAGCTAGGTCAAACCAATGGTGTAACAGTACTTGAATCAACAAAAATGATTTAGTTTCCCAAGACTTGGTATTACTATATATGCCTTACAATTCCACCAAAATGAATCCTGACTTGATTTTCTCTCCCATTTCCTGTTTTGTGACAAGGGCTATAGGAACCTGTCCAAGAGTTTTTGCCCCTTCTCAATTAAAATGAGTTGTTAATTGCATCGGTGCTTGTAGAAGAAACCATTATATCAGCATTCAGACACTTAGAGTCCATTGTCTGAAATGTAATCAATCCCTATATTAGAAATCAATCCCTTGTCTGCCTCCAGAGAATTGTCCCTCATTTTTCTCCACATTAGGGCTTTCATACTGTGCCAGTTACACAATGGATTCCATCAGGTCAGAAGGAGAGGAAATCCCTGTTGCTTTGAAAATCAAAGCTTAGGTGCAGTGTCAGAGGCAATTACCCAAATGTAACCAAGCCAAAGAATGAGATGCTACATGGGTTGAATTCCCAAGCACCCCTCTGGCTCATGGAACAGCATAGACCTGAGGGGAAATGAGGACTTGTTTATAAACAGAAGATTCTAGAGAAAGAAACTTCCTACTTTAAAAAAAAATCTAATGACTCCAGAAGAATGATCAAAATGACTTGATAAGGTATCATAGAAAGTCAGTGATGTTTCAGAAGCCCAGCTCTGTATAAGGAAAAAAATCACACCATTGTAAATATATTCCTTATTTAAACTCAATAAGCTATTACAGTATGTGTTGCATTGTATATTTATGTAAATAAGGAAAGATCAGAGGGTAAAGTCCCAAAAGTCAGGGGGTCTGTTTGAAGCACATCTAAGATTGGGTTAGGGGAAGGTGGGGAGGAGGGGGAGGCTGCTGATGGGCCAGATTGTGTGTAAAAGTCAGGGACTAGGTGTAAAACGTGGCTCCATTTCCTAACTGAAGGGTCTGAGAGCTGAAAAAGCTGAGAAGTATGTCAAATGGTTATGACCAAGATGATGGAAGTGTTAGGAAGAAACGCATGAAGCCAGATAAGAAGTTAACTAAGATCAAAAGAATATATGTATGATCTATGTAAGTTAAATGGCCTTTCATTTTGGGAAAGAAAGTCAGGTGTTAATGTTCAAGCTGTCAGGCACTTTTCCAAGAAGGAGAAGGGTATTCTGATTCAGCTCCCAGTTCCAATGTGTGGGATTTTCCCCCAAACCAAGCAATTCTCAGACACCAGCTGGAATTTGTCCCAAAAATTCAACTCAATTCTGACACTATCTACCTGGAGTTAGCATCAGATTCCACAAGTAGAGGACTCAGTCCTACAAGACTGTCCCCACTTCAGATGCCAATCCCAAGGCATCCAGGTTGTTTGCTGCCCTTTTGACTGACTGGTTATAAATCAGAGGTTCCCATGAACCCCTCCCTAGGTTCAATTAATTTGCTACAGCAGCTCACAGAACTCAGGAAAATATTTACTCACTAGATTACTGGTTTATTACAAAAGGATATAATCCAGGAACAGCCAGATGGAAGAGATGCATAGAGCCAGGTATACAGGAAGGGGCTCAGAGCTCCCATGTCCTCTCCAGGTACTTCTGTCCCTGCATCTCCAGATGTTCACCAACCTGGAAGCTCTCTGAACCCTGTTCTTTGGGGTTTTTATAGAGGTTTCATTAAGTAGGCATGATTGATTAAATCATTGGCCATTGGTGATTGAACTCAATCCCCAGCCACTCTCTCGTCCCTTCCTGGAGGACGGGCAGGTGGAACTGAAAGTTCCAACCCTCTAATCACAAGAGTGACTCCAAAGGCTCCTTGGGTACTTTCCAAAAATCACCTCATTAACATAACCAAAGATACCTTTATTGCTCTCATCACAGGAAATTCCAAGGGCTTTAGGAGCTCTGTGCCAGAAACAGGATGAAGACCAAATGTACATTTCTTATTATAAATCACAATATCACAGGCACACACAAAAAGAGAAAGTCATTTTGGAATTGACTATAATTCTTAAGATAACCTACATAACTGGAACAAGAATTAAAAAAAGAAAAACTTTACATATTATTTCAAAATTATAATTTTATGATTAATATCTCATGGTGAGATGGGCTATATTAGGCAGTTCTTATGCTATTTAGTCATTTATATGTTCACATATTTGCAGTACCTGAGAGCTAGTGGGAATAGTATTTATTAATGATTATGTTTACCAGCAATTAATGATTATGTTTACAAGCACAATGCTCTGGCTGAAGTGCAGAGCACATATAAACACAAGTAGTGGGAAATAAGTCTAGGAAGAAATTATAGCCCAGTCGTAGATAAATTTTAATAAACTTTAATTAGCATACAATAGGGAATCACTGGAGTTGTTTTTAGTAGGAGCTTGGCCTGAGAACATGTTAGGAGGACCGATTTCCAATACTGAGCAGGTTGGATCAGAGAAGAAGAGGAAGGAATCAGAGAAACAATTCAGGATCTGTCCCAATATTCCAGGAGCAGAAATGAGGAGGACTAAACTCAGGAATGAAATACAGGGAACAAAAGCAAAAGATGTGGTGACTGAAGAATCAGTGACTTGGTCTGGTGTAACAGAAGAGACTGAGGGTATCACAGGGGAAACCCAAATTTCTTCTGAGGGCAAATGGCCCTCAGAAGAAGAGCTGATTTGAGGGACAGTGAAATATTGTCTGGCTTTGGGCAAGTTGAGTTTGAGGTCTCTGCATTTCAAGGGCATTGCCATGGAGTGAGAGGTCAATCCTGGGGGCTGTGAAGAGGTGAAAAGAGGGGAGATTCCCAGGGATGGAGGGCAGATGTGCAAGAACAGAGCCAGGGACAGACCCTGGCAATGGGGCAGGAGTGTGCAGTGTGTTACCCTAGAGGACAAAAGCATGCTTGAAAGGGATCCTTCAGAAAGTAGCCAAGAGAAGAGGGAAACTGGAAAAAGAAGAGCTAATGCCTGCATGAGGAAGATAAAGATTGAGATATGGCCATTGGGGTGTCCAGTTAAGAGCCTGCTGGTGACCTTAGCAAGGCAGTGTCATTCAGGCACGAGGCGGGCAGCTGGACTGGTGTTAGGAGAGTACAGGGAGCCACAGAATGAATTCAGATTTTTAAGCAATGTCAAAAAATGCTTGGTCAGCATCCATTCAAGTTTCTGTACTTTTTCATTCTACTCAGCCTTCCTAGAAATTCCTATTTGAATCCCATTTTCTCCATTCATTTACATAGAGTATCTCTCTTCCACCAAAATGGAAGGCATTTTCAAAAGCTGATACCAGCTGAATGTGTTAATGGAGTCTCATGATGAAATTCTATCAGGCAGAGCACATTGTTATTGCAATATATTTTATTACTCTATTAGTACATGTTATAAAATATGTACTTATGAACAATTACTACCACAATGTGATATACCCAATCCATTGAGTAGGAATTTGGAGCAACAGTGTCATTTTTAGTAAAGAAATTGACACGAGTAAAGGTGAAACTCAAGATTCTATAGCAAGTGTGAAATGAAATGATCCATTTTAAAGACTGGATATAACTATGCTACCATAGATATATTTCCATTTAGGACAAACCATTCCATTTATAACTGTTAAGAATACATTAAAGATAGAGAATTGAAGTCAGACAAAAATCTCTTAACAAAATGTCAACTGTTTCATCCACAAAGAACAGCAGGAAGCTTTAAAAAAAAAAGCCCCTTCTTTTTTGACTAATGGTTTAAAACCCATGCTAATTTCAGTAAATGTAAGGGATGATTATAGTCAGCACTTTGAAAATGAGAAAATGAATGATTTAGGATGCAGACTGTATAAAAAATCTAGTCCCTAGAGCCAACACAGATATGGGCAGGGGAGGAGGTGAAAAGGACAATAAAATTTGGTGCAGAACAGAGATACAGGGGCCATTTTATATGGAGAAAAAAATAAATCAATTAAAGCAGGAACCGTGCTGTTTATTGTGATAAATCATATTAATAGAATTCCTCTGAACAAGATATTCAATGGAAGGAAATTATATTTATTTATATAAATAAATCAGGGTTTTAACCGACTGCCTTCACTTTTGGATGCAAAAAGACAATGCCACACTTTCATGGCTGTGTCTGTACCACCACAAACAAATGCATTGGCAGGGAACCCCGTGTGCAGCCCTGTTTATGAGCATGCCCACAGCAGGTTCCAAAGAATAAAATGTTTCCAAAGAGGAGGGAAGCATGGAAATCAGAGCTTTGCTCAGAATGACATTCTGATTATTCTCATTAACAGCAAAAGAATCCAGTTTCATAAAAACCAGTGAAAGCAGCTTCATATTTTTTATTCTAGCTTGTCCACCACCAAACATTTCTTGAGTGTAGGTGAGGAAGCAGGTCCTAGGGAAGGCACTGAAAATTGTGTATGGAATGAAATACTTCTGCTTAGCTTGTCTTTGCTGTTTACCTTGCAGCTTTGTGGCCCCCACTCTCAGACCATGGGCTGTGACCAAGCCCAAGGTGACCTTCTCCACAGGTGCTGGGGAGTGGCAGCTGTAGACTGCAACTTCCACTCATGTGAGGGCTCAGTGAGGTCATCTTCCGTAGCCACTCTACCTGCGCAGGACTAAGTCCAGCGGGAGAACAAAGGGAAGAATCCAAACAAGCTGCAGAGGAGCCTACCTACAAATCCTTCTGCCCTGACACGGGTTATTGTGGCTACGTAGACAGGGTTGTTTTTAATCAGAACTAAGTATCATATGATCTTGCAAACATAAACTGGTCAGAAGTATGTTTTACCTTTTCTCCCCATGTTTGTTTTTAGTTAAGGTACTTAAATTAATACAATAGTGAAGAGCACAACTATGGAGTCCGATCATCTGGGTTGAATTCTAGTTACATCACTTACCAGCTGTGTGACTGCAGGTGAAAGATTCCACCTCTGTGCCTCAGTCTTCTCCTCTGTAAAATGGTGAAAGTAACAGTCCCTACTTTGTAGCGTTTTGGGCCGATTAACACACAATCCTCAACATTATATGTGTTCATTCATGTTAGCTAACTAATTACCTTGGTTTAAAAAGTATAATAATTGTGGCAACAGAACAACTAATACTCAATATTTTTAATGTTTTACCATTTACTTGGCACATTTATATGTATCACACTTAATTAAAAGGTAAGTTTGGTTAAATGAGTTTATTGAATATATTGTAATTTTCCAGAAAAAGTTTGTAATATCTCTCTGTAGGTAAATTCTCATCATCTCCTCTTTCAAATACTATTATATTTTGGAAGATACATTACAAAGGAAAAGCAATAGAAGTGACTTGGGAAATTGGGTGCAGGGAAGATCCAAACTGGAAAAAACCCAGCTGTCCATCAATTATAGAATAGATAAGTAATGGGGGTTTATTCAGACAGTAGAATACTACACAGCAATGAAAATGAATGAATTACAGCACACAAAACCATGATGAATTATAAAAACATAACATTGGGTCAAAGAAATAAGACACAGAAAATGATATTACATATATATGACATATAGATATGATATAACATATATATGACATATAGATATGATATGACATATATATGATATGATATGACATATTAGGTTGGCCAAAAAGTTCGTTTGGGTTTTTCCATAATGTCCCACAAGGGACCAGCCCTTGTGGGTCTTATTATAATTGTAAAACACACCTCAGCCAAAAAATGATCAGGGAACTTTGAAGAACAAGATTTATTACTCATAGCTCCTAAAGGGTATACAGCATGCCCAAGGGCCACAGTGAGATTGTGGGTTGAGAGAGAAGGAGGGAGTGAGGACCTGGAGCTCTGCCGTATTAGGATCCAAGTGTGGGATACTTACGGTTTCACTGGTTCACCCTTTATTGGCAAATTTAAAGCACAGGAGGGGCAGTTAGGGCACAGGATAGGAAAAGTGAAGTCACTCAAGTGGTCAATTCTCTACGTTACCCTGGGCTTTCTAAAAGGGGACTTCATGAGTAGGGCAGCCTAGCTCTACATCTAGTTGTGTAGCTGGCAATATGTTTATTTGAAATGGATGTCTTTGAAACGGATGCCTTGGCAATCAAAAGCTTAATGTCAGGCACTTATACTCCATGACTACCATAGGATGAAGGAGCTGGTGATGGGAAGGGGCATGTGGGTGTGTAGAGGTTGTTTCTGGAATTCTGTCAATACCTTATTTCTTGGTCTGTGGGCTGGTTACTACTTAACTATTTGCTCATAACAATTTGCAATACTATGTATTTATGTTTTGATCATTTTTCTTTCTATGTACCATAGTTTACAAAAAAAATACTTTAAAATCCCAGATGTAAGTTTGGAATTTTTTAATAAATGGAAATAAAAATGTTATGAGGAAAGACATTAGGAACCTAAGCTGGATGTGAGCAAAGTAAATCTGTTTGTTATATGCATATACTCCACCCTGAGCATCATTTTCTGCACTTACTTCTCCAAATCTTTTGTTCCCTTCACCAATTCAATTCCCAGCACCTCCAACCATAAAAGATCGTAGGATAATTATAAATAAATCCAGCTTACTGCAATGTCTAAGGATATTCTCACAGCATGCATAAGGGATCTGATTCTTAGATGTAATGAAAGAAAATACATATTTTATGGCAAGATGAGAAAAATTTAAACATAAAATTGTTGTCTGCCTGTTTGGGCCTCCTCCCTCCCCCTTTGTATGTATTGTACATCCCCTTCTTAATCTCATCAAGGGTCACAACTCCTTAAGAGATAACCTTCCTTCTTAATCTTGTAAGGGGCGGTGATAACCCATGACCCACTACTCCCTTTGTTCCTGTAGATCTGGATTGTGTAAACTGCCAATAATACATCATTTAATGCACAGCCTCTGTCTCAAAAACTTATAAACCCATAAGGGAAAAGAGTCTGAAAAAGAACAGATAGGTAGATAGATAGATTTATAACTGAATCACTTTGCTGTACACCTGAAACTAACACAATATTGTACATCAACTATACTTCAATAAAAACAAAAAACATATAACTGTGCTTTGACCTCTAACGGGCAGAACAATTCTTGGAGCTGTCTGAGAAGCTATTCCCAGGTTATAATCCTCAATTTGGCTCTAATAACATTTTCCATTTCCTTCTTAGATCAACTAATTAATTTTTTCATTGACAGATATAAAGAATAAAACCTGGATCGTCAAGATGATGAAACATACTCTTGAGAGATGCTCTTTTTGAGAAGAAAACTGACAAATGTATGTTCTAATTTGGATTATCTGCTCCGCTTCTATTTCAGACTCTAAGTGTACTTAGCTCACCTTTTTACAGAGACAGGAAAAAGTCCTGGATAATAAGGGTTCAGGACAAGTTCATTCCCATATTCCAGATAATGGCTAAGAGCAACAGTATTCTGCCGATCTATTTGTAACATTTTGGACAAGAAAAGCTTTTTCTGGCCTAAACCTAGTGACATTGAAAATACCTGCACTATAATGTTGACCTAACTCAGAAATCTCTTAAACGTATACATCTAGAAGAATGAAGTTAACAAAGTCCATAAAATAAGAGAGGAAAATTGTCTTTTTAAGACAACAGTCAGTAAGGCCATTGTTTACTTGATGTTGCCCACTCAAGGAACCGGTAGGACATATAGGTTCTACCTGGTTCCGAATTTCTCTGTCACAGCCAGAGAAGGGTTACTGACCTAGGGACTTTATGAAGATGACAGATGAGTTGAGAATGACTGACCCGTATAAAACTGCTCTGGTACAGCTTTGCTTTAGTACGACCCTTTTGAGCGCCGAAGAAGAAACAGCTCAGTGAAAGTCATTTTATTTGTTATGGGGGTATCATTGGAGAAATTGCTCACCACATAACATGGGAAACTCAAATTTCAGTACCAAGACCACCTGGCTTCCCCTAAATAATTGATTGTTTATTCTATAGACTCAAGCTACTGCCTCATTCTTTGTACTGGTCGTAAGGAATTTCAGTGCAACATTTGAAGTCTACTGTTAGTATAGGCAGTTTTTGGTTTTATTTTATATCTCAGATCCATATTTTGAATTTCCCCTGATTTCTGTATTTGCCTGTTTTGGTCTTGTAGCTTGGTTTTTCAGGATGTAACAGAGTGTAAGTATCTCCCCAAAATTGAAGCATCTTATCGAATAGGTCTGTAGTTCTAGTCCAGATTCTCTCCCAAGCAACAGACATAAACATCCATCTGCATTGTGGACTTCACCTAGATTTTCTGTAGGCATATCAAATTCCCAAAACCTAGTCCTTCTGTATTCCATACTCTGCCTTGATAAGTGCCCCCATGTGCTTGGAAACCCAAGTCAGAATCCTGGGTACCATACTGGATTCTTCTTTCTCCCCACACAATTTGCTTCCAGTTAACCTCTAATTCTTGTCATATTGACTCCCCAAAATCTCTTGAATCTGTTCCTTTCTTTCCCTTCCCAACGCTGGTAACTAATTTCAGGCCCTCCTTCTGCCTTGCCTAAACATATAATAATCCTTACCAGCTTCCCCACTCTCATCTCACTCCCCTCCAGTCAATGGCACACGCTCCTGCAGGAGGGATCTCTCTCACACTCAAATCTGGTCATGTCACTGCCTGGTTCCTTTTTTTTTTTTTAAGATTTTTTTGATGTGGACCATTTTTAAAGTCTGTATTGAATTTGTTACAATATTGTTTCTATTTTATGTTTTGGTTTTTTGGCTGTGAGGCATGTGGGATCTTAGCTCCCCCACCAGGGATCGAACCCGCACCCATTGCATTGGAAGGTGAAGTCTTAACCACTGGACCGCCAGGGAAGTCCCCCTGGCTCCATTTTTTCTCAATGGCTCACCCATTGAGATAAAACAAAATTCTTTAGAATAACTTGTAAATGGCGTTTTACAATTTGAACTTCTAAGCCTTTTACCTCTCTGCTCCTTAAACACTTGTGTGCTCCAAACATGCCAAATTCTCTTATTTCCCATTTTTATGCACACACTGTGTCCTTAAATTCCCTTAGATTGCCTTCTCTTAAATACCCTTCCCTCTTTGGTAAGCCAGGGATTCTTCTATTAATCCTCAGGCCCCAGCATAAGCCTTGCCTTTGAGAAACCTTCTCTTTCGTACTCTTTCCCTTGTGCTCTTATAGAATCTGACCAATATACCTATTATAGAAATTATCATGGTATTTTGAAATTACTTCCTTATGTATCTCCTTGGATGATAACTTCCCTATATGTTCAGTCACTATGGCTCACTTTCCTTTGTATCCCAGAACCTAGCATAGAACACACTCAGTTAAATAAATTTATTAGTGAAGGGTAGATAGAATTGTTATGATTAATGGGGTCAGATGTTAACTTCAGAAGACTGTACTTTTAAAACAACAGACTAGAGCAGGCATCAGCAAACTATAGCCAAGGTCAAATCTGGCCCACAGCCTGTTTTTATAAATAATGTTTCATTGGGAAACACCTGTTTGCTTACATATTGTTTAGGCTGCTTTCATGCTCCAACATCAGAGTTGAGTAGATCTGGCAGAGATCGTGTGGCCCACAAAGGCAAAATATTTACTATCTATCCCTTTCCAGAAACTGTTTGCAGATCCCTGAGCTACAGACATACTTATGGGCCAGATTCAGGGACCTTAGAATGTGTCCTGCTGTCCTACAATGTCAATCATACTCAATATACAGATTAACCCTCCAAGCTTTCCTTTTCTATTCCAACATACCCCACTTCTATAATCTGAATTCAGATTAGCCCTCAAATTCTGCATAACCTATTCAAGCTGACTTATTTAAGATCTTCTGCCTATCTACCTATGGTATCTAACTAAGAGTGCAGAGACCGACTGTTCCTCAGTTTACAGGCTTCTCTTCTTCCTTTTAGTAACATACTCCCCTGAGTTTGGGCTGGGCACAGGACTGCCTACTTAGAGACGATATTGCCCAGCCTCTCTTGCAGCTAGTATGGCCAACTGATGATGTTCTGGCAAATGGAATGTGAGCAGAGTGATGTGTGCAATTCAGAGTTTCTGCTCTTGGAATAAAACTCAGTGCTCTCACTTCCTCTATCCTCCCTCCATCGGGTTGGAATATGGATGTAGAAGGGAGGGGCCAACTTTGATCCCACAGACAAGGACAATGTGTGTGGGAGCAAAAATACAGAAGGACCTGGGCCACCTTTCAACCTCATGGAGTACCCTTCTCCTCCTGGACTGCTTTCAACTCAGACTTTTTTGTGAGAGAAATAAAACCTTGCATCTTTTTTACACTACTATTATTTGGGTCACTGTTAAAGCAGTCAATCCAACATCAGAACAATTTCACTCAGCTTCTCTCCATGTCTTGTTTTTCCTGAATACTCAGCTTAGATTTCCTCTCCCAGAATCTGCCCTCAGCCCATCTCTATTCACTTTCAACTACCTTCCCTAAACTCTAAGTCTTACTCTGAAACCTCACCCTTTCTTAAGACCCTCATCTTTCCACTCCCTTCCCCCTTCTTTCCATCTCTGTTTTTTCTTCTTTTCCCACAAAAGAAAAACACTTTTCCAGCCTTTCTGATACATTCCTTGTTCTCTATTTTCTACTTTCCTTTCCTTGTTGCCCCAACAAGGAACTAAGCTGTTGAGGACACAGTATTTCTTAGGGGACAGAAGAAGGGGGAAGCAGAGTTTAAAAAGACTTATTTCTCTTTAGTGGTAAACTGGATAAGGTCATAAACACAGCTATTAATTTCTAGCAGTTTCACAATGGCAGAAGTTAAGAATTTGGAATATGATGAATCTAATAATATAAAAGTGCTATTAGTTCACTCTGAGGGCCACTGAGCATCGAGTAAGTGGTGAGTTAGTTAGGATGTAGGGAATCGACTGAATTGCATGGTTTTGACTCAAGGGCAAGGGACTACTTAGGAGGTGAGAAATCCCCAGTCTAGGGTGATGCAGTGAAAATAGAAAGTAGGGGAGCACATCCACCAGATGTTTTTTTTAATACATATTTTTTAATTTTTAAATTTAAAAAAAATTTTAAAGGTTACTTTCCATTTACAGTTATTACAAAATACTGGCTATACTCCCCATGTTGTATAATACATCCTTAAGCCTCCACCAGATGTTTAAAGGAAGAAAAGTTTTGATGACTGATTGAATATAGACGCTCCATAGTTGTCTTCCTAACAAGAATGTCTTCCTCAATATTTGATCTGCTACATTACCAAAGGACTGTAGAGAGTATATGGAATTTAAAGGAGGGAATAGAAATAAGTAAGTATATTTCCAGAGTGCAGCACAGTAAAATACATGCAAATGAAATCACAAGTATGCAAATAAGTGAACCTGGATGAAACGTCACGTCTTACATCAAATGGTTAACACACTTTCCAAAGGGCACGTCAGGTACACGCTGATGAATCAAATTCTGTTCTAGCATGAATAGCTTCAGATTTGGGGCACTTCAGTGAATAGGTTAAGTTTAGTCTGCTTTTAGTTTCTCTCTACAATCCCCTCTAAGTTCTTCTCCATGATATCAGGCCCTCAATGATTATTAAACCAATCTAATGAAATAAAAGCCTTTCCTCATCTAACTAATATTATGTGAATCATCCCTAACCTTTTGTCTCTCTGGAAGCTTTGTTCGTGATTCAGTGTGGTTGAAATTAGAATCCTCACAATTTAAAAAGAAAATAAATTTTTTTAACTCTGCTTCTACAAACTGAGAGTCTTACTTACAAACAAAAGCAATGGGGATTGGTGGATAGGATGCTGGCTCCGCATCAGCAGACCTGGGCTTAAGTCTGGTGCCGCCATCTGCCAGCCATATATAATCCAAATATTACCATGTCCCATGTGCTCAGGGCTGCAGAAAAGCCAAAACACTGCAAACAATTCCAATTTTCACTTAATGTCTTAAGAAAATGTTAAAAGTCTTAGTGTATTCTTAATGTAAATTTAAACGTTACCATCCTTTTCAGACATCTCTCTTGTGGCTGTGTGGGGAGTAGCAAAAAGCCTCTGCTCCGTCTCATTCACTTCCTCCCTCCCATGCATTCTCCCCTACATGGAGCTCACCCCTTCCACGACTAGCCCATCATCGCTATTCTAGAGAATCAGCCCATGACCTCCACTCTGCACACCAGCTGGGGTGAGGAGGGAGTCTCTTAATCTTTCCACACTGACAATCATTGAATTTATTTCTAATCTCTCCTGAGTCCTCATTTCAGTATCTATAAATTGGGGATTCTACCTGTCTGATCTACTCCACAGGATTGTTCTGAAGCCTCCATGTCACACTGGATGCAAAACTGTTTTTGAATGTGTTCCACTACTGTACAAGTTTAAGTGGAAAGTCATCATTATTTTTAGGCCTAGTGTTTTCTTTCACTTTCCACGCACTTCCTTTGTCAAGGGAAAAATGCTCCCGCATTACAGGATGTTTGTGGGGTGAGAAGAATACTCTTCCTGACCTCTGTGTCTCCCTTAAGCAACACCCCTCCCTTTCCTTCCCTACAGAGCAAAGCTTTGGGGAAGCATTGTCCACATTCATTACCTCTCCTTCTTCACCATCATTTAATGCTCCCCCTTCCCCACCTACTCCACTAAACCTACTGCTTCTGATAAGGACATCAACGGCGGACAAATCGACCAAACACTGGTGGGCCCAACCCCTTCCTCCCTTTGATTCCATTTCTCCTGACTCTGTGTTTACCTCTCCATCATACTCGCCTCCCAGCCTCCTCTACCCTAAGGTCCTTTCAATGTCTGCCTGATCCTGGGGTATTCCTAATGATTGCAACACTTACCAGTTCATGCTGAGCACCTACTATGCATCAGACACCTGACATTTCCCATCTCATCTTCCCATCAGTCCTAAGAGGCAGCCTTTGTTATCCCCATTTTACAGATGAGGAAAGAGAGACTCCAGAAGGATAAGTGGGGCCAAGATCACATAGCCCTCGAAGCTGGAATTCAAACTCTGGTCCTTGCTCTCCAAAGCCAGGTTGCCTCCTTCTTCTCTTCAGACTTTCTGATTTTAAATCTTGGCTTTGCCATTTACTTGCTGATCTCAAATCACCCCTATTTTAAGCTCTCTAATATCCATTTCCTCATCAGTGAAATGAGGAAAACAGCATAGAACTTTCAGAGCTGTGGTGAGGATTTGATTATATAATGCTTGTAAACAACTCAGCAGAGTGGCTAGCACTTAGTAAGCCTCAATAAATGTTACTATTGCTTTTTATTATTATGTTCAGTACCATTGCCTGTCTCGTCTGTCTATATACCTGCTCCCTGGGCAGGCTCATCTATACATTCTGCTTCCAGTAGCATCTACATGTGAAAAAGCCCCTCTCTCTACAGCCAGTCTAGACTTCTCTGCCAAATGCTAGACCATACTTCCAGTCATTGGCTGGATTTCCTCCATTCGATAACCCATGAACACCTCACATGTGACAAACTCACAGCACAACTCATCATCATCCTCCCCCATACTTACTTCTTCTCTGAATCCCCTAGGTTGGAGACTGACAATGCTACATGAGTCATAAACTTGGGCTTTGTCCTTGACTCCCCTATCTGCCTCTGTTGGCTCATTACACCAGTCACCTAATCCTTCCTCCTATCATCTCTCTGTTTCATCCAGTCTCTCCTGGATGTTTTTAATGTTACTGTTAATTCTGTCTTTATTCAAAAGTTTTATATCTTGTTTATCATGGATTTTTGGCACTAATTTTGATTTTTTAAAATACTCCATTAAAATATTATTTATCTTGATTATTGAAGGTTTTGGTGCCCCTTAAATTCTGGATCCAAGGTAAGTGCCTAACTTGCCTTACTCTGCTACCAAGTCTTCTCCCAACGCAACCTCCTATATGGTCCTGCCAGAATGATATTGCTAAAACATAGGTCTACTCATGGCACACTCTTGCTTAAATGCCTTCAGTGGCTCCCCAAGCCTTCCAATTCCACACTACCTCCATCCTTCCCCCTTGAACCCTATGATTTAGCAACAGGAATCCATTTCCTTTCCCTACTTTCACATTTCTGTGCCTTTTTGGCAATGCTTTAGTTAACCTAGGATGGTTAGGAACTTGTTATACTTGCAAATAGCTGGATGTTTATGTGTTCACTGATAAAACTTAAATTTCAACTATATTTTATTAAAATCCTTCTAAAATTTATTATATGTCTCTGCAGTCTTCCATATAATATATTCATAATTTAAAATATTCTCAATGGCTCAGCCTCATCATTCTAAGCACCAGTTATGGTACGGTGCTATAATCCAGTGATGCCAGCCTCAGGAGTCATTGAAATTTATGTCATCTTGCCCCTAAACTCAATGCTCATATATCATTCATTCTTTTCCTTATTTTGTTGCAATTTTCAACTTGGAGTGTCTTCTTGCTCCTCCTGATCTTTGCTCTCTGCTGCTACTGGTTCTGCTTCTTATGATTCATTCCTAATTACTTGGCATCATTCCATTTCCCTTGTCCACGTCACTCCCACCTTAACCTTGTTCTCTGCCATTGTCTCCACTAATTCTGCTTTCCCAGTACTTCTTGGAATTGGCACTCACGGAGCTTGATAATTATAACCTTTGCCAGCCTAAGACTGTACCCTTCTCTTCTGCTCTGCTAACTGACTCATCCATTTTATTATTCAATCTTTTTATCTTTATCTCTTCTTATGTCTTTTTACTCCTGAGTTTGCCATTGTTCTGGCTGGTTGAGAGGTGCTGAATATTTATATAATTGTGGCTATGTAATCCATGGGTTAACTCTCAAGCTATTTCTACTGTGGCATTTCTCCACAGAGGGGATCGTGGGCAGAGGTTAAGAAAGAATTCTAACCTCAAGCTTCTGAAGGATTGACATCCTCTGTCCCTCTATTCTGTGCTCTTCAGAGAACTCCAATCCTACATTTTTTAGGTGGGGCAGGATAAAGAGACATGGAAAACTAACATGTGCAACCAAAGTGTGTGATTACTGAAGGGAATATTGAGTCAATGGATCTTACCCACGTTTGAATAAATTCACTCTAAGTTCTTCTGGTTCCTTGTTAAAATAGGAGAAGGCAGGGGATTACTCAGAATGCCAATTGCCCCCTATTTTGGGGTGCATTAAAGGGCTCCAGTAGGTGACAAGGTAATTTTTATTACTAAGAGTTTACTTGTAATAATGAAATTATAAAATACAGAAAACAGCCATACTAATGAACAAAGTGTAGAAAC
The DNA here is from genome assembly GCF_965194805.1 of Balaenoptera borealis. Taxonomy (NCBI): domain Eukaryota; kingdom Metazoa; phylum Chordata; class Mammalia; order Artiodactyla; family Balaenopteridae; genus Balaenoptera; species Balaenoptera borealis. The sequence goes on along the minus strand of NC_138877.1, from coordinate 25,008,273 downwards.
ACTAAGAATCTGGAAAGCTCCTGAACAATCTGTACTGAGACAGAAACTAGTCAGAACAAGATTTTTAAATAGATCCTTTCCTAATGACTGAGATTTTGAAGAAACATAGGCATGGAGTAGAACCTGAAAGTTTTTTTAAAATATAAATTTATTTATTTTATTTATTTATTTTTGGCTGCATTGGGTCTTCATTGCTGTGCACGGGCTTTCTCTAGTTGCGGCGAGCGGGGGCTACTCTTCGTTGTGGAGTGCGGGCTTCTTATCACGGTGGCTTCTCTTGTTGCAGAGCATGGGCTCTAGGGCCGCAGGTTTCACTAGGTGTAGCACGCGGGCTCAGTAGTTGTGGCTCGCAGGCTATAGAGCATGGGCTCAATAGTTGTGACGTATGGGCTTAGCTGTTCTACGGCATGTGGGATCTTCCCAGCCAGGGCTCGAACCCGTGTCCCCTGCATTGGCAGGCGGATTCTTAACCACTGCACCACCAGGGAAGCCCCAAACCTGAAAGGTTTTGATTGCTCATTTTTCTGGTCATTATCCTCTTAAAAAAATACATAAATAAAGCCCGGGCCAGCAAAGAAGGTATAGTACTTCTTGGATACTGAACACAAATAAGTCTTTTTTGTTTGTTTACACAGTATTCCCCACCCCTACTCTCTATGTCCTTGAAAAGAAATGTGACATAATGGAAATAACAAGGGCTTAGGAGCCAGAAAGATCCAGTGTGACCTTAGCCCCCCCATTTATTTTCTGGGTGGCCTTAGGCATGTCACCTTAACACAGCAAGCCCAACAAAGGGTTCCTAAAGTGCACATCAAAGGAAGCCTTTGAGGATTGAAGAAGAGAAAGTGCACAGGACCTTTAGTTCAGTGCCTGGCACATGGTGGGAACTCAGAGAACATAGGTTCCCCTCACATATTCCTCCTCTTCACTTTCATATCATCTATGCCAGGGGCCAGAACCTGGTGTCAAGGTCTTTACCTCCATCCTGTACCAACACTTGTTCTCAAGAACAGAACTAAGGAAACACTTCTTCACAACGTGAAAATAATGGCCCAGTGAAAGAAGCAAATTCTAAGAGCTCAATTTTATGGGATGTCTATTAGGCCCAGATTCTTGGGGTGGCTTCTTTTGAAAACTTCATTGTTAACAGGTTCTTTCCCTTGCTGTTAGTTTCAGAAGAAAGTAGAACTGTGATGATTTGGGGGAGCAGTGAGGCATTTAGTTAGGATAGACTGCAGGGTACCCATGGGGACATAAAGAGATGTCAGATTGAGATGCAGATGGAGGTCATTCTGAGGAGGACTTGAAACACTAAGCAGAGAAATTTGTTATAATTCGGTAGATGAGGATAAGGCCCTCACATGTGTAAGAGAGAGAGAGGGTGAGTTTGGAGCTGTACTGCAGGGCAGTTTCTTTCACTGTGATGTGTATATAATGGGGAGCTTTTGCGAACCCTGGCCTAAATGCTTCTGAAAGCTAGAAGCAGGAACAAACCAATAGGACTTGGTGGCTGCCCGGATGCAGAGGAACAAATACATCGAGGGCAGTTTACACATAAAAACAAAAAACACCTGGGGCTTTGAAACCTTCTAGTGCTCCTGGTCACCCTCTTCAACCAAGCAATGGACTCAGCATTGTGAAGAGCTCAGCTCTCTCCTTCTTGGCACGAAGTCTGAGATCCAGCGTGTCTGGGAGGGTGCACATTGCCCAGGGGCAGTCGTGGCATTCATTAATCTACTCTTGGGTTGGGATCTAGATCCAGAGACTTCCCTCCTCTTCTAATTGTTTGAGGGAAAAACTGGAAGAAAGGAGCAGGAGGAGTCCATAGCAAACATGCAGTTAAACCCTCTTTGAAGAAACCACATAGCAAGGCTCTGTGCTCTGAACATGCCCTGCACTGCTCTTCTTCAAAGGCAGGCCAGCCAGGCGATGAATACGGGTCTAAGCCCTTTCCCATGGTTGGGATGGAGGAGGTCTCAGCGCCCCGTGTGGTGGCTTCCTCAGCAAGGGCTCATTCATCAGTGCTGTTGTCTTACGTGACTGGCCCACTTCTGTAAGGCAGCCCCATAAGCTTTTTTTTTTTTTTTTTAATTATTTAATTATTTATGGCTGTGTTGGGTCTTCGTTTCTGTGCCAGGGCTTTCTCTAGTTTCGGCGAGCGGGGGCCACTCTTCATCGCGGTGCGCGGGCCTCTCACCATCGCGGCCTCTCTTGTTGCAGAGCATGGGCTCCAGACGCGCAGGCTCAGTAGTTGTGGCTCACGGGCCCTGCCACTCCGCGGCATGTGGGATCCTCCCAGACCAGGGCTCGAACCCGTGTCCCCTGCATTGGCAGGCAGATTCTCAACCACTGTGCCACCAGGGAAGCCCCCCCATAAGATTTTTATTATCATTCTTTGAACCTCTTCCAATACTTTGATGTCCTTGAAGTTAAAAAGCTAAAAACTGCACACAGTACAGCATGCCACACAAAATACCTTTAAAAATTTCTAGTTCGGAGGCAAGTGGGCAAAGCCAAATCTCTCCATTTGATTCTGATTGTGTTCCTCTCTTAGGATTTGTCTTGGGCATGTTACTATACAAATAACTACTATCATCATCATCATCTCCTCAGTTTTAAGAATTACAATAGCTGTAAAGTTAACTTACCATTTTTTGAGACAAGAAGTTTTGTTATCTAAAATAAATTGTTAAAAGAAATCAGATTATCAAAAAGTACAATCATAGCTAACAATACTAAACCAACTGCTCAACAGGTTGTGTTTTTTTTTTCAGTTTTTTTTTTGAGCCACAGTCCTTTTTGAGCATCCACTGATTCTACAGGGCATACGTGACAAGCAGACCACGTGGTCCTTCACCTGGACTGCTACGACTGCCCTCTACATACTGTGCTACTCAGTGGTTGTGGGCAGCTGGAAAATTGGACAGGGTGGCTGAGTCTTTGAAAGGTGCATGGGCCAACCTTTTTAATTTAGTAAGTCAATGCGATTTAGGTCCCCTCTGAGTACAGCTAGCTCTATAATGGGGTAAAAGCTCTGGAATTTCTTTCCTCAGCTCTGCCACTAATTTGGGGGTAGCTACAAATATTAGTGAGATAAACCAAAGTCAGATCTTACAAATTGGGACATAAAGAATGTGCTGGAGAGTGTCACAGACAGTCCCTTGGGGGCAGCGTTCATATCTACAGTAGTCCTGAATTTAATTTTTAAAATGACTTTCTTAAAAATATGTCAAAAGGATACCCAAACAACAAGGATGCATTACTGATTGAAATACGCAATGCATTTAGAGGTAAATTTATATATATACACTCACACACATATGTATGCTTTCATAATCGCATTCACATCTGCCCTGCTCTCACTGATGGTCAAACATTTCAGGGGAGAACATCTGGCAGCCTCCCCCTAGTCATCTTTTTCTCCACAAAACTCTTCCCACACCTTTGTTCCAGCTACAACTAATTTTTCATTTACCAAAGAGATCATGCTCTCTTTCCATCCCAAACTTGGCTAAAATTGCTTCCACTACCTGGAATGCCTGTCCTGCCCTGACTCCTTCTTAACCTAGCTAACTCTCCCCATCTGTTAAGGGCTCAAGTGACCTCTTCCAGGAAGCCTTCTCCCTCCCCAACCTCTCTCTCTCTCTCTCTCTCTCTCTCTCACACACACACACACACACACACACACACACACAAAATCTACATACTTGACTAGTACCTCATGCTTACTTCTCCCATAGCATTTAATACCCGTTATTGAATGATCTGGTTACTTATCTGTCCCCCACCACCACTGTAAATGACCAGGACCCTATAGGCCTTCCCAGGACGGACCTCACCCCCCTCCCCCTCACCACTCTGTCCTCTGCCTGCCTCTTGTCTATAGAAAAACTTTAGCCTCCTTGGCCTTCCCAAAGTTCCAAAGAATAAATTTAATCAGAGAAGTGAGAAAATGCAGAAACAACGGAAAACAGTCAAGTAAGACAAAATAATAATAGTTTAGCCATTAAACAAAGTCAAGGACTTTTAGTTCCTCCTCAAGGGCTACAGACAATATTCTGAGCCATGTTCTTTGAACTGTTTTGCAGATATTGAAACCCCAACCAGGTGGAAGAACTTAACTATATGCTGACCACAGGCACATAGACCCCAGACTGGTTGGGACCAGAAGGTTGATGATGTTGACTCCCGGTTACCTCATCACCAACCAATCAGAAGAATGTCCACAAGCTGATCAAGCACCCCACAACCCTCTCCTTCACCCTGTCTTTAAAAACCTTTCTCTGAAAGCTATCAGGGAGTTCGGATCTTTTGAGCACTAGCTGCCTAGACTCCTTGCTTGGCACCAGCAATAAATGCTGCACTTGCCTTCACCACAACCCGGTGTCACTACATTGGCTTTACTGCACACGGTCAAGCAGACCCAAGTTTGGTTTGGTAACATCACCCACACCTTAGAGCATCAGCTCAACCAGGACAGAGTGGGTGTCTTTTTCACTGTGTGTTCCCATTCTTCACACAGTGCCTGGAAAATAGGTAAATAAACACTGAGTGAATGAGTGAATGAATGGAATGAATGAGTGAATGAATTCTTACTCTGACCATTTGGTGAATAGTTACTTCATACGCTACCTCCAATCCCACTCTCACCCTGAAGTCTGGAATTGAACTGAAGGCTGGTGGGTGGAGAATTTGGTCTCCATGTTCCCTAGACAACATGAAGCTGTTTGACTTAATCATCCATCCACAGTCCACCTGGATGAGAAAAAACACCTTGCTGGGTAGTTTTTCTTTTCCTGGAGGTTTTCATCACAGTTTGTGGCACATTTTATCAAGTCTAGACACATTTTTTGTCTCCATGTGCTGTGGAGTCTCAGTCCCTGTAACACAAACCTCTTTAATCTTTCTGGTGGAATTTGATAGGGGTCATATAAAATCCTTCTCCTCATCTTCTAATAGCAATTTATGGACACTTACTATGAGCAATATACATTGCAAAAGACTAGAAAACTCACCCTCTGGTTATGATTCAGCACTGTAACGTGATAGCTGGGAAACTAGACTGATAGTTTAATCAGCGGTATGTGATCCTTATTTGTGGTTGGCTGCCTCATCAATTTTCATTTGGGAATTGAAATGGACTCTGAGGCAGATATGGCATTAATTACGGGGGAAATTGGTTGCTATATGCCTTGAGGTAAAACCCTTCTGATGGGAATCTGAGATTGAAAGAAAGCCAAATTATAAAAGGATGATTTACTGGAAAAGGCAAATGTATGCATTACCGTCACTGCTTAGCAAAGAAAAAGGAACTGATAAACCAGAAAGACTGTGGATTGGCTGAAAAGTGAAAAAAATCCCTGGGTCTAACTCACTTAAAAAAGATTTATTCTTATGCTGAATGCATTATATTTCCCCAGATACATACGACATTTTCCAAGAGTGCACTTCAATTAAAAGGCAAGCAAGCATTAATAACAGTTGGCAGGGTCCCTATTTTCTTCTAGATTGAAATATATTTTACTTAGAACTGAATAGGGACCATCTAGGGACACCAAAGTTAAAATTCATTTTACCACTTATGGTATCTGCTGTGTATCAATCTTCTTATAATATCACATGGGTTTTTTTCCCTGAAGATTTCAAACACCTTCTTAGATAATATCTTCTTTCTCCTATCGCCAAATATTGATGAAGTAACATATAGAGGCAAAATCATAGTTGAATGACTATCCCCAATTTAATATGAGAAAACTAAGATATGGGGACCTTAAGTTAGTGCAGCTTTCAAAGCAATATATTCTTTTTCACTAGGTATATAACAGAGTGAGTTATTAAAAATCTTTTCGAGAATTAATACCTCTTCCTTCATTGTACCCAGGAAAAGGAGAGCAGCACTGTATTTTTAAAAGCTGGGACATGTTCACTCATACCCAGGGTTGAGAAGAAGTGAGAGGCCTCTGTGTCGCAGGCAAAGAGCAACACAATAGAGTGGTTAGGGACAGGGACTGAAGTCAGGCCATCCACACCCAAATCCTGCTCCTGCTACTTACCAGCTGGGTGACTTGAGCCCTGGCCTATATGCCTCTGTTTCCTTATCTGTGTGACTGCTATAGCACAAAAGAGTTCCTTATTATCCTAAGAATTAAGTTGGGTACCTTCTTTAAAGGGAGGAGTTGCAGGAACAATTTGAATTGGACAACGCAGAAGTTTCTGGACCCCAGAGAAGGGTAAGAGTTCTGAGACCAAGTGCAGGTTTCCATTGGAGAGGGGAGACCAGGTAGTGCCCACATGGGAGACTGAAGTACACCGAACCTGGGACTCTGCCCCTTGGTCAGGAGACCAGGGATCAAGAATTCTGTGGGCAAGTCTGTGGACATGGCAGGTATCTCTAAGTCAGCCTGGAGCTGAGGGCTCACCAACACATTTGTAGCTAAAGGTATTTTTACCGTGTGTTCCCTTTCTTCATACAGTGCCTGGAAAATAGGCTAAAAAGTATTGAGTTAAATGGGCTGCTCCTCTAACTAGGGTGCTTGAAGACAGAACTGAAGTTTTTTTTTTAAGAATGTAGCATAGCAAGAAAAGGAGACAGAAATAGGGAGGAGAGAGTGGATCAGAGGCATGAAGGGCAGATTGAAAAAACGTCTACGTTCAAAAGGAGCAAAAAAGAATTTGAAATAGGCAATAGGTGAAGAAATAATAGATGAGAACTTTCTAGAATTATTGAAAGATATAGATTCTTAAATTCAGGAAATATTACTCATCCTATACAGGACAGAAGAAAAGAAATCTACACCTTGACTTATCAGAGTTAACTGCAGATTATCAAAGACAAAGGGAAACATTTTTTAAGTAGCCAAAGAGAAGACAAATCATCTACATACGAGCAACAATTAATCTGACAGCTGACTTCTCAACAGAAAGAATGGAAACCAGAAGACAAAACAATAATACCATCAAAGTACCAAGAAAAAAAATCTGTCAGACAAATATGGTACAAAAAATGGTACAAAAAATATGGTACAAACAAATATGGTACAAATATGGTACAAAACAGTTCCTAGCTAAGTGAACTTTTTTTTTAAATCAAAATAAATAATTTCCAGGCCCTCCAAAAAATTGAGAGAGAGAGAGAGAGAACTTACTACTACCAAGCCCTCAATAAAGGAGGGTTATACTGAAGATTATACTTAGGAAGAAGGAACATGTTCCTAGATGAAAGGTCTGCTATGCAAAAGAAATGTTGGCAAAATACCAGTAGCCGTATGAATGAATCTAAACAATCATTAATTATGTAAAATGATAAGGAAATGACTAACAAAGGATTAAAAATTTAAATTAAATATTGGACAGCAACAACTTTTAAGTAGAGAAACACCAGCTTGACTATCTCTGATGATTCCCTATTTTATTTCACTGGGCTTGCACTATACATATAGTGTAACTTGGCAACTACTAACTTCTTTATGATACATCATTTTCCTCTCTAAGAATATTGCATACCTTTTCAGTTGTTCAAGTCACCATTTTTGCGTCCCTGAAGTGTCTTATAAAGTTTTCTTTGTATAGAAATTATACATTTCTTCTTGAGTTCATTCTTGGAAATTTATCTTGTTATTGCTTTATAAATGAGATCTTCCATTATTATCTAATTGGTTTTTGTCTGTATATATCAAAGTTAATTATTTATGTATAATAATTTTGTAGTAGTCATCTTCCTGAATTATCTTATTGTTTATAGTAACTTTTCCACTGATCATTGGTTTCACAAGTTTAAAAATCACATTGTATGCAAAGATTTTACTTCCTCTTTTTCCATGTGTATTTCCCTTGTCTATTTGCATTACCTAAGTACATCAGTCTAAACAGTGTTAAATAATAGTGGTGTTTGTGGTCATTCTCTTGTTTCTAACTTTAATGGAAATGTTATTTCTGGTGTTTGTCCACTAAGTGTGATGCTGTTTTGTGGACTGAGAAAGGAATTTTTTACCATGTTAAAGAAGAATCTATATATTCCTATTTAATTAATTTTAATAGATGTCAAACTTTATCAAATGCCTTTTTAGTACCCATAAAAATTATCAGAGCATTTTTCCAATGTACAACTATTAATATGATGAAATACATTATGATGTATTTCTATAACAAATCAACTATATATCACCCAAATACACTCACATGGTCATGGCATATTATCTTCTAAGGTGCTACTGGATTCCGTTTAATTTTCATTTTATTTAGGATAATTGTCTCACTATTAAAATGAAAATTTGTGACTTTGTTTTTGTGCAATCTTTTTCAGTATTTGGTGACAACGTTCTATTTGCTTCATAAAAAAAATCCTTTGGAGAATTTCTTTATTTTTCTATGTCCTACAAAGTTGAAATTGCATAGGAATTATCTTCAACGCCAGATAACATCCTTTTCTATGAAAGAAGAACTTTCCTATCCCTTGCTTCTTTTTTCTGCCCCCAACTTCAATTCTGGAGGAGACTAAATGGGATAGAATGAAGCGGGTGTGTGAAGATTAAGCACAAAGTGGAAAATATAGAAGTTGATATGCTCTCCTCTCCTCTCCTTAGCTTCCCATCCCAAAGCAGCAGTATTAAGTTGGGGGAGAGGAAAATCTCAAACTTCAAATGAAGTTCAGAGTTTTTATTATTAAACTGGGCTGCACCTTTAAATTGCTGAACTGAGATTATTCTTATGACTTGAAGTGACTGAGGACTTTTGATAATCTAAGAGTTACTAGAAAAATCTATTAGACTTAAGCAAGCACAATGAGTTGGTCTGAAGGGCCACAGGAGGAAACAAAGTTATTTTATGACTGCACCCTGTTAAGTCCATCTTTTGCTATGTGGCAGTTACACCTGCCTAGGACACTATAAAGAAGAATGAATAAAAGCAGCCCAGGCTGTTTAAAGAGTACAAAAATGAAAAAAAAAAAATCTTGACTTCCTCCCAGTGGCTATCCAACACAGAGCTCTTTCCTCCACCTCCATTTAAAATTTTAAAATCCTACCTAGAAGAGACTCTTCTATTTCAGAAAGATTTTTGGCCAACATCATCTCTGTCAAAACAGATAACCATCCAGGCTCCCAAGAGTCAGAAAGAAATGGTTGGTGGAGAGAACATATTTGTCAAAGTGGTGTCACCATATGATCTAGGAGTGAAGTCATCCCTCCCAGAGTGGCTTGATGTAAAAGCAAAACAACTTGGCTCCTTCTTCTGTTGCTCTCTGATATTTATAATTCAGCAACATCTCTTGAGGAGTAACCAGACCACAAAGCAATAATTCTCTGATCTCTGCAATTACTAAGGAGGAGACATTTGATAATTCAATATCTACAAGTATCTAGGAGAGTTAGCTGTGCAATAGCCTTCTCCCAGATATTGACAAAGCTGGTGCTTCTGCCTCCTTCAGGGGTTTGCTCGAATGTTACTTTCTCAAAAAGGCCTCATCTGAACACTGTATCTAAAATTCTCAACCCCCAACAGGTCCTATCTCTTTTCACTGCTATCCTTTTTATTTATCTATAATATTACATACTTTATTTATTTATCTTGTCTATCTTCACCAGTAGACTCCATAAGGGCAGGAATTTTTGTCTAGTTTGTTCACTGTTGAATCCCCAGTACCTAGAACAGTGGGTGGTAGATGGTAGGCACACTTGCTCAATAAATAAATGAATGAATTGAAGAACTGAAAACATAGTAAGAGTCCATTAATGGTGATTTTTTTTAAAAAAAATAAATTATAGTAGATCCATAGGAGGGCAGTATAGAATAAGGACTCTAAAATCAGGTTACCTGGAATAAAATTTTGTCTCTGACACTTGCTATCTTTGTGTTATTGGGAAACTTACCTAATCTCTTAGTGCCTCCGTTTTCTCATCACCAAAATGGGGATTATAAAAGTACCCATCCCTTAGGATTGGCATAAGTATTAATGAGATAATAGTATTAAGTGCTTAACACAGTTCTTGACATACAGCAAATAGTTAAATAATGTTAACTCTTATTATTACAATGGAATAACATGTAACCATTAAAAGCATGAGGCTGATTTACATATATGGACATGGCAAGATCATAGATGTTAAAGAAAAAAAGGTACCCCAAAACAAATATGTATAGTATGATCTCACTTATGTGTTTTTTAAAAATCTCTGTATGTGTTATATGTGCATAGATTAAAATATATGAAAGAAATCAAACCAGACTTCTATCAATGGTTGCCTATAATGAAAATGATATGGATGTCTGTGAAGGGGACTTTAACTTTCTGCTCTCTGGGGCAAACATTTCTGCATTGTTTGAATTGTGTGATTGAATTATTTACAATGGGCATAAATTTATTCCGAGTTTCTGGTATATAAGACTTTAAAAATGGGATGAAAGATTCCTTCTTTGCCTGCCTGCCGAGCCTGTCTTCTGAGACAATTGTCCAGATATGTAAGGTATGGTTTTAAGGGTGTTAGAAAAGATCTCTGGTTAGACTTTTTATCAAAGTATATTAATCTTTTAAAATTCATTCCCCTGTTGATAAGCAAATATTTAAGTCCCTTTCTATGATTTGTATTTTTCCCAAGTATAAAATCAGATTTGTGTGAGAGTAAAGAATAGGTTTTTTCAAACTATACTCACTGTCTCCCTCCTCTCCAAGATTCTGAATCACTCTCTTAGATGCCATGCCCCTTTGTTTCTCTTCCTAAAATGTAACCTAGAAACGTAAATCAGTCTTAATGTCTCATTTTCACCTCAACGTCACAAATGCCTGATCAATGAGAGGAGAACATCTTCTCGAAGTAGCAGCTCTGCTGTGACCATCTTCTTTCCTGCTGATAATGAATAACCCTCCCCTGTTCTAAGAACTTGAGTCTTTTCTGACTCTTCTTTTCTCTCATTTCTCACATTCAATCCATTTTTAATCATCAGAAAGTCAACAAATGTTTTTTGAGAACTTACTGTGTGCCAGGCACATTTCTTGGGGTTGTAGAGACACAAGAGTAAATGGCCTTTGTCTTTGAGATGCTCAGTCTAGTGGGGAAATAGACATGTAAGCAAACAACACATTCTACAAAGTACTATGGAAACACAAAAGAACAGCCACTTTCCCCCAATAACATCTCTTGTATTCATTCCTTCTGCTGCCTCGCTTATCAAAGTCCTTCACCTGCAATGGTTCCCTAACTCATCTCTCTATTTTCAGTATCTCCCATTCTAATCCATTCTGTACAAGGCAGCTCAATGAATCTTCTCAGATCATCATTTTTAGTTTACTCCATGATTTTACTTTTCTCCAATGCTCAAAAATCTTCTTAGTTTCTCATTACCAATACTGTAACATACAAAATACATTACTTCGGGGTCAAGGCTAGTACACAGTATACTCTCAATAAGCAGCTGATGAATGAATAAATGAATGTTGGATGAGTGAATCTGGACTGAACCTCCCTATTAAGACTTTTATTTTACAATCATATGGCTCTAATCATACTACTTTATCCACATGGATACAAATCTTGTCCTAAAGGCACATTAGCACATTCCTGCCTCTGTCCCTCACTAGTTCCACTCTTTCTGTGTCCCTGGGAAACCCTTTCCAAGTTCCTCCTAACTGCCAACATGCACAAGCTCAGCTCTGGACCCACCTCTTCAGTGGAGTCTTCCCCAAACACCACCCTCTTCCAAAACTCCTTGTTTGAGCCACTCATTTGCTGCTTTGGAATATGCTACTGGGAATTGTTATATTTTGATAAATATGCCCTATCTCTCCAAATAGGATCCCCATAATTTATCAGCTTCTCTAAAACTGGAACTATAATTGTTAGCTCTCATATAATAATTACTTAGAGGGCTGAAACAATTTGGGAGAAAACAACATCTATTCCCAATAGATGAGAATGACACATTCCCAGGTCTACCTCCATTGCAGACTGAACAAGGGATCTGACAGGAAATCATGAGGCAGCAGCCCTCATGAACATGATAATGAACTGGGAACATACTGATCAACATCTCCTTTCCCATCAACACGACAGAATTACAAATCTATTTCCAGGGACAGCTCCATCAAACCCACCAGCTGTCACTGGGCATTTCATCATTTATTTGGTTTGATTATTAAAGATTCAGTCATGCTTAAATTGGGAAGTGGGAGAAAAGGACTAAGAGCCCTCCTGGGCTCTGTGCTAAATTGAAAAGCATCTCCCTGATACAACTCTCTGTGACCTGCAAGCTTTGGAGAAGAATCAAGCAGTAAAATCCATGTCTTTATTCACATTTTTATTCTCATTCCACAGCATCATCATCTACTCCACTCCAAAATTCAGGAGCCACAGGGCATAGAAATGACCTGTTTAACTTGTAACTACGAAGAAACTGAGAAGGGCCAGATCCACAGGCAAAATGAGTTTTCCCAATGTCACCACCCACGCAGATGCGAAGCCCTCCCTGGCCAACTCCACGGCCACTCTGTATCACAGCGCTCTCGGCTCATCCTAGCAGGACACCTAATGCAGTGGATTCACATTGCATATGCCTGTGCACCCCAAAGAGAATAGATCAGGAATGGAATTCCTCAAGATCCAGGCTTTATCCTTGTAATTTCAGTCCTCAGAAGAGTGTCCAGCAAAGAGTAGGCCTGTAATATTGGACCTGAACAAAAACTAATGACTTCTTATGATTTTCCACTTCCGACTATCCTAACCCCATTTCAGAAAACAGAGGCTGCATGCTGCATCTTGCCACAGGACAGCAGGGTGCACACTGCAGCTATACTGGTCTAAATGGAATTTTGAAGATCTTTCTTATTACCTATTGTATAACACATTGAATTAAACCTCACAGTAACCTGTGGATTTGGTACTATTATTCCCATTTTACAAGTGAAATAATGGACTAAAAGAAGTCCGGAGTGGTAGGCAGAATAATAACCTTCCAAAGATATTAATTCCTAATCCCTGGAACCTATAAACATTACCCTATAAGGAAAGAGGATCTTTGCAGATACGACTAAATTAAGGATTTTGAGATGAAGAGATTATCCAGTGGCCCCTAAATGTAATCACAAGGGTCCTCATAAGAGGGAAGCAGAGGGAGATTTCACACACACACACACACACACACACACACACACACACACACACACACACGAGGAAGCAGTGTGACTACAGAGGCAGAAATTGGAGTGATGTAGCCACAAACCAAGAAATACCAGCAGCCGCCGGAAGCAGAAGAGGCAAGGAACAGAATTCCCTAGAGCTCCCAGGGGAGTGCAGCCCTGTTGACACCTTGATTTGGAGCCAGCGGAACTGATTTTGGACTTCTAGCCCACAGAACTATAGAAAAATAAACCTCTGTTGTTTTGAGCCACAGAGCTTATGGTAATTTGTTATAGCGCAGGAAACTAACACATTGGGTAATTGGCTTAGGGTCAAATAAGAGGTTCAGCCAGGATTCAAATCGAGGTTCTCTGACTTTAAAGCCCAAACCTGTTTCCCTGTATCTCATGCCAGGGATGCTCGGAACGTGACCCAATCCCAGACTATGACTAGGAGCTTTGGGAAGTGATAGTAGCTTTCCAGCCTTCCAAAGTGGTAAGGGTGGCTGACTCCTTCACATGGAGCATATCTTTATGTGACATGCCCAGTACTATATTGAAGTATATATGTATATACTTTCAATACTGACAACCTTAGGAATTAGATGCAATTGTTATACCCATTATAAATGAAAACATGAAGGTACAGAGAGGAGGGTAAATTATTTACCCAAGGTCACACACACTTTAGGAGGTTATCTGCATATCTAATAATAAATATGGCAGGATATTTTTAAAGTTTTAACTGTGTTCAATCCCCTTCCCACATCAGCTCTCCCCTTCCCCAGAATTTCTTCAAAGTTTCCACAGGGTGTCTCTCCTGACTCAAGCAAGGCACTATGAATCACCTTAGGAGTATTAAAGCAGAGGAGAGAGAAGAAAGGAGTCAACTATTTTTCTCCTGTTTGACAAGTTGAAATGCAGGTACCAGATGGTACAAATAAGGAAAAATAGAGGATCTTTGGTCCCCTATGTCATTCCGTCCAGGAAACAATTTCATGGCTGGGAAGGAGTGAGGCGAGATCTCATGGGTGGGAATGGAGGGCCATTGAGAGGCTGCCCAGCTTTGCCCCCGGGAGCTTCATGATGGCAGCGACAGCACTCAGGCCACAGCAGTCTGGGTGCTCCCCACTGCCTGACAAGCAGGAGTTAAACTCGCTTCTCCATTCCCTTAAACCCATTTCATGTGGACAGTCACCCCCCCCTCCCCTTCGATGGCTTGGGTCACTCACACAAGTAACCACAAACACCTGGAAAGGAAGATAGGGCCCTGACACGTGGAGGGAGAGGGCAATGGGGTAGGGAGAGCCCCGAGGACTGAACCAAAGTATTTTTGTGGTCTCCCCTGAAATTCCCTGACTCCTCTCACCCCCACTCCCTCATTATGGCAATCAGCAACCAACCCATTAAACTAACAATACACCCAATGGACTCACCGCACACCATAAACTGTGGAAGAACCTGACTCAGTGGGAGTCCTCTGTGGGGAATCTGTCACAGAATGTGATACTGACTTGTGGTCAATGCCTTCTATTTCTCTAAAGTACTCAGAGATTGTGATACTCGGTCCATTATTTAATCATACACTATATTGTGGGGCTTCTCGGGTCATTTTGCAGCTATTTCTCTTCCCCCTCACTCCTCTCTGACAAATGATTCATTAGCAAACCATTCGCAGGCATGGAGCAATGCACACCTTTAACCTCCCTTCCATTTACTCCACCAACGACAAGGGTCCCTTCCATTTAACCCAGTGCCAGGCCTAGCAACAATCTAAGAGCTGGAAAGGGCAAAGCACCAATTACAGTACGTAAGGCTTGGTCTGCTGGAGGACGAAATAGCAAGTTTGACTTTTAGACTTATGCTAACATGGAGGTCACCAGGGTTCACTTAGTCAAAGACCTTTTCTGAACCATCTCAAAGAATTAACATCTCCTACCATAAGCAAACTCAGATCCTTTTTTCATTCTACAAAACCAGACTCAAAGCATTTATATATTTATTTCTAAAATGTTTTTTAAAAATTGTATTTAATGGAGATATTTGAGGGACTCCAAAAAAAAGGTAAATGGCATAATATTCCATGGGAGGAAAACATTGAGCAACCAAGATATCTATTGATCGATCGATAGATATTTATATTTATATTTTTACTTATATATACATATATATATATAAAACCGAAACCTCAATTTGGTTAGTGTGGAATGGTGTTTACAATATATTCTTCTATTTAGCACCATCCCACAAATATCTTGACCAATTTTCTATTGTATATTGTATGTTCAGCCCCAGACCAGGTACCAGGGAAAATAAAATTTGAGTCACTGACTTTCTAGAGGCAACTAGTTCTCATTCTAATGCCCACCCAAGGGGAATTTGCCCTGCCACAGTCACTCACAACTTCTCCTTAGATATCCCTGGCACATTTGATCATTCCAGCTCACAGGCAAGGCCCCTAAAATGACCATCTCTGTCTTTTGGGATAACACAGCTTACAGAGCATGGGAATCACGAAAGTCTGAGTTAATCTGTAGGAATGTCCTTAAGAAGAAACCACAAGCAGCAAATAGCAGTGTCAGTCTTAACGTTAGTACTCTCCCACTCTCACCATGAGAACATTCTTGCTCCTCTTTAAAACCCTCCCAGCTAGCTTTTAAAAAGTCTCTTCTACAGTGCTTTGGATGAATCACTCTTGTAATTCTTATTATAATTATTTAATATTTACTAAGTGTCCATACCATATGAGATCATGAAGTTGCTTGACATGTATATATTTGGCAGAAATATTCCTAGTGTATTTAGTCATTGCCAATGATCTTCCAGTGTTGGCAACACCACAGAGGAAATGTGTACTTGACCTGAACTCTTGAGTGTCGATTCTTTTAAGTGTAAATGGAACAGAAACCCTCCATCAGAGAAGCATTTGCAAACAGGATACCAAGTAAGAACACAAGCAGCAGATGGGGCTTGAGAGCCATGAATGAAAAACCCAGGATGCGTCCAAACTCTGTAAATCATTACTGACTGAGCTCCATGACGTCTTAATGACTTTTACTACCTCTTGGTTCCAATTTGAAGTGCATATTAAAGCAAGCAACTTTGCAAAGACCAGAGGGGCTAGAATAGTAAACTACCCGTAGCTTAGTAATCATTATGCATTAATTATTCAGGAGCTGGAGCTACTCTTTGCAAACATTAAAACCAGTGACAGCAAAGAAATATACTTCCATGTGGAAAATGGAAAAGAGTCCTAGTGCTATTTGGGGTTGATGCTGGCATGATATTTAGCAGAGCAAAGCATGACAAATTTAGTAGATAAATAACGTGATGTAGTATCATGCAAACTGTTACCAATGTATTGGAAGGCTCAAGTATTCCCTATAGGGCATTTACATTGGATTTGCTATGATTGCAATATCTGCACAGTGATGCATTACATGTTTTATTCTCTTTATTATATGTTTTCATTACTTTGTGTGTTAGAATGCAACAAAGAAAGCTGAAGCAATAAAGAATGACTGATAATAATAATTCTGCAAAGATTCAACTTCCTTTCTAAAGCAGTTCCAGAGTCAGAAGAACCAATAGCATCCAATCATCTGTTCCTTTGTTAAGATTTTATCCTCCTTTCTGGTAAAGGAATTGTAATTGGTTTGGAAACAGCTTTCGGTGACAGCTGGCCCTGTGTGGTAAAGGAGGAGGAAAGTAGGGGAGACTGTGTTTCATTTCGATGCTGAATCCCGCATGCAGCTCCATTCTCTGCTTCTCTCTTTTCTTTCATATTCTACAACTTAAATTTATCAGACGTCCTCTTTGAAACAAAAAATAAATAATTTTCCAGTATCTGTACTGTTGCATTCTCTCACTCTGACAGCTTATCCTATGTTCTAAAGTTTGTTTCAATCTCTTCTCAAGGGTCTCTCTGTAGTAGCTCTAAAACTGGGATCATTGGAGTCAGGAACTTAACAGATGTTAAGATGTGTGTTGGGTAGGGGAAGAGTCCCCACCTAAGTTTAAAATGAGCTTCAGAGATTTAGATATGGCTGAGCATTTGTGATGAACTGGTGAAGAGGTCTATAAGGAGTAGATTTTTCACAGTGGTTTTGTTCGGGGAATATGGTTTATTTGTGGGCATCCAAGGAAGTGAGCGGACTGGAAATATAGACTAGTGTTTGGGGTGTTGGAGAGAGGAGCTGCACATGGAAATTGAATGAGAAGGACTTTGGAGACCCAGGAGGGTAATAGTGTTGCTTGGGTGGAAAAAAATACAACACAGAGTCAGAGCAAACAGCATCCTCTCACTTCTATGCCAAGCACAGACTGGCTCCAACCCAGTCAGGATGCCTGGAAACAAAGCATCACCCCCGGCTCCTCAAGGGTTTGCAGCTCTGAAAGTACAGAGAGAGAGCATCTAGTCCTGGTCATGGAGATCAACACCTGCAGGGAGGCCACCAGCCTTGGATTCATGGAGAGGCATAGCCTAGTGACTCCAAAAGTGACACACATCAACCAGCAGCACGGCACAAAGAAGCAGCGTTGAGGACACCTGGGAGGCCCGTCCCAAAACTTCCTGGAAACACTGAGGGAAAATTCTGCAGGAAATTAAGGTCTTGTATTATGTCTGTATGGGCATGAGTCAGTGAAATTTGGGTTATAAACATTAAGTGGCTTTATTTGTACCCATAAACAGATGAGGCTTTGGGGAAACTTAGGTTACGTATGAAGTAAAGGGAAAATTACATTTGTGATTGCAAAGGGCAGGCAGTCACTCTAAGGATAGGATTTTCTAAAAGGCCCAAGCAATATAAACAACCCACAGTTAACCACACTCATGGCACAGAGTCAGGTCAGGCCAGGGAGCCCTCACATATAGGGGAGTCATTGCAGAGGATGACAGAAAGGATAGGGATGCCTAGGGATCACATCAAACCTAGAACAGTACCTATAAAACACTGGTCACAAAAGAAATCACAGAGAAAGCTTGTTAAAGTGCAGATTGCAGGGCCCCACTCCCCAGAGGTCCTAATTCAGGCAACTCAGATATTTCACAAGCTTCCCTCCCAATATAATCTTGACAGAAGTGGTCTTCAAACTACTCTTGGATAAACATCATAGCAGGAGTATCTGTTAAGGCCATAGTCTGCATTGCGAACCTAGAGGTAGGCCAATGTCAACGGAATCACCAAGACTATACCCAGAAGGGATAGAACCCTGTGTAAGGCAGAGAGTAAAGTGAAGAAGACAGCATGGAATGCTGTGACCAGACACAGGGTCAGAAAACAGGAAGCCAAGAGAAGCAGAGAGAAGACTGAAGTGTGGAACAGGGCCATGGACAGACCGGGTTGTAGGTCACAACTTTTACATGGTGCCCCTGGCCCAATGTCAGAGGGCCTCATGTTGGGCTAGACAGTGGTGGAAAACCTTCAGGAGATAACTATATCTGATCAGTTATTTTGAGTGTTTTTGTAGTCATTGTGTGGCATGCGGTAGGCATGTTTTTAGGGACACCAAATTGATTTCTTAAATACATTTTTCTTATCTAGTAGACTCATTTACTGTTGAGTTGTAGGTATTAGTTTGCAGATCTGATTTTTGAGAAGCTCTTTATTTCTTCCTAGATGTTCATCCTCAGAAGTTACTCTGTGAGGCAACCTGGTATGACAGAAAGAGCATGTGCTTTGGAGGCAGAAAGACTGGAATTCTAACTCAGACTCTCTCCACACACTGTGTGACACTGAGCAAGTTATCTGACCTCTTGGGGCATCAGTTGTCTGTTCTAAAAAATGAGGGTGCTTGTACCTAGCTTTGCATGGATTAAATAAAATAAAATATATAAAATAAAATATAGTTATGAGGCATTCCTCACCGTGCTTGGGATTTAATAGGCACTGAATAAATGGCAACCGTTACTATTATTACCAGACTAGTCTATAGCCTTGAATAGCTCATCTTTCTAAAACTGTGGTTAGCAGATTATTACACTTTTCCAAATTTTAAGTAAAAACTGAACTATTTTTTACATTACTTCAGCATAAACATTTACTTGTGTTTCTGTTACATTCAAATAGGATATATGATTAACGTGAGTTTTACAGAAATATTAACACTTGGAGAAGGTTATTCTTTTTTTCACATGTTTAATCTAATCCTGGTTTTTCTTAGACTTAAGCAGAATATGCTTTTTATACAGGTAATCTTAGATTCACATACGCCTGTTTTCTGTGCATCCCCTAGATACAGATGGCTACTTGAGAACAGCAGGCCCATATAGACCACCTTAGGGTCACAGAATCTCCCTGTCTCCTTGCTGTCATTTCTTACTACTAGTCCTCTTTATCTTCTCCATTACTTACTTAAGTCTAAGTCCCACCAGCAGCAATTTTATTCTTTTTCCACCCCAGAACTAATTAGGAGCAAGGTGGGAAATGACAAAAGCATGGTAGTAAACTAGAAGAGGAAAGTTAATCTTTATGCAGCTACTCTTTGCGGCTTTCACTGTACTGCAACATCTTATAGTTTATGGCTTACTAGAATACGATTGGTAAATTCCATAAAATGATGAATTTATAATGTGCTTTGAAAGCACAGAGGAAGAAACAACTATAGGAAGTAGGTTCTGTATGGCTTCAAAGAGGAAGTGATATTTAATCAGGGTCTTGAGATTATAATGGTAGAGAAGAGAGTCAAGAGCATTTTAGGCAGTGTGAATAGCATGTGCAAAGAAAGTAAGAACAAATACCAAGTGGTTAGAACTCCGTGTGTGTGTGTGTCTGTGTGTGTGTGTGGAGGTGGTGATGGAGGATTGGAGTTGAGAACAGAATGCAGGTTGGGATTGGACTGGACTGGGAATAGCTTTTAGTCCAAGTTATAGAGTTAGCACTTTATCCATAAGATTCAACCAGCTTAAAAAAATTATTCCAATGGCAATATGTGTGTAAAATTGTACAGAACAAGAATAAAAGAGAGGAGACAGTTAAAAGCCTACTGCAATATCTTTTAACTATTGATACATCTCACAGACTCTTCCCATACTAACACAAAGTAGAGGTGATCCTACAATAGAAGAAAAGGAACATCAACAATCAGCATCCTGTTTTGGTAACGTAGATTATCAGTGAATCAAAGTGACACTCAGCCTTTGTTTATGCCCAAATTTCATTTAAGACCTAGAACTGCAATATACACACTACTATATACAAAATAAATAACCAATGAGGACCTACTGTATAGCACAGGGAACTATACTCAATATTTTATAATAACCTATAAGGGAAAAGAATCTGAAAAAATAGATATGTATGTACGTATAACTGAATCACTTTGTTGTATACCTGAAACTAACACAACATTGTAAATCAACTAGACTTCAATTAAATAAATAATAAAAATTTTTTAAAAGATCTAGAACTGCAGATTCTGCTCACTTAAGAGGTATTTTACTTTTAAAATAAGTACATTTCATTTGAAAATGGATTTTTCAGCTTACTTTATCAAAGATGTTAGTCACCTAGACCTACAAAACTAGGGTTCTGAAGCCAGCTTCAATGTGATTCTCACTGTATATTCAAGCTACTTAGAGCTCTTATCAGAAGCTCCACATCACTATAAAGGGGTTACAATTTAGACAAGGGGACATAGCACTAGATGTACAAAGCTGCTGCTGTGACCTAAGGCAGAAGAAATGATTACCTTGAAATTTCATAGAATCCATAAACAAAATCAGACTGTTTAAATTTATAGTCTTCAGTCCCCCCAAAATAGTTGTAGTTGCCTCCCTACCCCTTAATCACACAATTTCTATACTTTTAGACAATTAATGATCAAATTTTCTTTCAACCAAATCACTGCTTGCCTTCAAAGCCTAAACTTATTACCAAAACTAGCTTCAGTGACCCTGAGAAAAATTCTCAAGAAATTCTTGCCAAGTGAATTTTTAAACAATAAAACAGAATACTTTAAACAGAGAGAAATTTTACTTTGATCTCTTTTGTGAATCACTGAAATGAACATGGGCTTAGGTCTTCTCATTGTCAGCCTTGTTCAATAATATTCCTCATATCTCTCTACTTATCAAGAAAACTGACAAAATCACCATCCATTTCTGTTCCAAATTATGGTTTTATGAAACTTTCATTTCATCATGGGTGAAATACCATGACTAATAAAAAAATGACTATGTGTTTAAATGCTGCTTATATTGTAGCAAACATCTTCACTTTCTGATGAGTAAATTCCATCAAAGAAACAAGGACAAAGCAAAAAGTTGTTTACTTTCAAAACTCTAATCAATCCTTTTTTAAAGACAATAAAAGTTCTGACCTCAGCACTCCTTACTGGCTTTTCCTGAAGTCCTCTTCTTCCTTTGATCTTCTTATCTTCAGTTCCACTGGAGATGACTCTATCCTGAGGACAAGATGGAAGCATGAAAAGATAAGGGACTTGGACTCCAATTCCAGAAGATCTTGGTTCAAATCTAATCTTTGCCACACAAATGCTTTGTGACCTAGAGCCAGGTAATTAACCATTCTGGCTCAGTTTCCTTGGATGTAAAATAAAGGTAAAAATAACCTACTTCTTAGAGGGGTATGTATTTAATAGGCATAGGTATGTGTATTAAACTGTGCTCAAAAAACACTTGATAATTTCGTTACCTTAGTGGGGAAAGCTCAACCTACTTACTGCACAAAAGGAGTCTGGTCAAACAAAATTTAAAAAGAAGGTGGAAGAAGAAGATCCAAATATATGTAAATAGACTCAACTGTCCAACTAAGACAAAGAATGTCAAACCATATTTTTTTTAAATAGTCACATCAAAAAACAAAATTTACAAAAGGAACATCTAAAGCAAAAAAACACAGAGGATTAAAAGTATAGAAAAATTACATATTATGCATGTACTAACCAAAAGAAATATGGTATAATTAAAATAATATCAGACAAAAAATAAGCTTTAAGGGTAAAAATCATTGTTAATAAAGAAGGCTTTTATGTATTAATAAAAGTTAATTTTCCAGAAAGATATAAAAATTCTAAACCCGTATGCACACAATAAAATACCTTCAAATATGTACAACGAAAAGTTACAGAGTGAAAAGGAGAAATTGACATATCAACCATCATAGTAAAAGATTTTAACACACCTCTCAGCAATTTAGAGATCAAGAAAGCAAAGAAAGAGTAATAGAATATTTGAAAAACAAATAATCCCTATATTAATACATATTTACGGAACATAGAGAGTAAACATTCTATTGAAGTATGCATGGACTATCTATAAAAACTGACCATATA
The DNA here is from genome assembly GCF_965194805.1 of Balaenoptera borealis. Classification (NCBI taxonomy): domain Eukaryota; kingdom Metazoa; phylum Chordata; class Mammalia; order Artiodactyla; family Balaenopteridae; genus Balaenoptera; species Balaenoptera borealis. The sequence goes on along the minus strand of NC_138877.1, from coordinate 24,985,874 downwards.
AGGAAAATCTCAATAAATTTTGAAGAATCCTATCATAATCTTCATTCTCTGCATTAAATTCTAATTTAATCTAATAATATTAAATTAGAAATCAATGATAGAAAGATTTTTTTAAAGTCCATGTATTTAGAAAGTTAAAAATATGCTTCTAAATAATTCATGGATGAATGGAGAAATCATTCTAAAAATTTAGAACAATAATAAAAACGTTACATAGCAAAATTTGAGGAATGCAGTTAGGTTTTTATAGCAGCTTTATTCATAGCTGCCAAAACTTGGAAGCAACCAAGACATTCTTCAGTAGGTAAACTGGTAAATAAACTGTGGTACATCCAGACAGTAGAATATTTTTTGGTGCTAAACAGAAATGAGCTAACAAGCCATTAAAAGACATGGAGGAGTCTTAAATGCATATTACTAAGTGGATGTAGCCAATCTGAAAAGGCTATATACCATGTGATTCCAACTATATGGCATTCTGACAAAGGCAAAACTATGGAGACAGTAAAAAGATCAGTCATTGCCAGGGGTTGCAGGAAGGGCAGTGTGGAGAGGTGAATAGGCAGATTACAGAGGATTTTTAGGGCAGTGAAAATGCTATATATGATACCATAATAATGGACACAGATTATTATACATTTGTCCAAACCCATAGAATGTACAACACCAAGAGTGAACCCTACTGTAAACTATGGACTTTGAGTGATAATGATGTGTCAATGTAGGCTTATTGACTTTAACAAATATACCAATCCGGAGAGGGATGTTGACAATGGGTGGGGGTCAGGGAGGCAGGTAATATATGGGCAACCTCTGTACCCTTTTCTCAATTTTTCTGTGAATTTAAAAGCAATCTAGAAAAATAAAGTCTTTTTTTTTTTTTTAAATCATAGACTCACTAATGTGAGCAGGAGACTGTATTTTTGTCACAGAAAGGAAAGTTGTCTCTTTTATCACAATGAAGACATGTGGTGAGAAGAACCAATTGTATGAACTTGGATAAGCCACTTATTCTCTCTAATCTTCTGTTTCCTACAATTTAAAGTGAGGGTAGGGCTTCTCTGGTGGTGCAGTGGTTGAGAATCCGCCTGCCAATGCAGGGGACACGGGTTCGAGCCCTGGTCTGGGAAGATCCCACATGCCACGGAGCAACTAAGCCCGTGCACCACAACTACTGAGCCTGCGCTCTAGAGCCTGTGTGCTACAACTACTGAAGCCCGCGCACCTAGAGCCTGTGCTCCGCAACAAAGAGAAGCCACCGCAATGAGAAGCCCGCACACTGCAACGAAGAGTAGCCCCTGCTCGCCGCAACTAGAGAAAGCCCGCGCGCAGCAACGAAGACCCAACGCAGCCATAAATAAATAAATAGATAAATAAATTTTTAAAAATAAATAAATAAATAAAGTGAGGGTAGTAAGTCACAAGAATTAATTATGTTCAAATCTCATGCATTTTTCTTAGTAGGAACCTAATAAAGTAAGCTGTATTCAATTAAATGAAGGTGAAGTTGTCTCCAGCATATAGAAGACCAGAGTCATCCTAGCTGTCATGTTAGGTTAGCCCTATAGGTACAGGGTCATGAGGCAAGCTTCCTTGTACTTTGGGACATGCTGTACACAGACACCTCTGGCTAGATTCCCTCTATGTCAAGATCAGCCACTGTCACATGCCTCTGCATGCTCGGAAAAGCTAGTTTTAAGTACAGAATGCTTCAGAGCCTTGTAACCCAGTCAGTGAAATCTGCCCACTCCCAGTGCATAGTGCAAAGGCTCCATCTCCACCACCACCTCCTCTGGGCCAGCTCACATCTGGAGCACCCAGACCAAATAAATATCTAGCCTATTGTTAAACATTTCCAAGACAGAGAGTCTTAGTGACTGTATATAAACAAACAACAACAACAAAAAGGGGGAAAACAGAATCAAAAAGAAGATACATGAGAAACTGGTTTGCACACACACAGAAAAACTCTTCAAGCCTCTGAGATTTGATCACCTTCTTGGCTACAAAGTCTATTTCTGAATTGAACACTTTCCCCAACGTTGACTAGAGGTAGATAGCATGTCTCTTATTCTGCATATGCCAAGGGCAATTTCAGTACTCAAAAATAAGAAAGAAAAATGATGATGAAAACGTGAGGCTAAAATCCTATGCAACCCTTTGCCCGCTCCTGCTTTTGAAATTCTAAATTCTGAACCACATGGTTCCACATACCTGGCTGACTAGTGGCTTCTCTCTTGGGAAATGACTCAATCATGCATTTGTCTTTCTGGGGACGGCTGAGTTTTCTAAAAGCTGTCTGTCCTCACAAGCCTACACACTTTTTGTTGAAAGAAAATCTTGTGAAAAGCAGAACATACAAGTCATTAACAGTCATACTCATAAGCTTTCATACTTACCCACAACCCTGCAAGCAGGCCTCCCTGTGGTTACTAAATTTTTCCTCTTGCTGAGATTTCCCAGCATGCTCTGGGATTATCAAGTAAAGCCAAATATTAGGAGGAAAATCTTCAAAATCCTTCAGTGCCTGGGGTGGAATCAAATCAGATGTGCCCTCCACTCTGGCACCAGCCAGCTGAGCTACAAACACTGACCCAGCCCACGCTGAGAACACTCATCATGAGTAGAAACCCATAATGTTGCTGAAATACACTGTAGACTCAAAAGTGGGGGAAATGAAGTACATAAAACAGAGGGAAAGTTTGCAGAAATAACAGTTAATATTTATTTCAGGCACTCATACGGACATGGCAACATTTAAATGTTTTTCACTCAGCATTTCTTTCTGCCCTCAAGGCCTTATATTGGATAAGATTCTGAATTCCTTAACCATAGCAGCTATGCACCGTGTCTCAATTTGCAACTAAATGTAGTTTTTGCCAAAGTGAGCGCTGGACTCAGAGAACAGTTGACATTAAAAATGAAAAAAAAAAAACCTGAGCTGGAGACAAAAACATGGAAGCCCGTATTTCTGGTCAAATGAATTTTATTATGCCACATTTTAGTGTCTTCTTTATGTATTCTACTTGGTTGCTCAGATTGTGAAAATTACAAAATAAAAATTAAGTGCCTGTGTAATATCTGACTTGTCAGTTTTTCCACCTGGCATTTCTTTCTCTTGCAGCATTAATTCTGTCTCAAGGAGAGGATGCATGAAATATGAAAAGCCACCTGTCTCATTTAGTGAAATGGGAAGAGTAGCAGGCTGGAAGTAAGGGGGCCTGGTTTCTAAGCCCATGTCTGCTACTTTATGGTATGTGTCCTTCAGCAAATCCCTGTAACTCCCTGAGATTTACCTGTGTTTAAGATTTTACAGGAAATGTCATTCTCAGTAAAGGAAACACAATCTCTTAAGATTTCTGTCACAAAAGGAAAACCTCTGGGCATAGAGGGGCATGTCTGCTAAGTACCCAAGTCTGAATAATTTGAATAACCAGAGTCTGTCTGTCAAATAAAAATGGTGTTCATGAAAAAAGCTGCTAGTTCAGTTCAAAACTCAACCACACAAGTGCTTTTTTTTTTTTTTTGGACTTTTCTATGTAACAGAAAGACATTATTTGTACTCCCCGTATCATCACACAGGCTGTTAAAAAGACACGTACACCCAAGGATGAAGATTTAATAAAATTAATAATACTGCTGCTTCATCAAGGTGATTCCAAAGTGAAACTTTTTTTTTTTGTTTTCTGCCAGTACATGCAGATGAAGAATAAAACGTCTACTAGTGCAGTTGGTGGTACTATCTTGATTTGTGCTAAGATGTCAGCAGTTTTATCTACCATTGCTTTTGTACTATCACTGACAAATGACAAATGTCAACACAGTGAAAAAATCAAAAAATCAACACAGTGAAAAAATCAAAACTGAGAACAGTTTTGACCTCACAGACTCCCTGGAAGTGTCTCAGGGATCACCAAGCATCCACAGACAATTCTTTGATAATCACTGTGTTCATATTAATATAAAGACATGATGGTAACACATGTGGCTACTGGAGATAGGAGAGAAACAAGGACAGAACAAAGGGGGATTCACTTTATAAAATACAAAGTTTCATCAGACATGAAATAATCAGACATCTGGTTCTATAATACAGATATCATGTATATTTCCTCTGGTATTATAATCAACTTTGTTTAAAATTAGAGTAGACTAGCTAATAAAAGCATGTTGCTGTATGTATTAGTTTCCAAGGGCTGATGTAACAAATTATCACTTCTGGTAATTTCAAAACAACAAAAATGTATTCTCTCACAGTTTTACAGGCCAGAAGTCTGAAATCAAGGTGTCAGCAGGGCCATGTACCCTCTGAAAGTTCTAGAGAAGAATCCTTCCTTGCCTCTTCCCAGCTTCTAGTAGCTCTCAACAATCCTTGGTGTTACTGGGATTAGAGTAGCTACATCACTCCAGTCTCTGCCTCTATCTACACATGGCGTTATTCTCTCTGTGTGTCTGTCCATGCATCCTCTCCTCTTAGGGGATACCAAGCACTAGATTCGAGGCCCACCCTGATCCAGTATGACCTCATCTTAACTTGATTGTGCTTGCAAAGTCCCTGTTTCCAAATAAGATCACATTCCTAGGTAGTGGGGGTTAGTACTTGAGTATATTTTAGGGGGAAATACAATATTGTGTCCCTTAAACCCATTATTACTACCTAATAATAATGAATTAACAACAACTCATGTTCCTCATTTGCTTGTAATGTTCAAAGAGTTGGAAATATTGAGCAAGAAATTTTATTTTTTGAGACAGCTTGATTGAGGTAAAATTAATATGAAGTAAACTGCATGTATTTACAGTGTACAACTTGATACGTTTGGACATATGCATTCAGTTGTCCCTCTGTATCTGCAGGAGATTGGTTCCACAGTCTCTGTGGATACCAAACTCCAAAGATGTTCAATTCCCTTATATAAAATGGTGTAGTATTTGTATATAACCTATGCACATTCTCTCAAATACTTCATTTATTTTTCTTTGTTTGTTTTGGAAAGTTTACTTAGTTTTCATTAACAAAAATTTATGTTAAAATGTAATTAACTTATTTTTAAATGAATGTTTTAAATTTTTCTCAGTTTTAATTTCTTTTTTTTAAACATTTTTATTGGAGTATAATCGCTTTACAATGGTGTGTTAGTTTCTGCTTTATAACAAAGTAAATCAGCTATACATATACATATATGTCCATATCTCCTCCCTCTTGAATCTCCCTCCCATCCTCCCTATCCCACCCCTCTAGGTGGTCACAAAACACCGAGCTGATCTCCCTGTGCTATGCGCTGCTTCCCACTAGCTATCTATTGTGCATCTGGTACTGTATATATGTCCATGCCACTCTCTCACTTTGTCCCAGCTTACGCTTCCCACTACCCATGTCCTCAAGTCCATTCTCTATGTCTGTGTCTTTATTCCTGCCCTGCCCCTAGGTTCTCCAGAACGTTTTTTTTTTTTTAGATTCCATATATATGTGTTAGCATACAGTTATTAGTTTTTCTCTTTCTGACTTACTTCACTCTGTATGACAGACTCTAGGCCCATCCACATCACTAGAAATAACTCAATTTCGTTTCTTTTTATGGCGAGTAATGTTCCATTGTATATATGTGCCACATCTTCTTTATCCGTTTGTCTGTTGATGGACACTTACGTTGTTTCCATGTGCTGGCTATTGTAAATAGAACTGAAATGAACACTGTGCTACATGACTCTTTTTGAATTATGGTTTTCTCAGGGTACATGCCCAGTAGTAGGATTGCTGGGTCGTATGGTAGTTCTATTTTCACTTTTTTAAAGAACCTCCATACTGTTCTCCATAGTGGCTGTATCAATTTATATTCCCACCAACAGTGCAAGAGGGCTCCCTTTTCTCCACACCCCCTCCAGCATTTATTGTTTGTAGATTTTTTGATGATGGTCATTCTGACTGGTGTGAGGTGATACCTCATTGTAGTTTTGATTTGCATTTCTCTAATGATTAGTGATGTTGAGCATCCTTTCATGTGTTTGTTGGCAATCTGTATATCTTCTTTGGAGAAATGTCTATTTAGGTCTTCTGCCCATTTTTGGGATTCGGTTGTTGTTTTTTTTTTGATACTGAGCTGCATGAGATGCTTGTAAATTTTGGAGATTAATCATTGGTCAGTTGCTTCATTTGCAAATATTTTCTCCCATTCTGAGGGTTGTCTTTTTGTCTTCTTTATGGTTTCCTTTGCTGTGCAAAAAAAAAGATTTTAAGTTTCATTAGGTCCCATTTGTTTATTTTTGTTTTTATTTCCATTTCTCTAGGAGGTGGGTCAAGAAGGACCTTGCTGTGATTTAGGTCATAGAGTGTTTTGCCTACATTTCCCCTAAGAGTTTTATAGTGTCTGGCCTCACATTTACGTCTTTAATCCATTTTGAGTTTATTTTTGTGTATGGTGTTATGCAGTGTTCTAATTTCATTCTTTTACATGTAGCTGTCCAGTTTTCCCAGCACCACTTATTGAAGAGGCTGTCTTTTCTCCATTGTATATTCTTGCTTCCTTTATCAAAAATAAAGTGACCATATGTGCATGGGTTTATCTCTGGGCTTCCTATCCTGTTCCATTGATCTATATTTCTGTTTTTGTGCCAGTACCATACTGTGTTGATTACCATAGCTTTGTAGTACAGTCTGAAGTCAGGGAGCCTGATTCCTCCAGCTCCGTTTTTCTTTCTCAAAATTGCTTTGGCTATTCGGGGTCTTCTGTGTTTCCATACAAATTGGGAAATTTTTTATTCTAGTTCTGTGAAAAATGCCAGTGGTAGTTTGATAGGGATTGCATTGAATCTGTAGATTGCTTTGGGTAGTAGAGTCATTTTCACAATGTTGATTCTTCCAATCCAAGAACATAGTATATCTCTCCATCTGTTTGTATCATCTTTAATTTCTTTCATCAGTGTTTTATAGTTTTCTGCATACAGGTTTTTTGTCTCCTTAGGTCAGTTTATCCCTAGGTATTTTATTCTTTTCGTTGCAGTGGTAAATGGGAGTGTTTCCTTAATTTCTCTTTCAGATATTTCATCATTAGTGTATAGGAATGCAAGAGATTTCTGTGCATTAATTTTTTATCCTGCTACTTTACCAAATTCATTGATTAGCTCTAGTATTCTGGTAGCATATTTAGGATTCTCTATGTATAGTATCATGTCATCTGCAAACAGTGACAGCTTTACTTCTTCTTTTCCGATTTGGATTGCTTTTATTTCTTTTTCTTCTCTGATTGCGGTGCCTAAAAATTCCAAAACTATGTTGAATAATAGCGGTGAGAGTGGAAAACCTTGTCTTGTTCCTGATCTTAGTGGAAATGGTTTCAGTTTTTCACCATTGAGAACAATGTTGGCTGTGGCTTTGTCACATATGGCCTTTATTATGTTGAAGTAAACTCCCTGTATGCCTACTTTCTGGAGGGTTTTTATCATAAATCAGTGTTGAATTTTGTCAAAAGCTTTTTCTGCATCTATTGATATGATCATATGGTTTTCTCCTTCAATTTGTTAATATGGTTTATCACATTGATTGATTTGCGTATATTGAAGAATCCTTGCATTCCTGGGATGAATCCCACTGGATCATGGTGTACGATCCTTTTAATGTGCTGTTGGATTCTGTTTGCTAGTATTTGGTTGAGGATTTTTGCATCTATGTTCATCAGTGATATTGGCCTGTAGTTTTCTTTCTTTGTGACATCTTTGTCTGGTTTTGGTATCAGGGTGATGGTGGCCTCATAGAATGAGTTTGGGAGAGTTTCTCCCTCTGCTATATTTGGAAGAGTTTGAGAAGGATAGGTGTTAGCTCTTCTCTAAATGTTGGACAGAATTTGCCTGTGAAGCCATCTAGTCCTGGGCTTTTGTTTGTTGGAAGATTTTTAATCACAGTCTCAATTTCAGTGCTTGTGATTGGTCTGTTTATATTTTCTATTTCTTCCTGGTTCAGTCTGGGATGGCTGTGCTTTTCTAAGAATTTGTCCATTTCTTCCAGATTGTCCATTTTATTGGCATATAGTTGTTTGTTGTAATCTCTCATGACCCTTTGTATTTCTGGAGTGTCAGTTGTTACTTCTCCTTTTTCATTACTAATTTTGTTGATTTGAGCCTTCCCCCTTTTTTTCTTGATGAGTCTGGCTAATGGTTTATCAATTTTGTTTATCTTCTCAAAGAACCAGCTTTTAGTTTTATTGATCTTTGCTACTGTTGCCTTCATTTTTTTTCATTTATTTCTGATATGATCTTTATGTTCCTTCCTTCTGCTAACTTTGGGGTTTTTTTGTTCTTCTCTCTCTGATTGCTTTAGGTGTAAGTTTAGGTTGTTCATTTGAGATGTTTCTTGTTTCTTCAGGTAGGACTGTATTGCTGTAAACTTCCCTCTTAGAACTGCTTTTGCTGCATCCCATAGGTTTGAAGTCGTCACGTTTTCATTGTCATTTGTTTCTAGTTATTTCTTGATTTCCTCTTTGATTTATTCAGTGATCTCTTGGTTACTTAGTAATGTATTGTTTAGCCTCCATGTGTTTGTATTTTTTACAGATTTTTTCCGGTAATTGATATCTAGTCTCATAGCATTGTGGTCGGAAAAGATACTTGATACGATTTCAATTTTCTTAAATTTAACAAGGCTTGATTTGTGACCCAAGATATGATCAATCCTGGAGAATGTTCCATGAGCCCTTGAGAAGAAAGTGTATTCTGTTGTTTTTGGATGGAATGTCCTATTAATATCAATTAAGTCCATCTTGTTTAATGTATCATTTAAAGCTTGTGTTTCCTTATTTATTTTCATTTTGGATGATCTGTCCATTGGTGAAAGCGGGGTGTTAAAGTCCCCTACTATGATTGTGTTACTGTCGATTTCCCTTTCTATGGCTGTTATCATTTGCCTTATGTATTGAGGTGCTCCTATGTTGGTTGCCTAAATATTTACAATTGTTATATCTTCTTCTTGGATTGATCCCTTGATCATTATGTAGTGTCCTTCTTTGTCTCTTGTAATAGTCTTTATTTTAAAGTCTATTTTGTCTGATATGAGAATTGCTACTCCAGCTTTCTTTTGATTTCCATTTGCATGGAATATCTTTTTCCATCCACTCACTTTCAGTCTGTATGGGTCCCTAGGTCTGAAGTGGGTCTCTTGTAGACAGCATATATACGGGTCTTGTTTTTGTATCCATTCAGCCAGTCTATGTCTTTTGGTTGGAGCATTTATTCCATTTACATGTAAGGTAGTTATCGATATGTATGTTCCTAGTACCATTTTTTAATTGTTTTGGGTGTGTTGTTGTAAGTCTTTTCCTTCTCTTGTGTTTCCTGCCTAGAGAAGTTCCTTTAGCATTTGTTGTAAAGCTGGTTTGGTGGTGCTGAATTCTCTTAGCTTTTGCTTGTCTCTAAAGGTTTTAATTTCTCCGTCAAATCTGAATGAGCTCCTTGCTGGGTAATATTCGTTGTTGGTTCTTCCCTTTCATCACTTTAAATTATGTCCTGCCAGTCCCTTCTGGATTGCAGAGTTTCTTCTGAAAGATCAGCTGTTAACCTTATAGGGATTCCCTTGTATATTATTTGTTGTGTTTCCCTTGCTGCTTTTAATATTTTTTCTTTGTATTTAAGTTTTGATAGTTTAATTAGTATGTGTCTTGGCGTATTTTTCCTTGGATTTATTCTGTATGGGACTCTCTGTGTTTCCTGGACTTGATTATTTCCTTTCCCATATTAGGGAAGTTTTCAACTATAATCTCTTAAAATATTTTCAGCCCCTTTCTTTTTCTCTTCTTCTTCTGGGACCCCTATAATTCGAAGGTTGGTGTTTTTAATGTTGTCCCAGAGGTCTCTGTGACTGTCCTCAATTCTTTTCATTCTTTTTTCTTTATTCTGCTCTGCGGTAGTTATTTCCACTATTTTATCTTCCCGGTCACTTATCCGTTCTTCTGCCTCAGTTATTCTATTGATTCCTTCTAGAGAATTTTTAACTTCATTTATTGTGTTGTTCATCATCGTTTGTTGGCTCTTTAGTTCTTCTAGGTCATTGCTAAACGTTTCTTATATTTTCTCTATTCTATTTTCAAGATTTTGGATCATCTTTACTATCATAACTCTGAATTCTTTTTCAGGTAGACTGCCTATTTCCTCTTCATTTGTTTAGTCTGGTGGGTTTTTACCTTGCTCCTTCATCTGCTGTGTGTTTCTCTGTCTTCTCATTTTGCTTAACTTACTGTGTTTGGGGTCTCCTTTATGCAGTCTGCAGGCTCATAGTTCCCATTGTTTTTGGTGTCTGCCCCCAGTAGCTAAGGTTGGTTCAGTGGGTTATGTAGGCTTCCTGGTGGAGGGGACTGGTGCCTGTGTTTTGGTGGATGAGTCTGGATCTTGTTTTTCTGGTGGGCAGGACCACGTCCGGTGGTGTGTTTTGGGGTGTCTGTGACCTTATTATGATTTTAGGCAGCCTCTCTGCTAATGGGTGGGGTTGTGTTCCTGTCTTGGTAGTTGTTTGGCATAGGGTGTCCAGCACTGTAGCCTGCTGGTCATTGAGTGGACCTGGGTCTTAGCGTTGAGTTGGAGATCTCTGGGAGAGCTTTCACCATTTGATATTACATAGAGCCGGGAGGTCTCTGGTGGACCAGTGTCCCGAATTCAGCTCTCCCACCTCAGAGGCAGAGGCCTGACACCCGGCCAGAGCACGAAGACCCTGTCAGCCACACAGCTCAGAAGAAAAGGGAGAAAGAAAGAAAAGGAAGGAAGGAAGGAAGGAAAGAAGTGACGAAGGAAGGGAGGAAGGAAGGAAGGAAAGAAAGTTATTAAAATAAATTTTTTTTAATTATTAAAAATAAAAAAATTAAATTAAAAAAAGAAAAAAAAGTAAGAAAGAAAGAAGAGAGCAACGAAACCAAAAAACAAATCCACCAATTATAACAAGCTCTAAAAACCATACTAAAAACAAACAAACAAAAAAAACGGACAGACAGAACCCTAGGACAAATGTAAAAGCAAAGCTATACAGACAAAATCACACAAAGAAGCATATACATAAACACTCACAAAAAGAGAAAAAGGAAAAAAATATATATCTCTATATATTAAAGAAAAAGGATGAGAGAAACCAAATCAATAAATAAATCTACCAATGATGATAAGCTCTAAATACTAAACTAAGATAAACATAAAACCAGAAACAAATGAGATGCAGAAAGCAAACCTCAAGTCTACAGTTGCTCCCATAGTCCACCACCTCAATTTTGGGATGATTCATTTTCTATGCAGGTATTCCAGAGATGCAGGGTACCTCAAGTTGATTGTTGAGATTTAATCCGCTGCTCCTGAGGCTGATGGGAGAAATTTCCCTTTCTCTTCTTTGTTCAGACAGCTCCTGGGGTTCAGCTTTGGATTTGGCCCTGCCTCTGTGAAGGTCGCCTGATGGCATCTGTTCCCCATCCAGACAGGATGGGGTTAAAGTAGCAGCTGATTAGGGGGCTCTGGCTCACTCAGGCCAGGGGAAGGGAGGGGTATGGAATGCGGGGCGAACCTGCAGCGGCAGAGGCCAGCATGACGTTGCAACAGCCTGAGGCACACCGTGTGTTCTCCTGGTGAAGTTGTCCCTGGATCATGGGACCCTGGCAGTGGCAGGCTGCACAGGGTCCCAGGAGGGGAGGTGTGGATAGTGACCTGTGCTTGCACACAGGCTTCTCGGTGGCTACAGCAGCTGCCTTAGCATTTCATGTCCATCTCTGGGGTCCGCGCTGATAGCCACAGCTCATGCCTGTCTCTGGAGCTCCCTTAGGCAGTGCTCTGAATCCCTCTCCTCGTGCACCCCGAAACAATGGTCTCTTGGCCTCTTTGGCAGTTCCAGACTTTTCCCCCGACTCCCTCCTGGCTAGCTGTGGTGCACTAGCCCCCTTCCGGCTGTGTTCACACAGCCAACGCCAGTTCTGTCCCTGGGATCTGACCTCTGAAGCCTGAGTCTCAGCTCCCAGCCCCCACCCACTCCGGTGGGTGAGCAGACAAGCCTCTCAGGCTGGTGAATACTGGTCGGCACTGATCCTCTGTGCAGAAATCTCTCCACTTTGCCCTCTGCATCCCTGTTGCTGCACTCTCCTCTGTGGCTCCAAAGTTTCCCCCCACCCACCCCCCGTCTCCACCAGCGAAGGGGCTTCCGAGTGTGTGGAAAATTTTCCTGCTTCACAGCTCCCTCCCAGAGGTGCAGGTCCCGTCCCTATTCTTTTGTCTCTGTTTTTCCTTTTCTCTTTTTCCTTACCCAGGTATGTGGGGAATTTCTTGCCTTTTGGGAAGTGTGAGGTCTTCTGCCAGCATTCAGTAGGTGTTCTGTAGGAGTTGTTCCACATGTAGATGTATTTCTGATGTATGTGTGGGGAGGAAGGTGATCTCCACGTCTTACTCCTCCACCATCTTGAGGTCTCCCCTCTCGTATACTTTAAATCATCTCTAGATTACTTATAATACCTAATACAATGTAAATGCTATATAAATAATTGTAAATACAATGTAAATGCTATGTAAATAGCTGCTAAAGCATCGCAAATTCAAGTTTTGGTGTTTGGCACTTTCTGGAACTTTTTTCTTTTTCCCAACGTTTTTGATCCTCTGTTGGTTGAATCTGCTGATACAGAACCTGCAGATATGGAGGACCGACTGTATGCTCATGAAACTATCATCACAATCACGTACAGTAAGTTCCCTACATACAAACCTTCAAGTTGCGAACTTTCAAAGATGCGAACATGGGTTAGCATGTCCAGTCACATAAGTTAGTTCACATATCTGGAGTACACTGTCATGTGTGCTTCCTCTACAAGTGGTTGTGCTTTTGTGTACTTTACTGTACAGTACTGTATAGAGTACAGTAGTGCAGTATCTTTATTTCAAGCCCAGGATGTCCAGAAGCAAGAATAAAAGGAGCAGTATATAGCCGATTGTGTTAGTTGGGTACCTAGACTAACTCTGTTGGACTAATGAACAAATTGGACTTATGAACACGCTCTTGGAACAGAACTCGTTCATATGTAGGAGACTTACTGTAAACATATCTATCAACCCCTAAATTTTCCATGTGCTCCTTTGTAATCTGTCCTTCTTGCCCCTCTCCACCCCCACCTCAGTGTCCCCAGGCAATCACTGATCTGCTTTCTGTCACTATGATCAGTTTCCATTTTTTAGAGATAATACAATGGAATCATACAATATATACTCTTTTTTGTCTGGCTTCTTTCACTGAGCATAATTATTTTGTAATTCATCCATGTTGCCATGTATCAATGATTCCTTACTTTTAATTGCTAAACAGTATTCCATTGTATGGATGTACCACAATTTAATATCTATTGATCTACTAGTGGAAATTTGGATTGTTCCCAGATTTGGATATTACAAATAAAGAAAGAACTTTTAAATCTTCCATATGCAAGGAATTTACTTTTACAATATGTTGTACATTTTATTTGTTCATGAACCTAACAAAGTGTGTGTTGCTATAAGTAAAACTAAGCTCTTTTGGTTTCCAAGAAGACTGGATTCCACTTGCATAAATTATGGAGAGCCATTTGGAAAGAAGATGTATGATAAATCCAGAGCTAAAAAAAAAGATAATTTTCTATTCAGTAATCCCACTGTTAGGAATTTAGCCTAAAGAATTTTTTTTAAAAAAAGGAAAGGTAAGTTGATGAAGTTATTTTCTACAGACCTCTCTAGAATGGTAAAACTTTAGAAGCAATCTAAATTTATAATAAAGAAATACTGAAACAACATGAGAGAGTCTTTAGATATAACATTCAGTTCAAAAAAAATCATATGAAATTATGTCTAGATTATGATTACAACCATATATAATTCAGCTATGTTTGTGGATGAGTGAACTCAAGTATTATTATTGTGTTACAGTTATGGAATTGTGAATTTTTTTTTGCTGTCTTTATTTTTGTCATAAAATTTATATAATAATAAACATCAGAAGGCAACAGTTGACTGTGCTCTAAAGTCAGTAAATTCATAGGTTTCTTCTCCTTGATGGAATTCAAAAGCTGTTTGTATACATCTGGCCCATCCTTCATCATCAATGAGATAAATTATGGCGTTGTCAGAGACCCTGCCTAAACTACCCCATAACTATTGCTACACTTCAGACAGAACCTGGAGGTTGGTATTAGAAAGTCTTCTCTACTCTGGGAATCTTCTTTCCACTCAGAAGTGTGTATATATATATATATATACACATATAAATTAAGGTTTCTCAAAAAACTAAAAATAGAGCTACCATATGACCCAACAATTCCACTCTTGGGTATATACTTGAAAAAATTAAAAACACTAATTCGAAAACATACATGCACCCCAATGTTCATAGCAGCATTATTTGCAATTGCCATGGTATGGAAGCAACCTAAGTGTCCATCAACAGATCAATGGATAAAGAAGATGTGGCATATATATATATATACACAATGGAATATTATTCAGCCATAAAAAAGAATGAAATTTTGCCATTTGCAGCAACATGAATAGACAGGGAGGGCACTATGTTAAGTGAAATCAGTCAGAGAGGGAAAGACAAATACTGTGTGATATCACTTATGGGTGGAATCTAAAAAATACAAAAAACTAGTGGACAAAACAAAAAAGAAGCAGACTCACAGATATAGAGAATAAACCAGTGGTTACAGTGGGGAGGCGCAATATAGGGGTAGGGGAAAAAAGGTGGTTATTATGGGATCATATGAAATCATGTGTGAGAAACCTTTGAAAATTGTAAAGCACTGTAGAATTTAAAGAATCTTCCATTCAATAAAAAATAAAATTTTAAAAAGGAAAAAAATATATACATATAAATGAAAAAGATGGAAAATACCAAGTCTCAGTGAGGTCTCACACACTGCTGATGGCTGTTTGATTTGGTTCAACCACTTTGGAAAACTATTTGGCATTATCTAATAAAGCAGAACATACTGCATACACTGTGACCATAACTTTCCCTTCTAGGTGTAGATCCAACAGAAATGCACACGTATGTTCAGCAAAGGCATGTACTAGAATGCTGATAGCAACATTATTTTAATAGCCCCAAGTTGGAAACTACCCAAATGCTCATAAACAGAAGATGGATACATGAATTGTAGTAGAGACACACAACAGAATCCCATATGACAGTTAAAATGAACGATCTACAATTACACATATTCATATGGTTGAACCTTACAAATGTTTAGAGAAATAAGCCAGATGCAAAAGAGTATATACTATACTATTCCATTTATATAAGTACAAAGCCAGGAAAAAGTAATCTATGCTTTTAGGGATCAGGACAATAGCTGTCCTTGGAAGTACAAGGGGAGATACTGAAAGGAACATAACAAGGCTTTGGGGGTGCTTAAAATGAACTATTTATTGATCCAAATGCTGATTATATGAGTGTGTTCAGTTTGAAGAAATTTATCAAGCTGTACTTTATGTGTAATTTTCTGTAATGTATATTATACTACCATAAAAGTTTTTTTGTAAAGTCAATCAGTATTATCAAAAGCTTTATTATCAAAAGAGTGTTACCAATATCTTTCTTTTTTATGTAGATACTGAAAAGAAGGCCAGTTGGCAGAGTTAGTATAGTGTTGTGATTTTACAATGAACTAGAAAGTCAGGGTTATATACCATGGTGCATCTGGGGAACTTTGTAACCAGCCAGGAATGGTTATTGCTAGTCACAGAGCCTAAAGCTCTCAATAAATTTTGTTTCCTCCACTGCACACTGTCTGATGATTGGCAAAGAAATAAAACATAGAATCAAAAAAGCCATAATGCCCTCTGCAAGAATAAAATGTACTGCCAATATGGCACACAGCTGCACCTCCATCCAAAGTTGTATGGGGCTGATGAGGGGTCCAAGCTGCTTCGTGACTTGGAGAGCTAGTGTGTATCCCTTTGCCAGAAGCACAGTCAGAAAAAGCAAACAGAAAATATGTTTCCACTAAGATTCCTGAGGGAAGGAAGGAAAATTCTTCTCCAAAAGAGGAAAGGAGAAAAGAGTATCAGCTTCTCATCTTGTTAAAGATAAGCTCCAGGAAGTAGAGGAGAAATTCTTTATCGACCTGAAGAAGTGTTATTTTCCTTTAGTCCTCACATAATGCCCAAGAACTGTTTGGTTACCAGATTTCTATTAAGAATTTCAACTCTCTTAGTACTGGTTTTCAATTTTTCAATTTCTGTTAATGATACAAGGACCATAGCAAGTTTCTTAAACAGTTTTCTTGTATCTTCTATATGGCTTTGCAATTGAATGGCAGAATCTAACAAAACTGGGGGAAAGGTGAATGCCAGCAATGGAGAATGGTTAAATATATCACGGTATGTCACAGAGTATCACAGACCCATTAAAAAGATAATAAATTTACTTCTAGAACCAAGATTGTGGTCTCTACATATCATTTTCCACTAAAAGGGAACATTCCTACTTGGAGAAATGACTCAATCTAGATCTGGTGTAGAAAATGTACTAAGTCTAGTATACCTTATTGTGCCAGAAAGCATGGAAAACATCATGAATTACTGGGGTTTTATTAAAAGAAGACAAAAGGAGAAAATCTAAGGGCTTTCCATTGGCCAAGGATGGAACCATTTGAACATCGAATAAAATAATAGCTTCAAATAAAACATATAGATATGAAAATCTACAAGTCCAAATATGTAACTGACTATCACTGGGGGTTGTTAAAGCACCAACTCATTTTTCATAAAATTGACAAATAAAAGGAAAGGATCAAGCCCTTATTCTGCCTTTCCTATACAACTGCTTTTTGGGATTACCAATGATGGACAAGGGAGAGGTCTTCATAGAAGAATTCCAGAGAATAAATGCAGAAAAATATTAATAGATTTAGAAAATCATTTTTCAACTCTGAGTGAAATAATGGATGTAACTAATGTTCAATTCTGAATGCTAAAACCATTAGGAAAGGTTAATGAGGAAGTTTATACTGGGGAGAGGAAGCTGACCACACTTGAACCCACTGATGAATTTCAATGTCACTTAAAGCGGGCCAGCCAATGTTCTATTCTTCCCAATGCTGATGCAAGAGGAAGCGCACAGACAGCACCAGCTATTAAGTGTTCTTGTTAAAAGAACTGAACTTGGACTTCCCTGGTGGCGCAGTGGTTAAGAATCCGCCTGCCAATGCAGGGAACACGGGTTCGAGCCCTGGTCCAGGAAGACCCCACATGCCACAGGGCAACTAAGCCCGTGCGCCACAACTACTGAGTCTACGCTCTAGAGCCCACGAGCCACAACTACTGAGCCCATGTGCCACAACTACTGAAGCCTGCGGGCCTAGAGCCTGTGCTCCACAACAAGAGAAGCAACCACAATGAGAAGCCCCCGCACCGCAACAAAGAGTAGCCCTGCTCACCGCAACTAGAGAAAGCCCGCGCGCAGCAACAAAGACCCAAAAGAGCCAAAAATAAAAATAATTAATAAAAAAATAAAAGAACTGAACCTGAATCTAGTCAATCCTCTATATTCAAGTAAGTATGTAAAGGAAAAACGTGGTAGAAGAATGTGTTAAGTGACACCATAAGGCTACAATAAGTCAAATCTAGAAGGTGGGAAGTTCTACAAAGAAAATAACCTGATTTCTTCAATAATTGGGGCATTAAAGGGGGAGGGGAAGGGAAAACTGTCATACATTTAAAAGCGATTCATAAGACTTATCAGGAAAATGCAATGTTTGGCATTCGAATCCTCAAACTACTGAAAAAAGACATTTTTGAGGCAACTGGGGGGATTTGAACATGAACTGGATAATAGATGATTTTAAAGAACGATTATAAATTTTAACTGATAATGGTATATGGTTATGTTTTTTTAAACACCTCTGTTAGTGAAAAATACAGAAGTGTTTACTGCATAAAAATAACAAAGTCTAGGTTTGCTTAAAAAAATATTCCAGCAAAAAATAAATGAAAGAAAAAATTTAAGTCAGGCAGAATAGATGAAATAAGATTAACAAAATGCCAATAGTTGTTGAAGCCAGCTGATGGGCAATGGGGATTCAACATATTATTTTCTCTATCTTTGTATATGTCTTAAATTTTCCATTCTGAATTTAAAAATAATAAAAGAATAACTAGAGTTCTGACAGTTGACCTGGAGCATTTTCCATGATCTCATGTTGAAAGAAAAAAGCAAGATGATGTAAAGCACACGTAAGAATAATAATATGAACCCATTTTTGTAGAACAATGACCTGTTTTTGTAAAACACACACATATATAAACATGTGACATTACATGTGACTTTACAAGCTGAGCACTGAGAATTATTTGGAAGGGCACATGCTAGATTATACACATGGACTAGCTGGGGGTGGAGGCTGACATGGGTCAGGAAAGTAGGTAAGGGCAAATGAAGAAAAAATATTTCACTTAAAAAAAGGTATTATGATATGACCCAATGTATAGATTTTATGACACGATTCAAATGCATATATTTCTACATGTATAAAGAGGATTGTTTTAACCTTAAAAATCAGCAAAACCTGCTCCCATTTCTGAAACTCGGCTGTTTTCCTAGTACTGGAGCTGCAGTAAAACTCTGCAAGTCTGCATGTAAACTGAGCAAGAGTAAACCAGGAACTCTTAGTAACAATAAATGGTGAGCTGAAGTGAGGCAAATAGAAATGGGTGTGTGGTAGGGTCTTTGAGATGGGGGCCAGCTGAAAATCAATACTTCAAAAGTGTACTGAAACACTGAACACCGTGGTGTAGTCATGGATGGCAAGGAAGCAAAATGAAATGTCAGCTGAGAATACGAGAGAATAAATATCTTTTTCAGAGCCCAGGTGTCAGGCAAAATGTACACCAGCACCAGGCAGCCATGGGGCAGACGAAAAGTGCTGACCCAGAATCAGAAGTCTGTGGCTTGTACCTTACCTTGGCTTGGCCACGTACCAACTGCATGCAAGACCTTGAAAAGGAAAGAAACTTGATCTCTTAGCTTCGATTTCTACACATGTAAAAATGACAATAAAAATAACACCTCACTTGTGATGATCAGGTGAGATAAAACACATCTACTTTACCAAGTGCTTTAAAAAGCACTTTAAAAAGTGCTGCACATATGAGGACTTCCCTGGTGGCGCAGGGGTTAGGAATCCGCCTGCCAATGCAGGGGACATGGGTTCGAGCCCTGGTCCGGGATGATCCCACATGCAGTGGAGCAACTAAGCCCGTGTACCACAATTACTGAGCCTGCACTCTAGAGCCCACAAGCCACAACTACTGAGCCCACATGCCACAACTACTGAAGCCTGCACGCCTAGAGCCCATGCTCTGCAACAAGAGAAGCCACCGCAATGAGAAGCCCGCACACCGCAACAAAGCATAGCCCCCACTCACCACAACTAGAGAAAGCCTGCGTGTAGCAACGAAGACCCAACACAGCCAAAAGTAAATAAATGAATAAATAAATTTATTTTTAAAAAAGTGCTTCACATATGAAAATACCAAAAAAGATCACTGACTGCCCCACACACATACATGCACACCTTACCATTCACATATTCATATATGGAAATATATACTGTTAACATATAGAAATGCTGTATATATATAAATATACAACTCTCCTCCCAAATTATAGATTAAAAAACCAAGACTTAAAGGCCTTAAAAAGCTAATCCACATAGTAACCCATTATAATTCTTTTGGGATCTAGCAAAGATAGATATTTTTAAAATAGTCTTATTCATAGCTGTTAAACATTATTTCTCATCTGGAGAGGGGTCTGTAATCCTTGACCTGGAAAACTTCTAAAACCGGGCGCTATGGCTGAATTATGTCCCCCCAAAATTCATGTGTTGAAGCCCTAACCTCCAATGTGATAGTATCTGGAGCTGGAGCCTTTGGGAAGTAATTAGGTTTAGATGAGGTTATGAGGAGGGGGCCCTCAGGATGGGATTAGTGGCCTTAAAAGAAGAATATTGGAAAGCTTGCTCTCTTTCTCCTATGTGAGGACACAAGAAGAAGGCAGCCACCTACAAGCCAGAGAAGAAAGCCCTTATCAGAAACTGAACCCTGCCAAAGCTTGATATTGGACTTTCCGGCTTCCAGAACTGTGAGAAAATAAATCTCTGTGTTTCACACCCACACCCAACCTATGGTATTTTGTTATGGCAGCCTGAGCAGACTAAGACACCAGGTCAGGAGCCTCTATATCAGATCTTCACAATATCCTTAATCAGATCTTCACAATATCCTTAACATCCTATATCTCATTACCTTGTATCTTTAGTGCCACTTCTAGCCACGTGACCTTGGGTAAGTTACTTAAAACTTCCCTGCAGCTGTGTTTCCTTTTCCATAAAATGGGGATAATAATGGAACCTATCTCATAGCACTTTCCCACATCTTAGAGTAATGATTATGTGATTTAATACATGACCTCACCTAGAATAATATCTGGCAAATAGTAAACATTTAATAAGTATAAGAAGCTGTTTCTGTCGCTGTTGTTTTGTTGTCATGTGACTACTTGGCTAAATTATAAGCTCCATAAGGGCCTAGGAACTTTGATTATCCCTAAGAATGAACACAGTAACACAGCACATAAATAAATATATGCTAAATGAACAACTAGATGATGAGAAAGGAGAATGATTAGGAGAGAGGGAAAACATTTTCAGGAAGTTTATACTGCACCTATAAATAGAAACAAAAGCTATTTTCTCAGAGATTTTAAGCAGAAATTTGTAAGTTGCAATTTAGTTGATTCAACACACAGCCAAAAAGATGAGGAAAGAATAGTATAATATTCTCAGAATAACTGTCTTGGGCATAATAAAATATCCACTGTAGAATTGTAGGGAGTGTGCTCCATCCTAAAACCCATTAAAGCTGCTGGAACAACCATTGTGCAGCTTTTGGTTTTTCATTTAATTTTAATAAAATATTTTACTGGAGGAAATTTGAGGTGTAATAGCAATGAAGTGTGTCTACTGCTTTAGGTGACATTTCATTTCATTTCTGGACACCTGTGGAGATGAATATACTAACCCCAATGCCTGGGAATTTTGGTTGCTGGTTATCCAAAAATGAAATGTCATGTACAAAAACTTATTTTTTATTGTTTAATATTCAACTGTCTGCCCAACAAATCAGAATGACAAAAACAATAGCTATTTCAGGACGGGCCACCACATGCATTATAGAAAATGCATCTCATTTGGAACTTCAGTCCTATTCTTGACAAAAGATCTATGAAAACATGAACTTTAAAATATTCCTCATTACTTCCTGAACACAGGTGATTATGATTCTTTAATTTTGTTTTGACTGAAATCATAAAGCAAAGGCATGGATATACTGCAAGTTGCAGCCACATCATATGCATAAACAATCCATACCTCTAGGCAAACCTTTTATAGCCTAAATAAGTCTAGAAGACAATGAGAGTAGTAAGTAAGTTAGATTTAAAAGCAAGATTTGATCTGTAGCTCAAGGAATTCAGAGCAGACAGAGAGCCTGTTCATTCTATTACCAGGACCACAGTCGACAATTTTTCAACCTTATCACATATCTCAAAACAACAGAGCATAATTCCCACCTTGAACTAAATTGTCTGAAGAAATTTAGTACTACTCTGCTCCTCTGAAGTCCAAATAACTTGCTTAACTGTATAATTTAGTCTCCCCAAAATAAGGAGAGAAGAAAATTCTCTTCTGGTCCATTCTCTAGCCTTCAGGGATACTGCCAAGACAAAGCTTCCCAGAGATTTCTAACATAACTGTTCGTGTTGGACAAAACCCATGTGTCATCTCTGTCAGAATACCCCACACCGATTCCTACGGAAAAGAAGGAACGAATCAATATTCATGAAATCCTTGTGTACATTTGCTCAAGTTCTGTTGAAGACAGAGTCAAGAAAGTTTATTTCTCCTCCTTTGGAAATCTACACTGACCATCACTGGCATTTCCATGCACCAAACTTCCCACTGACAAGAGTAAGAGCTAAGTTAATTAAATAAAGTTTGGAACACGCTGCTTAATTTCTTCATCAAAAGGCCCTCCCTTGTTTTTTGCATATTTGTTCAATGGAATTACCTTGCAGCTCTGACTATGCCACATTGGTGATTGCTTTAAAAGATGTATTACCTTCTCTTTTCTAATGACTCTTCACTCTTTCCCTGGGTACTACTGTCATATGATTTTAAATATTATCTGTATGCTGATGATGCCCAAGCTTTTATGTCCATCCCTGATTTTCGCTTGACTTCCAGACTTTTATATGCAACTTCCCATTTGATGTATCCATTAGGATGAAGAATAGAAATCTCAAACATAAGCCTTTTAAAAACAACTCTTGATTCCATCCCATACCTATTTCTCTCACAGGCATCTGCTCACTTGCTCAAGCCCCAGATCTAGGATTCATCCTTGATTATTTCTTTGCTTCTCCATCAGCAACCGCTGTCCAACTGGCCTCCAAAATGAATAATGAACAAGTAAAAACTTAAATTAATATTAATTAACATAGTGATAAGTGTCATGAAGACTATGAATCGGGGTGATATTAGAGGAAGGAGCGGGGTCGTACTTTTGGTAGGGTAGTCAGGGAAAGCCTTTTTAAAATTTATTTATTTATTTATTTTTGGCTGCATCGGGTCTTAGTTGTGGCACACGGGATCTTCATCGCAGCACACGGGCTCTTTGTTGCGGTGCACAGGCTTCTCTCTAGTAGTAGCGTGCAGGCTCCAGAGCTCTGTAGCGCTCTGTAGTTGTGGTGCATGGGCTCCAGAGTGTGTGGGCTCTGTAGTTGTGGTGCACGGGCTCTCTAGTTGTGGCTCACAGGCTCAGTAGTTGTGGCGCACAGGTTTAGTTGCCCCGTGGCATGTGGGATCTTAGTTCCCCAACCAGGGATTGAACCCGGGTCCCGTGCATTGGATGGCGGATTCTTAACCACTGGACCACCAGGGAAGTCCCAGGGAAAGCCTCTTTAGGAAGGTGAAAATTCTGTCATCTGACATCTGGATGGAGACGTCCATTCCAGGCAGAAGCAACAACTCTAAGGAAAGAAAGAAGGCTGCTTTAAATGAGGGGGGAAGTACCATAACCTCTGGTTGCAAAGGGAGATAGGAGTCAACTCATATGGGACACTTTAAGCCAAAATAAGGACTTTGGAGTTTATCTATCCAAGTGCAATAGCAAGTCATCAGCAGGCTTTAACCTGGGGATGACAAGATATATTTTATTTTTAGAAGATCACTCAAGATCCTCAGACAACATGAGCTGAATTCAGTTGCTTCCTTTCATTACCATCACTTCCACACACAGATACTACAGATCCAACTGAAAACACACAGAAATGCTTTGTAAAAGCACAGAGCAATAATAGAGAATACATAATCAACTCAGAAGAAGGAAGGAAAGAAGAGAAGGAAGGAAGAGGAGAGCAAGGAAGATAAAAGCCTTAAGAAACCAAGATGAAAAAAGAACTCAAACCCTGAGTGGTAATTCTAACAACTGTTGAGAGAGAAGCCCAAGGTGGCATGGGTATGGATATCAGCCCTGATGCTAGGGCTGGGAACAGAGTCAGGTGGGGGTGGGAGTGGGGGCATAGGAGGGGTGTGTTCTACCTTGAAGGTAGGAAAAGGAGATATGGCCCAGGGGCAGTGTGAGGTAGGAAGGGAATCCTGCACAGAGCAAAGTTCCTGAAAGGATTTCCCTGTCTGGATAAAGAGGACTAGAAGAGCTCTACCCATCAGCTCAGGAAAGAGAAAAGGAAGCTTACAAATTGCTGGGAATTTAAATGGAAAACAAACAAAATCTTTCTTGAAATTGAAATCTCACACAAGAAAGAGCATCAGAAGTTACAATGCCCAGGGAGTGTAAGAAACTCAAGCCAAGAGGATATTATAAAAATTTCTCTACTACTGCTGAATCCCTGAAGCCCAAGCAAAAGTGAATGCAAAATTGAGCCACAAGGGAGTGCTTGACTTACATGGGGAAAACAACCCCAGTTTAACAAGCGTTCACAATAACAAATTACAAACCACACAAGAAATAAAACCATTTGAAGGTGAAGAGCAGACACAACCATTAATAGATTTAATACCACACATTGTAGAGTAGTTGACAAAATCTGAAAGAGATTATAAAATAAGAATGGAAACTAAAATCAAAGAGCTGGCACTAGGAAAAAGAAGAGACAAGTTGAAAACAAAAACTAAACATATACTGCTTTAAACATTAAAAAAATTACTTATTCCATAACAATCTTAAGAAAGAAGCACAAAGCTGGAGGTCTCACACTTCCTGACTTCAAAATATATTACAGTGCTTGCTTCAGCAGCACATATACTAAAATTGGAATGACACAAAGAAGATTAGCATGGCCCCTGTGCAAGGATGACACGCAAATGTGTGAAGTGTTCCATGTTTTTCCAGGCCTTGGCGAGAAGATGGCAGCATCCTAGAGGGCCCACGACAATGAGCAGTTGCCAGAGCCGCCACCGCCAGTGTCCCTGACCCCACAGTGAGCCACAGCAGCCTCCACTTCCTTCGCAGGTGACCCTCAAACACTAACAGATCCACCCACCCCAAGCCACCACCTTCTGCATTTCCTCCATGACATCCTGCTTCCACTCTTACTCTTCTCTCATTTTCCTCACAGCAACCAGCCAGACCGACCTTCCTTAAATCAGAGGCTCATCTCAACATTCACAGAAAGATAGACAAGATGAAAAGGCAGAGGGCTATGTACCACATGAAGGAACAAGATAAAACCCCAGAAAAACAACTACATGAAGTGGAGATGATCAACCTTCCAGAAAAAGAATTCAGAATAATGATAGTGAAGATGATCCAGGACCCCGGGAAAAGAATGGAGGCAAAGATCGAGAAGATGCAAGAAATGTTTAACAAAGACATAGAAGAATTAAAGAAAAAACACCTAGAAGAAATAAAGAACAAACAAACAGATGAACACTACAATAACTGAAATGAAAACTACACTAGAAGGAATCAATAGCAGAATAACTGAGGCAGAAGAACGGATAAGTGACCTGGAAGACAGAATGGTGGAATTCACTGTTGCAGAACAGAATAAAGAAAAAAGAATGAAAAGAAATGAAGACAGCCTAAGAGACCTATGGGACAACATTAAACGTGACAACATTCGCATTATAGGGGTCCCAGAAGGAGAAGACAGAGAGGAAGCACCCGAGAAAATATTTAAAGAGATTATAGTAGAAAACTTCCCTAACATGGGAAAGGAAATAGCCACCCAAGTCCAGGAAGCGCAGCGAGTCCCATACAGGATAAACCCAAGGAGAAACACGCCGACACATAGTAATCAAATTGGCAAAAATTAAAGACAAAGAAAAATTACTGAAAGCAGCAAGGGAAAAATGACAAATAATATACAAGGGAACTCCCATAAGGTTAACAGCTGATTTTTCAGCAGAAACTCTACAAGCCAGAAGGGAGTGGCATGATATACTTTAAGTGATGAAAGGGAAGAATCTACAACCAAGATTACTCTACCCGGCAACGATCTCATTCAGATTCGATGGAGAAATCAAAAGCTCCACAGACAAGCAACAGCTAAGAGAATTCAGCACCACCAAACCAGCTCTAAAACAAATGCTAAAGGAACTTCTCTAAGTGGGAAACACAAGGGAAGAAAAGGACCTACAAAAACAAACCCAAAACGATTAAGAAAATGGTCACAGGAACATACATATCGATAATTACCTTAAACGTGAATGGATTAAATGCTCCAACCAAAACACACAGGCTCACTGAACGGATACAAAAACAAGACCCATATATATTTTGTCTACAAGAGACCCACTTCAGACCTAGGGAAACATACAGACTGAAAGTGAGGGGATGGAAAAAGATATTCCATGCAAATGGAAATCAAAAGAAAGCAATACTCATATAAGATAAAATAGACGTTAAAATAAAGAATGTTACAAGAGACGAGGAAAGACACTACATAATGATCAAGGGATCAATCCAAGAAGAAGATATAACAATTATAAATATATATGCACCCAACATAGGAGCACCTCAATACATAAGGCAACTGCTAAGAGCTATAAAAGAGGAAATCGACAGTAACACAATAATAGTGGGGGACGTGAACACCTCACTTACACCAATGGACAGATCATCCAAAATGAAAATAAATAAGGAAACAGAAACTTTAAATGACACAAGAGACCAGATAGATTTAATTGATATTTATAGGACATTCCATCCAAAAACAGCACATTACACTTTCTTCTCAAGTGTGCACAGAACATTCTCTGGGATAGATCACATCTTGGGTCACAAATCAAGCCTCAGTAAATTTAACAAAACTGAAAACATATCAAGCATCTTTTCTGACCACAACGCTATGAGGTTAGAAATGAATTACAGGGAAAAAAACATAAAAAACACAAACACATGGAGGCTAAACAATACGTTACTAAATAACCAAGAAATCACTGAAGAAATCAAAGAGGAAATCAAAAAATACCTAGAGACAAATGACAATGAAAACACAATGATCCAAAACCTATGGAATGCAGCAAAAGCAGTTCTAAGAGGGAAGTTTATAGCTATACAAGCCTACCTCAAGTAACAAGAAAAATCTCAAATAAACAATCTAACCTTACACCTAAAGGAACTAGAGAAAGAAGAACATACAAAACCCAAGTTAGTAGAAGGAAAGAAATCATAAAGATCAAAGCAGAAATAAATGAAATAGAAACAAAGAAAACAATAGCAAAGATCAATAAAACTGGGCTTCCCTGGTGGCGCAGTGGTTGAGAATCTGCCTGCCAATGCAGGGGACACGGGTTCGAGCCCTGGTCTGGGAAGATCCCACATGCCGCGGAGCAACTAGGCCCGTGAGCCACAATTACTGAGCCTGTGCGTCTGGAGCCTGTGCTCCGCAACAAGAGAGGCCGCGATAATGCGAGGCCCACGCACGGCGATGAAGAGTGGCCCCTGCTTGCCGCAACTAGAGAAAGCCCTCGCACAGAAACGAAGACCCAACACAGCCATAAATAAATAAGTAAATAAATAAATAAAAACCCAAAGTTTAAAAAAAAAAAAAAAGATCAATAAAACTAAAAGTTGGTTCTTTGAGAAGATAAACAAAATTGATAAACCATTAGCCAGACTCATCAAGAAAAAGAGGGAGAGGACTCAAATCAATAAAATTAGAAATGAAAAAGGAGAAGTTAAAACAGACACCGCAGAAATACAAAGCATCCTAAGAGACTACTACAAGCAACTCTATGACAACAAAATGGACAACCTGGAAGAAATGGACAAATTCTTACAAAGGTATAACCTTCCAAGACTGAACCAGGAAGAAATAGAAAATATGAACAGACCAATCACATGTAATGAAATTGAAACTGTGATTAAATATCTTCCAACAAACCAAAGTCCAGTACCAGATGGTTTCACAGGTGAATTCTATCAAACATTTAGAGAAGAGCTAACACCCATCTTTCTCAAACTCTTCCAAAAAACTGCAGAGGAAGGAACACTCCCAAACTCATTCTATGAGGCCACCATCACCCTGATACCAAAACCAGACAAAGATACTACAAAAAAAGAAAATTACAGACCAATATCACTGATGAATATAGATGCACAAATCCTCAACAAAATACTAGCAAACAGAATCCAACAACACATTAAAAGCATCATACACCATGATCAAGTGGGATTTATCCCAGGGATGCAAGGATTCTTCAATATACGCAAATCAATCAATGTGATACACCATATTAACAAATTGAAGAATAAAAACCATATGATCACCCCAATAGATGCAGGAAAAGCTTTTGACAAAATTCAACACCCATTTATGATAAAAACTCCCCAGAATGTGGGCATAGAGGGAAACTACCTCAACATAATAAAGGCCATATACGACAAACCCACAGCAAACATCATTCTCAATGGTGAAAAACTGAAAGCATTTCCTCTAAGATCAGGAACAAGACAAGGATGTCCACTCTCACCACTATTATTCAACATAGTTTTGGAAGTCCTAGCCATGGCAATCAGAGAAGAAAAAGAAATAAAAGGAATAGAAATTGGAAAAGAAGAAGTAAAACTGTCCCTGTTTGCAGATGACATGATACTATACATAGAGAATCCTAAAGATGCTACCAGAAAACTACTAGAGCTAATCAATGAATTTGGTAAAGTAGCAGGACACAAAATTAATGCACAGAAATCTCTTGCATTCCTATACACTAATGATGAAAAATCTGAAAGAGAAATTAAGGTAACACTCCCATTTACCATTGCAACAAAAAGAATAAAATACCTAGCAATAAACCTACCTAGGGAGACAAAAGACCTGTATGCAGAAAACTATAAGACACTGATGAAAGAAATTCAAGATGATACCAACGGATGGAGAGATATACCATGTTCTTGGATTGGAAGAATCAATATTGTGAAAATGACTATACTACCCAAAGCAATCTACAGATTCAATGCAATCCCTATCAAATTACCAATGGCATTTTTTATGGAACTAGAACAAAAAATCTTAAAATTTGTATGGAGACACAAAAGACCCCGAATAGCCAAAGCAGTCCTGAGGGAAAAAAACGGAGCTGGAGGAATCAGGTTCCCTGACTTCAGACTATACCAGAAAGCTGCAGTAATCAAGACAATATGGTACTGGCACAAAAACAGAAATATAGATCAATGGAACAAGATAGAAAGCCCAGAGATAAACCCACGCACCTATGGTCAACTAATCTATGACAAAGAATGCAAGGATATACAATGGAGAAAAGACAGTCTCTTCAATAAGTGGTGTTGGGAAAACTGGACAGCTACATGTAAAAGAATGAAATTAGAACACTCCCTAACACCATACACAAAAATAAACTTAAAATGGATTAGAGACCTAAATGTAAGACCAGACACTATAAAACCCTTAGAGGAAAACATAGGAAGAACACTCTTTGACATAAATCACAGCAAGATCTTTTTTGATGCAACTCCTAGAGTAATGGAAATAAAAACAAAAATAAACAAATGGGACCTAATGAAACTTCAAAGCTTTTGCAAAGCAAAGGAAACCATAAACAAGATGAAAAGACAACCCTCAGATAGGGAGAAAATATTTGCAAACGAATCAACGGACAAAGGATAACTCTCCAATATATATAAACAGCTCATGCAGCTCAATATTAAAAAAAACAAACAACCCAATCCAAAAATGGGCAGAAGACCTAAATAGACATTTCTTCAAAGAAGACATAAAGATGGCCAAGAAACACATGAAAAGCTGCTCAACATCACTAACTGTTAGAGAAATGCAAATCAAAACTACAATGAGGTATCACCTCACACCAGTTAGAATGGGCATTATCAGAAAATCTACAAACAACAAATGCTGGAGAGGGTGTGGAGAAAAGGGAACCCTCTTGCACTGTTGGTGAGAATGTAAATTGATCTAGCCACTATGGAGACCAGTATGGAGGTTCCTTAAAAAAGTAAAAATAGAATTACCATATGATCCAGCAATCCCACTACTGGGCATATACCCAGAGAAAACCATAATTCAAAAAGACACATACACCCCAATGTTCACTGCAGCACTATTTACAATAGCCAGGTCATGGAAGCAACCTAAATGCCCATCGACAGACGAATGGATAAAGAAGATGTGGTACATATATACACTGGAATATTACTCAGCCATAAAAAGGAACGAAATTGAGTCATTTGTTGAGACGTGGATGGATCTAGAGACTGTCATACAGAGTGAAGTAAGTCAGAAAGAATAAAACAAATATCATATATTAAAGCATGTATGTGGAACCTAGAAAAATGGTACAGATGAACCAGTTTGCAGGGCAGAAGTTGAGGCACAGATGTAGAGAACAGACGTATGGACACCAAGGGGGTAAAGCCGCGGTGGGGTGGGGATGGTGGTGTGCTGAATTGGGCGATTGGGATTGACATGTATACAGTGATGTGTATAAAATTCATGACTAATAAGAACCTGCTATATAAAAAAATAAATTAAATAAAATTCAAAAATTTTTTTAAAAACTAATACTAAACTTTCTTTGGGTTATTTGTATGGAAATATGTTAATATAAATGTTTCAGACATTACATGAAATTCCTAAAAATCTTATATGTTCTGGTATAATGTTATAAGTCATAATTCTAGTTATTACTTTAAAATGTATATCTCAGAAATAACTAAATTTCCTTGTCAATTGCATTATTATGAACTTTCATCAAATCTTTAACCGTGGTCATTTTTAAGTCTTTTGTCATTTACAGACAGTTCTGGGTGTACTCTGATGCTTTTGCAAAAATGTTCCTATAAAAGGGTTTCATCTTCAAGGAATTCACGGAAAAGACTCTGACAAGTACAGGTTTCTAGTAACTGACTATACTGCTGAACTGAATGAATAAGCATTTTCAGAACTCTAATGGAAAACTGATGAATCCATAAAAGTGCTAACAAAAGATCAAGATGAAAAAAAATTAATTACATGGGACTGAGTGAACTGATGAGGATGATTATAATTTTTGTGACTTTGAATAAAAAAAATGTGATGTAAATTTATGTAAAAAGAACTTAATGTAAAACAATGCCACTCTTCTCACATATTTTCTCTTGTTTTGGAAAATATAGATATTTTCTGTTAAAAACGTGATTTACGCTGACATGTAATAGGTTGATTTTTGTTATTATAAATGAATTAATAAATATTTTTAAGTTTCCAAAAATAAAAAAAATTGTGACAGTTCAAATGATATGCAAGATTTAATTTTGAAATTCTATAACTGCACTTAGTAATATCTCACATTGTAGAAAGAAGTTTTCTTTTTTTTTTTCAAATACAGCTCCTATCTTTCCTGTACCAGACTAGGGGAAAATTGAGAACTAAATTTTGCAAAATATAAACTTGGCAAAATAGAGAAAACTAACTTGACAAGCTTTGCCTTGCGAAAATACTTTCTGAAGAAAGGTATTCTGAATGGAGGCAAAAACTACCCTTGAAAATACATTAGAATTGAGAATATCATCCACTTAGAATTTGTTCTGATCCCATTAAGTAGACTAGAGTACATTCTCCAACATAATATGGTCTACAGTGATCCATTGAGGGTTCGTTTCAAATTTCTTAGCCACAAAATGCAACTTCAAAGAAAATTTCAGGTAATTTTCTTTAAAAATGTAACACAGCAAGACCACATCGCTGTGGAAAGAAAAACACATTCTTCAGAAAAATAAAGTAGCATGGTATTTGAGATACATGTGTTTTAAGAAACTCATTAAAGGGGGTGGATAACTATTCTGATTCCTTTTTAATATTTACTTTTCACTATAAAAAAAAAAAGTAGTTTTAAAAGTTTACTTTGAGGTCGATCGATGGATGTGGTGACGTCCGGCTCGCTGGGGCCGGGCCTAGGCCTCGCCAGACGATGGACGGACGTTCATGGCGAACTGGGCCGCCCTTCTCGTTCTGCCCGAGGCCCCTCGCCTCTCCTCCGCGCCGGTCGGTGGTGTCGGAAGGCAGGGGTGCGGCGTCCGGCCCGACCCCCGGTCTCCCGACCCCAGCCTCAGGGCCTGGGCAGGCCGGCGTCCTCTGCCACTCTCGCTTCGCCGCCTCAGCGCGTCTCGCGAGAAGCGCTCCCCACGGTGGGGTTTGGCTGGGGCCGCGGCGGCGGCGTGCGTCCGTCGGTGCCGGAGTGCGTCCCGCCTGGCCCTTGGCGGTGCCCCTGGAGCGCTCCAGGTCGGCGTTCAGGTGCCAGAGACCGAGCGGTGCCGTCGTCTCCTGTTCCCTGTGAGCCCCTCGGGTCCCCACTGCGGCGGTGCTTCCGGTGAGCAGCTCTCTTGGGGAGTTGAGACGGTAAGGGAGGCACGGCTGTCCCCCTCGTGGGGCTGGCTGCAGCCTCGTCGCCGTCGTCCTCACTGCGTGCCGGGGGGCGGGGCGGGGCGGGGCGGGGGCGGGGTGGGGGGGGAGACTGACTGTCAAAGTTATCCCTGCTTAGGTGAGTTAGGTGAGTCAACGAATGCGCACGTTGCTCAGAGCCCTGCACTGTAATCCATTCAGAACCGGAGACGTCCGCGCACTTACAGCCTCTGCTGGGCTAGCAGAGATCCTAAAATGCCACAGTCGCTTCCTTACAAGATTCCCGTCGCTTCCATAATACCATGGAAGTGAGGTGCGGGAGGCAGGAGGACCAGGTAGTTCTTTCTGACAGTGGTCTCTTTGAAACATACCGAGGGACCAAGTCAAGTGGATGGCAGTAAATTGAGAGAAAGGGGACAATTGCTAGAGATATTGTGGAAGTCGAACTGATAAGCCTTGGCAGTAAGTTATGCATGGATGAGAGGGGAAAAAAGACGGTTGAGTCCTGCAAGAGTCGACGGTGTTCTGTAGTCAGAGGTGTTCTGTAGGATGGTGATAAAGTAGGGAGGAAGAAGAGCGAACACTTTTAATATTGAAGTGCAAGGGTTGAGAGAGCCTCTTTCTATTTAATACTAATTTAGCATTTGCCATTCCCTTACCTTGTACACTTATTTACCTTTTAAGAGCACTTAGCCCATCCAGGTTGTCCAAAAACTATCCTGTGAAGTAGACATGGAGGTAAGAGAGTAGTCCAGGGTTTCAACATTAGTGACTGACAGAGCTAGACTCTCACGTCTCCTGAGTGGTTCTCCTTTCTTTTTCCCAGATGCTATGGCTCATGGCATTGCTAATGATCTGTAGGCATTGAAGGACAGGCATCACCGCATCCTTTTTGAATTACAAATAGGCAAAGCCAGCACTGGTTTGTGCCAGCAGCTGCCAGTGACAGGGGCTGAACTGACTAGCTTAGTCTGGTAGCCTCGTCCCAAGAATCTTTCCAACCTTGGCTGCCACACCTGGGGTTGGTCAGTTAGCTATGAGAAATCCCAAAGCATCAAGAGAAGCTCTTTCAGAGTGTTTCTCCTCTCCTAATTCTGATCTTCCCACTTCCTTTGACACTGAGCAGCAACTGTATTGGTCCCCTAACGTAGCTTTCCCCTCTCTCTTTTTCTCTCTCTCTCTCGCCCTCCTTCCCCCACTTCTCCTTCTCCCGCTCTCCCTCCTGTCCTCCCCTCCCACACACTTAACCACAACCACTGCCTTGCTGTGGTTTACTTGCCCTAAATGTCCCTGCACCCAATCCTCCACCAACCACCATCATACTTATTTCTCTTAATCTCTGAAAATCTTAACTCCTCCATCAAACCTATTCACTTACCAAATATTCACTGAATCCCTATTATGTGCTAGGCACCATTCAAGGCACTGGGAATACAGCATTGAACAAGACAAAGTCCCTGAGCTCACCAGGTTTAAATCTATAGTCTTTAAAACTCTTGATTGATCACATCAGGGCTCCCTGTCCTCTGAAATACCGCAGATTTTGTCTTTGTGGTCACATCACCATCAACACATTCACCCAGGCTAGAAATATATTCATGGGTGGGAGGTGAGCTCCATGTCCTCTTACTCTGCCATCTTGGTCTCTCTCCCCTTAACTAGAGACCCAGGCTAGAAATATGAAACTCATCTCTCACTTGTCACTCTCTATCTATATTCAGTCACTAACAAAGTCCTGGTTTTTTATATCCTAAGAATTCCACATGCCTATTCTGTTCTCTCCATCTCTACTCAGTGCTCTAGCTTAGGACTCTCATCATGGGTCATTTGGACTCAAGCAGTCACCTCTAACTAGTTGCTCTGCCTCTGGTCTTGCCTCCCTGAAATCTGCCTTCCATGAGATCTCTCATGATTTATTTAAAACAAAAATCTAATCAGGTCCGTTCTCTGCTCATAACCCTTCAAAAGCCCAAGCTACTTGATATCGTACACAAAGCCCTCCGACTTCCATCATGTCTTACACTTCTTGCCTCATTGCTTTACATAGTTCCTATCTCATTTTTTTCCTAAGCTCTCTGTGTGTGTCTGTGTCCCTAACTCGGTTTTTTCATGGCTGGTTTGGACATCTTTGTGGTCTTCATGCCTAGCACAGTACCTGGCATATAGTAGCCCCTTAATAAATTTTTAACTGGACTGGGTTTCTACTGTTGTTTTGCATTTATATGTATGTCTTAAGTTTTCATGGGTGTTTCTTCTTCAACCTTACAGCGCATTTTTGGGGGTAGTCATTAGAAGTATTTACAAATGTTCCTGTTCTCTTCTTCCTTCTGCGAACATTGTAGAATTGTATTTCCCACTCCCTTTAAAGTTGGGGATAGCCATGTGATTTGTTCTGGCCAATAAAATATGAACAATAATGGCGTGCACCATTTCCTGGGAAAGCATTTAATTACCCAATACAAGATACTGCTACTATCTCTTCCCCTTGCTGTAGGGGAAGCACACAGGGAAATGGAGGCTTCATCAGCTTGGGCCCTTGAGGGACAAAGGTGAGCAGAGCCTCTTGCTCACCTGTACTTGAAGTGCAGCATAATCAAGAAACAAATACTACCAATCCACTGAGATATGGGGATTTACTACGGTCGCATAACCTTGTCTATCCTGACCACTCCATTCCCTCAGGACAGGAACGGTACCATTTATCTTTGTGTCTCCATGGTGCCATATTCAAAACAGACTAGAGGGACTTCCCTGGCGGTCCAGTGGTTAAGACTTCGCCTTCCAGTGCAGGGGTTGCAGGTTCGATCCCTGGTCGGGGAGCTAAGATCCCACATGCCTCGTGGCCAAAAAACCAAAACATAAAACAGAAGCAGTATTATAACAAATTCAATGAAGACTTTAAAAATGGTCCACATCAAAAAAAAAAAAATCTTTAAAAAAAAGACTATAAATATTGTATTTAAATTTTGATTTCTGATTTTTCCTAATTCACCATGTCCAATTTCAAATATTTCTCTCTCATCTGTTTCTGCTGTCTCATTACTAAAGCACATTTTCTGCTCCATTTTGGCACAATTCTGGTTTCCAAAATATAAAAATTAAAATTTCTAACCAGTTCATAGTCCAGGGTTGATCACTCACGTAACATTTTGTGGAGAATGAGATGTCTACCCTCTGATGACTGAGTGAACAATTCCTCCAGCTCAGCTGTAGCAGTGCTCTTCGGGGAAGTAAGGGAGGCTGGAGCATGGGTATGAAGCTCTGAGTGGTAGGGCAAAGGGATTATAATAATCAGCTTACTAGAGGAAGTGCGTGTTACAGCGCAGGTCTCCCTGTATCCTCTGCCCCAGCAGATGGCACAATAACATGTAATAAATGTAATAAAATTTTTCTGCCATTTGCCTTTATCTGCTTTAAAAACCCTCAGTTTTGAGCATATGATTCTGTGAGAAAAAAAAAATCCTTTTTCTATGATCCTTTTTAAATGCCACTGTTGAACAATGGACTATTCAAAAAGAAAAGGGGTGCAACACAGAGCCTCTACCTGAAATTCCTAACGTGTACTAATTCTCTCTGTAATCCTTACAGTAACTTGAAAGGCATATTTTTTCTTCCTCAATAAGTATATTATTCATCACTCCAATCTTATTTCATGGACACTGGCCCAGAGCTACCTACTAGGTACATTGGTTCATAGAATTAAAAACAAAAAGCCCACAGCCTTCTTACTATTTTCTTCTACCTATTAATAGTTCTAACACAATGTCTGTTACCTCCTCTGGCAGCCACAGCTCCAAACACGCCCTTTCATAGGAGAAGGTCCAGCTAATCGCAGCCCATCTGTTTCATATTCTGGAAGTTAAAATTCAGCCTGCAGGCACTGTCTCTATGATTTATGTTTCCTAAAATCAATTACAAATTTTTAGCTAGAGTTATCAAAACTTTGAATTTTAACTTGAAGTTTTCATTTTTATAAATGCCAAGTGCTTTATTTTGGAGGGAAATATTTCTACATTTACTATAACTATAATGTAATTTCCTAAAGATACTTTCTAAAAGACAAACAAATCTTCAAGTTAAAAATCAGCTTAGAGAATTTTTATAATGTTTAACGAGCTCAATCTATGGAAGGAATCTAATTTTTTTCAACCTAAACAAAGTGTTTAGGGACCACAGGAAATACTTCTCCAGTGTAAAAATACATAAAACAAACCTGTGAGCTCAGGTCTATGCTATGAACGGAGTAAGATCTTCTGCCCCATATCACCCATAACTACACCCAGGAGAAGTCCTTCATTTTCTCATTGGGTGGGTTGCTGCCTTGCTGCACATTTTAAAATCTATCAACATAACACCAAGAAGAAACCACAAAGGGAAAAGATTGATACATCCCCATACACAAATATTTAAAACCCAATACTAAATTAAATACTAAATTAAAAGATTTATAAAAATTAGAATATTTGCAACGTAATATCTCAACAGAGAAATCTTTTACAAATCAACTATATACACACACACACACACACACACACACACACACGCATGCATGCACGCACACAAAAGAAGATAAAAAATGACCAGTAGACCTAAGGAAAAAGAAAAGAGGGATTAAGCTCTCCAAATGACATTTTTCACTCAACATATAAAGGAAGATTTTTTTTTTTTTACATCTTTATTGGAGTATAATTGCTTTACAATGGTGTGTTAGTTTCTGCTTTATAACAAAGTGAATCAGCTATACATAAACATATGTATATGTATCTCCTCCCTCTTGCGTCTCCCTCCCACCCTCCCTATCCCACCCCTCTAGGTGGTCACAAAGCACTTAGCTGATCTCCCTGTGCTATGTGGCTGCTTCTCACTAGCTATCTATTTTACATTTGGTAGTGTATATATGTCCATGCCACTCCCTCACTTCGTCCCAGCTTACCCTTCCCCCTCCCCGTGTCCTCAAGTCCATTCTCTACATCTATAAGCGAAGATTTTTAAAAAATAGTAATGGGATGAGGGAGGGTATAGAGCATACTTCTGGTGGCAGTAAATACTGATGTCAACTCTTGGGAAAGTAATTTAACTACATATATTAAAACCCCTATAAATGTGGATTCCCTTAAAACCACCAGTTCTAATTCAAGGTATTTGTCCTCATCCAATCATTAGACAAGTATCTGTAAGGATTTTATTGCAGGGATTTTGATACACATACAGATAAAAGTATCTGGAAGGATGCATACCAAAATACTAAGGTGTGAAGATCAACAAATAGAATCTGAAAAAAAACAATCACCAATTTTTTTCCTTTTTATTACTCATCTGTATGTCTAAAGTGTCTGTAACAAAAACTTACTACTTTTGTAACAGTTTGTCTCATTTTTATTCTCTTTTTCAGAAAATGTACTTTAAAAGCATAGAAAAGGTGATTGGAACTTTGGGATTCCTATCCAGGGTTACCCAAAAGTCAAACTGTATTCCAATCAAGAGCAGATTAAATATGAAAAGCAAAATGGTAGACTCCCTTACACAGCAACTCTTGCTTCTTTTCTGGTTACTTCTACCTACATAGAGAATTGTTCAAGGAAGATGTTTACCATCCCATATGTAGTCGAGATAATTTTGGCCATAAAGTCACAATTTTCCATACCTGCACAATGATTTTTTTTATGAGACCAGCCAGACACCTGAACAAAATCTTTGGGAATGCAGGATATGGCAGGCAGTAGAAGAGAAATTGACACCAACTTTCCTATAAGAGTCCCCAAAGTAAGAAAGTATCTCTTTCCCTTATACTGACTCCTGGTTACACACTGGAAAATAGCAGCAAGTGAGGAATGCCAAGCGTAGACACAAAAACCAGAACATGACCGTGGACTGTGAAGTAGCCAGGCTGGCAGGTGTAGGACTGAAATGGCTGCATGCCATTACAGCAGTAAAATGCCTGTGACATTCACACACTTACAATCAGTTTGGCGGTGTTTCCAACCCAGGCTGAGGGATTTCATTTTCCCCATATTAGGCAGTGACAAAGATTTCAGATGGACCAAACATTGTATATTACTGTCAACAGCACTAACGTAGGTTCTGCTGGCAGAAGTGAGGGAAACCAAGAGTGTCTGCATTATTTACTCCAAAGAAACGAGCTGAGCACCATCTGCTGTCAGCCACCACCACCCAGTGCAGCTCTTTCTGTACCACACCCTCACCCCACTTCCATGAGCTCCCCCAATCTTGGCCCAAAAACCTGAAATCCCAGTGTTTCCCTAAATATAGGTTTAGAAAGTTACTTTCAACAGAGCAGTTGGTAACACAGAAGATCTCTTAAATGCTGCAAAGTGTTGTCTACTCGTGTCCAGCTGCAAAAGTTATCTACTCTTCCAACCTTCCTTCTAAGACTAAATGCAGTGCTACAGTGCTTTGCCTACATAACGTGGGGGGATGGGGGGTGGCCAGACCATACAGTGTGGAAAACCAATATTCTCACACTAGTGTCTATAAACTGGCTCAAGGTCATAAAAGTAGAACAGGAAAGCCTACTGAATTAGTAATAGGAAATAGATTGCATGAGCAAAGACAAGTTTCCAAAATACCTACAAACCACACATGGTATCTGTGTCTAGCTGATTTTTTTCATGGCCTTTCAGGAAATGAACTGTCCCACTCTGAAAAACCAGAGGAACAGTATTAGTAAGTAAGTCAAGACCAAAGCCAAATCCAATAGTGATTATAGTACTACATTTGATCTCTATGGACTGTAAAGGAGAATATAAAAATGAGACCCCTCAAGAGCTTTTCATTAAAAAACAAACACAAGCCATTTATACAGAAGCAGTTCAAATTTTATTTATAAATTTGTTTAAAAGCATATAAAAGATTTATTTTTTTTCTTTGGCTCACATTTGTGCCCTGAATTAAGAAAGTAGGGATTCAAATCTAAAGGTGCCAAAGCTTCCCCAAACCTGATCTGAGAATTAGATAAGAATTAGCTGTTTAGAGAGACAAGCATGCAGCACCCACAGCTCTCACTAACCTGAAAGCATCAAATGATTCCCTCCTTTTCTATCTTACTAACACGTCTATAATTATACTTCCAATAAGAGGTGAAACCAATTAGAAAAATCATGCAGCATTTCACTGGCAGTAGAGATTAAATATGAGTTCAGTAATCAGCTCCTACAAACATGCATAAATAATGACAGGGAGAAACCAGTCATCCCCAGCTGCTCAGCTGAGTGGGTGGGCAGTTGAAGTCAAGGTAAAAACAGTGAGGCTGAACAAAGCTGCAAGAAGGAAAAACATCTCGTGTGGTTTTTCAAGGCCAGTTGACAAAGGCCAGATGTAAGCAAATATTTCTCATATATCCTGGAAGAAAAAGAAAACAAAAATTAGTACCAGCAACAAAATTCAAAGCCTTTGTAAATCCAAAATGAAGTTCCTCCAAAAAACACTCTGACTACCTGACTATTTTTTCAATAATTTCAAGTCCCAGTGAAATGATTTAATTTTCAAGTTCCATTTTGAGTCACAAAATGGTCTCTGTCAACAATGTAATGGCTTATTGAATGATAGCTCGTCAGCTGTGTTCTGAGAGATACGCTAACACGGGTCACAACTAATAGTGTTCACAAATACTGTCACCCACCTCCATAGTTACAGCAAGGACAGGGCAAATATAGTATGGAGCAGAGAAATTTAAATGGAACTGTATGGAGTAGAGGTGCACTGTATTATACAGCAGGAAGGTGACTTCTAAGGGGACGTTGAGGAAAGGAGATAGACTTAAATGAGTCCCCTCCCCCCACTATGTGCAAACAGTCATGACATCTCCATCAAGCCTCCCAGACTGCTGGGCCAAGGTACACCTGGGATTCAGACTATTGGTGCTCTAACATTATGGGAAACTAAAATTTCAGGTTGCCTCATGGGTCATGGCAAATGCTTAACTGCCTTTGAAGACACTGGATTCAGCGTTGCCACAGCATCTCAAAGGGTCTCACCTACTGGTATCAGAGAAAGGATCGTTTGAAGTCATTCTTTAAACATCCTACCCTAGATGCATCATGAAAAGTAATAAAGGATTCTAGAAGACCAAAAAAAATTTTAATATAAAAGCAATTTTAAATTATCAAAGAATATGGTACTATGGAGAACAGTATAGAGCGTCCTTAAAAAACTAAAAATAAATTACATATGATCCAGCAATCCCACTCCTGGGCATATATCCGGAGAAAACTATAATTTGAAAAGATACATGCACCCCATTGTTCACTGCAACACTATTTACAATAGCCAAGACATGGAAGCAACCTAAATGTCCATCGACAGAGGAATGGATAAAGAAGATGTGGTACATATATACAATGGAATATTACTCAGCCATAAAAAAAGAATGAAATAATGCCATTTGCAGCAACATGGATGGACCTAGAGATTATCATGCTAAGTGAAGTAAGTCAGACAAAGACATATATCATATGATATCACTCATATGTGGAATCTAATTTTTTAAAAATGAACTTACTTACAAGACAGAAGCCGACTTACAGATATCTAAAACAAATTTATGGTTACCAGAGGGAGGGGAAGGGATAAATCAGGAGCATGGGATTAACACACACTACTATATATAAGACAGATAACCAACAAGGACCTACTGTATAACACAGGGAACTCTACTCAATATTCTGTGATAATCTATATGAGAAAAGAATCTGAATAAGGATGAATACATGGGGGCTTCCCTGGTGGCGCAGTGGTTGAGAATCTGCCTGTCAATGCAGGGGACACGGGTTCGAGCCCTTGTTTGGGAAGATCCCACATGCCGTGGAGCAACTAGGCCCGTGAGCCACAACTGCTGAGCCTGCGCGTCTGGAGCCTGTGCTCCACAACAAGAGAGGCCGCGATAGTGAGAGGCCCGCGCACCACGAGGAAGAGTGGCCCCCACTTGCCGCAACTAGAGAAAGCCCTCGCACAGAAACGAAGACCCAACACAGCCATAAATAAATAAATAAATAAATAATTCCCATTTAAAAAAAAAAAAGAATGAATACATGTATAGGTATAACTGAATCATTTTGCCATACATCTGAAACTAACACAACGTTGTAAATCAACCATACTCCAATAAAATCTTTAAAAAATGAAAATTATAAATAAATAACCAAAGAACAAATATGTATTAAGTAACCTGAGAAGAATGTGATTTAAATTAGAAAAAGCTTTAAAAATAAAGATCAGTCTAATTTTTCTACCCAAAATATGCTGATCAAAGGCCTACTACTTAAGTGTCTATATGATGTTTCAAGAAACAAGTTTTTCTTTCTTTGGCTTTCATCATAGTTTTATCATATTTTCTGCCTCCCTCCTTTCTTTCTCTGTCTTTGGCTTTTTACTGATTCCAACATATCCTCCAAGCCGCATCTGTGAGCTCTCCTCTCATTCCTTGTAGGAGCTCAATTGTTATCTACCAACTTCTAAACAAATGCCACATTCTAAATATATTCTGTATACTAACCTCTTGTCCACTTGTTATTTATAAAACATATCCACAATAAAAGTTTAGTTTATAACTTTTCTTATTTTTGTATGGTGTCCTTTGATGAACAGATGTTTTATTTTAATGTATATTTATCATTTCTTTTTAGTTTATACCTTGGGTCTTATGAAATCCTCCCTAGCTCAATTTTATAAATAGTCTATTTTCTTCTAGAATTTAAAAAGTCTTCCTTTCTATTTATAAGCTTTACTCTACCTGGAATTGATTTTTTTTATGATTTCATGTGGGTACTCAATTGTCCCAACAGCATTTGTTGAAGAGTCCATTTTCCCCTGATGATGGGCTCTGCCTTTTGTCATACAACAAAATTCTAGAAATAGTTGGGCCTGCCTGTGCCAATTCTATACCATATTAAATATTTTATTAAGTCCCATATGTACTTCTGTATTTTTAGGAGTGAACTGGCTATTCTTGGTTCTTTGCTCTGATTAGAATTTAACTAAATCAACAGATTATTTGAGAGCTCATTCTTATCCATTAACTAGGTAAAACACCATTTATTTATTTATTCCTTAATGTCTTTCTATAAAATTTTATAGGTATTTTAAAGGTAATATACATCTTTG
The DNA here is from genome assembly GCF_965194805.1 of Balaenoptera borealis. Taxonomy (NCBI): domain Eukaryota; kingdom Metazoa; phylum Chordata; class Mammalia; order Artiodactyla; family Balaenopteridae; genus Balaenoptera; species Balaenoptera borealis. The sequence continues at coordinate 24,943,846 of NC_138877.1, read as the reverse complement.
GTTTTACCTTTTTATTAGGTTCTTTTGTTGATTCTCCACGTGTAGAGACAAAGTTAGTTCTTATATATTGATCCTATATCTACCAACATGGCTAGGCCCTTGTTTATTCTAATAATTTTAATATAAATTCTTTTGGATTTTCTAGGTAGATAATTGTATCATCTGTGATTTATAAATTTTTTCCTTGTCAATGCTTATATCTGATTCAAAAGAAAAGCTTTTGATGTGTTTTTATTATAGAACTTTGATCCCTGTATTAGCTAAAGAAATTTCTTTTCTATTCCTAGTTTGCTAGAAGTTTTTACTGCAAATGAGTATTGAAACTTATCAAATGCTTTCTCTGTATCTATTGAGATGATCATATGGTGTTTCTCCTATAATTTATGAGGTAAATTATCTCGGAGATTTTTCTGGGTTTTTTTTTTATTTGTGATAAGCCAAGCTTGTACTTCTGGGGTGAATATAATTTGATAAGGATATACTATGCTTTTTTAAAGAAATTCATTATTGAATCTGTCAAAATTGTGTTGTGATTTTTTTAATCTATATTTATGAATGAGACTGGCCTATAATTTATTTTCTATATAGTCTTTGATTTTGATTCACAGTTCCATTCACCTGCTTAATCCTTTGGAAGAATACTCCCTCCTTTTCATTTATCTGGAAAACATTCTAGACATTTGGAATAATCTGTTTCTTGAACATTTAGTAAAACTTTTCTGTAATATGTGTAGGCCTGATTTTTATTTTATGGGAAGACAGTAACTAATCTAGATATGGTTTAAATCATTTTGAATTCCCACCAACAAAGTGTGAAAGAAACTGTTTCCCCAGTCTTGCCAACAGAGTATGTTGTCAGTCTCTTGTGCTTTGCCAAATAATAGATGAAAAATGATATTTTGGTTTAGTTCTTAATTTGTATTCTTTTTGTTATAAATTCATTGGGTGCTTTAATTTCAAAGATTATATTTTTTTTATTCCTAGAAGTTCTGTTTTGGTCTCTTTGAAATCTTCCTGGTTGTCTTTATCTCTTGTTTTTGCTCATCATTTCAAATCCAATATTTATTCCATCAAGTGTTTTATACATAGTTATTTTAAATTCAGTACCTAATCATTTTAGTATATCAAATCATTTGGTTCTAAATCTGTCATTTTGGTGACCTCAGCCACAACCACATGTTTCCCTGTGCTTGTGGTAAGTTCCAGTCACTGTGTTATGCTTGGGATATATCAGTGAACAAAACAGTCAGAGGGCCCTGCTCTGATGGAAGATGGAACATAAATTACCACAGGGAGAGAATAAGAGTAATTAGTCAACAAAACATCTAAGAAAATGATGTTAGAAGTTGCAGAGTGCTATTGAATAAAGAAATGGAGACTGCAAAGAGAATGACAAGAGCCTGGGGTAAGGGCACAGGTGGCAGCATTAAATGAATGGCCAAAGAATTCTTGGAACTCAAGAAAATACTTGAAAGAGAACAAATCATTTGGATACTTTGGAGAAGAGTATAGAGGGAGCAGCCAGTTCTTAAGTTTTCAAAGAACAGCCAGAAAGCTGGCATGGCTGGGAGGAATGAGGAAGAAGGGCAGTAGGAGGAGAGTGCCAGAGGAGTAGAGTGGGGTGTAGATCATGGAGCCCCTGTAAGGATTAGTAAATACAAATCCTTTGGCTTTTACTCTAAGGACTTTGGCTTTTACTCCAAACATTTGGAGAGTTGTCAGAGCCATTGGAGAGGCAGAGGAGTGACAGGATCTGACTTATTTTTCAGTCTCATATTGAGAACAGACTCTAGGTGGGTAAGTGTGGAAGCAAGGAAACCATCGAGGAGACTACTTCAAGAATTGAGATGAGCAGTGATAGAGGATGGGATCTATTTTGAAGGAAGAGTCAAGAAGATTCGCTGATGGGTCAGCTGTGAGGATGTGAGAGATGGGTTGTACTGTTATGCAAACAGGAAAAAGTGAAGATAGAGCATTGGGGTAAAGAGGATCAAAGGTGAAGTTTTAGACATGTTAAGGTTGAACTGTCTTAGACATGCAAGTAGGGATGTTGGGTAGACAAATGGATCTGCAAGTCTAGAGGAAGAGGTCTAGGCTGGCAATTGAAATTTGGGAGTACAGAGCATATTGGTATTTAATTTCATGAGAATGAATGGGGCCATGAAGGTATTAAATAAATGTAAAGAAGATGGTCCAAGGTGGATCCCTGAGGCACTCCAGTGTTAAGAGGACAGAAAGATACCGGGGATTCAGCAAAGGAGAATAGAAAGGAGTGGCCACTGAAATAGGTGGAAACCCAGGAGAGTACAGTGTCCCAGAAGCCAAGAAAAGAAAGAGGTTCAAAGAGGAGGCAGTGATTCACCATGACAAATGATGCTGATCGGTCAAAAGATGAAAATTGAGAAATAACCATTTGATTTGTAATGCAGACAATGTCAGTAACCATGAGAAGAACATTGTGGTTAGACAGTTATGGTCTAAATTCCGATTAGACTGGGTTTAAGAGAAAAGGGAGGAAAGAAATTGGAGACAGACAGATACCTCAAAGTTTTTCTCTAAAGGGGAACAAAGAAACAGGACAGTAGCAAGAGGGAAAGGGGCTTCAATATATAATGTATATTTATTTAAGTTTTCTGCTGATGGGAATTTTCTAGTCAAGATGACAGCTGACAGTTCAGGAGAGAGAGAAGAACGTTGTTAGAACAAAGTCCCCCAGTAGGAGGAGGAGATAGAATCTGGTCCATAAGGAAAAGCAGACATAGAGGAAGAGATGTGTGTAGGTAAGTGAGGTGGAGATGGGAGACTGAGCAAGTTCTCACCTTTGTGTCACTGCTTCTTTCACACAAGGGAAAAGCCAATATCCACTTTGGACTTGGATATGCCTGTCTTACTAAGGAATCTTCAGTCATCCTCACTCACATCACATCATGAGAAAGCAATGTTCCGCTCTTTTTATCTGTGAGGAACCTAAGTGGAGATTCACAGCTCACTTACCTAAGACCTACCAATAGTCAGTGGTGAGCCAGACTCCCATATCCTCATTCTCCTAACAGCAGCCCATGCAGTATTCATTTACTCTCTCCCATCATCTTCCCTTCAATCCCAGGTATTTTTCTACATATATGTACCTTCTAAATTGGTGGGGGGGAATTATTAAGTAGAGGAGAAAATGTACAGCAAGTTTCCAAGTCCTGTCCAAAATCTGAGTTTCAATCACATTTCACAACTTATAAATTCTGTAAACTTGGATAGTCTTAAATTCACAATGCCCTATTTTCCACATGATTCCTACTCACTTATTCTTATGTCAGTAATTTGTCAATTTCACACAAGATGCAAAGATACTGTGTTTTGATTCTTTTTTCTGTCTTGTACATTGTCCCTATTCTGAATCCATAGTGATACACATGAGCATACATTATAAATAGACACATCCACTGTGCATTCTCTACAAATTTGCCTACACTTAATTATCTTCAATATATATATACATTTTTGAAATCTATCCATAAATTTTAACCACTAGATGCATTCCAAGGAAACATGCATATAAGATTTTTAACAGATTGTATTCTCAAAAATGATCTTTTGTCCATCAAGTATTTGTTAAGGGGTGATTTCCTCTAGAGTTTCCAGGTCAGCAAGCATTTGATTACTTTGTTGTATTTTACCAGTTTAAAGGTTTCTATCCGTTCTTTTTTTTTTTGAGTAGGTACATATGCACTTGGGCTTCAATTAAATTGTAGAACCCACTGTAGTTAGTTTTGATTCTGTACACATTGCAAACCCCACAATTCCATACATTCCAAAGCTTTGGTGCTGTTTCAATAATATATTGTGCACACAAAACACATTACACACATATTACAACACAGTTGCAAGGTTTTCTTCACGGAAATCTGTAAGAACATTTCATTTTCAAAAAGTGCATTTAGCTGTAGGGGTTTTTAAAAATCATTTTGTAGTGAAAAATTAAATGCTGGTTTCTTTGACCTGCTAGTTTCACTGTAAGAATATATTACAAGAGAATGCTTACTATTTTTATAACCATATTTCGCTGAAAATCTTCCTGAAAAAAAATGTTCATTTGTTTTTGTTTTAGGTCTGGGCAAAGGGTGATTTTTTAAAAAGCCTTGCAGTCCAGGCAATCACACAGCAAACAAAGGGCAGGTGTCATTTTTTATTGTGATTGGCATTGACTGGAGCTGAAATCAGGACCTTCTCCATCTCTCAGAAGCTATTGTGGAATTTACAGTAATCACCCTGGCTGACTGTCCATCACACAGCTGAATAGCACGCCAAAAAAAAATAGTATCTGGGGAGAAGGCCACAACATATTTTTAAAACTCTCATTGTTTTCATTCTTCAACTTTGAAAGAAATTTTTTTAGAAAAGAAAAAAAACTCACCCAGCTGTTACCACTATTCATATTCCAATTGCCTCCAAAGTGCTGAAGGCCACCTGGTTGACTTTCACCTTGGAGTCGGTCCAGAAAAGCATTATTTACCCTTTAAAACAATGAAAAATGTGTGTAAGTGGAAAGCTTGCTGCAGGCCTGAGAGATTTCTGAGAACCTAATGTGCTGTCTGAACGGACTGTGGGGACTGCTGCCCCCATTCAGCTCAGAAGAAATCTACAGACACTTCTTTTCACATTAACCATACGACACGCTGTGAACAGTCCTCTGGTGGAGCTGGTGCCAGTCTTGGCTCAGGCCAAAAGGGGCATAAATTCTTAACTTCAGAGTTTCACTTACCCACCTCTACCAGTTCTACAAGAGCCTTGGTCACCCAAGCATCCATACCCCTCAGGGCCATGCCAGGAGTGAACCCCAGAAGCTGAGGAAAGATGGAAGCTTCAGCAAGAACTAAAACATAAAGAGAAACCAAACATAGCTCTGTGGTGCTCTTTTTACAAGACAGATGTCCCCTCCCATATATCCTGTACCCCACTGCCAGTCTTGCTAAGGTAAATCCCATTAGTGAAAAGTAGAAGGAAAATAGGAAGAGAGTGTGGGAAAAGGGAAATATCAGAAGAAGGAAGCCCAAGCTTTCAAAAGAAGGGAGGGGTACATTTTTCCCTGATGTTCGGTCATACTTGCAGCAACCAATTTCAGAAATTAAGTTTAACATATAGGAGGTAAAACGATAAAGAAAGGCAAGAAGTGATTATCATAAGGGTCAGGATAAGGTTACCTGTAGGATGATGGTTATATTCTATTCCTGGAGCTGGTTACCTGGATGTCCATTTTATAATTAATCATCCTAAATATTCGTTTCATGGACTTTCTGTGTGTTATATCTTACAATTTTTGAATTTAAAAAAGAAAAAGGCCACACCATGCTCTGAGTTGCCCATGTATGGCTGAGTAGAGTCAGGGACGTGGTGGCTGGAGAAATAGCATTGTAACAGGTACCCTGTGATGTGAACGGATTATTGAGGAATAGTGTCATGAAGACCATAAGCTTCTCAGCAGAAACAAGAGTGCCTGGAGCACAGCACCCACTCAATCCATGCTTGTGAAAGGGAGGATAGGCAGGACCCAGTCAAGTTAGCCTCCTTTTTAGTCATGAAGTTTAGCGAATCGTGGTCATGGTGGGTGGCTGTAAGTCAGCGACTGTGCGAGATTTTGGAACTTTGAGGATAATGACTGCGGAGTGGCAAAGTCAGAGGCTGGGGGTTTGCCTAGCGGTCTTGCTCAGTGTGCCAGCTAAAATGCCAACTGCATGTTGACCCAGGTTAGTCTCTGGCTTATGGGGTTGCTGTTTTCTCCTCAACTCCAAGCCGCGTCTGGCAGTGGTCACATCTTAGTTATTAGAAGGCTTTTTTTTATCTCTCACCATAAAATCTACCCAGGTGCCATATTCTGGTCAGACTGGTTCACTGCAGAACTGAATGTTTAAGTCACCTTTTCTAGACCTCTCAGCATGCAGATCGAAGTAAGATACTTGAGCTGGAGACTTGAATATTAAGGAAGACAGAACTGACCTTGATCCCTCTAAAACTACACAACCAATGGTATTCTGGATGGTCCATATGCCTGGGGCTGTTTTTATCCAGTCTTTTTGTCAATAACAAAGATGGGCTTTCCCTCAATATCCCCCATCCCACCCCACCTCCAATCCACTCGAATTCTTGTTGGCTCCATCCACTAAACACATCCTGAATCACCCATTTCTTTTGATGACCACCATTCTAGTCCAAATCCCTATCCTCTCTCATCCTGCTTCTGCTTCCACTCCTGCCCTCTGCAATCTGTTCGCCATACAACCACCTTACTAAATTATAAAAGGGATCATGCCTTCTGGAATTTTGTTTAAAACCCTCCCATGACTCCTATTAGTCTTAGAATAAAATCATTGGCTTACAGAATCTTCTATTTCCTGCCTACCTTTCTTACCTCATGTTGTATTATTCTCTTCCTCACCATCTATAATCAAATCATTTGGGACTCAAAAAGACCAAGCTCATTCCTGATTTAGGGCCTTTGCTTTTGTTCCTATGCTTGATAAGAGGGGACATTCCATTGTATGTTTTGCACCCCCCAACTCTATGTGACCGGCTTTTGTTTTTGGATGTCACCTCTTCATTGAGGAACTATCGTCTCCAGTCTCTCCCTTAACATCACTCTGTGACGTGGTCCTCCTGGTGTGTATCACTGTCTGAAATAATCTTGCCGTTAAATTGTTGACTTCTGTTTCTTTCCTCCAGATTGCAAATTCCATGCAGTCAGGGACCTTCTGTGCCTTGTTTATGCCTATTCCCAGTGCCTAGAACAAAGCCTTCACAGAGTGTGCCCTGATATGTAAGAGGTGAATGAATGAATTGTCCAGGTGCATGGTCCCCACCTCGGCCTGCTTCTGTGACTGCAGCTGCATTGTGAAATTACCCATGGTAGTGAATGTAGTTCATTGTCCACTGCACTCAATTCACTCAAACACTTTGAAGATGGATGACTTGTGATGCACACAAGGTGATGTGATTCACTTTTAAGCATGTTACTAAGAGGACAGCAGAGTGGGTCAACTAGAGATCATGGGTGGTAAACAGATTACCTTTTTCAATTTCTATCAAGAATTTGTAATAGGGAAGAATCTTTTGTATTCTACTACAAGTTAATCACTAAAGGGATGTTGCCTATAAGCTTAAATTATACAGAATGGCCCATTTTTGAGAACCCTTCCTCTCAGATAATGAGGTAAAATACCTTTGTTTAGCTCACAGGAAACATGCTGACCAGGCCCACCTGTGAATGACTGCAGGGAGGAAGAAATTAACACATCCCCTCTGGAGGCTGATGGAACCAGGAAACGTTTGACTTTACTCCCTCCCCTTTTAGTATAAAAGAAGCCTGAATTCTAACTCAGGCAAGATGATTCTCTGGGACACGAGTCCACCATCTTCTCAGTTTGCCGGTTTCCGAATAAAGTCGCTATTCCTTGCCCCAGCACCTCGTCTCTGATTTATTGGCCTGTCATGGGACGAGAAGTACGAGCTTGGACTCAGTAACAAATTCAAATAGGGGAAAAAAGTACCAGTTTATATTTTTGTTTACTAGTGTTAGAAAATACATACATTTCATTGCTGTCAACCTAGTGCTGTGAATTTTCTTCTAAGGATTAACTTGGATAAAAACTATTGTTCAAGGATGGTTCAAGTTTCAATAAATCAGTTCAGTTCATTCCAATTTCCAGCTTGTGGCCCAGATCCTTTCAAGTCCTTGACCCCAGTGCTCTGTCTTTTCCCACTGGAGCTTCAACTTTCTTCTCTTACTCAAAAAGTTACACTGGGTCAGGTTCAGGTGCAATCAGGTTCAATCATTATGGGATTCATTGTAAAGCTTATTAGGAATCTACAAGCTTTCTATTATAAAACTCAGGGCTGCACTTTCTGCTATGTGAACTTCCAAACAGTGGGAAACACATTGTCTTTTTGTCTCCAATAAAATTATGTCCCTGGAGAAAACCTAACTTATGTCCCGTATGCTCAAACTACATAGTTTGTATTGTTGCCCTCAGCAGGAATGGACACAGCTATTTTATTCATTAAGAGACAACTGGGGCTTCCCTGGTGGCGCAGTGGTTGGGAGTCTGCCTGCTAATGCAGGGGACACGGTTTCGAGCCCTGGTATGGGAGGATCCCACATGCCGCGGAGCGGCTGGGCCCATGAGCCACAACTACTGAGCCTGCGCGTCTGGAGCCTGTGCTCCGCAACAAGAGAGGCCGCGATAGTGAGAGGCCCGCGCACCGCGATGAAGAGTGGCCCCCACTCGCCGCAACTGGAGAAAGCCCTCGCACAGAAACGAAGACCCAACACAGCCAAAAATAAATAAATAAAATTAAAAAAAAAAAAGAGACAACTGAATGAGTATTTTCATATGATAACATAGAAAAGCTCACTATAAACTCCAAAGGACAATACAAACATAAGCTTTTATCAAAAACTGATAGCATAAAATATGTTTAAAGACTTGATCAGTTGTTTCAAAACTGATTACTGAGTTTATTATCCAGAGAGATTTCCTATTGGATTAAATTTGGATCTACATTTAACTAGAATCAATAGAAAGAATAGGAGGTGTAGGAAATAAATAGTGCCACCAATATTTAGGTATTCAGCAATAAGGAAATAAAGAATAAGGGTCAAGGTTCCTGTAACAAAAAAGTAACCTTTTCCACCTCTAATCAAATAACGCATTTTTATTGGGTGCCCATTGAAGATTAATTTCTTAGCAATGGGACCTATTAATGTGACATACCACTATCTCTAAAATGCTTAAAGCTTTATAATCCAACTCTCAGAAATTCAGAGAAATAACTGGCTACTACTAACCAGTGTTATAGAAATACAATATCAGGTTTTTTAATAGGAAGACTTTTAAAGAGAAAAAAAAAGTAGAAGACTAAACTAATTCATGACCTACTTTATTATAAAATAGGTAGCAGTAACGGTTCCCCTTTACCCAACAAAATAGTCAGTGTATCAGAGTTTTTATGTTTCCTTATAACCAGAGAAGAACACATAAATTCACATTTGATATTTTAAAACTGTTCTGACTGGGCTATGGAAGCTGAATAATCCAGTCAAAATAATATGAGTACACATCCACAGTTGGCAGCTGCAGCAGAATTGGGAGCTTCCATTAACACTTTTTAAAGTCTCATTTACAAAATGAAACCACCACAATTTTAAAATACACTTTAGTGATAGTGGGAAGGTTAAACACATAAATGAAGCCAGTCAGTTTCAAAAGAATTTGCTCCTTTAAATCATGAAAGCCTTTACATTAAATTCTCCTCCTGAGACAATCACACTGCAGTAAACTCAAATAACACAACTGCTCCCTAGGAAAATCTAGAATAATGATATCTATGGTAGTTATTAGCACTGGTCCAACATCAACATGATATTCTGGGTACTCTTACTGCCTGACATTAGAAATAAGACAGAGACTATTTCCACTATTAAAAATTACTTACTGGTTCTATTTTAAGATTTTTTCCCTAATATGTTAGTCAACATAAAACAACTTTAATGGTAGTTCTTGTCTGAGCTTTTATATTCAAGTGTGAGTATCTTACCATCTATACTAGTTCAATCATTCTAAAGTAGTCTACAAATGGTAAAGCATCATATCAAAGGATTAATATGCTTTGTTCCATGGGGGGAAAATTAAGTATGACCTAAATAAACATATAGCTTGAGAGCTGATTCCACTTTCTAGCGTCAATTTATGCCACCAGTTCAGAAAAATTGGATATTGTATGTGTATGTGTGTGTGTGCGCGCATAGCAGCTGGCATCCTCACACATACCACACCCCAATAATATAAAGATTAAAAGGTAATATAGATTCCAAAACTGTATTCAATATTACTTTAGTGTTTTCCCAAAACATTGAAAAAACTTTATAGGTAGTGTTTTAACCAAGGATGCTTATTTTATTGCCATTTATACCTCCTGTGTTCAGCCTGGTGGATTCTGGCTCTTTCTTCCTCCTGTTGCTCTCGTTTAAATTCCAGTAATTCACTCTAGGAACAATGAAATTTTAAAATATGGTTTTCAGTTAACATGGTTGTACAGAAGACACCCAAATCAATTAAATATTTGACCTTAGCTGGTACAATATTTCATTTTTGAAACTTTTACTTAAGTACCATTTCCATGTGAAATTATTTTCTTACATAACCAGGTAGCAAAAATAATTGTGCCTTAGTCAAATAATAACTCTGTGAGTGTAAAATCGTGAGATTAAAAAGCCAATGTGCATGTTCAAGATATGAGACCATTCAGTACAACATAACACAGAGGAAAACACAATGTGAGCCAAACTCACCTGTGTCTTACAAAGAAAAACAAAACAAATTAGTTCCTTAACGAATGTTACACAGTACTATTTCTTGGTAATTTCTCTAGCTTCTTTTTCCCAACAAATTCATGGCTACTTACAAATACATATTGGACTTGATTCTGTAGAGCAATTCCAAAAACACTTTCCATTTTGGAGAATAATACTCACCTATCATTGACTGGTTACTTCATATACTAGCAGAACTTTGGACTCCCTGGAGAGGATACTTTGCTTCAAATAGGAGATCATGTTACTAAAACTAAATCTCTAGCTTCTGACATTCTAATTATCTTCTTGGAAGAGGCAACAACTTCCACACTCAGTTACTGTATTTACAGTATTAAACCAAAGAACTAGGTGCCAGAGAATCTCAATACTCAACTGTGTACATCTTGAGGCAGACCAAGTTATAACCTCATGTCAAAGACAGAAAAAGGCAGAGGGAAGTTATCAGGCCCATGTCATAAGTTAGTGCCTAAGTCAAAGAGGTTTTCTGAGAGAGAAAATATTGTCACCTCTTGATAAACACATACCAACACATGTATTTTTTTAACCCCCAAACTTCCATGATGAAAAGTATAAAATAAATTCAAAGTTCAGATTGACACTTTATTCTTTTAACTATACTCAAAGGCCTTCCAACATTCTATAGCCTCCAGAATAAAAAGACTGGTTTCTTATACTGTGATAATCCAAATATGCTACTCATTAATCCCTAAAGCACATTATTTAATTCTAATTTCCACCTAGCACCAATGACAAGGGTAAAATTGGAGACTTTTCTAAATAACTGAATAATATTCATTCAGCCACTTCATAAGTACTTATTAAATACTGAGATGCCAAGCCTTGTGCTAGACACTCATTCTCTACAATGGCATAAAGTCTTTCATTTTAATTTTTGTCGCTATATGAACATAGTTTAAAAGTCTACCAAGCAACAGTACTACTTATACTAGGCTTATATTAAAATAAAAGAAGCTCCAGTCCTCCCCCTCACCCACACAATCACGTTCAATTTTTGTGTGTGGTTTCATCTGTCAATAACCTCTTCAAAACATGAATATTCTTCTATTTCTTAATTTTTTAAAAAAAATAGTAACTTTTTTGACTTCCTACCATGGAGAAGATTTATATCTCTATTACTACCTCCATCCCAATTCCAACTTCCCTTCCTGGTACACCACCATCCTCATCCCTCATCCTTACAACTTTTTTTTTTTTTTTAACTTTCAGTGAGGTGGGGGAAGGGTCCTAGGGGTCTTACCATTCCTGAGTTAGATTTCCAAGTCATCCTTTTTTCAACCCTAGCCCTCAGAGATACCAGGTGCCTCCAATTCCACACTTGTATCGGGACTGCTTCAACTTCAGTGTTACCACTTCTTGAAAATGAGTTCTGCCTTTTCCTGCTCTACTTTCCAGCCTGAACTTGTGCTGATATCCTGTTGTTTTTTTGTTCTTTGTTTTTTTGCTGCAGCCTCCTGGCCTGTTCTTTTGTTCTACATACTGGCTTATTGTGCTTTTTTAAAAAACATTTCGTGTATTGTGTTTTTAGTGGGATTTGGTGAAACAGGGACTGGAGATAAGCAAATGAAATATTTTGAAAGTGCAGTGTTTAACCAGAAGACCTTAACATTTTCAAACAAAAATTACACCAGAATTCTGTTACTTGATCCTCACAACAATTCTCAAAGGTAGGCAGGTAAATAAAGTGTTATTTGATGAATGAATGGATGAGCATTATTATGCTTGTTTCATAGATGAGGAAACAAAGGATCAGAGACTCAGTTTAAGTATTTTATCAAATGCTAAGTGGCTCCTAAGTAGCAAAATAAAGACTAGAGCTTAGACTTTTTTTGTTATCTAATCTTCTGTAAAAATGCATCCAAAATAGGCAGTTAAGATTAAGGATAACTTGTCAGTAGTTAATAAACAGCCATATCTAGAACTATAGGGCCCATTTACACTCAAAAGTTCTAGTATATCCTATCTAACCTAAGTTCAAATGTAAATCCCGGGAGGGCAGGCGTTCCCAAGATGGCAGCCCGCAGGTCGTGGCATTTGAGAGCGAGGGCACCACCTGTGCTCCAAGCGAGGTGCCCGTAGGCGGCCTGCCATCAGAAGCCGTGTCTGGGACATCCCCCATGTATGCACTCAAGCCTTTTAAAGATATTGGGAGATGTGAATAGGAGCTTTCTCAGATAGTGTATGAATAACTCATTTAAGGGGCCATCAGGACCTCATGGAGTTTGAGCGTGGACCGTTACCTCGCAGAGCAGGGAGCCTCCCAAACAGCGACTGCAGACTGCATGCTGAGTACCAGCAGGTAAAATACTTGTACACTGAAAACTACAAAACATGGATGAAAGAACTGAAAAAGAAACAAATAAAAGGAAAGATATCCTGTGTTCGTAGATTGGAAGAATTAATATTAAAATGTCCACACTACCCAAAACAACCTATAGATTCAATGCTATACCCACCAAAATTCCAATGGCATATTTTACAGAAATAGAAAAAAACAATCCTAAATTCATCTGGAATCACAGAAGACCCAGGATAGTCAAAGTGATCTTGAGGAAGAAACACAAAGCTGGAAGCACCACACTTCTTGATTTCAAAATATTTTGCAAAACTACAGTAATTAAATTAGTAATGTACTGGCATAAAGACAGACATATAGACTAATGGAACAGAATACAGAGCCCAGAAATAAACTCATGCATATACTGTTACTAATCTTTGACAGGGGTGCCAAGAACACACAATGGGGAAATGTTGTCTCTTCAACAACTGGTGTTAGGAAACTGGATATCCACATACAAAAGAATCAGATTGGACCCCTGACTTAAACCATACACAAAAATCAATGCAAAATGGATTAGAGACCTAAACATAAAACGTGTAACTGTAAAACTCCTAGAAGAAAGCGTAACAGAAAAGCTATTTGACATTGGTCTTGGAAATGATTTCTTGGATGTGACACCAAAGTACAGGCAACAAAAGCTAAAATAAACAAGTAGGGTTACATCAAACTAAAAAGTTTCCATACAGCAAAGGAAACAATCAACAGAATGGAAAGCCAAGCTACAGAATGGGAGAAAGTATTTGTAAACCATGTTTGGTAAGGGGTTAATGTTCAAAATAAATAAGGAACTCCTACAAATCAATAGCCAAAAATAAATAACCCAGTTTTTTAAATGGGCAAAGGTCTTAAATGGACATTTATCCAACGAAGACATGCAAATGGCCAACAGGTATATGAAAAGATGCTCAATATCATTAATTATCAGGGAAATACAAATCAAAACTACAATAAGATATCACCTCACATCTGTTAGGATAGCAAATAAAGGGTAAGTGTTGACAATGTTGTGGAGAAACAGGAACCCTTGTTCATTGTTGGTTGGGGAATGGCAAAGGGTATGGAGGTTCCTTTAAAAATCAAAAATAGAACTACCATATTATCCAGCAATCCCACTTCTGGGTATGTATCCAAAAGAACTGAATTCAGGATATCAAAGAGATATCTCCAGTCGCATGTTCTTTGTATCACTATTCATAGTAGCCAAGATACAGAAAAAACCTGAGTGTTCATCAGTAGATGAATTAATTTTTAAAAGTTAGTATGTACATAGGATGGAATATTATTCAGGCTTTAAAAGAAGGAAACCCTGCAATATGCAACAATGTGGATGAACCTTGAGGACATTTGCTAAGAGAAATAGTGGTTGTCATGAGCTAGGGGGTGGGGGATATGGGGAGTTGTTATTCAGTGTGTATAAAGTTTCAGTTATGCTATATTAATAAGATATAGAGATTTGCTGTACAACATTAATAAGTTATAGAGATCTGCTGTGTGGCTATAGTTAACAATATAGTATTGTGCACTTCAAAATTTAAGAGGATAGATCTCATGTTAAATGTTGTTATCACAAAAACAAAGGGACACAAGGAAACTCTGGGAGCTGTTGAATATGTCTTTTACCTTAATTGTGGTGATGGTATCATGGGAGTATGCATATGTACAAACTCTTCAAATTATATACATTTAATATGTATAGTTCTTTGTAATCAATTATACTTCAGTAAAGCTGTTTTTAAAAAGAAAAAAAAAAAACAAAACCTAAATCCCTCTTGTCAAAGGATGCTAATTCTTCCCACATGTATTAACCCATTTCTCCAAGGAGCAACTTCTAATATCCAACCCATTCTAAGTTGATAATATGAACCCTGAACAAACTAAACTCATCAGTTCTAGATACGAGACAAAAGATTTTGTTACCACTGCAACAAAAAGAATAAAATACCTAGGAATAAACCTACCTAAGGAGACAAAAGACCTGTATGCAGAAAACTATACGACACTGATGAAAGAAATTAAAGATGATACAAATAAATGGAGAGATATACCATGTTCTTGGATTGGAAGAATCAACATTGTGAAAATGACTATACTACCCAAAGCAATCTACAGATTCAATGCAATCCCTATCAAACTACCACTGGCATTTTTCACAGAACTAGAACAAAAAATTTCACAATTTGTGTGGAAACACAAAAGACCCCAAATAGCCAAAGCAATCTTGAGAAAGAAAAACGGAGCTGGAGGAATCAGGCTCCCAGACTTCAGTCCATACTACAAAGCTACAGTAATCAAGACAGTATGGTACTGGCACAAAAAGAGAAATATAGATCAATGGAACAGGATAGAAAGCCCAGAGATAAACTCACGCACATATGGTCACCTTATCTTTGATAAAGGAGGCAAGAATATACAATGGAGAAAAGACAGCCTCTTCAATAAGTGGTGCTGGGAAAACTGGACGGCTACATGTTAAAGAATGATTTTAGAACACTCCCTAACACCATACACAAAAATAAACTCAAAATGGATTAAAGACCTAAATGTAAGGCCAGACACTATCAAACTCTTAGAGGAAAACACAGGCAGAACACTCTATGACATAAATCACAGCAAGATCCTTTTTGACCCACCTCCTGGAGAAATGGAAATAAAAACAAAAATAAACAAATGGGACCTAATGAAACTTCAAAGCTTTTGCACAGCAAAGGAAACCATAAAAAAGACAAAAAGACAATCCTCAGAATGGGAGAAAATATTTGCAAACGAAGCAACTGACAAAGGATTAATCTCCAAAATATACAAGCAGCTCATGCAGCTCAATATCAAAAAAACAAAAAACCCAATCCAAAAATGGGCAGAAGACCTAAATAGACATTTCTCCAAAGAAGATATACAGATTGCCAACAAACACATGAAAGAATGCTCAACATCATTAATCATTAGAGAAATGCAAATCAAAACTACAATGCGATATCATCTCACACTGGTCAGAATGGCCATCATCAAAAAATCTACAAACAATAAATGCTGGAGAGGGTGTGGAGAAAAGGGAACCCTCTTGCACTGTTGGTGGGAATGTAAATTGATACAGCCACTATGGAGAACAGTATGGAGGCTCCTTAAAAAACTAAAAATAGAACTACCATACGACCCAGCAATCCCACTACTGGGCATTTACCCTGAGAAAACCATAATTCAAAAAGAGTCATGTACCGCAGTGTTCATTGCAGCTCTATTTACAATAGCCAGGACATGGAAGCAACCTAAGTGTCCATCGACAGATGAATGGATAAAGAAGATGTGGCACATATATACAATGGAATATTACTCAGCCACAAAAAGAAACGAAATTGAGTTATTTGTAGTGAGGTGGATGGACCTAGAGTCTGTCAACAGAGTAAAGTAAGTCAGAAAGAGAGAAACAAATACCGTATGCTAACACATATATATGGAATCTAAAAAAAAAAAAAAAAAAAAAGGTCATGAAGAACCTAGGGGCAAGACAGGAATAAAGACACAGACCTACTAGAGAATGGACTTGAGGACACAGGGAGGGAGAAGGGTAAGCTGTGACAAAGTGAGAGAGTAGTAGTGTATATATGGACATATATAGACTACCAAATGTAAAATAGATAGCTAGTGGGAAGCAGTCGCATAGCACAGGGAGATCAGCTCGGTGCTTTGTGACCAGCTAGAAGGGTGGGATAGGGAGGGTGGGAGGGAGGGAGACACAAGTGGGAAGAGATATGGGGATATATGTATATGTATAACTGATTCACTTTATTATAAAGCAGAAACTAACACACCATTGTAAAGCAATTATACTCCAATAAAAATGTTTTTTAAAAAAACCTATAAAACACATATATTTTATATATGCATATTACTACATATTTCTTTAAACTAATTTTTAAGATAGTTTTTTTCAGCCTTGGCAAAAATGATCCTGAAATTTATCTGGAAAAATTAAATTTGCAATCATAGCAATAAAAAAATCCTAAAAAAAAGAAAAGAGGGAAAACCAGCTTCCCCAAATATTAAAACATATCATGAAACTACAGTAATTAAAACAATTTGATTGAGTCCAGGAAAAGACTTACTACATGGAAACACAGTTTACCATAAGTTGTTGTGCTAAACCCTTGCAGGAGAGATAGTTCAATGAATGATGATGGACTAGCCAACTACTGTGAGAAAAATTAGGACAAGATCCTTTATTTTTATATCAAAATAAATTTTATAGAGCCCTAGGATTTGAATCTAAAAGATGGAACCATAGAAGTTTCCAAAGGAGGCATGGGTAATTTTATTGATAAACTTGGAATGAGGAAGGTCCAGAAATCATAAAGGAAAAGGATTAATAAATTTGGCTGCATGAAAATTCAAAGCTTCAATTGGGGGAAAAAAAACTTAAAAAAATGTTTATGACATACATAGGCTAACTCAATTATTCTTTTATTCAGTCATTCAACAATATCTGAGTGCTTATTATGAGGCAGGCTTGGATCTACATGACGGGGAAATGATAATGAACAAGATAGATGAGATCCTTGCTCCTTAAGAGTTTATATTCTAGAAAAAAGGAAGCCCATGAATAAGTGAGAAAAATATCCGCCCGTTATCCTATGCAGAGGATTAAACACACTGTTGTGAGGCTCAGTGGCTCAGTTCCTATTTTAGATGGAGTCTCAGGGAAGGCCTGAGTAGGTAGCTAAAGACCTTATATAAACCAACAAGGAAAACACAACCACCAAACAGAAGAAGGCCAAGGATAGGAGGAGGAAGTTGGCAGGTAAACTACAGACTGCCTGTAAATTAAAAATAGTCATCGGGCTTCCCTGGTGGCGCAGTGGTTGAGAGTCTGCCTGCCAATGCAGGGGACACGGGTTCGAGCCCTGGTCTGGGAAGATCCCACATGCCACGGAGCAACTGGGCCCGTGAGCCACAATTACTGAGCCTGCGCGTCTGGAGCCTGTGCTCCGCAACAAGAGAGGCCACGATGGTGAGAGGTCCGCGCACCGCGATGAAGAGTGGTCCCCACTTGCCGCAACTAGAGAAAGCCCTCGCACAGAAACGAAGACTCAACACAGTCATAAATAAATAAATAAATAAATAAAAGAACATGAATTTCCTTAAAAAAAAAAAAATAGTCATCATCTTCACACATAGTCAAAGAAATATAAATCAAAACAATGAGATAAAATTTTTCTTCTATCACAGTGAGAGAAACTAGAAAAGTTTGATAGAGAATCAGGTACATCCCAGCACTTTGGTGGAGTGTCTAAGTTAATAAAAACTAATTTAGTTTTTGGAGAGCAATAAACATCGATATGTAAAATGTACACATCCTTTGCAGAAGTGTTCAAAGATATGTATAAAAGGAGAGGCATACTTGTATTATTGAAACAGTAAAAGTTCAGGAGAAAGTCTTAATGCACATTAACAAGGACCTGGCACAGTAAGGTAGACCATCCACACAACAGAATACTATGCAGCAGTTACAAAGAATTAGATAGACTGAGGGGGGTGCCTATGGTGAGATCTCTAAGACACATTAAATAATAAAAGTCAGGTTCAGAGCAATTTTGTGGGGGACTCTTCCATGTAAATAGAAAAGATACACATACATCCATTTTAACTCATATGCCGGTGTACATCATATTTTAGACATTTTTATGGTAAACCACATACTAAAATGCTAACTATAACTATCACTGGAGATAAAAGCATAGCGAGTAGATAGGTAGAAGAAGGAAACTTTAATATCATAAATAGTGTTTGTTTTTTTAATTTTGAACCACGTGAATATATTACTTCCTCAAACCATCAAGAAGGTTTATCTGTGTAGGAGACCGTTTCTGTTTCTTTATGCTTTCCTTTATTTAAAAATCCCAATGGATATACAGTTGTAATGTAAAAGAGCAAAATACTACATCATGAAGCCAAGGACTGTCAGGGAAGAAAAAAGAGGACGGGAAGAGAATAGCACGCAGCATCCTGTTACAGAGGCAAGGACAGGGGAGAGGAGAAAATAGAGCAGGAGGGAAGGGTAAGGGAACTGATGAGGCATCACCATTCAAGACCACTGCTCCAGGTGGCAGAAGCGGGGGCTCTAGCTCCACTGCACTCAGGATTATTATTCTATAAGCAGCAAACCATATTTACTAGGGAGAGGCTGGTTTTCCTTTGGTGCCACAAAGGATTATTTCAACTAATTAATTTGTTCTGCTGAACTGACAGCCACTACAGATGCATCTGCATGCTTTATAAGCGTATTCCTGGTTCATTGATGCGGTTCTCACACATAAGTGCAATACCTCGTTGGATAGATACAAAATAAGTCATTCCTGTTCCAAGGACTGAGCTTTGGACATTAAGAAAATCAAAACACTCTAAGCCAGAGGGACATGACGCACAGCATCTGAGACACTGTCAAATCTTATCTCACTCAACACAAATTTGTGAAGCACCAACCGTTTTCCAGACACCTGGATTCAGGCTGAAGGTACAGATGCAAGGAAGACCCAGCTCCAACCTGAAGGAAATCACAGTATAATGAGAGAGACAGACCCAGAAACAACTGTGATACAAAACAAAAAGAAATGCATTACTGAATACAAGTTCGAGCAACATGACACGGGAATACGAAGGAAGGGATGCAAATGAGAGACAAGGAATAAATATTCCTGAATGTTTGACATTTTAAGTGCATCCATGAAGCCTCCCAGGGGAAAGAGTGTGTGTCTTCTCACTGCTCTGCTCATCTCCCTGCATTCAGACAGAGCTCCATACAGAGAAGGTACTTAAGTACTAGGAAAAACAAAATATCATCTTGGAGATGCCAAGAGCAGAACCTCCTGTAAACACTGGCCAAGTGGTGTTTGGTAAATGAGGACAACACTGCAAACGGTGCCACGTTCTGTGCCCACCCTGCCAGGATTGCTCTCACTGGAGGAAGGGCTGCCAGGGATCAGTGCTGGGGGCCCAAGCTAACAGCAAGAAGGAAAAGGGTCACCATCTCCTGCTAGAGGTTATAGAAATCACTTCTCTGTGTTGCAATTTACCAAAGGCTCAACTATACAACAAACAGGTGTGCTCAAGGCTGGATGCTTGAGAAAGCTGATGAGTTTAAAGGCATGTTCCAAAGCAAGGCTGTAGTAACTGGAGACTAGGATAGGGTCATTTTAAAATCATGTTTGAATACCAGTGGGGCATGTTCTGGCATGGTTCAGCTTGACTGCTTTATGTAAACATTAAAGTGCCATCACACGGGCAGGACATACTTCTCCCAGGAGAGAGTGTTCTCTCAACTCAACAAGAGGAAAAGGATAATAGAAGCAGGAGAGTTAATGCCATGAAGTTCAAGAACCCCTACTTTGAATGATTTTTAAAACAGGAGAAGAGTTTGGGGCCGGGGACAGCTTAGAGGAGTCTTGGTTCTGTGGCTCCCCACAGTAGTAACTTTGCTCAGAAGGACAAAGATGTCCTTGGCTATGAGAAAAAGTGGAAATGACCTCAAAATATTGAGAGGAGACCAACCAAATCCAAGGAAGTAAATACTCATGGGTAAAGTAGGAGAGTGAAAAAATAGCATTAATAATGTGTACTCCTTTCTTACTAGTTATTGTTAATTCTATCATTTTAATATAAAGAAACTTTCAGCTTTCTGAAAAGTCTACTATTGTAGACTTTCAGCTACAATAGTCATTGAATCACACAGCTCTCTATCTCCCACCCATAAATACTTCCTATTAAATTTCTTCTAACTTAAAAAATTTTTTAAGAAATTAAATTTCTTTCTAACTTAAAAAATTTTTTTTCTTATAAAATTTACTTATACATTGTCGAAAATGTAGAAAGTACAAAAACTATGAAGGAAAACATAATAATCACTCATAAAAACCCTCCACCCAGAGATAAGCTCCTTTAACATGTCAGTATATTTCCTTCATTTCTTAATTTACATACATACAGAAATTATAACTGCTTATCACCACCTCGAGTCACATTTACAGGCTTCCACATGCCAGGCGTTAGGATAAACTCTCCACGTGCTCTCTCTCACGTAATCTTAGAAACAATGTCATGAGGTAAATAACATCACTATTATCCATAACAGATGAGGTTTAGAGAGACGAAGTAATCCACACACAAAGTACCATAAGAAGAAGAGGTGGGCTTCAAAACTCACCCAGACTCTATTTTATAATCTTCCCTTTTTTCAGTTTCATGTAGGTGAGCATATTCCTACGTCATTAAAACACAGTAGTGATTGATGCACTGTATTCCAAACTTCAAAATCTTCAAATCCTCTACTGCTGAACAAATTGTTTCAAATTTTCCATTAAGATGATTTTAAAAATAAACATTCTTATATAAACAACTTGTGTGCATCTCTGATTATTTCCTCAGACTAGATGTATACCTTTTAGATCTAATACTTTTTTTTTTTCAAATAAATGTTTTTGTTTTTTTGTTTGTTTTTATAAATTTATTTATTTATTTTTGGCTGTGTTGGGTCTTAGTTTCTGTGCGAGGGCTTTCTCTAGTTGTGGCAAGCGGGGGCCACTCCTCATCGCGGTGCGCGGGCCTCTCACTATCGCGGCCTCTCTTGTTGCGGAACACAGGCTCCAAACGCACAGGCTCAGCAGCTGTGGCTCGCGGGCCCAGTTGCTCAGCGGCATGTGGGATCTTCCCAGACCAGAGCTCGAACCCGTGTCCCCTGCATTGGCAGGCAGATTCTCAACCACTGCGCCACCAGGGAAGCCCCTAGATCTAATACTTTTATATTTAGGAAACTCTTTAGAATTTCGTATCATCAGATAGCCCTTCAGTTCCCCTTTTACCAGCAGCAGTACAAGGGAGTCTGTAATGTTTTTTAATAGCTAATAGTGTAAGCCCTCCTTGCCCCAGCAAACACACAAATTATTATCTGTATTTTTATAAAACTTCTTGTTTAATCTTGTGCTTATTCTCCCAGTTGAAGTGTAGATATAGTTTTTCAAACTACATCAAATTCCATTGAGATATTTATTGGAATTCCATTTAACTCTCTAATTAATTTGGATAGAACTGTAGTTATTACAGTATTGATTTTACCACTCAGGGGCATCAGCCATCTCTATTCAAATTGACTTTAATGGATCACAGGAAAGTTCTCACGTTTTATGCGGGGTTTTTTAGGTTTGGGGCATTTGGGTGAGTTTTTTTTTTTTATGGATTGAGCAATTTTTTACATAGTTGCTTTTTAAATCTTATTTTATTTTATTTTATTTATTTATTTATTTTACTTTTGGCTGCATTGGGTCTTCGTTGCTGTGCGCGGGCTTTCTCTAGCTGCAGCGAGTTGGGGCTACTCTTCGTTGCGGTGCACAGGCTTCTCATTGCAGTGGCTTCCCTCGTTGCGGAGCACGGGTTCTAAGCATGCGGGCTTCAGCAGATGTGGTGCACGGGCTCAGTAGATGTGGCGTGCGGGCTCTAGAGCACAGGCTCAGTAGTTGTGGCGCGTGGGCTTAGTTGCTCCATGGCATGTGGGATCTTCCCGAACCAGGGCTCGAACCCGTGTCCCCTGCATTGGCAGGTGGATTTTTAACCTCTGTGCCACCAGGGAAGTCCCCATAGTTGCTTTTTGATGAGATCTTTTTATCCCCTATTTTCTAATTAATTTTTTGCTAATATTTGAGGAAGTTGTTGATTCTTATATAAATGTTTTATAACCAACTCTAACTCCATTTGTTCTAAGCATTTTTCAGTTGATTCTCGGGTTGTACGGGCAGATTGCTGTCATCTATAAATTACTTATTTCCAATAATTAGACAAACTCCTTTTTTTATTTTTGTCTTATCAAGTTGACTAAAACAAGTCCCAAACCTTGTTCCATGCAAAACTGAAGGTTTTTTCCCCTTCACTAAAAAGAGTTTTTCGTCAAATAACATTGAGAAGCGCTAGGTTAGAATTTGCAGAACAACACTGGTTAGTGGTAGGGTTTGCAAATACCCTTATGTTGTTCACTATTCTAATATTTTCCCACTGACATTAATGTTGGTTATTGCTTTGGAAGACTATATGTATATTAAGAGAAAAATTTTTATTTCTAGCTCACTATGTTTTCTTTAATTGATAGATTTTAACTTACCAATGCCCATTTTTTACAACTACAGAGGTAGTCAAATTCTTTTTCTCTCATGACATATCATATTTGCAGTGATATGATATTAAAAGTTATAATATATAGCTAGTCATCTTTGCATTCCAAGAAAAAACCTTACTATGTCTTGGTAAATTATTTAAGAGAAAAAAGAATCCCATTAGTTAGAATTTTCTTTCAGATGTTAATCTCTATAAATCTCTGTGTGTGTGTGTGTGTGTGTGTGTGTGTGTGTGTGTGTGTGTGTGTGTGTGTGTGTCTGCTCCCTTTAAAAGGTTGTGACATCATGGGGATGATAGTTAAATAATATTAATTCTAATTCTAAATTATTTCATCTTTTTCCTTTCTCTGAAACAATTCGTAGAACATAGGAAAAAAATCTGTTCCTTGAAAATTCTAATGAACTTTCCTGGAAAATTATCCAAGTTTAGCTTGTTAAGGAGAAGTAATTCTCAAAAAATTTTAGAAATCACTCACTTTTTAATTTTTTTTATTTTAATTCTTTGAATCATTTTAGAATTTTACATTTTCTCATAAACCCATTCACTTAATCCACATATTCAATTCATTAGTATAGTATTATCTATAGTAATATAAACTTAATCTTTTCTAAAACTGTGGTTCTAGCCCCTCATTTCTACTGTTGTGTAGAAACAGTAGAAATGCAGTTGTGCATTTTTACTAATCTCTTCTTCATTAGACTTACCAGAGATCTGTTCATTTTGTTGACCTTATCAAAGAACAAGCTGTTGGATTTTTATAACAGCTGTTTCTTGAAGTTTTGTTATTAATTTCTGTTCTTAATTACTTCCTTCAGTATAGTTTATTGTTCTTGTTCTAAATTCTTAGGCTGGATACTTAATTCATTTCTGTTTTGAGTACTGATTGGATTTAAAGTTATGATTTTTCTTTCTCTGAGTAGAGCATCTCAGGGTACAGCTTTGAATGCATTCCCCATAAAGTTCTCTCTCCATGATTTCTAATGTATTCTATGATAATTTTCTGTCATTGAATAATTTAAGTATGTTCTCATTTTTTGGTTTGTTTTTACTTTCCAAATGACTATATAAAATCAATAATCATGCAAAATCAGTAAGTGCACTCAGCCTATCAGAAAAAAAATTTTGAATTCCTAGAAGGTAGAAAGGAGACAAGAAAGGAGACAAGAAAGGAGACAAAATAAATTATATGGAGAAACAAGCATGCAGGATAAACCGGGGCTGAGTTAGCTGTGTTTCTGAAGGAGCTCTGGGAGGCAGTCATGAAGATGACCAGTTGGAGAACTACACTGAGATGAGCTTGGCAGCGGGCTCTTCCCCTCCCACGCTTGCGTACATAGCAGCAAGCACTGACACAGCCCCTTGGGTAACAGTGAATGGAGGAAGGGTGTCTGAGCTCAGAGAAACAGGACAATGTCCCAATACCTGCTGACTTTAGGAGAACAGGAGGCTGCCACATGCAGAAGACAGGCTCCTGTATATCTCACTTGGCCGTGTGCCCAAAGAAACATGAGGAGATAACCAAGAATCACCAAACATTCGAGAAAGAAAACTACACAAGATAAAACTTACAATGGAAAGGAAAAAAAGTACTGCTAAAATAGTAAATAGAAAATTTTAATGGTTGTATAATTAGCATCAATGAAGAGATCAGAAAGACTACTGCACTTATAAAGCAGAACGTGGCTATGAAAAAGTAAGTCAGCGACCTTGGTAAACAAATTTGATGCATGTGCCAAATAAGCAGAATGGACACTTATGAAGTAACATAGTGAGCAGGATGATCTAGCTTAAGGTTTCCTCCAGAATGCAACAGAAAAGGCCAAAAAGACAGGAAGTATAAGAAAAACGATTAAGAGAGAGAACAGATCTAGAATTTCCGAAAGCCACTTGATACATAACCCAGAAGTGGAGAGAAGAGACAATACAGGGGAAGAAATGTGAAAGGAAAATAGAAATTTCCCTGAACTGGAGTGAGACTTATATTTTCAGCTTAAATAGGCCAACCAAATGTCATACAAAATTTAAAACAAAAACACTGTGAAATTTCTTACGATGGGGAGGAAAGGAGAGGAGAGAAAAGAGGAAAAATAAATAAATGCAACAGAAAATTCAGAGTCAAGAAAATAAAAAACAGAAAGCAAGAAAGAAAATGTAGTTAAAAAGTAAATTATGTAGGAGGAGCAGAGTCAAGATGGCGTACTAGGAGGACGCAGTGTTCGAATCTCCTCACAACTAGGGCACCTACCAGGCACCGGTGGGGTACCATAGACATCTAAGGGGACAGAAGGAACCCCCAGCAACCGGATAGGACGTGGGGCATGGAGGGAGTGAAGGGGGAGGAGAAGTGGAGGTGGGACGGGACTGGTGCCCCTGAGGGGCGGCTGGGGAAGGGAAAGGTATCCCACGCCCAAAGGGGTAAATTGGGAACCATTGGGAGGGCAGAGGATCAAAAGGGAGCGTGGCCAGGTTTCCACTGCCCAATTGGGCTCCCAGGAACATGCTGAGATCCTGGGCCTGATCCTCTGCCCACCTATGCCTCCTCCAGCCGCACGGGTCCTGAGGGAGTGGGAGGGAGGGAAGGGGGAGCAAAAGTAAAGGCCAGACCTCCAGGACTGGCACCCCTGAGGGGTGGCTGGGGGAGGGGAGGAGTTACTGCACCCAGTGGGACCCACCCACAGTTAGGGGTCCAGTGGTGACGGGGTAGACCCTGGGGGACATGGTAGGGAAGGGATACGAAGGAATGAAAGGGAACGGGGGCAGTGCTCTCCCTGTCCATTAGTCACCAGGAAGCCTGTTGGGCTCCCAGGCCTAATCCTCTGCCCTCAGAGCCTCCCTCCTGCCATGCAGAGCCCAAGCCCCGCCCCTACACACCCCCCAGGGCCCCACCTCTACGCTCTGAGACCCCCTCCAATGCTCTGGGGCTAAACCCCACCCACACAACCTCACTCTGTGCCCTACCTCCAAACTCCGGAACTCCACACTCCAGAAGCCCTCCTTTCGACATCTGGCCTTTCCCCTTACATGCAGGTCCTAAGCAGAGGCCCTGCCCCATGCTTCAATGTCACCCCGACTAGGCCCTGCCCCCCGCTAAAATGTCACCCCCCCACCCACCTAGGTCCCACCCCACCCAAAACCCCACCCCTGCCTAAGTTCCATCCCCCACCTAAACTCCACCCCCATAGCCAAGGCTTCTTTTTTTTTTTTTTTTTTCCTCTTTTAGATTGGGGTTCTGTTTTACCTTGTTGATTCATTGTTGCTGATTCGTTTATATTTTTATTTTTCCTAATAAATCTTTTATTTGTCTAATTTTATTTAATTCTTTATACTTTGTTATTGTACTCTCCTTTTGGCATGTTTTCCCTCCCCCGTTTTTTTTTTTTTTTCTTTTTTCTGTTGTGGTTTTATTTTACCTTGTTGCAATTGTTTCAATTATAGTTTTATTTTTCCTAATATATTTTTTATCTTTCTAATTTTATTTGGTATTTTAATTCTTTGATATTGTACTGCTCCTTTTTTTCTTTCTTTCTAATTTTTTTTTTTTTTTTTTTTACCACACCATGAGGCTTGCAGGATCTTGGTTCCCAGGCCGGAGGTTGGGCCCAAGCTCCTGTAGTGGGAGATCCAAGTCCAAATTGCTGGACTAACAGAGAACCTCAGAAACCAGGGAATATCAATCAGAGTGAGGCCTCCCGGAGGTCCTCATCTCAGCACCAAGACCCAGCTCTATCCAACTGCCTGCAAACTCCAGTGCTGGACATCTCAGGCCAAACAACCAGTAATACAGGAATACAGCATCACCCATCAAAAAAAAAAAAAAAATGAAATGACAAAAAGATACGTACAGAAGAAGCAGCAGCGTAAAAACCTACAAGACCAAATAAATGAAGACAAATAGGCAACCTACCTGAAAAAGAATTCAGAGTAATGATAGTAAAGATGATCCAAATCTCGGAAACATAATGGAGAAAATACAAGAAACATCTAACGAGGATCTAGAAGAATTAAAGAGCAAACAAACAGCGATGAACAACACAATAACTGAAATTAAAAATACTCTAGAAGGAATCAATAACAGAATAACTGAGGCATAAGAATGGATAAGTGACCTGGAAGATAAAAGGGTGGAAATAACTTCCAGGGAGCAGAATAAAAAAAAAAGAAAAAAGAATGAAAAGAATTGAGGACAGTCTCAGAGACCTCTGGGACAACATTAAACACACCAACATTCGAATTATAGGGGTCCCAGAAGAAGAAGACAAAAAGAAAGGGTCTGAGAAAATATTTGAACAGTTATAGTCAAAAACTTCCCTAACATGGAAAAGGAAATAGTCAGTGAAGTCCAGGAAGCACAGAGAGTCCCATAAGGATAAACCAAAAAGAGACACACACTGAGACACATATTAATCAAACTATCAAAAATTAAATAAAAAGAAAAAATGTTAAAAGCAGCAAAGGAAAAGCAACAAATAACATACACGGGAATCCCCATAATGTTAACAGCTGATAGTTCAGCAGAAACTCTGCAAGCCAGAAGGGAGTGGCAGGACATATTTAAAGTGATGAAAGGGAACAACCAGCAATGAAGATTACCCTACCCAGCAAGAATCTCATTCAGATTCTACAGAGATATTAAAACCCTTACAGACAAGCAAGAGCTAAGAGAATTCAGCACAACCAAACCAGCTTTACAACAAATGCTAAAGGAACTTCTCTAGAGAGGAAATACAAGAGAAGGAAAAGACCTACAAAAACAAACCCAAAGCAATTAGGAAAATGGTAATAGGAACATACATATGGATAATTACCTTAAATGTAAATGGATTAAAAGCTCCAACCAAAAGACACAGACTGGCTGAATGGATACATAAACAAGACCCATACATATGCTGTCTACCCACTTCAGACCTAGGGACCCATACAGACTGAAAGTGAGGGGATGGAAAAAGATGTTCCATGCAAAAGGAAATCAAAAGAAAGCTGGAGTAGGAATTCTCATATCGGACAAAATAGACTTTAAAATAAAGACTATTATAAGAGACAAACAGGGACACTACATAATGATCAAGGGATCAAACCAAGAAGAAGATAGAACAATTGTAAATATTTATGCACCCAACACAGGAGCACCTCAATACATAAGGCAGATGCTAACAGCCATAGAAGGGGAAATCAATAGTAACACAATCGTAGGAGGGGACTTTAACACCCAACTTTCACCAATGGACAGATCATCCAAAATGAAAATAAATGAGGAAACACAAACTTTAAATGACACATTAAACAAGATGGACTTAATTGATATTTATAGGACACACCATCCAAAAACAACAGAATACACTTTCCTCTCAAGTGCTCATGGAACATTCTCCAGGATAGACCATATCTTGGGTCACAAATCAAGCCTTGTTAAATTTAAGAAAATTGAAATCGTATCAAGTATCTTTTCTGACCACAACTCTATGAGACTAGATATCAATTACAGGAAAAAAACTGTAAAAAGTACAAACACATGGAGGCTAAGCAATACGCTACTAAATAACCTAGAGATCACTGAAGAAATCAAACAAGAAATAAAAAATACCTAGAAACAAATGACAGTGAAAACACGACGACCCAAAACCTATGGGACGCAGCAAAAGCAGTTCTAAGAGGTAAGTTTATAGCAATACAATCCTACCTCAAGAAACAAGAAACATCTCAAACAACCTAATGTGATTAGAGAAAGAACAAAAAAAAAAAAACCCAAAGTTAGCAGAAGGAAAGAAATCATGACAGATCTGAAATAAATGAAAAAGTAATGAAGGAAACAATAGCAAAGATCAATAAAATTAAAAGCTGGTTCTTTGAGAAGATAAACAAAATTGATAAACCATTAGCCAGACTCATCAAGAAAAAAAGGGAGAAGGCTCAAATCAACAGAATTAGAAATGAAAAAGGAGAAGTAACAACTGACACTGCAGAAATACAAAGGATCATGACAGATTACTACAAGCAACTATATGCCAATAAAGTGGACAATCTGGAAGAAATGGACAAATTCTAAGAAAAGCACAGCCTTCTGAGACAGAACCAGGAAGAAATAGAAAGTATAAACAGACCAATCACAAGCACTGAAATTGAGACTGTAATTAAAAATCTTCCAACAAACAAAAACCCAGGACCGGATGGCTTCAGAGGCGAATTCTATCAAACATTTAGAGAAGAGCTAACACCTATCCTTCTCAAACTCTTCCAAAATATAGCAGAGGGACAAACACTCCCAAACTTATTCTATGAGGCCACCATCACCCTGATACAAAACCAGACAAAGATGTCACAAAGAAAGAAAACTATAGGCCAATAACACTGATGAACATAGATGCAACAATCCTCAACAAAACACTAGCAAACAGAATCCAACAGCACATTGAAAGGGTCATACACTATGATCAAGTGGGGTTTATCCCAGGAATGCAATGATTCTTCAATATATGCCAGTCAATCAATGTGATACACCATATTAACAAACTGAAGGAGAAATACAATATGATCATCTCAATAGATGCAGAAAAAAGTTGTGACAAAATTCAACACCCATTTATGATAAAAACCCTCCAGAAAGTAGGCATAGAGGGGACTTACCTCAACATAATTAAAGCCATATATGACAAAGCCACAGCCAACAACATTCTCAATGATGAAAAACTGAAACCATTTCCTCTAAAATCAGGAACAAGACAAGGTTGCCCACTCTCACCACTGTTATTCAACATAGTTTTGGAAGTTTTAGCCACGGCAATCAGAGAAGAAAAAGAAATAAAAGGAATCCAAATTGGAAAAGAAGAAGTAAAACTGTCACTGTTTGCAGATGACATGATACTATACATAGAGAATCCTAAAGATGCTACCAGAAAACTCCTAGAGCTAATCAATGAATTTGGTAAAGTAGCAGGATACAAAATTAATGCACAGAAATCTCTTGCATTCCTACACACTAATGATGAAAAATCTGAAAGCGACATTAAGGAAACACTCCCACTTACCACTGCAACAAAAAGAATAAAATACCTAGGAATAAACCTACCTAAGGAGATAAAAGACCTGTATGCAGAAAACTATAAGACACTGATGAAAGAAGTTAAAGATAATACAAACAGATGGAGAGATATACCATGTTCTTGGATTGGAAGAATCAATACTGTGAAAATGACTGTACTACCCAAAGCAATCTACAAATTCAATGCAATCCCTATCAAACTACCAATGGCATTTTTCAGAAAATTAGAACAAAAAACTTCACACTTTGCATGGAAACACAGAAGACCCTGAATAGCCAAAGAAATCTTGAGAAAGAAAAATGGAGCTGGAGGAATCAGGCTCCCAGACTTCAGACTATACTACAAAGTTACAGTAATCAAGATAGTATGGTATTGGCACAAAAACAGAAATATAGATCAATGGAACAGGATAGAAAGCCCAGAGATAAACCCACAAACATATGGTCACCTTATATTTGACAAAGGAGGCAAGAGTATACAATGGAGAAAAGACAACCTCCTCAATAAGTGGCTGGGAAAACTGGACAGCTACATGTAAAAGAATGAAATTAGAACACCACCTAACACCATACACAAAAATAAACTCAAAATGGATTAAAGACCTAAATGTAAGGCCAGGCAATATAAAACTCTTAGAGGAAAACATAGGCAAAACACTCTATGACATAAATCACAGCAAGATCCTTTTTGACCCACCTCCTGGAGAAATAGAAATAAAAATAAACAAATGGGGCCTAATGAAACTTAAAAGCTTTTGCACAGCAAAGGAAACCATAAAAAAAGACAAAAAGACAATCCTCAGAATGGGAGAAAATATTTGCAAACGAAGCAACTGACAAAGGATTAATCTCCAAAATATATAAGCAGCTCATGAAGCTCAATATCAAAAAAACAAACAACCCAATCCAAAAATGGGCAGAAGACCTAAATAGACATTTCTCTGAAGAAGATATACAGATTGCCAACAAACTCATGAAAAGATGCTCAACATCACTAATCATTAGAGAAATGCAAATCAAAACTACAATGAGGTATCACCTCACACCGGTGAGAATGGCCATCATCAAAAAATCTACATAAATGCTGGAGAGGGTGTGGAGGAAAGGGAACCCTCTTGCACTGTTGGTGGAAACGTAAATTGATACAGCCATTATGGAGAACGGTATGGAGGTTCCTTAAAAAACTAAAAATAGAACTACCATATGACCCAGCAGTCCCACTACTGGGCATATACCCTGACAAAACCATAATTCAAAAAGAGTCATGTACCACAATGTTCACTGCAGCACTGTTTACAATAGCCAGGACATGGAAGCAACCTCAGTGTCCATCGGCAGATGAACAGATAAAGAAGTGTGGCACGCATATATATAATGGAATATTACTCAGCCATAAAAAGAAATGAAATTGTGTTATTTGTAGTGAGGTGGATGGACCTAGAGTCTGTCATACAGAGTGAAGTAAGTCAGAAAGAGAAAAACAAATACCGTATGCTAACACATATATATGGAATCGGAAAAAAAAAAAGGTTCTCATGAACCTAGGGGCAGGACAGGAATAAAGACACAGACGTAGAGAATGGACTTGAGGACAAGGGGAGGGGGAAGGGTAAGCTGGGACGAAGTGAGAGAGTGGCATGGACATATATACACTACCAAATGTAAAATAGCTAGTGGGAAGCAGCTGCATAGCACAAGGAGATCAGCTTAGTGCTTTGTGACCACCTGGAGGGGTGGGATAAGGAGGGTGGGAGGGAGACGCAAGAGGGAGGGCATATGGGGATATACGTATGCATATAGCTGATTCGCTTTGTTATACAGCAGAAACTAACACAACACTGTAAAGTAATTATACTCTGATAAAGATATTAGAAAAAAAAGTAAATTCTGTAGCAAGAATATGTGCAAATACACTAGCAATCACAATAAATGAGAATATATTAAAAGACTACAAAATTGGGTAAAAGAAAAAGCCATTTTTGTCACTAGAAATCTAATTTAAGCCACGTGACACACAGGGGTTAATATTAAGTGATGGAAAAAGAAATTGCCACATAAGTTCTAACAAGAAGGATGGCAGAAAAATATATTAGAATCAGACAAAAGACCAAAAACATAAAGCCAAAAATCACTAAATGGGAAGAGTAGTATATTACATATAAATAAAAATCTGTACTGAAAGGCAGGCTTCTTATAAGTCTCATTGGTTGGAACTACTTCCCATATCAATGGCTGAACCAGTCATAGTTAAGGAGAATAGAATTTCCTTGATCAGTTAGACCATTTGCAAATGGATCCCTGGACTGATTTCTTCTGAATTCTCGGAAACACAGGCCTTGCTAAGTAGGATGAATACATGAAGGAAAAAAACAGGGTTTTAGGAGAGAATTAGGCAATTGACAATATTTGATACACCACTCTGAAGTTATCACAACACAATATTTTCTTGTGTAGCATTAATTACTACCAAGTGATTAATCACTATAAAATAAAAGTGCAATGTTTTTTATTTTTCTCCTTTTAATTGTCCATCTTCTCCATGAAAAAGTAAAATTCAGGAGAGCAGGGACCTTGTCTATCCTGTTTCTAATTGGAGCTCCAGCATCTTGCAGAAGGCTCAGTACATAATATGAGCTCAGTACATGTTTGTTGAGAGGATGGATGGATGGATGGATGGATGGATGGATGGATGGATGGATGGATGGATGGATGAATGGATGGATGGATGGATGGATGGATGAATGAATACTGGGATGGATTACTCTGAGATAGATCAACCAGAATAATAAAGTGAAAAAAAAAAAAAAAGCCAGAAAAGGAAAGCTTAATATGGTGTTAAATAGTGTCAGAGTTACAGGGATAGAGGGATTTCAAAAAGACCACTGAATTGAATGTTCAGAAGGGATTTTACCTTTAGAGAGCAGTTGCAGTAAGAATATTTATGAATATAAACCAGAACATAAAGCATTAAGGACAAAGTGGGCTATAAAGGTGTGATTACAGTAATATTACCTTTGTCTTTTTTTTTTTTTTTTGGTAGAAGCAGAAAAGGTGTTAGCTCTGAGGATAGCAGAATCAAGGAAGGAGTTGGTTGGCTTCTTTATTTAGAATGGCAAGAGTCAGCATGTTTGTTGACAAAAAAAGTAGTAGTCAGTGGAGAATATACTGAAGGCATAGGTTGGAAAGGGAATTGTAAATAAATTTCTAGAAGAGGGAATTGAATCAAAGGTAAAATACTGAGAAGTTAAACTTAAGGAAGAACCTACTGTCCCCAGAGACCAGCGTAATGTAAGAATGTGAAAGTCAGGGACATACAGGGCAGGATCAATGTGCTGTCACCTCAACTTAACCTAGAGAATCTACTTTCCAATTACTCCACAGCAGGTGTTCAATAAATACTTGTTGAATGAATGGAATGAACAAACACATGAATAGACACAATGATACAAATGTGTTATTTTCTGTATCTTCCTACCATAAACATGATTCTTTTTTTTTTTGAATTTTATTTTATTTATTTTTTTATACAGCAGGTTCTTATTAGTCATCAGTTTTATACACATCAGTGTATACATGTCAATCCCAATCGCACAATTCATCACACCACCATGCCCACCCCCCCACCACTTCCCCCCTTGGTGTCCATACGTTTGTTCTCTACATCTGTGTCTCAATTTCTGCCCTGCAAACCTGTTCATCTGTACCATTTTTCTAGGTTCCACATATATGCGTTAATATATGATATTTGCTTTTCTCTTTCTGACTTACTTCACTCTGTATGACAGTCTCTAGATCCATCCACGTCTCAACAAATGACCCAATTTCGTTCCTTTTTATGGCTGCATAATATTCCATTGTATATATGTACCACATCTTCTTTATCCATTCATCTGTCGATGGGCATTTAGGTTGCTTCCATGACCTGGCTGTTGTAAACAGAGCTGCAATGAACATTTTGGTACATGACTCTTTTTGAATTATGGTTTTCTCTGGGTATATGCCCAGTAGTGGAATTGCTGGATCATATGGTAATTCTATTTTTAGTTTTTTAAGGAACCTCCATACTGTTCTCCATAGTGGCTGTATCAATTTACATGCCCACCAACAGTGCAGGAGGGTTCCCTTTCCTCCACACCCTCTCCAGCATTTGTTGTTTGTAGATTTTCTGATGATGCCCATTCTGACTGGTGTGAGGTGATACCTCATTGTAGTTTTGATTTGCATTTCTCTAATAATTAGTGATGTTGAGCAGCTTTTCATGTGCTTCTTGGCCATCTGTATGTCTTCTTTGGAGAAATGTCTATTTAGGTCTTCTGCCCATTTTTGGATTGGGTTGTTTGTTTTTTTAATATTGAGCTGCATGAGCTGTTTATATATTTTTCAAATTAATCCTTTGTCTGTTGATTCGTTTGCAAATATTTTCTCCCATTCTGAGGATTGTCTTTTCGTCTTGTTTATGGTTTCCTTTGCTATGCAAAAGCTTTGAAGTTTCATTAGGTCCCATTTGTTTATTTTTGTTTTTATTTCCATTACTCTAGGAGGTGGATCAGAAAAGATCTTGCTGTGATTTATGTCAAAGAGTCTTCTTCCTATGTTTTCCTCTAAGAGTTTTATAGTGTCCAGTCTTACATTTAGGTCTCTAATCCATTTTGAGTTTATTTTTGTGTATGGTGTCAGGGAGTGTTCTAATTTCATTCTTTTACATGTAGCTGTCCAGTTTTCCCAGCACCACTTATTGAAGAGACTGTCTTTTCTCCATTGTATATCCTTGCCTCCTTTGTCATAGATTAGTTGACCATAGGTGCGTGGGTTTATCTCTAGGCTTTCTATCTTGTCCCATTGATCTATATTTCTCTTTTTGTGCCAGTACCGTATTGTCTTGATTACTGTAGCTTTGTAGTATAGTCTGAAGTCAGGGAGTCTGATTCCTCCAGCTCCACTTTTTTCCCTCAAGACTGCTTTGTTTATTCGGGATCTTTTGTGTCTCCATACTCATTTTAATATTTTTTTGTTCTTGTTCTGTAAAAAATGACACTGGTAATTTGATAGGGATTGCACTGAATCTGTAGATTGCTTTGGGTAGTATAGTCATTTTCACAATATTGATTCTTCCAATCCAGGAACATGGTATATCTCTCCATCTGTTGGTATCATCTTTAATTTCTTTCATCAGTGTCTTATAGTTTTCTGCATACAGGTCTTTTGTCTCCCTAGGTAGGTTTATTCAAATGTGTTATTTTCTGTATCTTCCTACCATAAACATGATTCTTCTTGTTTTCTTAAGGTAAACCACTGAAGTGATTAAGGAGTAACAGACTCTACCAGCCAGGAAATGCCTCCAGGGGACATTTTCTAACAACAACAGACTGAGCAAAAAGGGAGAGAAGCAAAAAGAAGGTAAATATCCTTATGTATTCTACCCTTATTGAAGTCCCTAGTGATGGAATTATCTATACACTCGTGATTCATTTTACTGAAAGCTTCAGCAAGTAAAGGGAAATAATTTATGTTAAAAAAAATATGTTTAATTAGTAACCAGAAAATATGTATGTATCAATATTTGTCTAACTCCAGAAGAAAAACAAGATTAAGAAATAAAAAGCTTTATTTTCACTGTTTAAAATAACTGCTCAACCTGAAAATTAAATCCCAGATCTGATTTTCTAATCTGTTGAGCATTCTCTTTGTAAAATGTTCTACTTTTAATGGTTTTTACATTCTAAATATATACACCAAACTTTATAAAACACTATTTAAAATTCACTAAAAGTTATTTTAAAGTAAATCGTATCTACACTGATTTCATAACACTCCCCTCAGTATCTAAGTACCTCAGGACCTAGGAATAAGTTAAAAGATCACAGAAACACTTCATGTGATTTAACAGACATTACTGAAAATACAACATGAGTGTATACCAGATTTAGTTTCCACATGCTAATTGCTAGAATCTTACTGTAACATTGCTTCTTTAATTGTAGATTTCAATATGAGGCCTTTGTCAAAAGAAAAAAAATTTTTTAAACACCAAGGGATAAAAATGTTTCATGGTTTCTTTATTGCTTATATAGTAGCTTAATAACTAAATTGGTAACTTACATTATTTCTTTCAACAATTTAATTACTACGTACTATGCACAAAACAGCTCAGTGACACAGTCATTTATATTGTATGCTGGATGAAATTATGAATGAGTAAGAAATTGACCACTTTGGGGAGGAGGGTAGTACTCAAAAGGGTCAAATTACAGCAACGACAATTAGTACATATTTCATAATATGATTTACACACACAATTGCTATAATAAGTTACCTTGTGCAACAAAGACATAAGGGAAAAAAAACCAAATTAAATGAAATCGAGGAACTCAGAATGGGAGTTAGAATTCAGTTAATTGTATAATTGAAGAAACAGATTTAAGAGATATTCTGGAATAGGGCTTCCCTGGTGGCACAGTGGTTAAGAATCCACCTGCCAATGCAGGGGGCACGGGTTTGAGCCCTGGCCCGGGAAGATCCCACATGCCATGGAGCAGCTAAGCCCACGAGCCACAACTACTGAGCCCATGTGCCACAACTACTGAAGCCCACGCACCTAAAGCCTGTGCTCCACAACAAGAGAAGCCACCGCAATGAGAACCCCCGCACTGCAACAAAGAGTAGCCCCCGCTCACCGCAACTAGAGAAAGCCTGCGCACAGCAACAAAGACCCAACACAGCCAGAAGTACAAAAAATAAATAAATAAATTTATAAAATTAAAAAAAAAAGATATTCTGGAAGAAATGACAGGATATCACCACAAACACAGCAAGAAAAATGTTGGAAAATAAAAATGATGGGGAATATAACGGTCTTCAACTAGCTGAATAATTTATTTTGCTTTTTTAAAGGACCTGGAATGAAGTGGCCCCTTGGAGCTGACTCCCATCTTCCCCATCACTCCCAGCCCTTGTTGAGGAGCCTCTGGCACCACTGAGCCTACATATCAAAGGCAGGTATGACCATCAAGTCACAACACTGTTTTCAGTTACATGCCAGAAATTTCATATTCTAATAAGGATTACCCTTTAAGTACTTTTCTTAGGAGGTTCTGTATTCATTTCACTGATTTCTGTTGCTCGTTTTATTTGGAATTTTATGTTTTGTTTGGAATGCCTCACATATTTGTATATGTGTAGAGTATCCTTACTTTTCATTCTATGTATATTTTTAGATGAACATTTAAGCCAGTTTCATGATTTTGTATGCCTGCTTTGTTTGTTATGCATTATAGTAGTCTCTGGACACTATTTGCAATATCATATATCTTTGGTTTAAAAAACGGCAGTGGCATTAATTATGTTTTGTAGATCATAAGTTCCCAAGTGTTCTATCATCTTCTCCATGAGATGCTGGCACCAACTATAGCAGACACATTGTAGCCCCTATGAGGCTAAGTATCATGAGAGTTTTGACCAGAAGGAGCTACCACACCACCATACTTTTAAAACACACTCACATCTCACCATTTTTAACACCTGTGGGGTTTTTTTATCGTGATTTTCACGTATGTAGGTATTTCTGTTCCGAAACCCTTCAAAATTATCTAGTACCCCAAGCAAATAATTAGCAGTGGCTAATTGGGTCTTTGAATACCTTCTGGCAGTGTTCATCCTTCATCTTTTGCAATTTTTTACTTCCTTCCCTTATAGAATCCACATAAGCCTGTCTTCTGGCCTGTAATGGTATAGGAAAAAAAAATCATGGAAAAAAAGCATCACAACAATGTACTGGTCTGCCTCTCATGGGTCTGGTTCTAACAAATTGACCTCATACTAAGCATATAGTGAGCTCTCCATATACGGTTGCTTACTGAGCGATTTATGCATATGTCTGCAGACACCCCTTGGGATATACAAAAAGAAGGTGAGTACAAGCAAAATCATCCAGCACATTTTAAAGGATGATCTAAATGTTTGTTTCATTAAGCTTTAAAAATATCCCCTCAGAGATAATCAACATAGTTTATTCTTTCTAATGAGAAGGATTTGAATCAGAGGAAAGTTAAATATATTTTTCAAGAATATTCCAACTAGCTGATGAATATCAGAGGCAAGCAATGGTGACACTGACATCAGAAGCACTGACATGTCTACTGCTCATTAATGCTATCCTATTAAACAGCATGTCAGCTGCTGATTGATACCATGTAATCCCACAGATGCCTTTCTCTCCAGGTCTTTGCGTCCCTAATCTGTACCTGAAGCTCACTTCTGTTCCTGAGAGGGAAAGCAAAGCCTGTTCAGGAGCACAGGAGCCATCATTCCTGGCTGAATTAGGACCTCAAGGGGGACCCTCGGAAGAGCCAGCACACACGGTAAGATGTCCTTCAGTCCCAGTGACCCTCCACGTCAGGGTTCTCCCCATGGGGGCAGAGACCATGTGTGCTGGAATTTATGAGATTTCAAGTATTCTATCTGTTCATGTCACTTTCTCTCCCTCACATTGATTTGTAGCCCACCCTCTGTAAGGCAGAGAGGCCAGCCTGATAAGTTAATGCGTAGGAAATCCATTGTTCTCATAAAACTACCAGCAGCATCATGGCAGCAGGTGACATATTTCAGGCCTAGTTCTTTGGACTAATAATCCATAAAGCTTATGTAGCCTGATCCCCCCTTTTCTCTCACCATAATTTTTCTCAAGCACTTCTTAATTCATTCCCCCATTTCTGTCACTATAAAACCCATATTCCATCAAATAATGAGAAGCACTTGCCAGAAAGGGAGAGAGGCTCTCAGAATTGTATCAGCTATAGCACTACCAATTAGAAAGGTAGAGCTCCAGATGTGTTCAGAAAGCCCACATGTACCCAAACCCTGCTACATTAGACAGGCACACATATCCTAGGACTTTGTTGTGTCCATATCCTGAAGACAAGGGGACTGTGGTAAGATATAAAGGAGGGGGAGTCATTCTCCCATGAGCCCTTCTTTTTATATTAGAGAAGGCTAGTTTTTATCACAAATATTCCATACAAGATCTGAAAGGTGGGAAGGGGGCCAGGGGCACATCTTATAGTCAAGGGACTAAAAGGAGGAGTAAGATAGTTAAAGCAGACATGATGACTTTATTGAGGAACCTATTTGTATACCTTTCTTTTAAACTTAACCACTTTGCTGTTCTTTTATCAAAATATGGGTCCTAGTTTTTGAGTCAGGAAAAAAAATGGTTAGACACATAAAGTGTCAATGAAAAGGCCACAGAAACTGGGAAGTCACATGGCATCTCAACTACAAAGAGTTCAAAGTTACTTGCAGTCCTAATGCTTGCTGTGATCCCTGGGCACGACAGGAAGTTTCTGTTCAAAAATAGGGGGGAAAAAACTTTTGATCACTATTTTTCTTAGTTCTAAGTCCCAGAAATTTCTATGTCATATTCACATTATTTTTCTATCATAAAATATT
This sequence comes from Balaenoptera borealis, assembly GCF_965194805.1. NCBI lineage: Eukaryota > Metazoa > Chordata > Mammalia > Artiodactyla > Balaenopteridae > Balaenoptera > Balaenoptera borealis. The sequence continues at coordinate 24,904,498 of NC_138877.1, read as the reverse complement.
GATTTAACATATTAATAATAAACTTTTTGTTATTCAACTAAAATATATACTTTTAGTCATCCTCCCCCACAAGCTATGCTTATAATATATTCATTCAATAAGCAATATTTCAGCCTCCTATGCACAAGCACTGTGGTCAGACATGATCCCAGACCTCAAGTGCTCATAGCCTAGTATGGAAGTCAGACAAAAAGATTAATGAGACTAATGATTACAGGTATTGTGACATCATGAGAGGTATTGTGACAAAAGATGCTAAAAAGAAGGACATTTAATTAAACTGGATCAAGGACACCTTCTCAAACTGGGTGACACTAGGTTGTGTCTTAAAGAGTAGGAATCAGACTAAGCGGGGCGGGGCACTGTGTGAATAAATGAAAAATGGCGTTGTATTAGTTGGCTCAGGCTGCCATAACAAAGTACCACAGACTGGGTGGCTTAAACAACAGATATTCATTGCCTCACATGGAAGTTAGAAGTCCAAAATCAAGGTGTCTGCAAGGTTGTTTCCTTCTGAGGGCTGTGAGGGAAGGAGCTAGGCCTCTCTCCTTGCTTACAGATGACCGTCTTCTCCCCATGTCTCTTCACATCATCGTCCCTCTATACATGTCTGTTCCTATGTCCAAATTTCCCGTTTTTATAAGGATTCCTTTCCTATTGGATTAGATCTCATTTTAACTTGACCTCTGTAAAGACCCAGTCTCCAAATAAGATCACATTCTGAAGTACGGGAGGTTAGGTCTTCGACATATAAATTTTGAGGGGACACAATTCAATCCATGACAAGCACTAAGTTCCCATTTCAAGATGGTGAAGTGAATATGTTTCTGCTCCATTCCCCTCTCAGAAATTACCCTAAACAGAGGAGGAAATGAAACAAACACAAACCCTGCTTCAAAACCCAAGAGAAATCTGTATTCCCAGACAAAAATCTATGAAGACAAAGTAGATGAAGAAATGGTAAGTGGCTAGGAGAGGAAAGAGCAAACCTAAAGACTTGCTGGGTGGGGACAGAGGACTCACAAGAAGCCAGCTTTTTCCACAGAACAATGTGAGGGCCCCAGAAATTGATGCACCAGCTACTGGGTAAGACAGTTGGATGAAAGGATGGTGCCTATGTCTGCTTCCACCCTGAAAATTCAGGTGCTAATTCTCCCAGCCTTGAGAGGAACTCAAAAGTGTATCCTCTGGATCAACTAAACCAGACAGGCCTAGTACAGAAGACAGCTGTGGTCATATCCCAGGGCAAGAATGAAAGGATTGTGTAAACTCCTACATACTAAGCGGTGAGCCTCTGGGCCCCCTTCTTTGAAGTTTTCTACTGCTCCCTGTACTGTTTCCTCTAAGACGTAGAGGGTGATTTTATCCATGAAACAAGAACAGGTTGTTATTTTTTAAAAGCAGCAAAGAAAAGAGGAGCTCTTAGAAATTAAAAATATCTCCTCTTTCCCCACAAAAAGACAAACCAGTAAAATATTTAGAAGATAAGGTCAATAAAATGTGTGAGATAACAAAAAAATTATGTATATTTTATATTTTTATATACATTTTGTATATAGTGTCATATATGTGTGTGTGTGTGTGTGTATATATATATACATATATCTGCCCCAAGTTCCTGGCATAAAGCTCCTAAAACCTTTGTAATTTCCTAAATGGTAAGAGCTTTAGGAGCATCTCTTGTTCTAATATTTCGTCTTTGACCCCATCCCTGACTCAGGGCTCCTTAAAATCCTCATAATTTCCTAAGTGGTTAGAGCATAACGAGCATCTTTTGTTCTACTGAGGCAACTCCATGTGGGCTCCTGGGTGACTCCTGCATGGGGGCTGGTCACCAGAGAGACGGAGCCATGATTAGAAGTTTGTAATTTTCAGTCTCAAACCCACATCCTCCAGAGAGGAAAAAGGAGCTGGAAATGGAATTAATAATTGATCATGCTTACATGAGGAAGCCTCCATAAAAGTCCCAGAGGCATGGGGGTTCCGGGAACTGTCAGGTAGGTGAACATATCCATATACCAGGAGGGTGACCACACCCCAACTCCACAGGGACAGAAGCTCCTGCACTCGGGACCCTCCCTGACCTCACCCTATGTATCTCTTCATCTGGCTGTTCATCTGTATCCACCCTTTAATAAACTGGTAAACATAAGTAAGTATATAGTAGTATGAGTTCTGTGAGTGGCTCTAGTAAATTAAGTAAACCCCAGGTGCAGGTTGTGGGAACTTGTGATTTGTGGCCACGTTGGACAGAAGTTGTGGGTACCCTGGGGACCTACCACTTGTGACTGGCATCTGAAGTGGGGAGCAGTCTTGTGGGACTGAGTCCTTACCCTGTGGAATCTGACGCTATCACCAGGCAGAGAGTGTCAGAACTGAGTTGAATGGTAGGACACCCAGCTGGTGTTGCAGGACTGCTTGGTGGGGAAAACACCACACACACCTGGTCTCAGAAGTGTTGTGTGTGTGTCAGTGGAGCAGGAGTAAAGGAGACACTCAGGAGAGAAAGGACTGGGTTTTTTTCTAGCTCAATATGCCAGGAAGTAAGGGGGAAAAAGTAGTCAAAGGTAAATTAGAGGAGAAAAAATTTTTACGAAAAAGAAGAAGATAAATCAAGGAGGCCTAAGATTTGAATAATAAGAATCCCATAAAGAGAAAATGAAGGGAAATAAATCAAAGAAATAGCACAAGAAAATCATCTAAAACTAGAGATAAGTTTCCAGACTTAAAATGAATAAAAATGACCCTCCCACTAAGGCACAATATGAAATTACAGAATATCAGAAAAAAGGAGGTATTAAATTATTTCCAGGGGAAGCACAGAAAAGACCTCATATAAGAACTGAAATTCAGATGGCCTTGGATTTCTCAGGAACAAATAACTCAAAGTTAGAAGAGCAATGCCTTCAAAATGCTAAAGGAAAATTATTTGCAATTTGGAATACTTAACAGAAAATTGCAAGCTAAGTGTGAGGGCTGAATAAAAGACAGTTTCAGACATGCAAGGGCTTGAACATACATCTTCTCTTGGCAAGCTACTAAATAATATGCTCCACCAAAACAAAGAAATAAATTTAAAAAATAGAGAAACAGAAATCAGGGAACCCAACACAGGAAAGCAACAAAAGCAACTCCCCAGATGATGTTACAGCAGTGATTCTCATCCTTGGCTGCAGAGTAGAATTACCTGGGGAGCTTTAAAAGCCTCAAGCCCAGGCCACAATACAGCAGGAGCTCAGGGGGTGCGACCCAGGCATCAGGGAACTTTAAAGCCCCCCAGGTGATTCCAATGTGCAGATGAGGTTGGGAATCATTCCATGAAAGGACAGTCCCAGAACCACAGCTGTGTAGGAGGCATAAAGAACAACCAGCACAGGTTAAGTCAGGAGGGAGGAGGAGGAGAGGAGGGATATTTCCAGAAGGGAAAGAAACCCGAAATTGACAAGTTATCTGACAGGCACAAAGTGGAAAATTGTGTGGAAATTTTCATCAAGAGGCACTTTGTAGAACAGTCACAAAAGCTAAAGGAAGGCCATCAAATGTTCAAAGGAAACTAAGAAAATGCAAAAATAAAATGAAATTTTTTCAACGTTTTGAAAGGAAAAAAATGTAGAGTATAACTGGCTTGGCAGTGAGAAAATATTTTCAGAGTCATAATGAAGGAAAGCCTGAAATACTGAATGATTATATTGGGAGAATGGGGGAAAGAAATTAATAAGATTTAACATTGATTAATCAAGAGATAGCAATATACACGTTAACAGATATTCAGAGCCAAATAACAAAAGACACAGCTAAGGGAATGTGGCGGGATGAATAATGGCCCCCCAAAGATGTCCACGTCCTAATCCCTGGAAGTTGTCAATGTTATACTTTATATGGCAAAAGGGACTTTGCAGAAATTGAGGATCTGGAGACCGGGATATGGGCCTGTGTGATCCAGGTGGAACCAATATAATCACAATGGTCATTATAAGAGGAAGGCGAGAAGGTCAAAGTGTGGAGAGAAGGTGAGGTGAGGATGAAAAGTCAAGATTAAAGTGATCCACGTGCCAAGGAGCCAAAGAATGGTGGCAGCCAAGAGACGCTGGAAGAGGCAAGGAACCGAGTTCCCCTCGAGCCTCCAGAAGGAACCAGCCCTACTGACACCCTGACTTCAGTCCCTTCATCCTCATGTCTGACGTCTGACCTCCAGAACTACGAGAGAATATATTTGTGTTGTTTTAAGCTGCTAAATTGGCAAAAAATCATTACAGCAGCAGTGGAAAAGTAATACAAGGAGTTTAAAGAATTGAAATGCAGGTAGGATTGAAGGGATGCAAGGGACGTATGCCTTTCAGTGTTGACTTTTTAAAGGTCATGTGACACATGGGTAAAAAATTAAAGCAAACTGCACTGAGTGTTCAGAGGAGTGGAAGTGAGAGGATATGGCCAGAAAGGCGGGAATTAGAGAGCAGTGCTCCTCAAACATTAAGGTGCACACAAATCACCTGTGGACCGTGTTAAAATGCAGGCTCTGATTCAGGTCTGGAGCTCCCAGGTGATGCTTATACTGCTGGTCTCTGGAGCACACTTGGAGCAGCAGAGACCTAGACCGCAGGACTGCAGAGAGGTGAGTTGTGGGAGGTAGGGGAGAATGGAGGCACAGGAGGACAGAGGGCAGAGAGGGCTTTGTGCTTAAGCTAAGGCATTTTGACTTGATCCTTGAAGATATAGGGAGCCACTGAGCAGTGGAACAACAGGATGAGGTTTTTTTAAATTACTAGTCCCTGTAGAAGAGGCAGGGGGAAGCAAACCAGAGACGGGTTGTACATTAATGGTACAACTGGAAACATTCAGTGATCGGGACTGGGGAGGGTATGATGATGCTGGTACTTCTGCTTCCACACCCACCGCCAGTACAGAGAACTACATCCATCCATGTGTGAGTGGACACTGCAAGTTCTTCTTGTCTGAAGTTCTCTTGTGTGACACCCACAGGAATTTTCTTCTTGTCTTTTTCACTGACATCGTCATATGGCATTTATTAAATTCCCATCTGCCATGGCAGCCCCACATTTAAATAAGTGTGAGAAGAACAATTTTCTCAGGAAAGTTGCATTATATAGCAAAATTTAAATTGTGTTTAAAAAAACTTGAGAGAGTGCGGCTCCTCACGCCCCGCCTATGTGGATATCATGCAGTGTTCACCTTCTGTGCACTGACCACAGTTAAGGCAAACTGCAGGTGTCTTCTTTTAACTTCGCAGAAGTGTAATGTACATATTTGATTTTCCTAAAGCATTAAAAAATGGTTCTGCAGTGCATTCTCTGAGGACTTCTATGCATATGGATTAGACAGTATGAGACGAATACAATATGGGTAAAAAGTCAGTTAAATATATTGAACACCCACAAATTATTAATAGTTTGGTGTCAAAACGGGAGCAGCTATTGAATGCTGTTGGTAAGGAGCCAATACTGCTCCATATTTCCTATTAATAGCTCTGAGGATCTTATGACTAAGGCAGTAATCAATCCACAGAAAATGCAGCTCTGGGAGAGATTACTAATGCCTTGGAAGACAATATTAAAATTCCAGGATGATCTTGTTAAATTGAAGAAACGAGCCAAAATCAATAGAGCAAGCACACAGGTGTTTCAACCACAGAATTCAAGAAGCCCTCAAACAGAAATCAAGACCAGCCAAACACCCAGGTGGTAAAGCTAGCCAACTCCCGTTTTCCCTCCCCTCCCGCATCATGAAAAGGCTATCCAGACAGATGTCATGGAGTGTCTCTACACGGGGTTTAATTCTACTACCTACAGCTTCTCAACTCCTTCCTCCAGTGCCCTGCAATGAGGGGAGAGGGATGATGGATTTGATGTGACTTGTGGAGCCCACACTAGTAAATTTGGACTTTGGAACACTGCCTTAGAAGCACGGAAAAAAGAAGAAGCATTTAGAGGTTTGTAGGTAAGAGGAGAATGACTTTTTCCCAAGGAGTGTCCTAATGTCGTCCTGACATTTTAAAATGTGGTCACTAAAGAGAAAAGGGGCTGGGTGGAGAGGAAGATCAGATGTCTCTAACAACCTCTCATTTACCTGCCCAAACCCTGAAAAGCTAAGACTTTTTAAAACTTAAACCAATCTTTTCTTTCAACTACAACCCTTTCCGATGGTCATCCTTAATGACACTACTTCCTTGCCCCCAGTTGGTCAGTCAGTAACCAAGCCCTGCCTTGTTCACCTCCTAAGTGGTTCTCTGACCTGCACTCTCATCTCCATCCTCTCACCCACCACCTTACTTCAAGTCTTCATCATTGCTTGCCGAGGCTAATATAGAAGCCTCAGAGACCTCTCTATTACTTCAGACCCATCCTTCACCTGGTTACCAGTGATCCAGCTAAAATGCAAATCTGACCTTGAGGCTTTCCTGTTTAAAACTTTTCAGTACCTTCAGTACTGACAGAATGAGGTTCAAGTTTTCCAATGTGGCATATACATGTCTGCAGTGGTGTTCTACCAGAAGCACCATGAGCTTCCTGTGTGGGGCATCTCTGGAACCTCAATGTCCAGGAGTTGCTGATAGCATCTTGTACCCGGGGTCAGGGACGCTACAAATCCTGCACTACCCAAGACAGCCCACACAATGAACCATCCCACCCAGACTGCCACAAATGAGAAACTCTCCTCATGGCTCCTGATTTCTTCTCCAGCCTTCTAGCTTGCCCTTCTAGACTGTGGCTACGCAAAACTCATCCCTAACACAGCCATGCTTTTTCTTGCCATTATACCTTAATTCTTGCTTCTAGTTTCTGACACCTGGAATGACTCTCTTCTGACTCATCTTTTAAGCTTCAGCTTTCCAACTGCTACATGCTCTACACTCACCACTCTGCTTTATACCTGGTTCGCTCCTTCACTTGACTAAGGTCCTTACAGGCAGAAATTGTATGTGCTTGGTAGACCTTATATAAACATAAAAATCTGAGGGATGGATAGATGGACGGAGGACTGGGTGAGATCAAAGGTTTTTCAGAGGCTGATGCTCAGTCCATAATGTTGGCAACAAGTACAAGCATTGTTTTACAGCTGAGACAGTAGTTGAGGTCAAAGTTTCAGCTCAGATCATCTGCCTTTAGTTCCAAAATTCTATGCTGTACAGGTCACTCTCTGGCCTTAATCTTCATCCACTTTAAAAAGTGCCAGATGGCACCCTGCATGACGTTCCACTTACCGAAGCTGAAGATTGTGGGTCACTAACAGCCACTGGACAGGTACCTCTGTGTGGTGACTCTGTGTCGAGTCTTCTCAAGAACTCAGCAGTTTTGCTAGCAGCAACCCAAATAGGTGTTAGTACCTTCGTAAAAGTAGAACTATCATTATTTATTGTGCCTTTGGGTACTAGCCTAGACTTTTATTGGGGGATGACTAAAAGTGTCCTAGGTAGAACAAAAGGTGAGTTTGTGGACACGGTAGAGTAGAAAATCAAAACAAAATGCTATTGCAAGACTGCATTCATAGTTTGAAAAATGTAAAACTAGGTTTGTGGAATATGAACCTATGATTTCATTTTTTTCTTCTTCGTGTACTTTGACATGGAGATAAATGTCCTCTCAGATTCCACAGTATGGGGCCCTAATTTCCTATCTGAACATTTAAAGCGTGACACTCAGACTTCACTGTAGGGCTGTGGAATATCCCTCCCCTACAACACCTCACTCCACACTGGTGTCATATTAGGCCCTTCACCCTCCAGGGGTCTCTCTCCTAGTCATCTCACTGCCCTCGTGCTTTGACTACTCTCAGGATACACAGAGCTTCTAATCCATAACTCTTCACCATTTATGAGTCATGGACCCCTTTGGAATTCTGAAAGCAGAAACAGACCCTCTCCCTACACACACACACACAAACACACACACACACACACACAAACACACACACACACCTTTATACTTGATTTGTACCTTCCACGGAAGGCAAGAAGTGCTGCCAGTTCTGGTCTGTATTTCTGGCATCTCTTTTTAGCTCTGAGAGACTGTGAAAGATGGACCTAGATGAATCCTCTGTTTTAATAAGTTGCTTTTTTCTTAAAAATCCACACCATCATCCCAGTTCCTCCCCTCATGTATGTCAAGCATGAATATTGGAATTGTTTCCCAGTCCTTACTGTAACAACTGCCCCATTCTGCTTACCAGTGATGAATTTCTGTTCCTTTGTCCTTTCCCCATGTGATTTGTGGGATTTTGATCCCCTTACTCCATATTCACAATCAAATAGCTCAGCACGGCCAGACTTATACTGCAACAGACACTTGCAGCCTGCTCCCCTTCTGCTTCCTTCCTTCTCATCCCTCTGCTTCCCCCTAATACTTTAGGCTGATGCTAAGATCCAATTTATCAAGCATTTAGGGCATGGGCATCAAAGGAGACACAAATGGTCTGGTAAAAATAAATGGTATCCAGTGAGGGGGGGAATCAAAAAAGGAATTAGAAGTTAAACAGAGATGCCAACATCACTTCAAATAACCACTTAGGTAGAACATGGCATTTGAACAAGGTCAGAAGCTTGAGCTGGGAAAGGAAGAGCTGAAAGTTAAGCGACAAACATGACCCTGAGAAACACAAGGCTTCAGCAGCTGAGACAAGCAGGCTTTCCATTTGTCTAGGATTGCTTATCTTGCCCAGAATAGACAAGGAGACTAATGAAGTCACAGGGGCTGGAAGCTGCCCCATTGTCTGGGGCTTTATGAAGCCATCAGTCAAAAGTGCAAAAAGAAGAGTATTGCCAGAAGTTTGGTTGAGATTTCTGAATATCCTTAGCTGAGAGCAGATCACGGGAGAAAGCAGTGAAAAAGAAGCGCCATGATAATAAGCAAATAAGGAGCTTCAGACCAAGTAGGCTGGCAGCCCTGCATTGTGTTCCAACAGTTGCTTCTTACCTGCCAATGCCAAGCACTAAGCTGGCTGGGTTGCTAACCACCAGGCACGGCCTTTGTGCCAACGATCACTGCCCCACTCATGCCACAAGATCAAATCATAATGACAGGGCCACCGGACTGTCAGAGGCATACAAGTAGGGGCCTGTGAAGAATGGTGGATAACTCCCAAGTGATTAACTATACAAACAAGACAAGTTCCAAGTTACCAGGCTAAATGGCATTTTTCTACTACCAATACTGTAAATTCCACACATTGGCTGAACTGGATTGGAATCCCTGTAGGTAATTATGGTCGTATTTAATAAAAAGAAAATATATGAACCTCCTTGAGGGGCAAAAGGAGGAACATCTACTGGAGGGGAAATCCAACAAAACTAAGAACCCTGGACTCTAGCACTGAGTCACCTTTTCATTGGGGTTCTTTCTTTGTCACCACTGTGACTCTGCCACCTACTAAGGGGGGGTGATCCTCTCCCACTTTATCACTTTGACCCAGGCACAAATACAGGATCCCTTCCTTTATTCTCCATAGAACAACTGAGGATGGACCACCAATAACAGACTGGTTTTGAAGATTTACTTAACTCATCTCCAACTTATGACACTTGTTCTTAGGGTGATGCCTCTGGCTTATTCTAAAATGTCTCTTCAGGGTAGCATCACCTGGACATAATTCCATTGTAGAAGAGACTGCTAAATATCCAACAAAATGGAAGTTTTCCTCTTCTAGTCATACAACCCGACTACATTTCCTAGCCTCCCTTACTGCTAAGGCTGGCCATGTGGTTGAGTTTTGACCAATGGAATGAGGAAGGAAGTGATACACACCACTTCCAGGATGAACTCATAATAAGTTTCCTACACATGCACCTCCATACATTTTCCTCCTCCTTCTGGCTGTCTGGAATAGAGGCAAACCCCAGCACAAAGTTGGAAGTCGTTTGTGTATTGAAGGTGGTAGCACTGCTAACAGTTTTTGGTGCCTGACTATCTGAGTGGAGGGGGTCTCCTCTCAAACCTGTTCGCCCATGTCTTACATGAGAAAAAGATAATAATAATGCTCAAGCAACTATTTATTTTGAGGTCTGTTGATCACAGCAATTAGCCAACCCTAGTAATACCACATAGATTTATATATACAAGAGAATTATCTCTCAATTTAGGTCATCAGTTCCACAAGTAGTACATAAGAAGAGGCCAAGAAGAGCTGAGGAAGAGTAGAAGAATAGAATTCTCAAGGATTAAGCTAGGCATCTTAGTTATTTCAGAACCTTAGTCAGGGGAGGAGAATGTGGGAAAGGGGAGGAACCCACCCATCCTTAAGCTGTCTTGGTATCAGGTCTAGGAGCTGCCTAGGCCCAGAGTATAAAAACGTATACTCATTTATCCCAGTAGTTAGAGGACAGGTAGGGGTTTGGAAGGAGAAACTGAGGGTGAGAAAGTCAGGAAAGGAAAGGGATATGGCTGCTTATATTGCAATATGATGGAATATTAATGTTTATGGAGATTCATCAATCAAAAAGTTTTTGACCTTTTTGAAAGGATAAAATATACGGGAGGGCTTCCCTGGCGGTGCAGTGGTTGAGAATCTGCCTGCCAATGCAGGAGACACGGGTTCGAGCCCTGGTCTGGGAAGATCCCATATGCCACGGAGCAACTAGGCCCGTGAGCCACAATTACTGAGCCTGCGCGTCTGGAGCCTGTGCTCCACAACGAGAGGCCGCGATAATGAGAAGCCCGCGCAGCGCAATGAAGAGTGGCCCCCACTTGCTGCAACTAGAGAAAGCCCTCGCACAGAAACGAAGACCCAACACAGCCATAAATAAATAAAAATTTAAAAAATTAAAAAAAAAATCACCTGCAGTTTAAAAAATATATATATATACAGGAAAGGCCACAGAGAGTGAAATGTGTGTCTGCTGGCTCATTTAAATATGACAGAAATGCAAAGATAATTCCTATAAGGCTTTTTTTTTTTTTTTTTCCTATAAGGCTTTTTAAAAAAATAGTTAGAGAAGACAACTAGGGTTTCTAACGTTCATGGAAGAATCAGTTTACATGGAAAACAAACTTTTGGTTACCAAAGGGGAAGGGGGGAGAGGGACAAATTGGGAGTTTGGGATTAACAGATGCACCATGCCATATATAAAATAGATAAACAGCAAGGATTTTAAAAAAGAATATGCTTAAAACATTCACTTAGATCTGTAGGAGCTTGTGAATCAGGCTCCTGCCACTAATCACACCCCAGGGCTACAAGGTGCTATGCACCTTCCTCTACCTGGTTACCCACCAGGTAACTGCCAACTTTGCACCATGACAAGACACATAAGAACACGCTAATAGAGACTTCCCTGGCAGTCCAGTGGTTAAGACTTTGCCTTCCAATGCAGGGGGTGTGGGTTCGATCCCTAGTCGGGGAGCTAAGATCCCACATGCCTTGCAGCCAAAAAAACCAAAACATAAAACAGAAGCAATATTTTAACAAATTCAATAAAGATTTTTAAAAAAATAGTCCACATCAAAAAAAAAAAAAGAACATACTAATAAAAATGTTAAACTACCGATTTTAAAGCTAAATAGTCATAATTTAAAAGGTACCCTCACTGAAAAAATACCAGTGACAAATCTCTCCCTGGTTCTTTTTATCTTGCTGGGAGTGAATGGGGCAGTTTTTCCTTCTCTCACCTCCTGTCAGCTGACACACAAATGCCAATGACTGCAGGGTGCAGATGGTGTATAAATGAGTGAAGTGAAGTGGGCCTAGATAGAGGGAGGGCAACGGGAGCACGACTCAGTGATATTCACAGTACATACCAAGAACTTACTAACCTAGTATATACTAACCTAGTATAGTGCTTGACACATACCAGGTACAAATTGTTGAATAAATGAAAGCACATTTCCTAATGTGAGATATTATCAATACATTTATATTTTTACCAGTGTAATAAATAAAAAAATTATTTGTGTTTCTCTGATTAGTGAAGCTGAATATTTCATTTATTTATACTTCTTCTCTTTTAACTATTTATTTCAAGCCCTTTGCCAGTTTTTCTAGAGTTGCCTTTTTCTTATTAATTTTCAAGGCTTCTTTGTGAAATTAAGCCTTTGCCAATTACTTTTGAGGCAAATAGTTTCTCCTAGACTATCACTTACTTGTAACGTAGTTCATTACGTCATCTATCATAGGTTTTTTTCTGTAGTCAAATCTGTATTTTTTTTCTTATGGCTTCCAAGTTGTGTATATAGCGTAGAAAGGAGTTTTACCACAAAATTATAAAAGCATTCTTCATTACATTCTAATTGTGCTGAGTTATTACAATTTGTCAAATTATCTGTCCTTTTGACACTGATTGAACAAATACTTTTATTAATAGCTAAAGTCCTAAATACTAAATTCCCATATATCCATGGGTCTATTTGTAGACTCTCTCCCATTCACTAAATTTATTTATTACAATGCCAGTAACACTTTGTTATTACTACCATACCTATGTTGTATATGATACCTGGTACAAGCTTCTCCCTGTTCCTTCAGTTTTTCAGGTTTGTCTATTTTTTTTTAATATTTTCTCTTTAAAAATGTTTTATCAAATTTCACAAAAGGTCCTGTTTAATTTATATATGAATAAGAGTGGAATTATCTTTACAATGTTGATTTTTTTCCCTTCTATAGTAAATAGATGATCTACATTTAATATTTTCATTTTATTTTAGGTATTTTATTATATATATAGGTATATTAGACTTATACTCAACTGTTTTACAGTGTGGATGATTATTGTAAATGAAATTTTTCTTTCAATTATATTTTATAATGAGCTTTTGATGGTGTGTCTGATGGTGCAAAGACAGAAGTGTTTGCATATTGATTTTAGATTCATTCATGATAGTCAAACTACTTGTATTAGTTCTAATAATTTTTTAGTTGATGTCCTTGAGAGGTTTTAGGTGAGCAATCAGAGGCACTTATCTCTTCCTTTCCAATATTTAAATTCTTTCTTTGTTACAAATAGAAACTCTAATTTTCTATCTAAAAATCAGTATCAGTGATAAATAGCAAATGCCCTTCTTATCCTGTTCCAGACTTTACTGAGAAAGTTACCTTCTTCTGTTTTCAAACCAACTGGGCCTACTGTCTTTTTTAGGTGAGATCAAACTACATTTTCCCTTCCATTTAGAGTTTTTATTCTATTCTGGGTTCAAGTCTAATAGCATATATTTTCCTACGAAATCTGGGTTAAAAAAATTAACAGAAGTAGGACACAGTATTTCTCTTCTCGAATTTTGGTTATACTTCCTTTCTTATCCTTGGAGTTCTTCCTTATTCCTTACTCAGACAGGTCTAAAGTTTATCTATTTTACCAGAATTTTCAAAAAAACCTAGTTTTTGGTTTAATTTAGTGATGATAAATTTTTCTATTCAACTTCATCACTTTTTCCCCTTTATTTATTCCTCCCTTCTATTTGTATTTATTTTATGGCTATAATCTTATCTTAGTAAAATGCTTAGTTATTTTATTTCCATTTTTTCTAAAAGCTTTTAAACTTCTGCATCTTCTAAATAATTTTGTAGTCACATCCCATGGATTTTAATGTGGAATACTTTGAAATTTCTATTCTCTTATCCCAAAGTAATTTGTAATTTCAGTTTTGGTTTCAAAATTTTTTATCCTAATAGTCTCCCCCCATCCTCCCAGGGAACCTGAATCTTTAATATTTTTATTTTTTAACTGAATAATAATTAACACAAAATATATTAGTTTCAGGTATAAAACATAGTGACCTGATATTTTTATACATTATGAAATGATCACTGCAATAAGTCTAGTGTGGTGACAGATGGTAACCTAACAGTCCTTTAGAAAGGTAATTAGAAAAAAATTTTTAAGTGGATAAACATTAAAATTTCTTATTGCTTAATTTCTAATTTTATTACATTTTTCTTAGGAATAGTGGCTTTATAGGATTTGGGGGTATTTTTGGAACTTACTGAGAGTCTTTGAGGCCTTAGTCATGGCCAATGGTAGTTAAGTCATATTTGTAAAGAATAGGTATTTTCATAAACTAGGTACAACACTTTGTAACTATGTCTATGTTATCATGCCAGGTCATTGTTATTCATATCCTCTATTCCTTATGAAGTTTTTTGGTTCACATGATGACCTATTAATTTCTACGGAGAACAAAAGGAAAATTTGACAAATCCATAATCTATATTACAGACTTCAGCAGTTTTTATTTCATATATTTCAAATCTATATTGATATTTACAGTTCACATTATCTTCAGGATTACATATTTTATGTGCATAAAATATTCTTTATCCTGTTGAATGCTTTTCATCTTGAATTCAATTTTGTCTCATATTAATATTGCTATATCTGCCTTCTTTTATTAGCATTTATGGATATATGTTCCATGCCTTTGTTTCCATCTCTTCTGTTTTATAGATATCTCTTAGAGTAGCATATAGCTAGATTTTTGCTTTTTTTTTTTTTTTTTTTTGCAATCCAAGAACTTTTTTTTAAATAAGGAAATTTAGCCTATATACCTTTTTTGTGATTGCTGTCTTGTTGCTTATAAAACTTCCACCCTCTTTTCTGCCTTTCGTTGTAATTATCAATTTTTCATTTGATTTTTTTCTTCTTACGTTTTTGTTATATATCCTATTTGTACATACAATACAATTAAACATATAATAAACACATAATTACTTATTTTTTTCTATCAATATCTGGAATTCACTAGCATTCACTCGTGCAAAAAAAATAATTGTTTTACTTCCTATCCTCCTCTCTCCCTTGTGCCTCTTCCATAGCACTGAAATCCTCCATGAGTTTAATTTCATCATGTTGATTCTTAATAATAAAAAAGAAAAAAAGCTAATCATATATTTGGCTATAAATGTCATTGTCTTCTTTATTCATAATTGTTCTGATATCTTACATCTTCCTCTTTCTTGGATTCCTTATTTGTTTGACCAGAGTTTATTTTGTGGCAGTTTTTTTCAGTAAAGATCTTAGAACTCACACAGAAGTGATAAAGTTGGCTGGCTGTGCAGGTAGCTTGTCTCCAGGATGGCAGGGGCCGGGGGTGGGGGGGCACATATTCCCCCAGGTATAGTACATTTACCAGGAGCACTTTCCGGGCCCCAGGATCTTCTCGTGTGTCCAAAAGTTCTTAGGCTCTACCCTTGGAGATAAAGGCCGGAGTCAGCTGGTCCCTCTCTCTTCTTCCTCTGCTATCCTTGTTTGGAGTTCCTTTATACTCTACCTTCTCCCTCCAAGCACTATGCTAGATTTCTTACATGGGTTATATTGATTAATCTTTGAGTTAGCAAATATTAGCCCCACCCCATGCTATATATGAGGAAACCTAGGCTCAGTGTTAGGAGAGAGGTTAAAGTTTGAGACCAGGCAGGCAGTCTGATCCTAGATCTACCCTCCCAAGAGGGGAGCACTGATGGTACCAGGTTCCAATGATGAGATACTTAAGTGAAACTATTTTGTAAATAAGGCACCAGTCAACTTTTATCTTTAACCAATTATTAACTACATCCTGAAAAAGACAGAAGCTGTTCCTGACATCCAGGAGCTGCCCTGGCATTCACAGCTAAGCCTTGGTGTTCTCCTATTGAAAGTGATTTCACACAGTATCAATATCAGAGGAGGTCACTTTATGATGGTGATGAATCATGAAAAAAAAGGCCACTCCATGATATGTCTGAACAAGAAAAATACATGAACCTTGTCTAAACCACAAAAGTGACCAAACACCCCAACATTTTGGCTAATAGGAGTGACTATTGCTTATTTATCAATTACAGTATTAGTCTCACTCTGATCTTCCCTTGTTTTAAATAAGATTAAGATACCTGATACCTACTTTGCTGTACATCTGAAACTAACACAACATTGTTAATCAACTGTACTCCAATATAAAAAAAAGTAAAAAAAAAAAAAAAGATACCTGATACCTAATCACTATTACCCCTGCTTCCTGATTAACAGCCAACCCAGAACAAAACCCTGCTTCCTCAAACCCTCTCCCGAAATCAACCCGACAGAGGCCCAAACCCAATCAAGTCCTTTCTGACGTCTTCTTACTAAGGTGGCTCACAATTCCCCCATCGTGCGGCTAGAGAATTTGGAATTTATTTCATAAGCAATGGGAAATAATCAAGGCTTTTGGAATAGGATAGTGACATGACAAAAGCTGTGCTGTAGAAAATGAAATCTGACAAACATATAAGACAATCGAGAAAAGAGACTGTTGGCAAAGAGAGTAAGAAAGCCATTCCAGTAACTCAGGGGATGACAAGGAGAAAGAAGCCATAATGCAAGTGGCATGTGAGAAATACCTATATGAAGGTGGTGGCAGTGGGAATGAAAATGAGTTAACATTCACTAGGACATCTGCAGGAAAAATTGATAGTGGGTAGAAATTTTAACCATCAACATGATTTAACATTCAGTAGGCAGGGATTCTCTCAGATTTCTCGTAAACTGTTCAGTCTCATTCTGAACAAAATAGAGGATTTTTGTACCTGTAAGTTCACTTCATTAGCATAAGATAGAAAGTTATGAATAGGATGACTTTCAGTTCACCTTACTGGGATTATAAAATGTGAGGTTGGATTTAAGCCTACCATATGGATAAGGGATCAGTTTAGCCCTTAAGTGTCTTTTGGAAGCTCCCACGAAGGGCATTAGAAGTTTAGTGAGCATATTAGAAGACAAACTTGGAACCTAAGTGTGCATATTCAGCAGACCTGCCTCGATCCTCAGCTCTAGGAAACTAAAACAGATGAAGATGTGCCTCCTAGGTACTAATCACACTATCATTCAAATGGAAATTAAAGAGATGCGTGGTTCCAATGGCGGAAATGAAGAAAACTTCCCCACATTACCATCGGCAGGCTGAGCTCACGGTGGTGCTTGGCAATTCAGAAATAAGAAGGTCCTACTTTGGAATGAGCTTGGTTCCAAGGGCTTTTTCAACCAAGGTTTTAAGAACTGAGCTCCTTCTCCCCTAGAAATATTGGTACCTAGGAGTACAGTCCAGCCAGGAGAGCTCACAAAAGCCCATGTATCCTACAGGAAGCTTAACTGTGGAATTAATCCAGTGTTGGACCTGGAAAGGGATGTCCTTCGGGTCTGAGGAAAATCAGAGAAAGCAGACATACTTCCTCAGTTTTTCTTTTGCCTCTTGCAGGCCAAATTTAGATCTTCCTTGGAGGAATCAGAAGTCAATTTTGCCCAAGTCTTTATCTCTGAACTGACCTATTCTACAGTCTTCTCCACAGGCCTCCCACAGGCCCCCCATAAGCTACAGTGCTTATCACCCCCACCCTAGCCTGATAATCCTGACCTTGTGAGTATAGCACACCTCTGAATTACTCATTATCCCTGGTCCTTCAAATCTCAAGACCAAGATTTGGCTGCGTTGCTCACTGTCTGCGACTTTGAATTACTCAACCCTCCACCTGTAAAATGAAGATGATATATCCCTAATAGGGTTGATCTAAAAATTAAATGAAAAAATGTATATAATATGCCTAACACTGCTGACACTCCATAGGTTCTCAATAATACAACAGCTTATTACTTTGAAATAACATTTAAAAGAGCCAAGCACTTTGTATATTTTTAAAACTATACAAATGTACAATCTATTAGATTAAATGATTATTAGATACGAGTTAAAATTGTAAATGCTTAAAATATACCCAATTCTCATCTCTCCAGCAAATCCTTAAGAGAACATTGTTTTTCCTAACACCTGCACCCAAAATGCATCTGACTGCCCCATTCACATCTTACCCTAACCCCCATAACTCATTACATGGGCTCAAAATTCAAATCTGTCTCAACATCCATCCAAAAACCACATGGTGAGAAAGATGACTATGACTCAAAATAAATTACCATTTAAATTTCAAATGCTGAAATTTAAATAATCTAAATCACAACATCCTTTCTTTGATTATAACAAAACACACACACACACAAAGGTATATTAACTGTTACTTCAAATCCTCAAAGCTACCAGTAATATTGACTAATTAAAAAGGCCATCCTGAAAAATCACATTTGTCTTTTTATAAGTAGTAAAGAATGACAGAGTAAAATAATGGTGAAAACTATGCCAAGGTTAGAAGCCTATTTCTACCCTTCACTTTCATGCTCAAGAATCCTAGAACTAACTCTACACTGTGAAATTCGAGTTTGTCCCCAGCCAGAGTGGCAGACTTAATGCACCATTAATCTGGTCTGTTCTCAGCCGCCAATTGAAATAGTCACAGTCATTTGATTTTTAAGGAAAAGACAGTACTGCAGAAGTACATTCCAGAGGTCTTTTCATAAAAACCATCCCATGTGCTCCATCTGCACATGCAATCTGCTTGTGTATTTTCAGCCAGCTTGCATGGGCAGATTAATGCGTACAATTAGAAAGCAACCCCACAGGCATTCAATAAACTGCTTTCACTATTACACTCAGGAGAGTCCCTCTGGATGTCAATAAAAGCCTAGTTTTCTGCCTGTTAGCTAAATAATTGACAACACTAAAAATAATCAGAAGCAAATGAACGAAGTCAGGAACAAAGTGGTAAGAAAGAATACATTAAGATTCTCATGGTGGTGCCCCAGGATGATATCATGAGCTTTTTATCCAGCAACCTGGGTTTACAGTCTGCTCAAGTCCATGGTTGCCCTTCTCTACAGAAAACAAAACAAAACAAAGAACACCATTCCTAGTCTGCTATTTGAACCACACATATCACAGCATTGAAAGAATTACCTATTTGTGTTTCTATTCTGTGATCCTTAGTTTGACAGCTTCAGGAGAATCTAATTTTTTGGTGAAGGGGATGGAATAGGGAACAGCCTAGTTGGTCTAGTTAAAACTTTGTGCTGTTAAAATGCTGAGAGCTCTCGGACTTCCCTGGTGGCGCAGTGGTTAAGAATCTGCCTGCCAATGCAGGGGACATGGGTTTGAGCCCTGGTCCGGGAAGATCCCACATCGCAGAGCAGCTAAGCCCATGAGCCACGACTACTGAGCCTGTGCTCTAGAGCCCGTGAGCCACAACTACTGAGCCCACGTGCCACAACTACTAAAGCCTGCATGCCTAGAGCCCACGCTCCACAACAAGAGAAGCCACCGCAATAAGAAGCCCACGCACCGCAATGAAGAGTAGCTCCCGCTCGCTGCAACTAGAGAAAGCCCACACGCAGTAACAGAGACCCAACACAGCCAAAAATAAATAAATAAATAAAAATTAAATGTTATACAGCAGAAACTAACACACCATTGTAACGCAATTATACTCCAATAAAGATGTTAAAAAAAAATTCTAATAGCTCTCCTATACAATTCTTCCACCATAAATTGATTCTAAGAAAATATGATAAAGCCTTGTTATACAGAGGATCCATCTTATACAAGAAGTTTCTTTCATATTTCTAGCTATATAATGGTCATTCATTTCATTAGCTATTGGTCTTTTAATTTCAAAAGTACTTCAAAACAAAATACATTTAAAACACACACACATATACTTCTTCTTGTGTTTCTCAATAGGCTTTAACAATCAATTTGAGATACTTCTCATTTTTAGCCAACTTCTCTTTTTTCTGGTTAACTGGGACTTTTATGATAAGCAGAAGAAAGATCAAGAGTGAAATGTGCGTGTAATTGAATTCAGCTCCACTGATAGTGTGTGAGGTGCCTGAGGGTAGAACTCTTCTTTCTTTACAGAAAAAGGGTGATCTCTAGTATTCAGTAAAACACAAACTCAAGAAGCTGGAGGACTAGTAAAAAAAGGTTTGAGGACACAATCTCCCACATCCTTTAAAACCCCAAGAATCTCTCATCCTCCACTTTATCATGTTTAAAACTCCCCAGAGGATGGACTTGTTCAACTTCCCAGTCCTGTACCTAAGACCCCTCATTGGTAAGCAGGTCTTCCCTTTTCCAGTGTAAACAAGGATGCCACAGGATAAGTACATTTGTTCTTATTGTGTCTTCAGGCTACAAATGCCCCCATAGCATTTGGGGGCATTCAACTCCTCTGATTGGCCGAGAAATCAACTCTCATCCATTCTCTACCAAAGAAGGGGGAGGCAATAATACATTAACCCTTAATCTATTGCCTGCCGCCCTCTATCTCTCTCTAAGACAGCCAACTTCTCCTGGTGTTTAGCTTCACACCAGCTTCCTTACCCCCATGTCTGCCTTAGAACAAAAGTGGGGAAAGATAAAGTCATTCATTAGCACTTCCACCCAACCCCATTCTATCTCCCACTCTTTTCCTGTCCTGGGTAGCGGAGGCCAGGTATCCAACTTGCTAATGGGCAAAGTGAAGTGCTGAGAAACTTCTTGTACATTCCAACCTCTGAGTCTTAAAGCAAGGAGCTGTTGCTTACAGTAGAGGCAGGAGAATCTCAGCGGAATGAGAAAACCAGAGGATGCTGTACTTGGAAGAGGGACACACTTTAGGGTGTCACATATGCTCACCCCAACATCAGAATGATCTTAAATTCTACAAATGAGGTATAACAACGGGAACAGATAAGAGGAGGCAGTCAGTACAGTCCATCGGAAAATGGGAGGCCGATGACTAGTTCTGGTGGAACCAGAAATCTCTAAACGGTCTCTACAAAATAAGCTGTCTGATCCCATTCAACAAGAACCTCTGTAAGAAGTTACATATCAAGTCCCCATGAAATTCAGTCACTTATATACCATTTATTTTTTTAAATAAATTTTTTATAAGATTTTTAAAATAAATTTATTTATTTTATTTATATTTATTTTTGGCTGTGTTGGGTCTTCGTTGCTGCACGCAGCCCTTCTCTAGTTGTGGCGAGTGGGGGCTACTCTTTGTTGCGGTGCATGGGCTTCTCATGGCGGTGGCTTCTCTTGTTGCAGAGCACGGGCTCTAGGGCCACGGGCTTCAGTAGTTGCGGCATGCGGGCTCAGTAATCATGGCTCGCAGGCTGTAGAGCACAGGCTCAGTAGTTGTGGCGCACAGGCTTAGTTGCTCTGCGGCATGTGGGATCTTCCAAGACCAGGGCTCAAACCCATGTCCCCTGCATTGGCAGGCGGATTCTTAACCACTGCACCACCAGGGAAGCCCTATATAAGATATTTTATTTAATCCTTACAAATGGCCGATGGGAGAGTTATTACCAACCCTAATTTTTTTAGAAAAACTAAGCTTTAAAGAGGTTTAGTAGTTTGTCCAAGGTCACAGCTGAAGAATGGAGCTAGGATTTTGAACCCAAATCTGCTTGTTTAATTCTACCATATTTGGAATTAACCTAGGGACAGAAATATGGTTCTTTGGTTTTGTCTATTCTTTTAAGCAGTGTGCAAGTAACCTAGCTACTTAGAGCTGGAACACAAACTTATCTTTAAAGCTTGTATAAGAGAGTAGATTATCTACATTATAAAGCACATAGTAGTTGCCCTATACATGTTAGCTGCTGTAATTCACAAGTCATACTGGAAAAAGTACCTTGATGTATGACCACCACTTGGGAGCTTTGCTGATAAATGTGAAATTATTTCTCAATTCTTGTTTACAAAAATAGAAGTCCTCAGTCCATTAGGTAAATCCCTAGTTAGTTTAGATTCTGCTTGGGTACTTCTTTCAAACAACATCTTCCTTATATTGGTGTTTTGGAAGTCTTCATAATCAAAAGTAACCTGGATCACCAAAAAGCAAGCCCTCCAAGTTATTTAGAATGGGGAATTTCTCAAATTTGGCAGTATTCTTTCTAATCTGTTGACTGCTAAAGAATACTTTAATGAGTATAGATATCTCCAAACTTAGAACCTCACTTCTAGAGTTCAATTATATAATTAATAGTCAACAATCCAACACCAGATGTTTTGAATAGTTACTATCACCTAGAATTTAAAAGCACAATGAACAATATGTCTATAAAATGTACAAAGTTCTGAAAATATAAATTTACCATTGCTGATGTTCTCTTAAAGCTTCTCTTCTGAGGTTTTCTTGACGCCTCTTTTTCTCCTCTAGTTTATTGCTCTGAAATTTCAAGTATCAAAATGTAATCTATTAGGAAAGCTTTAAGCAGAATCATGATGTTAAAATTACCCAAGGTCCAAAATCTTTAGGCTCAAGTGGCCTCAGTAATCCAATATGGTACCTACCAGGGCTTCCAAGGTGATAATCCTGTCACAACCCATGTGCCCTACACTGAAAGCCAGGAGCTCCAAGTTCTTTCCATGGCTCCCCTCTCCCAACTTGATTGGTATAATCACAGAATCAGTATTTCACATTTTTACCTTAGTTCAGATGATAGCAACATTTATATCTTAAGCAGTGTTTTCAAAATGTTCTAAGGAAAACATGAAATTTCCACACCAATCATGTTAAATTAAAATTATAATAAACGATTAAATAGATGATACAAAATATGTATATATATATAAATGGTTAAATAGTTGATACTACATATATATCTCCACATTACAATAAAGCATTCAGGAAAAGATTTTCAATAAGCCAATTCAATTCCCTTCTGACTTAGAATCAGATACTTAAAGCTGTTGAGAGACTGAACAGCAAATGTCCAAAAAAAGCCATCCACTTGAATAGAAGAATCCTCTCATTTTTTAAATTAGTTGTTTGGAGAGTCTAGAGATAAACTTCACATTTGATATTACTGTCACCATGGCTCTGGCATATTTTAATCCAACTTAATAACCCAGAAACGCTTGTGTTTTTTTACTATTATACAACTGTCATTTTTTTAATTTGTCTGTGAAAAACAAGTAGACTTCCTAGACAACAAATTTAATGGGGAGTTGAAACAAGTTCTACAACACAGGAGGACTTGAAGTTTTAATTGAATCCAAGGGAGAAGTCAAGCAGCTGGATTTGCTTTAAAAAAAAAAAAAAAATGGACTTGTCCCTCAGGAAGACCTGTGAAAAGGGAATAATGGAAATCATCACTTCCAAACTCTAACATAAGTTTAGCTCCATCTTCCAAAGAGAGGAAAAAACTGTTCATATTGTTCATTTCCATGAAAGTCTTCATTCACACAGAACTATTTACTCATCCCATTTTGAAAGGTAAAATGGATGATTTCAGTTTCAGAAAAAACATAAAGGAAATTTACTACAATCCAAGAGAATTGTAATACAATTCAGTTGTAATTCAATTATAATACAAGGCAATTGGATTATTAATGAATCACAGTTCTAGGAAGCAAACTAACAGAAAATAGTACAACTGAATAAACATGATCTCAATCTAGAAAAAAATCCTGACTCATGAGACCAAAAGTAGTCAATTGTGATGAGCTCCCCACATCTCTGGGGGAAGAAAAGGGGGCTGGGAGGTAAAAGACAGCAAGCAAGCAAGCAGTAGGTATTGATTAAACCAGGATTAGGAACGCTACTTAGAGAACAGTGAGAAAATCACACAAGCATTTAGAGACCAGGGCTGGGTTCCTTTAGCAAGGTCAGAAATTGGAACATGGATTTTCATCTCTTCACTTATAGATTATCATTGGACTCAACTTACAAAAACAGTTACTCAGTAGCTTAATTCTTTCCAACAAAGGTCTGTTTATCCCTCAAGAGTTGATGGAGAAGTATTTTGCAAAATACTGGAGTATTTAAGTATTCAATACCTACCACTGTAGTAGCTATTTTAGCACACTAATCCAAATACTTAAGATTTAGTCAGACTACTTATTTATTCCCATTTAACAGTGAGTTAAGGAGTCACCCAACCATACTTATATGTATACAAACGCATAATATAAAAAATCTAAGGGCTTCCCTAGTGGTGCAGTGGTTGAGAATCCGCCTGCCAATGCAGGGGACACGGGTTCGAGCCCTGGTCTGGGAGGATCCCGCATGCCGCGGAGCAGCTGGGCCCGTGAGCCACAACTGCTGAGCCTGTGCGTCTGGAGCCTGTGCTCCGCAACAAGAGAGGCCGCGATAGTGAGAGGCCTGTGCACTGCGATGAAGAGTGGCCCCCACTTGCCACAACTAGAGAAAGCCCTCGCACAGAAACAAAGACCCAACACAGTCAAAAATAGATAAATAAATTAAAAAAAAAAAATCTAAGAACATGAGGTCCAGAAGAAAAAATATGGAATGAGTTCTAGGTCCACCATCACTGAGTGACCTTAAACAAATCATTTAATATCACTGAATCTCATGTATTCAACAAACATTTATCAAATGCCTATTATATGATCAGTACTATGTTCTGTTAGATTCTGGGAATACAAACAGAGCAGTGCCTACTCTGGAAAATTTTAGAAGCTAGCTGGGAACACAGACAAGAAAGCCATGATGGCAGTGTGTAAAATATATTAGGGAATAGAGGTTTGCAAATATGTAATATGAATACAAAGAAAAAGCACAGAAGTGGGCAATTGGGAAATGCTTTCAGCAGTTCCACAGACATTCATTCAGTGCCTTCTATGTGGGCAGACCCCATCCTGGGTTAGGGTTAGGGTTAGGGTTAGGGTTAGGGTTAGGGTTAAGGTTAGGGTTAAGGTTAGCCAAAATTTGAATAACATTTGGAATATGGTTTCTAACCTCGGGTTCATGAATAAGCTGTCTGATAGGAGTATGCTCATTTTTATGGAGCGTGAGTCCATAGCTTTCTTCAGATTTCCCTAGGGGCTGATGACCAAATAAAAGGATAAGAACCATGGGTCTAATGAGAGGTAGAAATTCTAGATAGAGACCAATCTTAAGCAAGAACTTTCCAGGAGGAAAAGGAGGTGATGGGAGCAAGGCTACTGCACTCCATTGTATGGTTTCTTACTGCCCAGGGGCCTAGCAGAGAGGTTAAAAAGGCTGAAACAGAGACAGCATTCAGCTTACCAAGGCTTGCATCCCAGCATGGGGTGTTTCAGCACAGCAGAGGTGTCTTTTTCTATTTCTCACAAAAGCACCATCTGTCACCAATCTGAGCACCCACAGAACTGACTGCCTGGATGAAGAATCTGTTTCTAATTTGCACAAAGGCAATGATGGGATAGCAGTGGCCCTGAATAGGAAAAGGGCATTCCTATAACATAATATTTTCAATATAGAAAGGCACAAGAGAATATGCCAGTTCAGGAAACCCCAAGAAGCTTGTGGATAAATTCAAAGGGGTTTGTAGTGAGATGGGTGGAGGACAAGGCTGAGGAAGTAGGAAGAGGCAATTGTAAAGAAATGTATATGCCAAGTAAAGGAGTTTGGACTTCATTAAAGGCAATGATGAGCCATTATGTTATTTTAAGCAGGATGGTAAGCAGCTCACCCTGAAAGCAACACGAAGGATAAGCCGCAGAAAGGACCACAGATATAAAAACCAACGGTGTGGTTCTCACAGTAATCCAGGCTATAAATTATGAGTCCCAAATTAAGAAAACAGGGACAGAAAAGAAAGGACAAATTCTAGAAAAATGTGGGGGACAGAAATAAGAGGAGAGTAAAAAGAAATAGTAGGAGGTAGGCTATATTAATATAGAATGAGTCAAAAAAGGGGGGAAGATTACAGGTGACTATCATTTAAGAGCATCAGAATGAATATGAGGTCAGTTTTGAACCTACTGGATTTGAGATACACTGTGGCACATCTAGAAAGAAATATCAAGCATACAGTAAAATATATGGTTCTGGGATTCAAGAATATGGTCTGGAGATGTGGATTTCAGAAATCATCAGCACAAGCAAAATCCACAGACGTGGAAATGCGGGGGGCTTTCACCTAAGAATTTGGTGGCATAGGCACAGGGAAATGAGAGAAGATGAATGGATGGGACCTGGATAGAACATCAATAGCAGAAAAACAAGCAAAGGAAAAGGATCCAGAGGGGTAGAATTTGAAGGACAAAGTACTATTTAAATAGTTACAATATTACAAACAGTTTAGATAAGTTAGGAACTGAAGAGTCTCCACTGAGTTTTTCAACTAAGAGCTCATTAGTGATTCTTGGCTAGATAAATACCCATGAATTACTAGAGACAGAAGTCAAACTCAGCCCACCAAGGAACAAGTGAAGGTGAGGACTCAAAGAAGGTAAGTTTCTAAGCTAGCTGAGCTCAGCATCACCTGGGGAACTTTGTTTAAAACAGAGATGATTTTTTTTTTCTTTTTTTTGGTTCAGGTGATTGATAAGGAGTCAGTCTACATACTGGCATGTAGGAACCCAATGTGGTAGAAAAGGCTTTCAAGGAGCTGAGCTGTGATGCTTGGGAGGGAGGAGTTGAAAGCAAACCAGAACAGAGACACTTGGTTTTTAAGATGAGAGATTTCAGTATGATTATACCCCAAGAGAGAAAAACAGAAACAACAAGAAAGCTACAGGAGAAAAGGAGGGTTAACCGATGGAGCAGCAATGTTCCCGGGGAGATGGAGGAAAGATGGGATGGGAAGCACGGGTGGGAGAATCCATCATAGCAACAAGGAAGAGCACTTTCTTATTCCTGCTGAGATGAGACGGGGGCAGAAACAGCAAAGGAAGAGTAAGGAAACGGAAAAATATAGGTACTTCCAGCCTTGTGGTCTTTATTCACTAGAAGGTGGGAAATGAGGTCATGTGCTGAAAACGAAAGGTGAGGATAAGAAGAATGTGAAGGGAGGAAGATGTCGGTAATTAGAGATGAGCCTAGACTGCAAAGGAAAATGCTGTGCACTAGGAATTGTTAAAGACCCAGCTGGGAGGGAAGCCCAGCAATCTCGTGTGACAGGAAGAGCCAGTGTGTTTTTTCTCCAGCAACCCAGTTCATGTGGGTTCATTTAATTTAGAAATAAATTAAACCAATCCAATTCATGTGTAAAAAAAAATCCTCTCTGCCTTCCACACAAGAGGTTGATATAATAGTAGAGTCAAATGAAATAGGGCACTTCTTTACATGTATAGTTAATTAGGTCAGGGCACCCTTTTTCACTGCTTACTTAGCGCTACCCATTGTACAAAGAGATTTGCACCTATTGTATCCTTTAACCCCACCAGTCCCATTATTATATTATTATACCCATTTTACAGCTAAGGAAAGTGAAACATAAAGAAGCTAACAGCTTACACTTTTAGTACTACATCTGCATTTCAGAGATATCATTAACATCCCAACATTATGGGATTAATTAATGGGGTCAATTAATGGGACCCTACTGCATTCCAACAACCAGAGCCTTAATGCCCACACCAGTTCATCCACAAAGACATGCATGATGTAGGAACCATATTTCTGGGAAATACTTGAAAGTTCTGTTTTGTTCCTTGAAAGTTTTCAGAAATGGAAACTTTTCCCGGTTTATAAAAACAATATTGAAATAATTTCCTTGATGTTGAGTTTTATTCCTAAAACTGTTCTTAAACCATTAGCCCTCGCTAGTACTTGTTTCCTAGAAATAAGCAACAGTGTGATTTCTTAAAAACATGTATATGGGGCTTCCCTGGTGGTGCAGTGGTTAAGAATCCACCTGCCAATGCAGGGGACATGGGTTCGAGCCCTGGTCCGGGAAGATCCCACATGCCGCGGAGCAACTAAGCCCGTGCACCACAACTACTGAGCCTGCGCTCTAGAGCCACAACTACTGAGCCCGTGAGCCACAGCTACTGAAGCCCACGTGCCTAGAGCCGTGCTCTGCAACAAGAGAAGCCACCACAATGAGAAACCCGCACACCACAACGAAGAGCAGCCCCCATTCACCGCAACTAGAGAAAGCCTGTGCGCAGCAACAAAGACCCAATGCAGCCAAAAATTAAATTAATTTAAAAAAAAACAAAAAACATGTATATGGATGCATCTCTGCATCTAATATGCATACCTTGTTTTCTATGCTAATAGGAAATGAAGTAGGTACAAAGTAGTTCCTACTTCATTTTATAACATTAAAACGAACTAATGATGCTTCTCAGTGTCTACATAAAACACCGTGACCTCCAGGGCTCCACATAACTTCATCAGCTTTATGACTTTATAGTTTACTGGAAAGAACAAGGAAAGGCTTCGTTTGCCACTCAGATCCGTAGCTGATTTCTTGCCCTTTCTGATGTTATAATACCCTAAGAGGTTGGGAGAATCAAATGAAAGAATTTGTAAACTATATAGCCCTATATAATATGATTTCAAACATACGAGGATCAAAGGCAGAATAAGATGAATCCAGGAGGTAGGGAGGGTCTTTGACATGGAATTGGAGATTTTTATTTTTTAAGTTTGTGGGTGTTATGAAAGTCTGGAAAAAATCAAATTATTACTCTGCCATACAGATCTCCAGGAAGAGAAATTAATACACTATAAAACCACATGAGTTGTATTAGTTTTCTATTGCTGCTATAACAACCATGAACTTAATAACTTAAAACAACATAAATTTGTTAATAATCTTACAGTTCTGGAGGTCAGAAGTCCAAAACGGGTCTAACGGGGCTAAAATAATATATTGATGTTGAGGGAAATTGGCAGACTCCAGTACCAGTAGCAGCTGTTATGTCCACAAGGCTTTTCGGTAGCTAGCAGTATGAGTCCCCTCCAAAGACTACAGCAGGGTCTTTACTTCTTTCTACCCCTACAATAGGGACTCTATTTCCAGAATCACATCTTCTGTTTGCATGCTCTGCTATCCTAAGATGTCCATCATCTATTTGTTCAGTGTAGAAGTTAGGGGTACCACAGTTATGGTTTTGTAGCTCCTACCCATAGGTTTAGTCTCCTTTATCCAATGGCCTTTCTCTACTTCAAGCCAACAATGGCAGGCTGAGTCTTTCTCCTGCTCCATCTCTTCATGCTCTCAATCTTCTGTCTCCCTCTTCCAAGTTAAGGACCCTTATGATAACATTGGACCCACCTGAATAATGCAGGATACACACTCTCCCTACTTGAAAGTAAGTTGATTAGCAACCTTAATTCCACCTGCAAACTTAGCTCCCCTTTGCCATATAACAGAACATCTCCCTAGGTTCCAGGGATTAGAATGTGGAAGAGGAGGGGAAGGGGGCATTTTTCTGCCTACCACATGGGTTGTAATCTATTTTTAAATCAGTAAGTATCAGACACATAATGTGCCAGATAATTCATAAAATCCTTGCCCTTGCCGCCAAGCCCTCTGAAGCTTGGTTTGGGAATGTGGCGGGGCGGGAGGCGGAGGCAGTGAAAGGAGGACCTCTTTCCTTTAGGGCAAAGCAGTGGTGTGCTGATAAGCTTAACAACCAGCTCTAGCAGGGAGGAGGAGGGGAGGTTGATTTGTAGCATTTACTGATTTCTGTGGTGAAAATACTCCTCATGGTCAGTTTCAGTCTACCAACATGAAGTCCGCTAGCCCACAAAATAGAACAATCCACTCTCATGAGCCAGTACAAGGAGGCCCGGTACACCACTGGAACAATACATAACATCAACATACTCTAATGTAGGGAATACAAGTTTAACTGAAGCATCCCAGAGCCCTCTCCAAAGTTCCCCTTAACCCACAGGATTAACCCTTCCTGGATCCCATTGTCATGATCAGAGGCTAAAGAGCTGGCTGCCTTTCATACCTTTGTGCGTATTAAGGACCCATATGTGCTGGCAGGGAGTACAGTTTACTCTCCCCTTACTCACACACAGGTGGTGACCAATCAGAAAGAGACCCAGTGTTCCCTGGTGACCCCTCCTGGGAGAGGACAAACTGAAGGTCAAGGGGGATTAAGACCAAGAGGCCAAGTTAGAGGTTCTCGGGTGGCAATAGGCTTTTGCATTCGACTTGGCTCATAGTTCCTGGACAGCAGCCATTTGCCTGAGGGGGACGGTGGTATTTTGTAAGCTGGTGTCCATGTGTGTGTTTGCTGTGCAGTTTAAGGAATAAATGCTCCATAAGCACAGCCATTATCGCTTCCCTTGGCCATTTTCACACTGGCAATGTGAAGTATGCCATTTCTAGATGGCTAATGTCCATTTTTCTTTTATCTGACACAAGCTATTAAATGGGCTCACATTTAGTATGAAAAGCAAGATTTATATACAACAGGGAGAGCTAGGTCAGGGTGGCAGTCCGGGCCGATTAGCCAGAGAAATCAACTCTGTGGAAGGACCAGAGTGGGCTGCTCCTTCTCTTGTAAGGCAATTTAGATTAATGCTCCTCAAACCGGTATGTGTACAAGAATCACCTGGAGAGCTTGTTAAAATGCAGGTTCTGTTTCAGAAGGTCTGGGGTGGGACTTGAGATTCTGTATGTCTAATAAGTGATATCAAGGCTGCTGGTTCAAGGACCACATTTTGAATGGGATGGATCTAGACGTATCAACTCCCTCTCCCCATCTCTCACTTTTGGACAAATTTATACCAATAATCATTACATTTGTCATGTTAGAAAAGCCAACCCAGTTAGGACTTCTGTAGTTAATGATTGCTGTACATCTAGTGTTATAGTATAACTTGGAAAGGGAGGGAATGCTGCTTTTACTCAATGTTAAAGAAAACTGTTTCAGCCACTAACATTTCTGAATAGTATACATAATTTGACCAAAGAAGAAATGAGCTATAAATGACCCACAAGCCAGCCAATTATGGGTATTAAATGACAACTAATAAATCACTTTTAGGATAAGAGTTTACAACACAATTCTTTAGGATCTGCAAGCCCCTTAATTAGATTTGATGATTTTCTTAGTTGCACCTGAAATACAGAATGATTATGCTATATAAAGGGAATTCCTTCTCTACAATCACAAGACTGGAGTGTGAACCTTCCTTTGAAGGAAAAAATGGGGCAGGGGTGGGGTTGAATGGAAAAGAGTGAGGAATAGAGAGGTAGAAAGAGAGAGAAAGACAGGTTTTAAAAAGTTATTATGAGAATCTTTTCAATGAAGGTATAATAGCTGATGACTTGGAAGTGAACTGCTGAATCAAATTTAGTAAACAAAGTGCCTATACTCTTTTTTTTTTATACCTCCAGCATTTCAATTCCTCATTTATAAGTCCAGTCTTATCTCTACCCCCTACCTCTTTACAGATGTAGCATCTCTACAGATGTAGCATCTCTACATCTACACATGTTCCCAGCCTTGAGAGACAAGGAGGTGAGGCTTACAGACTCACTTTACAGGAATAGTTCGGAGAGGGGTACAGGCCTGTCCAAGGTCACACAGCACAACAGGACACCTTGCAAGAAAGACTTAGTTTGCTCCCCAGCCAGGTAGAGAGCTCCTCGGGGAAAGAAAAGACTCACACTCTTGCACATTCCACAAGCCATCAGCTTTGGGCTTCATTAACTCTAGTAAAAATATCTATTGCTTGGTAACCACGTTTAAATTTCGACCAACACTGAATCTTTAAGAGGAAAAAAAGAAAGAGAAGGATGAAGAGAGATACAGACAGCAAGAAAAAGAATTGTGTTTTCATGACTTAAACCTGCAGCAGATGTCATACTTGGTCATCAGTATCATGAGTCAATCTCTTGCCCCCAGACCTCCAACACTTAAAACTCATTACAGCTTAGGACTTTGTGGGGAATGGGAGCAGGAAGGGCGGGGGGGGGGGAGGGACTGGGGATAGAAGAACAGTACATTCTTCCTTCTCTAGCAGATGAGCATTTTTAAGAGATTTTTCCCCCCAAGCCCCAGAAAGAGTATCAAAACTAAACACATCAGTTTGAGGTTTGAAATAGATCATATCACTAATACTGAAATGTAAATGCATGCTTTTTCTTTATCAGTGAGAGAGGTATGTTCACCTATTTAACACTCACCCTGGAAAATTCAATATTTGGATATAAATATGATGGTGTACCACTGGTGGCCATTGTTACTAACTGCTGTGCCTTCTGGCCAAATACACAGCTACTCCTTTGATCACTTACCTGGGAGGTGAGAGAGTGTGATGACAAAGAACTCTAGTTCTGAGATCAGTCAGACTGGATTCAAACCCTACTTCTATTTACTGGCTACGAGTCCTTGGGCAAGTTATCTAATCCTCTGTCAGTTTCATTTGCAAACTTGGGTAATAAGAATATTATACACTTCATAGGCTCTTGTGAGGATTAAACACTTTGTATATGAACAGTGTCTAGGACAGAACCTGGCACATCAGAAGCCCTCAGTAAATGCTGACTCACCATTCTCTCCAATGTCTTACCTTTTCTCTCTGAACTGCCTTCATTTTTTGGATTTCGGCTTCTTCAGCTTCCCTCTTGATTCTTATATATTCTTCTCTTTTCAGCTAAATTGTATTGAGATTACAGAAGAAAAAAGCAGTTACTATTTTTCAGTCTGAACCAATGGAACAAAAAATTATGATGAAAGGAGGAGCTTCAAGATGGCAGGAGACTAAGACGTGGAGATCACCTTCCTCCCCACAAATACATCAGAAATACATCTACATGTGGAACAACTCCTACAGAACACCTACTGAACGCTGGCAGGAGACCTCAGACCTCCCAAAAGGCAAGAAACTCCCCACGTACCTGGGTAGGGCAAAAGAAAAAAGAAAAAACAGAAACAAAAGAATAGGGACGGGACCTGCACCAGTGGGAGGGAGCTGTGAAAGAGGAAAGGTTTCCACACACTAGGAAGCCCCTTCGCGGGCGGAGACTGCGGGTGGCCGAGGGGGGAAGCTTCGGAGCCACGGAGGAGAGCGCAGCCACAGGGGTGCGGAGGGCAAAGCGGAGAGATTCCTGCACAGAGGATCAGTGCCGACCAGTACTCACCAGCCTGAGAGGCTTGTCTGCTCACCCACCGGGGCAGGCGGGGGCTGGGAGCTGAGACTCAGGCTTCGGTCGGATCTCGGATCGCAGGGAGAGGACTGGGGTTGGCTGCGTGAACACAGCCTGAAGGGGTTAGCGCACCACAGCTAGCCGGGAGGGAGTGCAGGGAAAAGTCTGGAGCTGCCAAAGAGGCAAGAGACTTTTTCTTGCCTCTTTGTTTCCTGGTGCGCAAGGAGAGGGGATTAAGAGCGCTGCTTAAAGGAGCTCCAGAGATGGGCGCGAGCCGTGGCTATCAGCGCGGACCCTGGACACGGGCATGAGACGCTAAGGCTGCTGCTGCAGCCACCAAGAATCCTGTGTGCGAGCACAGGTCACTATCCACACCGCCCCTCCCGGGAGCCTGTGCAGCCCGCCACTGCCAGGGTCCCGTGATCCAGGGACAACTTCCCCGGGAGAACACACGGCGCGCCTCAGGCTGGTGCAACGTCACGCCGGCCTCTGCCGCCGCAGGCTCGCCTCGCATCCGTACCCTCCCGCCCCCTACACTGAGTAAGCCAGAGCCCCCGAAGCAGCTGCTCCTTTAACCCCGTCCTGTCTGAGCGCAGAACAGATGCCCTCAGGCGACCTACACGCAGAGGCGGGTCCAAATCCAAAGCTGAACCCCAGGAGCTGTGCGAACAAAGAAGAGAAAGGGGAATCTCTACCAGCAGCCTCAGAAGCAGCAGATTAAATCTCCACAATCAACTTGATGTACCCTGCATCTGTGGAATACCTAAATAGACAACGAATCATTCCAAATTGAGGAGGTGGACTTTGGGAGCAACGATATACTTTTTTTTTTTCCCTTTTTCTCTTTTTGTGAGTGTGTATGTATTTGCTTCTGTGTGTGATTTTGTACAGCTTTGCTTTTACCATTTGTCCTAGGGTTCAGTCTCTCCATCTTTTTTTTTTTTTTTTATAGTATAGTTTTTAGCATTTGTTATCATTGGTGGATTTGTGTTTTGGTTTGGTTGCTCTCTTCTTTCTTTTTATTACTTTAAAAAATATATTTTTTAACTATTATTTTTGTTTTACTTTAATAACTTTTAAATTTTATTTTATTTTATCTTCTTTCTTTCTTTCTTTTTCTCCCTTTTATTCTGAGCTGTGTGGATGACAGGCTCTTGGTGCTCCAGCCAGGCATCAGGGCTGTGCCTCTGAGGTGAGAGAGCCAACTTCAGGACATTGGTCCACAAGAGACCTCCCAGCTCCACATAATATCAAATGACAAAAATCTCCCAGAGATCTCCATCTCAACGCCAAGACCCAGCTTCACTCAACGACCAGCAAGCTACAGTGCTGGACACCCTATGCCAAACAACTAGCAAGACAGGAACACAACCCCACCCATTAGCAGGGAGGCTGCCTAAAATCATAATAAGGTTACAGACACCCCAAAACACACCACCAGACGTGGTCCTTCCCACCAGAAAGACAAGATCCAGGCTCATCCACCAGAACACAGGCACTAGTCCCCTCCACCAGGAAGCCTACACAACCCACTGAACCAACCTTAGCCACTGGGGGCAGACACCAAAAACAAAGGGAACTACGAACCTGCAGCCTGTGTAAAGGAGACCCCAAACACAGTAAGTTAAGCAAAATGAGAAGAAAGGGAAACACACAGCAGACGAAGGAGCAAGGTAAAAACCCATCAGACCAAACAAATGAAGAGGAAATAGGCGGTCTACCTGAAACAGAATTCAGAATAATGATAGTAAAGATAATCCAAAATCTTGGAAATAGAATGGAGAAAATATAAGAAATGTTTAACAAGGACCTAGAAGAACTAAAGAGCAAACAAACAGTGATGAACAACACAGTAAATGAAATTAAAATTCTCTAGAAGGGATCAATAGCAGAATAACTGAGGCAGAAAAACGGATAAGTGACCTGGAAGATAAAATAGTGGAAATAACTACTGCAGAGCAGAATAAAGAAAAAAGAATGAAAAGAATTGAGGACAGTCTCAGAGGCCTCTGGGACAACATTAAACGCACCAACATTCGAATTATAGGGGTTCCAGAAGAAGAAGAGAAAAAGAAAGGGACTGAGAAAATATTTGAAGAGATTATAGTTGAAAACTTCCCTAATATGGGAAAATTAATAGTTAATCAAGTCCAGGAAGCACAGACTCCCATACAGGGTAAATCCAAGGAGAAACACACCAAGACACATATTAATCAAACTATCAAAAATTAAATACAAAGAAAAAATATTAAAAGCAGCAAGGGAAAAACAACAAATAACATACAAGGGAATCCCCATAAGGTTAACAGCTGATCTTTCAGCAGAAACTCTGCAAGCCAGAAGGGAGTGGCAGGACATATTTAAAGTGATGAAGGGGGAAAACCTACAACCAAGATTACTCTACTCAGCAAGGATCTCATTCAGATTTGACAGAGAAATTAAAACCTTTACAGACAAGCAAAAGCTAAGAGAATTCAGCACCACCAAACCAACTTTACAACAAATGCTAAAGGAACTTCTCTAGGCAGGAAACACAAGAGAAGGAAAAGACCTACAATAACAAACCCAAAACAATTAAGAAAATGGGAATACATATTGATAACAACCTTAAATGTAAATGGATTAAATGCTTGAACCAAAAGACATAGACTGGCTGAATGGATACAAAAACAAGACCCGTATATATGTTGTCTACAAGAGACCCACTTGAGACCTAGGGACACATAAGACTGAAAGTGAGGGGATGGAAAAAGATATTCCATGCAAATGGAAATCAAAAGAAAGCTGGAAAAGCAATTCTCATATCAGACACAATATACTTTAAAACAACGACTATTACAAGATACAAAGAAGGACACTACATAATGATCAAGGGATCAATCCAAGAAGAAGATATAACAATTGTAAATATTTATGCACCCAACATAGGAGCGCCTCAATACATAAGGCAAATACTAAAAGCCATAAAAGGGGAAATCAACAGTAACACAATCATAGTAGGGGACTTTAACACCCCGCTTTCACCAATGGACAGATCATCCAAAATGAAAATAAATAAGGAAACACAAGCTTTAAATGATACATTAAACAAGATGGACTTAATTGATATTAATAGGACATTCCATCCAAAAACAACAGAATACACTTTCTTCTCAAGTGCTCATGGAAAATTCTGCAGGATAGATCATATCTTAGGTCACAAATCAAGCCTTGTTAAATTTAAGAAAATTGAAATCGTATCAAGTATCTTTTCCAACCACAACGCTATGTGACAGATATCAATTACAGGAAAAAATCTGTAAAAAATACAAACACATGGAAGCTAAACAATACACTACTTAATAACCAAGAGATCACTGAAGAAATCAAAGAGGAAATCAAAAAATACCTAGAAACAAATGACAATGAAAACACGATGACCCAAAACCTATGGGATGCAGCAAAAGCAGTTCTAAGAGGGAAGTTTATAGCAATACAGTCCTACCTCAAGAAACAAGAAACATCTCAAATGAACAACCTAATCTTACACCTAAAGCAATTAGAGAGAGAAGAACAAAAAAAACCCAAAGTTAGCAGAAGGAAAGAACATAAAAATCATATCAGAAATAAATGAAAAAAAATGAAGGCAACAGTAGCAACGATCAATTGAACCAAAAGCTGGTTCTTTGAGAAGATAAACAAAATTGATAAACCATTAGCCAGACTCATCAAGAAAAAAAGGGAGAAGGCTCAAATCAACAAAATTAGTAATGAAAAAGGAGAAGTAACAACTGACACTGCAGAAATACAAAGGGTCATGAGAGATTACAACAAACAACTATATGTCAATAAAATGGACAATCTGGAAGAAATGGACAAATTCTAAGAAAAGCACAGCCTTCTGAGACAGAACCAGGAAGAAACAGAAAATATAAACAGACCAATCACAAGCACTGAAATTGAGACTGTGATTAAAAATCTTCCAACAAACTAAAGCCCAGGACTAAATGGCTTCACAGGCAAATTCTGTCCAACATTTAGAGAAGAGCTAAAACCTATCCTTCTCAAACTCTTCCAAAATATAGCAGAGGGAGGAACTCTCCCAAACTCATTCTACAAGACCACCATCACCCTGATACCAAAACCAGACAAAGATGTCACAAAGAAAGAAAACTACAGGCCAATATCACTGATGAACATAGATGCAAAAATCCTCAACAAAATACTAGCAAACAGACTCCAACAGCACATTAAAAGGATCATACACCATGATCAAATGGGGTTTATTCCAGGAATGCAAGGATTCTTCAATATACGCAAGTCAATCAATGTGATACACCATATTAACAAACTGAGGAGAAAAACCATATGATTATCTCAATAGATACAGAGAAAGCTTTTGACAAAATTCAACACCCATTTATGATAAAAACCCTCCAAAAAGCAGGTATAGAGGGAACTTACCTCAACATAATAAAGGCCATATATGACAAACCCACAGCCAACATCGTTCTCAATCATGAAGAACTGAAACCATTTCCTCTAAGATCAGGAACAAGACAAGGTTGCCCACTCTCACCACTATTATTCAACATAGTTTTGGAAGTTTTAACCACAGCAATCAGAGAAGAAAAAGGAAAAAAAGGAATCCAAATGGGAAAAGAAGAAGTAAAGCTGTCACTGTTTGCAGATGACATGATACTATACATAGAGAATCCTAAAGATGCTACCAGAAAACTCCTAGAGCTAATCAATGAATTTGGTAAAGTAGCAGGATACAAAATTAATGCACAGAAATCTCTTGTATTCCTATACACTGATGATGAAAAATCTGAAAGTGAAATTAAGAAAACACTCCCATTTACCATTGCAATGAAAAGAATAAAATATCTAGGAATAAACCTACCTAAGGAGACAAAAGACCTGTATGCAGAAAATTATAAGACACTGATGAAAGAAATTAAAGATGATACAAATAGATGGAGAGATATACCATGTTCTTGGATTGGAAGAATCAACACTGTGAAAATGACTCTACTACCCAAAGCAATCTACAGATTCAATGCAATCCCTATCAAACTACCACTGGCATTTTTCACAGACCTAGAACAAAAAATTTCACAATTTGTATGGAAACACAAAAGACCCCGAATAGCCAAAGCAATCTTGAGAAGGAAAAACGGAGCTGGAGGAATCAGGCTCCCAGTCTTCAGCCTATACTACAAAGCTACAGTAATCAAGACAGTATGGTACTGGCACAAAAACAGAAATATAGATCAATGGAACAGGAGAGAAAGCCCAGAGATAAACCCATGCACATATGGTCACCTTATCCTTGATAAAGGAGGCAATAATATACAATGGAGAAAAGACAGCCTCTTCAATAAGTGGTGCTGGGAAAACTGGACAGCTATAAGTAAAAGAATGAAATTAGAACACTCCCTAACACCATACACAAAAATAAACTCAAAATGGATTAAATGGATTAAATGTAAAGCCAGACACTATCAAACTCTTAGAGGAAAACATAGGCAGAACACTCTATGACCTAAATCACAGCAAGATCCTTTTTGACCCACCTCCTGAGAAATGGAAATGAAAACAAACAAATGGGACCTAATGAAACTTAAAAGCTTTTGCATAGCAAAGGAAATCATAAACAAGACGAAAAGACAACCCTCAGAATGGGAGGAAATATTTGCAAACGAAGCAACTGACAAAGGATTAATCTCCAAAATTTACAAGCAGCTCATGCAGCTCAATATCAAAAAAATAAACAACCCAATCCAAAAATGGGCAGAAGACCTAAATAGACTTTTCTCCAAAGATGATATACAGATTGCCAACAAACATATGAAAGAATGCTCAACATCATTAATCATTAGAGAAATGCAAATCAAAACTACAATGAGATATCATCTCACACCAGTCAGAATCGCCATCATCAAAAAATCTACAAACAATAGATGCTGGAGAGGGTGTGGAGAAAAGGGAACCCTCTTGCACTGTTGGTGGGAATGTAAATTGATACAGCCACTATGGAGAACAGTATGGAGGTTCCTTAAAAAACTAAAAATAGAACTACCATACGACCCAGGAATCCCACTACTGGGCATATACCCTGAGAAAACCATAATTCTAAAAGAGTCATGTACCACAATATTCATTGCAGCTCTATTTACAATAGCCAGGACATGGAAGCAACCTAAGTGTCCATCGACAGATGAATGGATAAAGAAGATGTGGCACATATATACAATGGAATATTACTCAGCCATAAAAAGAAATGAGATTGAGTTATTTGTAGTGAGGTGGATGGACCTAGAGTCTGTCATACAGAGTGAAGTAAGTCAGAAAGAGAAAAACAAATACCGTATGCTAACACATATATATGGAATCTAAAAAAGAAAAAAAAAAAGGTCATGAAGAACCTAGGGGCAAGACAGAAATAAAGACGCAGACCTACTGGAGAATAGACTTGAGGATACGGGGAGGGGGAAGGGTAAGCTGTGACAAAGTGAGAGAGTGGCATGGACATATATACACTACCAAATGTAAAATAGATAGCTAGTGGGAAGCAGCCACATAGCACAGGGAGATCAGCTTGGTGCTTTGTGACCACCTATAGGGTGGGATAGGGAGGGTGGGAGGCAGGGAGAGGCAAGAGGGAAGAGATATGGGAACATATGTATATGTATAACTGATTCACTTTGTTATAAAGCAGAAAGTAACACACCATTTTAAAGCAGTTATACTCCAATAAAGATGTTAAAAAAAAATTATGATGAAAGGCAAATTACAGTATTTTTTGTGCTATAGCGTGCCATGATTATAGGTTGGTTCTTCGAGCTACTTAGATCACAGAGGATGGTCAGGCCACATCTGCTGCCCATGAAATTTCTTTGTGTTTCTTCCTTGGTCTCTGTCTTTCTGTCTCCTCTGTCCCCAACCCACCTCCACCAGGTTGGAGAGAAGAAAGGGCAGGTAATTTTTCCTGATTATAAAACTCAGAGTTCACTTTAAAAAAAAAAAAAATTGCTGGAGTCTTAAAAATTTTTTTAGTACTTTCAGGACTGGAATGGAGTAAACAAATCCATGTTCTTGGAACTCGAATATTCAAAACATAGTAGAGACTTAAACTAGGGGGGAAAAAACCCCTTTACCAAAGGTCTCACTGACTGATAGACAGCTTGGGTGAGAATTTGCAGTATTTATCCCTTCACTTCTCACATCCTGATTTCTTTGATTTTTGAGACTTTCTTTTGCAGTTTGTTCGAAGGTTTTATGCTTTTGGTAAAGTTACTGTGTTATTTCATGGTTACTTTGAAAGTGCTGGTACTCTAATTTCCTGCCAAATTTAAGCTAAAAGAGATGGATTCTGACCTTTTTCTGGTATTTAGATTGTATCAGTTGAAGTTGTTGTCTCTGCCTGACTTCAACCTCTGACTGGTTTCCACCTAAGTAAACAAAAAAGTCATGAAGGTGAAACATGAATGTTAAGCTGAATTGTCAGCCATCAGAGACTAATTAAATACATGATAAGTCTACACCATGAGTTTCTTCAACATTTTCATACCCCTGGAAATAAGGACATAACTGAAACCAAGTCCCCCTAAAACCAAGTTCCTCTGCCGAGTTTATGATTGACCTCTCTATCCAAAACGTTACTCCCTTTCTTGTCCAATACCTGTTCTCCTCAAGATTAAGGAATATTAAAGAAAAGGGGGAACTGTAACTGAGCAAGACCCTATGGGTTCTTCCCGGGACAGACCCCTCCCCTGTATCCTCTGCTTTAGCTCCTCCCTGAAGTACCTACAGAATACTATCTGATGCACATTTCCTGAGTTGTTTTACAGATGCTAAAACCCCCACCAAATGGAAGATGCAAGCACGTGATGACCATGAGCACACAGCCCCCAAGCCTCCTGGAGCCTAAGGATTGATAACGTTAACCCCTGTGACACAGCCAGCCCTGTTA
This sequence comes from Balaenoptera borealis, assembly GCF_965194805.1. NCBI lineage: Eukaryota > Metazoa > Chordata > Mammalia > Artiodactyla > Balaenopteridae > Balaenoptera > Balaenoptera borealis. The sequence goes on along the minus strand of NC_138877.1, from coordinate 24,863,921 downwards.
CCTCACCATCAACCAATCAGAATTGTGCACAAGCTGATCACTCCCCTCCCTCACCTGGCCTTTAAAAATGCTTTCCTGAGAACCGTCGGGGAGTTCAGGTTTTTTGAGCACTAGCTGTCCCCAGCTCCTTGGCTGATGATGCCTTACTGAACTGCACTTCCCTTCACCACAACCCAGTGTCAGTAGCTTGGCTTTACTGCGCATTGAGCAGGCCCAAATTTGGTTCGGTAACATAACCAGTTTTTTAAATAAGACATTAAACAACAGTAATTGCATAAAAGAGAAAGAGCTGGACAGAAAGATAAGGCCATATTCCCCCAAGAAGAGGACAATGCTACTAAGGTTTTTCAATCATGTAGGTATTCAAATTTTTCTTTAGACTGAAATCACACCTGAAGGTCCATGCTAAATAATAAGAAATAGTGCTCTGGAAATTCCAGAACACTCTTTCTGCTAGAGTATGACCATTCCTTAACCTAATAAAGATGATGATCAGTGATGCTTCCAATGTTTTTCTTCTTCTGACTCTATTGCCCTGTATTCAAGTAGCAAAAGCTCAGGAAAGCCTCAGAGGTCTTGCCATGAGACGAGTATACAGTCTTTATAACCCAGTTTTTAAAAGTACAATGGGAATATTCTAATTAAAATTGATTGTCAATCCATACTATTTATTGTTCTTTTCTTTAGGTATTCAAGAGAAAAATATGGATGTTAGGTCATTCGTCTGCTCTCTCTTAAACCTATAATAACTGGGGGCCAGAAATCCTTGCAGTTTGACAATCATCTAAGAATTACTGTTTAGGGATTTCTCAGTGTTCATGCAAGCTTGGCGTGCATATTTTAAAGATTCCTTTGAAATAATTCTCCGGTGATTTGGTCACTAAAAGTGTCAGTTCTCTGAAAGATTCACTTGCACAGAAGATGCAGTAAAACAATTTGCATTCATCATAGTTGTTATAATTGAACAGATAAAGACACCACAGAGACTTCTGAGTCCCAAAAGCTCTATAATACCTGTTTGGTCTTGACCCTAAGGAAAGAAACAGTGAGGGCTATTGAGGCTTTTATCTAATGTTACAGCCACTTTCAGTATCTCCTAGAACCATTCCAATATTTTACGGGGTAGAGGAATAGAAGAGGAGTTGAGAATTTAAAAATGGAGAAAGTTGGACGTTCCTGGCAGTCCAGTGGTTAAGACCCCATGCTTCCATTGCAGGGGGCGTGGATTCAATCCCTCGTCAGGGAACTAAGATCCCACATGCCGCATGGCGTGGCCAAAAAATTAAAAAATTAAATTAAAAAATAAAAATGCAGAAAGATGTATAAGCATTTGCAGGTGTTCTTTAAAACTCATCTCAAAGTTTAAAACATTCTAGAATTCTTTTCTACTCGCTACCCTCTTCCCCCTTGACCATTCCTAGGTACGCCATATAGCAGAACTCCTGCTCTTTTTTTGCTTAAGGCCCCAAGACAGTAGGCACCGACAACTCCAAATCCCCAAGGCAAGTGTTTGGCTCCCTAGGCAGGATCTGCAAGGGAGTAACTGAAAACCAGTTTGGGGAACCTTAATTGGCAACTACCTTCAGTCTATAAAAGAGGTTAGCTAGGTCAAAGGAAGGTAGACATCAGAGAGAAGATGTCTTTGTGAATTTCATCTTCTCTGTGTATGTGTTTGGGGAAGGAGGAATCTTCACATCAATGTGAGTAAGAGAGGTTTAATGAAAATCACTTGAAGGGCTCAATCTGTGTCCCCAAGAGACTGAGGGACCTAGTGGACCCATGCTGAGGAAGGTCAGAGCCAAAAGGCACATGGCTGCTCTCATGTGGCTACTCAGACTGGTCATAAAGAAGAGATGGCTGAAGGGCAAATGGCCTGTATTCCCAGAGTTTGTGGGAAGGATACACAAGTGTTTCCTGCACTCCCAATCTGGTTGTCATGAAAGAGAATGCCAATCTAAAGTCATCTTAAAGGGACTTGCCCGGGATTTCCCTGGCAGTCCAGTGGTTAAGACTCTGCACTTCCACTGCAGGGGGCACGGGTTCGATCCCTGGTTGGGGAGCTAAGATCCTGTATGCCGCACGGCATGGCCAAAAAAATAAAAAAGGGCCTTGCCCATGTGGGCCACCCAGAGGTACAATGGAGCTCTACAAAGATAGTCCAGCTACCAAGAGCCAGTGGCGAAGCCAAGCACTGCCAGCAGGAAGAAGTATCATATTTATCAAGGAAATCCAGGTGAGAGATGGCTGGCAGGCAAGGAGGGACTCTGAAGAACTCCAAGAACCCCAGGGGTGAGAAGCACAGTAAACACACACCAAAACTTGAAGAAACTGGGATCGGTGCACTATAGACCCTAACCTCTCCTTCTCCCTTTGACCCATGAGGGGTCAGAATCTGGGAACAGTTGAGTCAATAGTGAAAAATTCAGCCACACCCCATTTCCTTTGCCAACTTTCTATCCAAAATAGACCTGGGCTGGAGCAGGGAAGAAGCTTTAATCTCTGTCAGTAACAGAGTTTTGACCAGTATTTAGGACTAAACTTAATTACTGAAATGACACTGTTTTTATGCCTAGAATTAGCTGGACAACTTTATTATTTGAGAAATACCAAAAAGATCTAATTTCATCCAAAGAACATAAGAAAAAGTAGACCCACATAGCTGGTGTGAGGGGGCCAGTTAGGAAGGACAAAGCTGTCTCCAGGTTGCACCCCTCAAATGCAGCTTATTCAGCAAAATGGTGACACGAGATTAACCCCTTTCATGAAATACAGTGGGATGATGATGATAATACTATTACTTGCACCCATTAAGTGATTACCAAATTAGGTTATTTTTACCCACATCTTGGAAAAAATACTTCTTGACAACTACTATGAGGGACTTCCCTGGCAGGCCAGTGGTTAAGACTCTGCACTTCCACTGCAGGGGGCGTGGGTTCGATCCCTGGTAGGGAAACTAAGATCCCGCATGCCACACGGTGCAGCCAAAAAAATAAATAAATAGATAAAACCACTGTGAGAGTAAGTGGCCTCTGACTCGTAACACATTTGTGTGAACTAAATCTGTGGGAACTGTGTGTCCAGCCCTTTAAGCTCTCAGCTGCTTCTGGAAGAGAAAAGAGAAGATGTGAATGATTCCCATTAGAGGGCTTCCCTGTTGAATGATTCAAACACCAGGCAAAGGCAGCACAGACAATTCATCACACTGCCACGTGCTCCAGAGGCCCAAAAGTCTCTATTTGCGAATGAAAACACAGGCGATGTTCTCTTTATACCCACCCTGTGTCCCCAGCCCACTCACATCTTAGTGTTGGAATTGACTCTCCATTCATTCTTTTTCCCATAACCAGTTAACTGCCATGATTAATATGCTTATGATAGCACTAATCAGGATGGGAGTAAAAGCTATGACAGGGCATATGCAGCGCCCAAGTAAGATTTCTTCAGAGCTGATCAACTAAGAGGCTCTAAATTATTTGGCAATTAAGCCATCCTTTTATTCCCACATAACTGTGGCATCATCCATTTGCTACTTGCAGAAAATCAGAAACAACAGTATACCTGCATACTTTTGACTTTAAGTGCATGTTTTGACATTAAATGCATTCCATTTCAAGCAGCACGATGGTCCAATGACCTATAACGTACATTGAAAGACAGATGTGGGCAAGATGCTAACAGGATCCTTGGGTGGCCCTGTCCTTCCGCATTCAAGCAACTGGCTTGCTGGCTTACCTAGCTGCATGGGTGCCAGGTTAATGGGCTTCGTCCTTTGTTGCTCCTTCCACCTCTCCAGGTCCTTCAGCTCTTTTGCAGCCACTAAGCCAGGTGAGAAATATCAAATCATCAATTATTAGAGCATGAAAAGGGAACTGCTCCCTTGAAAGCATCACAAACCACCATCAGATGGACAATTAACTACATGCAAGCATGAGTGGACGAGATATCCAGGAAAGGAAGACACCACCCACCCAGTCCTAACCCCTTGGGGTCACCCTAAGGCACTTTCTCTCCAAGAGTCTGCACAGAAGGTTCAAGTTTGAAAACAGGGGCTTCCCTGGTGGCGCAGGGGTTAAGAATCCGCCTGCCAATGCAGGGGACGTGGGTTCGAGCCCTGGTCCAGGAAGATCCCACGTGCCGCGGAGCAACTAAGCCCGTGCACCACAACTACTGAGCCCACGTGCCACAACTACTGAAGCCCGCACACCTAGAGCCCTTGCGCCTAGAGCGCATGCTCCGCAACGAGAGAAGCCACTGCAATGAGAAGCCCGCGCACCACAACGAAGAGTAGCCCCTGCTCGTAGGCCCCGCTCACCGCAACTAAAGAATGGCTGCGCGCAGCAACAAAGACCCAACGTAGCCAAAAATAAATAAATTAAATAAAATTTTTTTAAAAATTGAAAACAACCTGAACTCCTACTAAATAAAGAAGTTTAGTTTTTCATCCCACTCTGGCATTTTTCAAACCCTATATCATTTAATGTTAAAAGTTTCCTATAGAGAGTGTGTACAAAACATTCATGTGTCAATAAGAACTTTTCACACAGAGTAAACATAAATCCCCATAAAATTCTAATGCCCGTATTCACTTTAAATATTCCCCAAGCTTAATGTAACCATGAGGAACGAGGCCTCTCTGATTCCTGGCACTTGGAACCGCTAGGCTGAGCCTCCTGCCTGTAGAGCAGTGCTCATTCCCCAAATATACACTGAATGGCAGCAGGGGGCGCCAGAGACACTAGTTCTGTTCTTCCAACGTATGCCTGAATCTCATTAGAAGTGATTATTTCAAACGTCCATATATAATATTTTTTAATTATTAGAGGGAAAAAAACTTTCTGCAACATCTCAAAAATCCAGACCGCACTGAGGCTTAAATTCCTGTTAACTATTTAAATCAAAAACTTGTAAAATGCCAGAATCTTTGGGATTCCGTTGGTCACCTGCAGGCAGTGCCCACAGTCACCGTGTTAGCATAGGTGTGATTGTCATATTCTGCACAGACTCAGATGTACCACCCAGGGGCCTACCTGTCCAGTGGAGACCTTTATAAAGCTGCTTTCCTGCTATGCCCTTATGTCCATTGGTCATTGCAAAATTAAATTTCCTATTAAGATCAAGATAGGAGAGCACAGAATCTCAGTGCTAGCCCCACAGTTGACTTGAACAAGCCTCAGAACTTGTTTGTGAATTAAATGAACTTTAGTTCTCCTTCCAACTCTAAGGTATAATACTGTAACTTTAAAGGGCAGCATTTATTTTACTGTACAACTTCAGTTAAGCATGTTATATGCCCACTAGGTACACGGAGCACAAAAACAAGTAAGATGTAGCCCCTGCCCTCAAAGAGCTTATAATCTAAAGAAGGAAAGTGAAGTCACGAATAAAAACAGCTGAGGGTAGTGAAGTCACGAATAAAAACTGCTGATAGTTACAAAATTATGGGAACATAGAGACGAAAAAGAAGGGCTTCCCTGGTGGCGCAGTGGTTGGGAGTCTGCCTGCTAGTGCAGGGGACACGGGTTCGGGCCCTGGTCTGGGAGGATCCCGCATGCCGCGGAGCAACTGGGCCCGTGAGCCACAACTACTGAGCCTGCGCGTCTGGAGCCTGTGCTCCGCAGCGGGAGAGGCCGCGATAGTGAGAGGCCCGCGCGCTGCGATGAGGAGTGGCCCCCGCTTGCTGCAGCTGGGGAGAGCCCTCGCACAGAGGCGAAGGCCCAATACAGCCATAGATAAATGAATAAATAAATAAATAATTAAAAAAAAAAAAAAGAAGAGACTAAAAAAAAAAATTCCATTAAGAAGGAATGGGACAGGGACTTCCCTGGTGGTGCAGTGGTTAAGAATCCGCCTGTCAGTGCAGGGGACATGGGTTCGAGCCCTGGTCCGGGAAGATCCCACATGCCACGGAGCAACTCAGCCTGTGCGCCACAACCAGTGAGCCTGCGCTCTAGAGACCGCGAGCCACAACTACTGAGCCCGTGTGCCACAACTACTGAAGCCCACATGCCTAGAGCCCATGCTCTGCAACAAGAGAAGCCACGGCAATGAGAAGCCCGGGAACCGCAACGAAGAGTAGCCCCTGCTCACCGCAACTAGAGAAAGCCCGCGCACAGCAATGAAGACCCAATGCAGCCAAAAATAAAAATAAATAAATAAAAATTTATAAAAAAGAAGGAATGGGACAGATCTGCAAAGAGACAGATTTTATAATCTATTTCATATATCACTTGTCTCTTTCAAAAGTGTTCCAAGTCCTGTAAGGATATCTGCAGTGAGCCCAATTTTACAGGAACTTGATAGGTCTATTGACAATAGGCGTGAAATTGTTTAAGCCCAACAGAAACCTCAGATTTATAACCATGCAATGAGTTCTGCTATTAACACAGAGAAACAAATTTAGAAGCACTAACAATAGAATAATTTTAAAAGGTATAATTAAAACTGCCAAATTTGGGCTTCCCTGGTTGCGCAGTGGTTAAGAATCCACCTGCCAATGCAGGGGACACAGATTCGAGCCCTGGTCTGGGAAGATCCCAAATGCCGGGAAGCAGTTAAGCCCGTGAGCCACAACTACTGAGCCCGCGCTCTAGAGCCCGCGAGCCACAACTACTGAAGCCGCGTGCCTAGAGCCCGTGCTCCATGACAAGAGAAGCCACCGCAGTGAGAAGCCCACGCACCGCAACAAAGCGTAACCCCCACTCACCGCAACTAGAGAGAGCCCGCGTGCAGCAATGAAGACCCAATGCAGCCAAAAATCAATTTTTAAAAAAATTATGAATAAAGTAACAAAAATTGTAGTTTAAAAACAAAAAGAAAGAAAATGAGAAGTATTTTGAATGGTAAATAATATACATACTCTGTTGCATCTCATTTCTTCGTTTTTCATTTGGTACTATCAAGGTATATGCACCTGTGCTAGAATGAAGAGAAAAAAATCGATTATCATGAGAAATTATTAATGCATATAAAGCACCATACATTCTTCCTGATAATATACTGTATTTATGATCATCACCATCACATAGGTACTAGGAAAGATAATATTCCTCTTAAGACCCAGGTGTGTTCTCCAGGAGCTTACAATCTAGCTGGTAAAGTAAAACAAGTGCACACGGCCACATATGGAAATATAAAGCAGTTGATGAAGAATGACAAGTGACTTCTTCAGGGTCAGCTCTTGGTAAACTGTCTTTGTAGGGATCCACTGTGCCTCCAGGTGGCGCTCACGGGCACATCCCTTTGAGATGACTGGCATTCTCTTCCATGTCACCCACAACAGGAGTACAGGAAACACTCACACATTTTTTGCTCCCACAAACTGGGCGTAGGAGCCATTTGCAATGCAGCCACCTCCTGATGACCCATCTGAGTGGCCAGATGGCCACAGTCTTGTGTTTTGGGGCTTTGACTTCTAGGCAGGGGTCTGCTGGGCCCCTCATTCTCCTGGGGACACAGGTCGAGCATAATCAGGAGTTCAGAGAAGTAAGGAGTCACTTCAATTCTCTGGGGGGATGGGGGAGCGGGGACCAGGGAAGACTTCATTTAAGCAAAAATATTCACCACTAAGGTACAAGAAGTTGTTACAATATTGTGAGCTTTTGAGGGTAGAAACTGTGCTTGAGGGATCCATATATGCCCAGCCCCTGGCACAAAGTAACTGCTTGATGAATGTGGGCTGAATTGAAATGAAATGATGCCAGAGACCCAGTCCGTGAGTCTGTGCTGGGGTGGCTCTTCTTTGTGATGATACATGTAGTCCCACAGAAGTATGAATACTTCATAGAGCAAAAATATAGCACAACAAGACTGCGGCGTACATGTAGGTACAGTGTGAGGGGAAATGTTATGGATAAATACAATCAGCTTATAAATGTAAGTCTTTTTTTAAAAATCCCAGATACTCTTAGAAGTCTTTGTCCAACACAGAACGTACAATTTCAAAGGACAAATTAGCAAAGATTGAACAGTAAAGGCCAAAAGTGCTGATTAACAGAAGCCATTTCTTCCTTATCTCATTTTCCTAGCAGTAAGCCTTCAGCCAGCTTCAAACTGGGCTTTAATTTTAGAGTTGTACATGGGAGGTGTGCAACCACCTTTGCATGCAAACAGGGCTGCTGGATGCCCAATTACCTAACGTATACCAGCAGACGTTGCATGTGTAGCCTAGCATGCGTACAATGGGATGAATACAAAATTAGGAGGCAGCCGCTGGAAATTAATCCCCTGTCCATTGCATATTCTTTGTTCACCCTCAGAAAGATCTTTCACTCCTCAATTGTCCACACTTTATAGAAGCTTAGGAGCTGCAGTTCTGTGGGTAGTACCTGCAAACTTGAGTATGATGCAATAGTGAGCCATTCTTCAGAGCCTTAAAGATGAAACGAGATACCGGATTTAAATGCCAACCATGAAATTACTGCAGAATCATCAATGTCCGTTAACATTGTGGTATGGAGCTTCTCACCATACCAGGGATTTGACTACACTGCAAATCAGTTGTTCTTAAACTTTAGCATGCATCAGAATCACTTGGACGGCTTGTAAAATGTTGAGTTTCTGATTCAGTAGGTATGGGACGGGGGGCACCTATAACTTGCATTTTTAACAGTTCCCAGATGATGATGATATTCTTGATCTGGGGACCACACTTTGAGAACCAGTGCTGTACATCAATCAAGCTGTCTTCAAACATTTGGACTAAAAGGGAATTGAGGGATTAATAAATCATTGATAAAGACACAGACGTTAAATCATATGCCGAAGATCATGAGGTTAATTAAGCAATAGTGCTGAGACTCAAACCAAGCACTTTTGACTTAGACCAGGTGGGTGTCTGGAGCTAAGTATTCAGCTCAACGTAGAAAACATAAAATATGACTGTCCTTAACTTCGGCCTCTTGATAGACTTCCAAACAAAGTAAATCTACTTAGCCAAGCACCCATTATGGACTTGTTACGTTAGGGGCTTATGAGGAATGAGGGGAGATACCAAAAAAACAGACACCAACCCCTTTAACAGAGCTTACACTTTAATTAGGAACAATTCATGAAACCACCAGAGCAGACCACAAGGATATTCAAACAAGCCTCAAAGTGGAATGATGGAAGTAGTCAGAGATGCAAGGTGGAGGGGAGTCAGTGAGACCCCAGAGGAGTAGAAATTTTCAGAGAAGAATAGCAAGTTGAGGCTTAAAGGATAGGATCTCAAGTGGCAAAAAGGGTTTCTGTGCTAGCACTTTGCTAAGAGAAGCTTCATAGAGAATTTTCCAAGTTCCATGAATCTCTCTTATGAAAATATCAGGAAAGGTTTGAAAAGAAAAAACAGTTTGTAAAAGATTTTATTCTACAGTATCTAATCTGATTAGGTTTAAGTGTGACAATATCACACTAGAATCTTTAGCCTTAGGAATAGGACTGTGGTCAATCTATGGCCAACATGTGTAGCCGACAAGTACCCAGACAATACAGGGCCATGAAAAAAGGGGGAGAATTTTCTAGCCTTGAAATCAGAGGCTTTTAATCGAAAACATTCAAACATAACCCCAGGCTCAAGGACAGTGGTCCCAGTAATAAATGTTTTATGTTAGAGAATTCCTTAGCAACCTTCTTAGCAATATCTTATTGGCTGAAAATGTCAAATCTGAAATATAATATTCAGAAGAAAGCATTGCCAAGTAATGGAGCCTCTATTCCTCTTCCTTCCTATAGGAAGAGGAGCTTAAGTCTAAATATCGGCTTTTTATTTTTTAATATCCTGTGGCAGAGCATAATGCCTGGGTAGATAGAAATATTCATCCCTTGTCTCTTAGCTTTTCCTTGACATGAATAACAAGTATAACTTATTCATGTTTTCAGCCAATTAGTTTCCACCCACAGCAAGGGCCTCTGCTGTTTTAACCTCCATGTCATCCCTTTCAACAGCCTGACTCTCAAAGCTACCGATGGAGACAAGCCCAACCTACCTGTGTTTAGTATTCTGGTCATTTCCTGATGAAGCAACATTCAAGCCACTGAAATAAATGTATATCTTTGAAAATGAGTTTCCTTAATTACCTCATTGAAATTTAATGAAATATCTCCATTTGTAAGATTATTTTCACTTTCCAACAGCACACATCCATGAGATATACTAAGGGAGAACGTATAAAGAACAGCGTTAAGACAGAGGGAGAAGTGTTTTTCTGTACCATATATTTCTTAAATATATATATTTAAGAAATCTCTTCCTTGTGAGGTCTCTCCTGAGCTACGCAACTGCCTCTCTGTGCACATTCTTGCGCATTTTTATAAGGTCTCATCAATAAGCACTCTATGAAAAAAATGGTATGTTGGAGTCATGAAAAATATCTTGGCTGGCTAAAAGTATTACATAAATATATCCTGGTGTGTACAAACTGCAGCAGATGTAATTTAAATTTCTAATTAGGAACAACACTGGTTTGAGTAAAAAAGAAATGTACTCAAGAGCAAAAATTCAGAAAGAGATTAAGTGACAAACAGATAATTTCAAGCAGAATAGTAGACACATAAAGTCTACTGTCCTACAAAAAATTGGTTTGAGGTTTTCATAGTTCAAGAAAATCTTATCCTTGGGTGAAATTGAAACAAAGGAAAATTTCTGCTTAATCAAAGACACTGGATAGAGATTTAGATTCTAGGTATGTTTTTCTATATTGCTTTTTTAATATGGTCTTCAACATAGGACTCTGAAGCTTACTGTTTTTAACCAACGTGAATCAAACCTTATGAGGCATTCAGGTTTGCAAAACTTCTTTTATAAACAGACCATATTCCTAAGAAAAAAAATACCAAGATCAGACTGAGTAAATCATCCTTGTCCCCTAAGCCCGTCACACCAGCCCTGATCCTGCATTCCACATCTCTGGTGTGGAAGGACTAATGAACTCTCTTTGGTCTCAAAGCCTGCAGAGCCCCAGACATAGTCTACACACCCAAGAGACTGATGTGAAGCTGGTTAGTTCTATAACTCACAGCTTCTGTTGGAGGGCGGAATAGATGCCCAGAGGGCCTTTGTTACACTAACACACACACACACACACACACACACACACACACACACACACACATAGCCATCCCAGGATCCTCACATAGGCCCACGGCTTAGTGAGAGGTGGTAAATTTATGCAAATTAGAAAAAAGTGCCCCTTCTGCCAGATGGAGGTAACCCCACACTAAGGCAAATGATTTGGTATGTATTTCAGCTTCAAATTACTACCTTAGCCAGGCAAGTCTGTATAGTTACCAACTGGCACAATCATACAGGATAGACCTGAAAGATGTTGTGCTTCTTCACTTAAAACACATATACACGTAAATGATAAAAGCTATGAAAAAAGAAGCAAGAGGGCTTCCCTGGTGGTGCAGTGGTTAAGAATCTGCCTCCCAGTGCAGGGGACACGGGTTCGAGCCCTGGTCCAGGAAGATCCCACATGCCGCGGAGCCACTAAACCCGTGTGCCACAACTACTGAGCCTGCGTTCTAGAGCCCGAGAGCCACAACTACTGAGCCCGCGTGCCAAAACTAGTGAAGCCCCAGCGCCTATAGCCCATGCTCCACAACAAGACAAGCCACCGCAAAGAGAAGCCTGTGCACTGCAACGAAGAGTAGCCCCTTCTCACCGCAACTAGAGAAAGCCCGCACAGCAACAAAGACCCAACACAGCCAAAAATAAATAAATTAAATAAATTAAAAATAGTGTATATGTGTCAATCGCAATCTCCCCCAAAAAATAAATAAATAAATAAAAATAAGTTCATCTATTAAAAAAAGAAGAAAGATTCACTCTAAAGATACAAAGAATATATATGAAATATAATATCGGAGAGACTCACCATCTTTATGAGGGCAAAAACCAGTGATGGAAGTAGAGATGGGAACCAATTGGTAAGTATACTTGCAAAATGTATTAAATTGCTTCCTCAGTAAAAGTAACTACACGGAATTCATATTTTCAGCACATAGAGATGTCAGGTCTGGGATGTGATCTGAACCTACTTGCAAGCTAAAGTTAGCCTAATAGTTAGGCGGTTACTGTTTCATGGATGCTGGTAGAAGACGTGGACTTCATCACTCATGGCATGGCACCAGCATATTTATGTCTGTTCTCTCTGGCTCCAAGTCAACATGATGGGTGCTGCACACACACTGTGTTTGCATTGCAGCTGAGGAACCCTGCATTGTGGAATCCACCATTTTTATAGCAGATAGTAAGCAAGCCTGGTCTTTGTTCTGGGGAGAATGTACCTCATCTCTCAAGGTTCCCAGCTACACAACAACCCTAAGAAATAGTCCAGGTTAGAGCAGTCAGGTATGCAATCTTGGCATACCCAGCAAGACATCTAGAGTGCAAGAGGCCCAAGGAGGACTATCTTTTCCAACAAGAGAATATTTAAGAATGGCTTAGTGATAAGAAAATTGGCATTTGCATAAAAACACTTATCAAACTGTTATACATTTTCTATTATTATTATTCCTCTTATTATTATTATTATCATTAGGCTAAGCTCTGCATATGTTCACATGTCTTAAGCATTGCTCCTCAAGGTCATCTATAACTTAAAGGAGAAAACTAGAAATGCAAGACATAAAGTATTTATATCTAAATATCTGCATAGAATATTTAAAAACGAAATTCATCCTGATTTTGAAATAAACATAGGCTCACATGAGAAAATGCAGAAAATTATCTTTAAAACATTTAAAAGTCACTCATAACCCCACTCCTCAGAGGTCTCAATTACAGTGTTATTTGGGTGAATTTCAGTTCAATCTATATTCTGTACATATTACACAGTTGCAGTCATATATTAAGTCCAATTTTATATGCTGCTTTCACTTATAAGTGGTTTTCCCAATTATGCACGTAACAAGCTTAATATTAAATGGCTACATATTTCACAACATCAATGCACCATTAATATAACCACTCACTTAACCATTTCAGTTGTTTCAACTGTTCACTATTGTAAACAATCCTGCAGGATGTGCAAAGCATAAGACAAAGATTGCACAGAACATTATCCAGAAGAAAACCCTTAGTAGTCCTCTAAAATCAATACTCTGAACAGGAATGTGGACTACATTTAAAATTTTGTTCCTTAGATATCCCATTTGCATTTCCAAAGTTCCAGTGACAGTTTGATCATATGATTAATTTCTGCTCTTATGCTTGACTCTCCTCAATTCCTAAACCAGAATAGATGCTGGCCTACCTAACCATTCATTCTCACCACCTCCTTACTAAAAGCACTCCTATATTATTCAGGTTAACAATGTGCTCCATTAAGACTATAGTCCCCAACCTTCTTTATAGCCAAATATGACTGTGTGATTAAGTTTGGCAAATTGAGATATAAGGGGAAGCCATTGAGAAGGATTTCTAGGAAAGCTCCATTAAATGAAGATAGACAGATGGACAGGAAAAGCTTTTTTGTTGCCCTCCCCCCCTTCCTGGAAGGTTGAAGTGGAAGCTGGTGCTCAAGCAACCATCTTGGTCAGTGAGGCAACTTGAGTATGTAAGACATGCATCAGAAACAGCAGAGCAGAAAGAAGCAATCTGTAAAACTACCACACTAGTGGTAATCTATTGCCAAACTGCCCTGCTTTGAACCCTAATTCTGTTACTTCCTAACTATAACTTTGAGCAAATTAGTTTTTCTATTCTTTCACCTGTAAAATGGGGATAACAAATATCTATCTCTTAGTGTACGAAGTGCTTAGAACAAGGCTAGGAAATAACAAATGTTCTATTATGATTGCCTATTATTTGTACTATATCAGCCCCAGACTACCTACCTTCAGACTTACTTTATAGGAGAGAAACAAAGCCACCTACGCTTAAGACACCTATTTGGAGATATCTATTTTATTATAATAATTATATATAACATATTATGTATAAGACACTTATTATTATTGTCACCTTCTATTAGCAGTAGAAATTGAAGGGCATAATGGCTCTAAGTCTTTCTACTTGGATTAAAAGTCAAAAAGAACAACTTACACTTTAAAGATAAAGAGGTCCTTACATCAAACAGCTTGAAGTGTTTATTTCTAAGGATCTGAATTGCAGGGGACTTTTCCTTTCTATATTAGTTTTGTAATGTTTAGTTTTTTGGGTTTTTTGGCCGCGCTGCATGGTTTGTGGGATCTTAGTTCTCCGACCAGGAATTGAACCTGGGCTACGGCAGTGAAAGTGCTCAGTCCTAACCACTGGACCGCCAGGGAATTCCCAATGTAATGTTTAGATTTTTATAACAAGCGGATATGACTTTACTTTTACAACCATGAAAAAATATTCCAAGGAGTATTAAATGAGAAAATATTTAAAATAAAGATTTCTTAAATCAGGGGTTCAGATTTTCTTACAGGACTAGGTAGCACAGGATTTCCGCTCTCACTGGTTCCCTAGCAAAACAAACACTGGGAAATACCAGCTCTTGAGTTTTAATGATGGGAAACGTCTTCAGTTTTTCTACAGGACTTTACTAAATTGCCTTTTAAGTGTTCATGGCGGGGGGTGGGGGGGGCATGAATTACAAACATTACAGAACAAAGGAACCATCATTGCCTGATTCTCTGACATAGAACAGACCCTTCAAATGCAGTCTTCTCCCTTTGATGATTTTTTTCCTGTTAAGGTTTTGTTTCAGATTCAAATACATTCTGCATAGATGCAATTAACCTTAACAATAGTATAACCTTACAGCATTCTACTGACTTTGAAGTAAGTAACCTTACTGTGTAATTGAACTAAGTTTCTTTTTTCTCATTTCTGCTATGCTTCTACCGATTATTATAGGTTTTATGTGTTTTCAAGCTTTCATCATCCCGTTGATTTATTGTTTCACTGTTTCAGCTGTCAAACTTTTTGAGAAGTGCCCACTCATTTTTGATATTGTATTTGAACAAAAATGATTGCTCCCCAAGACTTAGCAGAATTCAAATGCGTACCATATTAAGGAGTGGAATCTAATGCAGAAAAGTTGGAAATTCATCCTAAACAGGACCATAATTTCTCCCCTCCTGTATAAACAGGAAGGTAAATTTGACCTAATCAAACCAAAATGTCTTTTCTTTCCATCCACTCCAACAATCTCTTCTGCCATGCAAAGAACAATGCTTTGCTTTTCACACTGTAGGTGGTAACCCACTAATGGGCCATGAAATCAACTTAATGGGTTTATTTTTAATGAATAAGAATAGAAAATGTCAAAGTCCATCACATATAGTAAGGGTGAGAATTGTTTTCTGACATTTTTTTCAGTTATACATAAACTCACATATACCCATGCATGTACTAGGTCATGAATGTCAAATGCATTGCTAACTTTAGGCAGTGGTCAGAAGTCTGAAAGTTCTCTGGAAGGCAGTATGTGGTTTAGGTTGCTCAGAAACAGTGACAGTGAGAAAGCTGTTCTAATGTAAGCCAACCAAGCTGTCATGAAGAAAAGCAGCAGAGAAAACAGGATCGCCACAGAAACTTTGCTCCTACAAACTACCTCTCTATCCAAATCATTTTAAAGCTGTAAATAAATGTCACATTGCTGATTCTATAGTACCACTCTCTTTAGTCTATAGAAATTCTATTTTCTTGATGTGAAAATAGGACCACTGATGGGAAATTCATGAGCTGCACTATCACTCCCTCCTCCAGCTCCATCATGTTCAGGATCCAGACTTTGGTAGACAGACTCAGGTTTGAGGGCTGGTTCTGTGACTAAAAAAAGCCATGAGAACTTAGGAAATCATATACTCTCTCAAGACTCAGTTTCTTCAACTATAATGGGGCAAAGTGTTTATTGTGAAGAGAAAAATGAATTATATGATGTGTGTAGCACAGGGTCTAGCACGTGGTTGTAAGTTCAAGACATAAAAGTTCGAGCTATTGATTGTTATTTTTGTTTTAGTTCCTCGGAGTACCCGGTTTAACTGTTCTAGGTCATAACTAATTTCCTTTCTGCTACCACAGTATCGCAATGCTTTGTCACATTTCTCAATCCTAAAAGCAGTCAAACAGAGGCTTCCAAAGAGCACAAGACCTAAAAGCAGTCAAATAGGCAGAGCTCTACTGATTAGTTTGGTAGTAGAATCTGGTCATAGAGACACCTACCCAGCTCACTGAGTCATAAAATTATCATTGAGTTAAATACTGTCCATTGTTCTACAAACTTTCTGAATGCCTACGAGCCTTGCCTGGAGATTGAGTTAAATAGTTCCCTAATGAATCGCTATCTATATTGAGCCATCAAGAAGATTACTCATTAGAATCAATCATAGATTTTTCTCTTCCTAGGTACCATTATTTCAGAGCACTAAAAGGAACTCAGGCATTATTCATTTCTCCATCTCCAAGGAGGGGTAATAGCCTGATGCTTTCATGCCATTTAACAACTACAGGCAAAAGCTTATTTTCTCACAGTCGTAAGAGGAGACAGAAGAGAAATCTGGGGCATTTGCAGTGAAGAAAAAATAGTGAAAGCAGTTCCTGTAGGCTCTCATAAGTTTGTAAAAACTTGCACTTCATTTAAGACTATTTTATGTGGCTAGTTCAGATTCAAATGAGCTGAGTCAAGAATGACTTAAGAAGTTTTTGATGGTCTGTCTTGGGTATAAATTATACATCAGGATTAAGAGTATACTCAACAATGATTAAATAGTGATGTTAATAAAAATGGAACTAATGCTATAACTTAATGACTATGTTATCATCTATCCCATCTTATATCTCATCTTACATTTACGAAATGTTTAATACTAAAATAACCCAGGGTTCTTTAAGAGAGAAAAATCAGGAATTGGCCATTAATAAGTGGGCTTACCAAGCTATTCTTTAGTCTCCCTTCGCTCTCCCTTGAGAGTTTGAGGATGAAGGGGAAACAAATGTATCAGTTACCAGGGTTAATTTCTTCCCTGGAGCACAACAAATTGGGCAAAGTATTGAAGTTAGAGAAAGGAAACTAGCGAATGTCCCCTGAGCCCCAAGGAAGGAAATAAGGAAAAGGAGTGGGTTTCCCCAGGACATATAGCACTCCAACAGCCATGGTGTCTAAGCTGCTATTGTCAGGGGTATGGTGTATCTTAAAGGCTGTGTCAGTTTGGGTCCTCCGAGGAGTAGACATCAAGATGAGATTAGACAAGCAAGAGATTTACTGGGAGGAAGCCTTGTGAAGGATAAAAGGTAAGCAAGCAGCAGTAGGCAGGGAAAGCCTTAAGAACATGAGCAGGTCTGACACCTGTGAAAGGAGAGAGGGAGGATTGAGTAGGAAGAGCCTCAGACTGGTATACGGTTCTGAGAAAATCTTGGATAGGTCAATGGGGAGTCTTCTGGCAAAAGTTGCCCCATAAAGGAGTCCCACCTGGAATGCTCAGACACTGGTGGGAAGAGTGCAGAATAAGTGTGCTCTCAGAGCAAAGGATACAATGGATTCAAAAGGATGGCAAAAAAAAAAAAAAAAAAAAAAAGGATGGCAACTAGAGCTGGCAGTTGAACTGTGCTCCCCACAGTAAAGTCTTTTGAAGATCTGAATAGCAAGCTTCCCTGACTGTCATAGAGGCTATTTAAACTACCGTGGTATAATAAAGTTTAAGTATTCAATCATTGTCCCTGGCTCCTGGCTCAGAGCTCCTTAAAATCCTCGGAATTCTAAGTTATAAGAATGTCAGGACTTCTCCGGTGGCACAGTGGTTAAGAATCCACCTGCCAATGGAGGGGACACGGGTTTGATCCCTGGTTCGGGAAGATTCCACATGCTGCGGAGCAACTAAGCCTGTGCACCACAACTACTGAGCCTGTGCTCTAGAGCCCTCGAGCCACAACTACTGAGCCCGCGTGCCACAACTACTGAAGCTCCCACGCCTAGAGCCCGTGCTCCACAACAAGAGAAGCCACCGCAATGAGAAGCCCGCGCACCGCAACGAAGAGTAGCCCTCTCTCACCGCAACTAGAGAAAGCCCGCACGCAGCAACGAAGACCCAACACAGACAAAAAAAAAAAAAAGAGAGAATGTCAATTATATGCTAAAGAGATGATTCCTGGTGGGGGCCCTAGATAGCTTCGGGATGGGAGCTGTTTGCCATAAAAAACAACCATGTGATTAGAGGGTTAGAACTTTCAGGTCCACCTCTCCCCCAGCTCTGGGAAGGGGAGAGGGGCTGCAGATTGAGTTCAGTCACCAAGGGCCAACAATTTAATCAATTATGCCTACGTGATGAAGCCTAAATAAAAATCCTCAAACAATGAGGTTTGGGGAGCTTCCAAATTAATGAAGACATCCAGGTGCTAGGAGGGTGACCCACCCACAAAGGGTATGGAAACTCTGTGCAACCCCCCTCCTCATATCTTCCATTTGGCTGTTCCAGGGCTGTATCCTTTATAATAAAACTGTAATTGTAAGTATAGTGGTTTCCATGAGTTCTGGGAGTCATTCTAGTGAATTATCAAACCTGGGCACGGGGGGAGGTCATGAGAACCCCCAAATTTGTAGTCAGAGATGTGGGGAGACTGGGGCCCCCCTTGTGGCTTACTCCTAAAGTGGGAGCAGGCTTGTGGGACTGAGCCCTTAACTTGTGGCATCTGCAGCAGCTGTGAGTAATGTCAGAACTGAATTGAATTATAGATTATTGGTGTTGCAACAACATATTTGTCAGAAAAAAACAAAACAAAAAACAAAAAAAACCACAACTCCTAATTATCCTATAGATCACAGTTCAAACATCACTTCTTGGGAACACTTTTCCTGCTCCCAAGACTAACTCAGGCCCTGGCTTTCCTTCACAGTGCATATAAAGAGTTACTCATGTAATTATCTGTCTGCCCCATCATTAGACTGTAAGCTACACAAGGGCTTGTCTTTTGTTGAGTAGTTATTTTTTCCTGTATTTCTAATTAAATATCCAGAGCTAGAAACCCTCTCTTTTTATAGGGTTGTTGTGAAGATTCAAAGAGTTAACATATGTTTGGGGCTTCCCTGGTGGCACAGTGGTTAAGAATCCGCTTGCCAGTGCAGAGGACACGGGTTCGAGCCCTGGTCCGGGAAGATCCCACATGCCGCAGAGCAACTAAGCCCCTGCGCCACAACTACTGAGCCTGCGCTCTAGAGCCTGCGAGCCACAACTACTGAGCCCACGTGCTGCAACTACTGAAGCCCGCGCTCCACAACAAGAGAAGCCACCGCAATGAGAAGCCCATGCACCGCAACAAAGAGCAGCCCCCGCTCACCGCAACTAGAGGAAGCCTGCGCATGGCAACAAAGACCCAATGCAGCCAAAAATAAATAATAAATTTTTAAAAAAGAGTTAACATATGTAATGCACTTTAACAAACATAAGTTAAATACATAAGTGCTTGCCGTTATTATTGCTAATCTTTAAGTCTCTACAGTTTTTGCTATAAAGTTGGCCACAAATATGTTTAAGGTAAACTGAGTTTATATACAAATTAT
This sequence comes from Balaenoptera borealis, assembly GCF_965194805.1. Classification (NCBI taxonomy): domain Eukaryota; kingdom Metazoa; phylum Chordata; class Mammalia; order Artiodactyla; family Balaenopteridae; genus Balaenoptera; species Balaenoptera borealis. The sequence continues at coordinate 24,844,455 of NC_138877.1, read as the reverse complement.
GTTAAAGTTAACTGCATAGTAAAATTCCACATTATGGGTTCATTTTCAGAATATCTTTATATTTCCTTCTAACAGCATCAAGCTAAAGGACCACCTCTAGGTACGGTTATACACAAGTATCTGAACAAAGTGAACCTTGCCTGTATTACTATCATAGGCAAGAGCCTTTTGCCCAGAATTAGGTAAAATGAGGTAAAATTTCCTTCCAGAAAAACCCATGCCTTAGTCTTATATTTATCTAGAGTTTGGGGGAAGGGTAAAGGATTACTCTGGATTAGAAGTTTGTGTGAACTTTTTTTCTCTTTAAATCTGTATAAATAGCTTACGATATTTAAGGACAAGATAAAATCACGAACTGAAAATAATTAGGAAATCCAATATTTATTAGTAAACACTTTACTTAAATCCAAATATAGTTAAGGGCTCAGCCTTGCCTTAGAGTCTATTAGAGGTCCTCAGGAATCATTCTAACAACTTGCCTTAAAGTCTCTTTATATTTATATGTAAGTCAGCGTTTTAAATCAGTGTGTTTTTACAAGGCATAAACACTTCAGGGTGACAGCACAGTACTTGGTCAATAAACATTTGTTAAATGAATTCAAGGCTATCAGCACCCAACATTTACTGGATACTTGCTTTCTGCCAGGCATGAAATTGTTTTATGCACACACAGACGCACACATACACAGACCCTGAGAGGTTGGTATTATCTCATTTCACCTAATGAGGACACTGAGACATAAAGTAGTTGAAATTCAGAGAGTAAGTAATGGCAGAATCAGAACTTGAACCCAAGTCTTCCTGGCATCAAAGCTCCTGCTCCTTTTCCCACGTTGGGGCTTCCCTAATGAATAAATGGAAGGATGCACACAAAACAAGGTCAAAGTTCAACCCTTTATCATATAAATAAGCTCATATTGCAAGTGAACAAGTGAAGTTTCACAATTAAGCACTTACCTCTATCTTTCCTTTTTCTTAATTTTCTATCAGAAAATGCTTCTAATTTCTCTCCAAGAAAATAAATCAAATCTTAATGGCATTTTTTGGTCAATTTTACTGAGATGTTATTTGCCATTCAACAATTTTCCTTGGTTTCCTGCTTCCATTAAAGGAGACAAGCAAGAATAAACAGTAGATATAAGTGACTAATGGAGATGTAAGAAGAATTCAGAGTGGTCCATACAGGCTCTTACTTGTTATATACCTAAAAGGAAATTTATCTTATAATGTTCTGCTTATTGCAACTGGTTCACATGAAAATAATGAGTTCTGTGAAACACAACTGAACTCACCCATGTATTCTCTAATGGTCTACTGGCAAATTAGAAATCACAAAATGTAGTGAGGTCATCAGATACTGAGGCCTGGAAAATTAATTAGAAAACTGCCCCTTTCTGAGTAATTTAGTCCAGCAAGATTCTGGGGTAATTTACAATTACTTTACAAATAAGAAAACATACAGATGCAACTGCTAATGTTTATGAGATGTTATGAGCTTGCAATTAAATGATTATGTCTAACTAGTTCTTTAAAATAGAAAAAAAGGCGCATAGAGGGTATTTATCATCAACGTGAAACCATACATCCGTAACCTCTGTTACATCAAATGCTACAGCTTACAGAGATGTAGATTACTCAGAATTAAAGGACTTCCATTATGACCAGATATCCCCCCCTTTTTCTTCGGGCCGCACCGCTCGGCTTGCAGGATCTTAGTTCCCCACCAGGGATCAAACTTGAACCCGCCCTAGCAGTGAGCGCGCTGAGTCCTAACCACTGGACCGCTGGGGAATTCCGCTCAGCCCCGCCCCGCCCCCCGCCCCACCCCCCACATTCTGAGTAGGAAAGAAACGCAGCAATCTCTAATTGAAATCACCCAGATCACCCACCCCACCTAAGGGCAACCCAAAGGTGAATAATATTAAAAAGCCTGGTACTTATGAATTCTTTCAAAAGTTAAGGGATGAAAGAAAATCTGTTTATTGGGCATAAGGTTATATACTGTTCCTTAGAAACCAACGTTTGTCTTTCATGTAACTAGAAGTTGATGAAAAGGGGGAACTGAAAATGAAACCATCTGGAAATTCCAGTTCACAGAAGCAGCACTTCAAAAGCAGTCATGTCTTCACAAACCCTACTGTTGGGTTAAAGCATCTCATTCCATTGGTGGGAAAGGATCACTGACACTTTTCATAATAAATATTTCCAGGATAGTAACTGTAGTCCCTGAACCAAAGACCAGGAATAAAGGCTACCTACCTGTTCCTGTGTAGAGCACTTATCAACATCCGCGGCAAGAAACACTGCACCCACTCACTTCCTCTCCGGCTCAGTCCTCTGGTCCTAAGACGCTACTTTATCCGGGAGTTTTGTTGGAATGCAGGCTCCTAGAGGCAGCATTTGCATTTCTACCCCATAACACATTCCCTCTTCACCCTTACCCTCCCAGCTGATGTGAAGATACTATTTAGGGCATCAGTTTTCTTAAGGAAGGGAAAAAAATATTTTCATACTAGCATGAGTTCTGGAGATACCTGGAAAATCAGTAAGAAGCCTAGGCAGTTACTACACACCCAGTAGTAGCCTAGCCCTGTAGCCAGTCACAAGAATCAGGAAAGTAGTGTCCTCAAAGGGAACGGGGGGCTCAGATGTTCAGTAAGGATCCCGGACCGGCACACTCAATTTATAAGGTAATTCATGGATGCTATTGTTTAGACAAACGAGCCTTCATTTTCTTAGAGACCCTGTAATGGGGCCCCTGGGGTTCAAACTTCAGTGATCTGAGAAGAACCTGGGGGCTTGTTTGGGGTTGGGTTTCCGCCCCGCAGGACAGGTGATTAAATACTTACGACCTCCGGCCCGCGTGCTCCCGGCTCTCCCGCGAAGGGCTCTCGGAAGCCTCCTCCAAACCCCGCCTGGGGCCCTGCGGCGGGCCCAGCTCCCCGCGCCACGCACTGGGGTCCCGGGCCGGGCGGGAGGCGGCGGGGGCTCCGACCCCGGAGCCCTGCACCCCAGTGCGGGTGTACATGGTTCAGAGCCCGCGGGGCCCGGGCCGCCGCCGCTGCGGGAAGGGTGAGGGCCGAGCTGGGACGCTTCGCGGGTCTCGAGATGCGTTTCCGAAGAGCGGGAACGGCGGTTTCAGCAGCTGAGTTTCGATTCTCGCCACCAGCCGCGGGCTGCCCCGCCCCCCAGGACTTCCCCGACCTTACTCCTCCCCTGGCGCCCTCCGACCTGATCGCAGGTGACAGCGCCGGCCGCGACGCCCTGCCCCGCCGGCGATGTTGAATGGAGCGCGCCTGGCCAGCTACATACAGGTGAGTTGGTTTGAGGTCTCACAACCACCTTAAAGGGTGATAACGTTATCTATGATCAATCACGGAGACCTCATGCAAGCGGGGAGTAGGAAGTAGCCGCCAGGTAACTGAAATCCTGAAAGACACTTTAGGACTATTTAACAGGTCACCCTAATTTGAGGTTCCTGCAGGATATTTGAGACTGTGAACAATATATTAACCTTCAGGTTCCAGAGATTAGGTCAATAATTAAAATCATCTAAACAAAATTTGGCCTTTTATCAGTTTTGACTGTTTGGTTTTTGCCAAGTACTTTCTTTTTTTTAAATTTTATTTATTTATTTATTTATTTATTTATTTGGCTGCCGTTGGGTCTTCATTGCTGCGCGCGGGCTTTCTCTAGTTGCAGCAAGCAGGGGCTACTCTTTGTTGCGGTGCTCAGGCTTCTCATTATGGTGGCTTCTCTTGTTGTGGAGCACGGGCTCTAGGCGCGTGGGCTTCATTAGTTGCAGCACGCAGGCTCAGTAGTTGTGGCGCACGGGCTTAGTTGCTCCGCGGCATGTGGGATCTTCCCAGACCAGGGCTCCAACCCGTGTCCCCTGCATTGGCAGGGGGATTCTTAACCACTGTGCCACCAGGGAAGCCCCTGCCAAGTACTTCCAAGTTAAAGGAAATGGAAAGTGAAATCAAAAGTGAAAGAAAAAGCAGAACTGGAGCAGCAAGCTGAGGGGAAGGCAGAGATGATTCTCTGTGCAGCCCTGCTAAGTGATCAGACATTCAAGAAATTTTGATTAAATACCTGCTCTGTGCAAGACATTGGGCAGTAATTCAACTATGGTGTGGGAGTAGTTTAAAATATGGATTTGCAAGATTCTATAGGTCCGGGGGTGAGTCCCCGCATCCAATTTTTTAATAACTCCTGGATGACTCTGATGTGTGCTGCGATGATCACCACTGTCCTGTGTGTAGCTGGCTACACAAAGATAAAAGAAGGCTCTTCCCTCACCCAACCGCTACTCTAGGAGACGCGTAAACAAACGTTAATGCCACCATGGGATAAGCGAAATAAGAAGATGTGTAAGGCTATTGGATGTTCAGGGAAAGTAGGGATTAGCCCTCCGAATAATTCAAAGAAAAGGGACACTTGAGAATGAGCCACAAAAGTCAAGGGGTTCACCAAGAAGAAGGAGGCACAATGCCGGAGGCTTGTGGCTTACACTGACAAGGTGTGTACCTACTCCAGGTGGGGTGGGATGGCTGAAACACCCCAGCCTGTAGTCAGCAAGCCACTTAGGAGTTCGATTGTTTTGCTTATATTACTGGTGCTTAGAAGATAAAGACAAACACATGTTTGGTAGCTAATGAAAGATTTAAATGAAGGGTGGGCAGTGCGTGGAGTAGGACAGGAGAGAAGGAGGTAAAGGCAAGGGACTTGTTAGGGAAGGAAGTCAGGGTTTCTATGCCACCTGCAACGTTAGAGGTCTGTCAAGTAGACCACGGGTTCTCAAATGTCAGAGCGCATCAGAACCACCTGGAAGGTGTATTGAAACAGACTTCTGGACCCTAACCCTTGTGTTTCTGATTCAGTAGGTCTGGGGTGGGACCCTGTGGGGTATTGTGAAGAGTAAAGAGTTAATCTACATCAGTTGTTCTCAAATGAAGTTGACTTTGCCTCCAGCAGATATTTGGCAACGCCTGGAGATCATTTTTATTGTGAAGCCTGGAAGCAGGTGGAAGTGGGGCTATTGGCATCTAGTGGAGGCCAGGAATAATGCTAAACACCTTACTGTGCACAGCACAGCCCCCCACACAGAGAATCATCCTGCCCCAAACGGCAGTAGATCAGGTTAAAAAATCCTGACCTACACAATATGTCTAGTTGAGAACCCCAGTAATTTAATGGTTGCTGTTTTTATGGTGACTTTAAGGTTTTAGCTTTGTAAAATGGGTAGGTGGCACAACCATTCATCATGAGTCAGGAGGAAGGTGAGAGTTTGAGAACAGTTGGGTTGGAGGTGCCTGCAGGGTGAGAAATGCAAACAGTGGATCTGGGTGGCCTTTCTGGAGGTGATCTTCAAGATCTCTTCTGCTGGGAAAACACCACAGAAACTTTTGTTTTCAGAAGAGAAAGTAGTTGTTTTGGTGGTTGGATTAAATTCAAATTTTCAGTAAGGGAAAGCCCATTAGGGGAAAACCAGTTCTGTTAAAGGAGCTGGTAATAGTAATACTGACTTCAGGAATGCATTTAGTTGACCATATTTATTTTACAACACAACCATGTAACACACCCACGTTTCAAACATGAGATAGAAATAGAAGATAATGGGCAAAATCTAAATTGCTTATTCTGTTCACTTCTTGCTTTGCTACATTCTCAAAGTGTTTTTAAAAATGTGAATATGCTTTCTAAAATGTGAATTGCAATAGACATCTAAAAGCTTCTTCAGGGTGCTCAAGAGTGAGTCATCCATGATACTATACATAGAGAATCCTAAAGATGCTACCAGAAAACTACTAGAACTAATCAATGAATCTGGTAGAGTAGCAGGATACAAAATTAATGCACAGAAACCTCCTGCATTCCTATACACTAAAGACGAAAAATCTGAAAGAGAAAGTAATTAATTCAAAAAGAATCATGTACCACAATGTTCATTGCAGCTCTATTTACAATAGCCAGGACATGGAAGCAACCTAAGTGTCCATCGACATATGAATGGATAAAGAAGATGTGGCACATATATACAATGGAATACTATTCAGCCATAAAAAGAAATGAAATTGAGTTATTTGTAGTGAGGTGGATGGACCTAGAGTCTGTCATACAGAGTGAAGTAAGTCAGAAAGAGAAAAACAAATACCATATGCTAACACATATATATGGAATCTAAAAAAAAAAGAGAAAGACTCTGAAGAACCTAGGGGCAGGACAGGAATAAAGATGCAGACGTAGAGAATGGGCTTGAGGACACGGGGAAGGGGAAGGGTAAGCTGGGACGAAGTGAAAGAGTGGCATGGACATATATACACTACCAAATGTCAAATAGATAGCTAGTGGGAAGCAGCCACATAGCACAGGGAGATCAGCTTGGTGCTTTGTGACCACCTAGAGGGGTGGGATAGGGAGGGTGGGAGGGAGACACAAGAGGGAGGAGATATGGGGCTATATGTATACGTATAACTGATTCACTTTGTTATACAGCAGGAACTAACACAGCAATGTAAAGCAATTATACTCCAATAAAGATGTTAAAAAAAAAATTACAAAGGGAAGAAGACTACTTTACGATGGAGGATCTTGGCAGACACCACCTTGTTATCAAAATTAACATCACTAGGAATCATAAAAATAGAAATTGTATGCTCTTTTATAGTAATCAGTGAGAAGAAAGCAGTTTCATTTCTCCAATATGCACAACCATCCTGAAGAAAAACAGGACCAATCCAAACGGAGGGACATTCTCCAAAATAATTGGCCTGTGATCTTCAAGTTTCAAGATGATAAAAGCCAAGGAAGGGATGAGAAAATGTCCCAAGTTGAATGAGTCTGAAGAGGGGTGACAGCTAAATGCAATATTTAACTCCAAATTGGATCTTTGACTCTAAAGGATATTATTTGGATACTTTGTAAAAACTGAATGGGATGTGAGAGATGAATTTGATATGAAGATTTTGATGGTTGTATAGTAAGTATGCAGGTGAATTCGCTGTTCCGAAAGAGTTCATGTGATCAGGTGAGGCCACTCAGATAATTTCTCTATCTTAAGGTCAAGTTAAGTAACCTTGACTATATCTGCAAAATCCCTTTTGCTGTAAAACAACACAATCATGGGAGTAACACCAGGGGGCAAAGATAGTGGGGGTCATTTTAGAATTTTGCCCATCACAAGATGGAAGAGAGAAATGTATTTGAGTCTTCTCTCAAACAATATATGTAAAGAAGGGAAGGTGAAAATCTGCTTCTCAGATTCATGAAATAGGCATTGGGAAATTCTGGACTATGACCTCTGAGACATCTTCAGCAGTGAAATTCTTTGATTTGTCTTTATGAGGCTGTAAGAGCATGCATAGTATGTTTCTGACTTACTGTTGCATTCCCAGCACTTAGCTTAAGGACTGGCACATAGTAGATGCTCAAAAATGTTGAGGGTATGAAGAAAAAACTATGAGTGAAGAATTAGCTGTGGTAACCAAAGATTTATTTCCTTATTTGACTAATCAGAATCTTCAGTGCTGGTCCCTCAGTGAGTTATTCTTCCAAACTAACCAGGTTAAGGAGAAACCTGGTAGTTAATTTCCAGTTCCCTCTTGATTGATGGTATTTGTGTATATATAGAATTCCAGAGGTGTTTTTCTTTTGTAAATATAATTTGCCAGGAAGACTTAGAACATATTCATCTATCAATAGAAGCAACTAATACATTCAGAATGAAAGGATCTTATGATGCTATGTTGTTTCAATTAACATATATTATGATGAAAGCTTAAAACATTACTATATAGGGATATAGGAGGAAATTATATTAAAGATTATTTTGGAAATTAAAAAAAAAAAAGAGAAGCCAAGAAATGTAGTCTTAATTCAGCATTCAAAACTTATTTGTTGAGTACCTAGTGTGTACCAGGCACTGGGGATATAGCAGTGAATCAATCCATCAAAAAGCCCTGCCATAATGAAGCTTTCATTCTAGATGGACAACGAACAAAAATAAGACATGTAGTGTGTTAAATATTGTTAAATGCTATGGTAGTCAGATTTCAAGATGGCCTGCAGTAATTCTTGCATCCTACCCCAAAACTGGGATAAAATGTAATGTAGCAGTAGGCAATTTTAGTACCAGGAAGTGTGGTGCAGTTAAAAAAAAAAAACTGAAAATATGGGCTAGGTTTTGGAACAGAGAGCAGGAGCTGAAAGGACTTTGCAGAAAAAGGTAGTGAAGTTTAGGACCATTGAAGAGACTGTTAGTTGAAGCCTGTTAGCCTATGAGGAGGCTGCCAGTGAAAGATGAGGGAAATGTTATCAGGAACTGGGATCTTTGTTATGCGGTGGTAGGTAGCTTAGCAACATTGTTACCTACAGTAACGTGGACAGTAGAAAATGTACCTAATAAACTGAGTGAGCTAGCTAAGGAGATTTCCAGGCAGAAAGTTGAAGATCCTGCCTAATTTATTCTTGCTGCTTAATATGAGAGGAGAGAGATTACCCAAATGAAGGATTATTAAACAAAAGGAGCCAGGACTTGCTGGTTTTTCGAAGTGCCCTCTCAAATGGCTAAAGAGGAAGCTGAGAGTGGCTGTCAGTTCTTTTGTTAAGACATCAGAATGATCTAAGGTGATAAATACCTCAGGGAATTATTCAGTCAAAGAATAAAACTTTCAGAAGCTAAAGAGTGTTGTCCTTCAAAGTTTGTCCTTCAAGGCAAAAGACAAGGTGTGTTTTTTGTCCAGTGGAATAAATCCAAATGAGATTCATAAAAAAATCTCAGACTTTTTAAGAGAATTGTATTTGCAGAAACACCACCAGTTTGGACTAAAAGAGATATACATTAAAAAATGAAAATGGTCTTGTACTGACAGGAATCAGGCTGAGAAAACTACACAACTGCACACCTGGGCTACCTTTCATGGAAGAGGAAATGTGACTCTAAGGACAGAACTTAAAGCCCCAAGGGTGTAACCAAGTGCCATAAAGAGTTATCTCCATTCCTTGAGTCCTTATCAAGGAAGTATTAATCTGTACCTTCCTGGATTTCAAAATTGCTATAGCCTAGTGATACCTACATGCCTTCCATTTTTCCCCTTTGAACAGAGTATCTAGACTAGTTATCCTATGCATATGCCACCAATTTATGTTGGATATATTGGGGAATGATAACTTGTCCCTTTACTTCATAGGTCTTCAGGTCAAGAGAACTGTACTGGAAGAGCTATACCTAAGTAACTACATGTGAGGAGCCTCACCTGCAACAGACATGATTTAGATGACAAGATTCTAGGTTTGAGCTGATGCTCCAGCTAATAAGTCATCATTCTCAGCACCTTTAGGAGCAGCTCTTGGTTTGCTTTTTGTCCAGAAAGATTAGAAAGAAGTTACTAAACTGTAATAGAATGATGGCTTAGAAGGCTGATAAATAGACAACGTGTAGGGAGCAGTCTTGAACATTTATTTTAAATTGCTTCTAATGAGTCATTTCTCAGAACATTAGGCTAAAACCACAGGACTGTGTGCAAGCAGAATGACAATTTAGGCTTTTTTGTAGCTTGTGATAGAGTAGGTGTTGTAGAGTATAGGAGAAGAATCATCAGCTGGTCTGTGAGGGAAGGATGATGAAATATGTACACAGAATGTACTAAAACAGAGGCTATGGTAGTGAATTTAATACCTGACACTTTTCCGGAGAATGTGGGAAGTGTAAGGATATAAAAATTGTTTATTGATGTAAGAAATGTCTAACTGTTTAGACAGTGCTTTTGGAACTCCTTCCAAACACATATCCGTTGTGTCTGTTTGTCAGAGTATCATTTCTTTGTATCCCATGCAGGTGATCCCAAGAGGTCACGTTGTTCTTTTGGCTGGAGTACAGGGACATCACATCAATGGGATGGGTTTTGTGGCACCCTGTTGTAAAAAATAAAAGTATTTTGAAGAGCAAACCCACATCACCCTAAGTCCCTTTTGTTTTCAATAAATTATCATGGCTATAATATAGGAAGGACACATAAGATGCTAGAAAAATAGTACAGTTTGTACAATGTCAGTATTCAATAGAGGTTTGGGGGCTTAATTTAGATTAAAACAATCCAACAGACTTGTCTCAAAGCCTTACATACTCATGCAGAATCTGGCCACAAAAATAAAGTTAAGGCCCAACAAAACACGGTATTTTCTATTTCCTGGCTGTGTTTGTCAGCAATGCTTTTTCTAAGGCAAAAGACCTTGGGTCATCATGCTGTTATTCCCTTTCAGGATGTATTTAATCCAAGAAACACGTGCTTCTGGCTTATGAAATGCTATGATTAAGTTTTAAATCCCTGGGAAAATAAATGAAGCAATCAATGTATCCTGCTATAAATAGTAATAGGCAGGTTAGTTCTGAGTTACTGTCAACAATCTGTGCTTCAGACCAGATGATTAATTCTGGCCAGAATACTAAATTGTGTTCTAAAGAGATGACTGACACAGGTTATTTGGGGAATTTTAAACAAGAAAGTTACCCATATTGTGTCTTTTTCTTAGAGTACATGACCTTAAGTGAATTACTAGACTCCTCTGAACCTGTTTCCTTTTCTGTAAAACCTCTCCTATCCATTTGCTTTTACATGATTTCAGAGCCAGATGTCATTATTCCACACTGGAAATCATAAAGTGTTTTTTTATAATTATTATTTAACAAGTTAACAATGGCGTACTGGATAATCTGGATCTGCGTATAGTATTGTAACAGTGAGACGGTAACATTTTTACAGATAATATAAATGTGCTCTACAGGAAGGTTGAGAATCTAAAAAGAAATTTTCCATTTATTATCTCATTATTATTTATCCTGACATAATCTGTGAAGAATGTTAGTTTCTTAGTTTTAAAGATGACGCAAGCAACTCAGAGTGAACACGCACACACACACACACACACACACACACACACACACACACACACTGGGCTACTACAGTGTGTCAAGCACTGTTAGGCACTGTGTTTGTTCCTGTGTTGCGTTAGTTCCAAAATCAGGCTTCAAATTGAATTCCTCTGTCTACTGCTGTCTACGCTGTCTGTCTCTGTTTGATCATATTGGGGTATTTTAATATTTATTTACTTAGGCTGCGCCGAGTCAGTTGTAGCACGTGGGGTCTTTAGTTACAGCATGTGGTATCTTTTAGTTGTGGCATGAGGACTCTTAGTTGCAGCATGTGAGATCTAGTTCCCTGACCAGGGATCAAACCCGGGCCCCCTGCATTGGGAATGTGGAGTCTTACCCACTGGACCACCAGGGAAGTCCCCATATTGGATATTTTAAAGGAGATACTATCCAGCAAGGAAATGAGGATTAAAGATATTGTCTTAGTCCATTCAGGCTGCTATAACAAAATACCACAGACTGGGTGGCTTATAAACAACAGAAATTTATTTATTTATTTATTTATTTTTGAATTTTATTTTATTTATTTTTTTATACAGCAGGTTCTTATTAGTTATCTATTTTATACATATTAGTGTATGTATGTCAATCCCAATCTCCCACTTCATCCCACCACCACCACTACCCCCGCCACTTTCCTTCCTTGGTGTCCATACGTTGGTTCTCTACATCTGTGTCTCTATTTCTGCCTTGCAGACCAACATCAGAAATTTATTGCTCAAAGTTATGGAGGATGGAAGTCTGAGATCAGGACACCAGCAGGGTTGGATGAGGGCCTTCGTCTGGGTCACAGACTTTTTGTTGTATCCTCACACAGCAGATTGGGCTAAGGTGTTCTGAGGAATCTCTTTTATAAAGGCACTAATCCCATTCATGAGGGCTCCACCCTTGTTACCTAATCACCTCCAAAAGGCCCTACCTCCTAATAACCATCACCTTTGAGGGTTAAGATTTAAACATGAATCTGGGGTGGGGGACACAAACATTCATACCAAAGCAAATACAGTGACATCACTTGCAAGTTTCCCACAGGTAAGTGAATGAAAGATAGGTACATAGAAAAATGACACATTTTTCTTACATGTACATTGCAACACATTCTCATATATCTCTTTCAGTGGCTCTTTTAGAATATTTAAGTCCAGAAAATCATGTATATAAGATGCTGATGTTAATAGCAAGCAAACAAAAGGTTTGTATTAGTTTCCTAGGACTGCCATAACAAAATGGCAGAACAGGTTCCTTCTGGGGGTTCTGAGGGAGAATCTGTTCCATGTTTGTCATCTAGCTTCTGGTGTTTGTTAGAAATCCTTGGCGTCTCTTGGCTTATAGCCGCCAAACTTCAATCTCTGCCTCTGCCATCACTTGGCCTTCATTCTTGTGTGTCCTTATGTCTCCAAATCTCTCTATCCCTGTAAGGACACTGGTCATTATATTTAAGGCCCACCTTAATCCAATATGACCTCATTTTAACCTGATTACCTCTGCAAAGGCCCCATTTCCAAATAATGTCATATTCACATGTACAGATTTAGGTCTTCAGCATATCTCTTTGGGGGACACAATTCAACTCACAACAGGGTTTAAAAAATTTTTTTTGCTAATTGAGGGTAAGTTGTAGACTTATAACCCCATTACACCTAAATACCTCAGTGTGCATTTCCTAAAAATAAAGACATATACTTCTTCTACATAACCATAGTATACTTATAAAAATCAAGAAATTAACATTGATACATACTACTATCTAAGCCACAAGATTCCATGCAGATTTTGCTAGCTGTCCCCAAGAGTTCTTCATAACAAAACAAACAGACAGACAAAAAGCAGTCTTCTTTCCTCCTTTTCCTTTTTTGTCTTTATTATCCAGGATCCAATCTAGGGCCTTTTAGTTGTCCTGTCTCTGATCTCTCTCAAGCTGGAAATATTCCCAATTTTTCCTTGTCTCTAATGACCTTGACATTTTTGAAGGGTGCAGGCCAGTAACTTTGCTGTGTTCTTTGCAAAGGTGTGTCTGATGTCGCCTCAAGAATTGAATAAAACTATGCATTTTGGCAGGAATACCACAGCAGAGATGCTCTGTTTTTCTCAGTGTATCATATTAGGAAACATATGATGGCAGTTTGTCCCATTATTGGCAATGCTCACTATCATCGCTTGGTTAAGATGGTACATGCTGGGTTTCTCAGCTGTATAGTTAATGAATAATTAATAAGTAACTGATATGCAATTTATGAAGAAATACTTTGAGACTATGTAAATATCCTACCTCTCGTCAAGCTTTTACCCAGTTGTCTGATCATCCATTGATGTTTCCTGCCTGAATCATTTATGATTGCAACATAGTTATTTCTAACTCCATCATTCCTTCAACATTTATTGGGTGACATTCCACCTTAAGGAAGAGCTTTCTCTTTTCCCCTATGAATTCATTTATACAAATATGGACTCATGGATATTTATTTGTTCAATGGGTTATAATCCATTACTTTCATTTATTTTGTCATGTTTGGCCAGTGAGAGCCCCTTCATGCTAGCCCCTCTCTCCTTTTGACATGTCCCATCATTTTTTGAGCACTTCCTTACTTTCTGGTTCAAGATGTTTCGGGCTTATCTCATACTTTTCCTTCTGAGAAATTATCCATTCCCCCAAAGAGATCTGTCTCCTTTTCGTGGGGAATGGTATTTAGAAACCAACACTGGGTGCAAGTTGTGCTCACTTTTCCTGAGATATCATTGCTTCTAGGCTCTTTCACACATATCTCTGTTTTTATATCTATTGATATAGATGTTTATTGACCCATGATAAATAGATAGTATTGTTGAAATAATTTTCTAGACCCAAGACAGAGCTGCTCCTGCTTGGGGTGCCATGTCAGCAAACCAAAACTTAGATAACTTTCATGTCCCTGTAAATGCTCTGCTTGACCAGAAATGCAGTATATCCAGTTGCCAATCCCCAAACTCCAAGCCAACTCTGGGCTCTATACTTATTTCCTTGTTCCTTCTCACCCCAAGCAAGATTGACTCTGTGGCCCCAGCCAGTCAGATATTTTCTATTTTTCTCTTCCTTGCTCTTTATTCTGCAGAAGCTTCCTGGCTCCCACCCCATTCTGCAGTTCTCCAAACAGAGACTGTCCACTTCGTGAAGTGTTAAATAAAGTTTGTTCATATGATCTAAATTGTCTTCTTTAATCATTTTTTTTTAACAGTGTAGTAGATAGAATTCTGGGGTAGCCTCCCTAAGATTCTTGTCTCTCATTTATTCAATCAAACATTAATGTAGGTACTGCTGTGAAGGGATTTTACAGATATAATTATAGTCTTATATCATTTGACCTTGTGATTATTCAGGTAAGCCTGGCCTATTCAGATGAGTCCTTTAGAAGAGGAGAATTTCTCCAGATGGAGAAGGGAAGTCAGAGATTTGAAGCACAAGAGGTTTGAACATACTGTTGCTGGCTTGAAGATGGTGGTACAACATGTTGAAGAATGCAGGTGACCTCAAGTAGCTGAGGATGGTTCTGGCTGACTGCCAGAAAGAAAACAGGGACCTCAGTCCTACAACTACAAGCAACTAAATTCTACCAACAACCCGAATGAAGCAGATCTTTTTCCCAGAGCGTAGATAAGAGCCCAGCCTAATGACACCTTGATTTTGATCTTGTGATACCCCGAGCATAGAACCCAGCCAAGCCCTCTTGGATTTCTGACCTACAGAACTGTGAGCTAATAAATAGTTGTTGTTTTAGAACACTAAGTTTGGGGTAATTTGTTACAGCAGCAATAGGAAACTAACACAGTTAGACATTGATATAAATATAAAACTATGAGTTTACACTAATTCCAATCAAATACCACAGGATTTTTAAAATCTTCCCTTTCTCAGATCTGTACCTTCAAAAATTAATAACCTGATTTCCCTTATCTTTGAGACATTTACTTATTTGCTCAATCTCCTCACATATAACCAAACTCTTCACCATGTGGGTCATCTCCTCAGCCTCACAGCACACAGGGGTTGCATTGGTTGAGTTCCCATCACCCCTGACCCCATTACACACACTAAACCCAGACCTCACCATCCATCATGGCCATGCCAACCAAGTTACCCCTGGACTATGGCTCCCCCCAATCTAGAAAATTTATGTTTAAATACACTTTATTTTTTTAGCATCATTTTAGAGACTAGCTCTTCTCTCTTAAAAAACTGTGGCTAGGTACCACTTCCTGCTCTAACGGTGTTATTGCTGCCATCAACAGGAAACAACACTTTACTGAGTACCACTGTACTCACCATTGTGTGAGACATTCTGAAACAATTCTAGATGAGGAATACAATGCCTGCATTACCCGAAAAACTGGGATTACCTTTTGGTGGATGTCGAGCCAAAGGACACAACCAAGGCAAAAAGCAGGAGAAGGAAGAATTTATTATTACTTGTAGCAAGTAAAGAAAACACCGGGGATCTTTCCCAAAGCAGTGTCTCCCCAAACAGCAAAATTGGGGACATTTTAAGCTAAGGGCACATGTATTCATGAAGGGACTTGGGTGGTGGAGAATTCAGCACAGAATTGGGGCAAAGGTCGACAGAATCCAAGCTTTAGTTGATTGAAGTCATGAGGGTCAACATCATCATTCCATCCTCCAACTGGGTTGGGGGCCTTAGTTCCTGCAGAACTCAAAGACATGCATCAGATTGTTATGTATATCCTAGGGCTCTGTTATATCACTGAAATATTGTTTCTTGACTGCTTTTCCTTTCCTGCATTCCCTCACTTCCCTTAAGATCATTAGTTACTGAGACCCACTCAAAGGCAAGCATTGTGGCCAGGTTTAGATCTCACAAAATGGCTTAGGCCAAAATGACTTCTCTTCTGTCAAGAAATCCATGCCTGATTCTCTTTCTCCAGGGACCCCTTACCCTATCTGCTTACACCTGCTTTCCGACCACCATTTTATAATATAGTAAGGATGGAAGAATTACAGCCCTAAATTGATAGCTGAACTTTTACTTTGCTTAACATCCTTCTTCAAAATATGATAGAATCTCTTTTCCAGTTTTGAGGGTTTTTTTAACAAACAGCCTGTTAAGGAGGAAGAAATTTTCTTCTACCCTTCTAGGTTCTTTTAGCTGGTCTAAGAATTAAGTTGACATGAAACAGGTTAACAGGAGAAAATAAAACAAAGTTTAATAACATGTATACATGGGAGAGACTAAAGGAAACTGAATAACTTGTCAAAATGACCGAAGTCCTCACCTTAAATATCATCCTCAGCTAAAGACAAAAGAAAATGTAGGACTTCCCTGGTGGCACAGTGGTTAAGAATCTGCCTGCCAATGAAGGGGACACGGGTTCGAGCCCTGGTCCGGGAAGATCCCACATGCCATAGAGCAACTAAGCCCGTGTGCCACAACTACTGAGCCTGCGCTCTAGAGCCCACGAGCCACAACTACTGAGCCACGTGTTGCAACTACTGAAGCCCACGCACCTAGAGCCCATGCTCCACAACAAGAGAAGCCACTGCAGTGAGAAGCCCGCGCACTGCAACAAAGAGTAGCCCCTGCTCGACGCAACCAGAGAAAAGCTGTGCACAGCAACGAAGACCCAACGCAGCCAAAAATAAATAAATAAATAAATTTATTTAAAAAAAAATGTAGAGAGTGGGGATAGTCAGCTGTGGGAGGTTACCAGGAAAAGCACAGTAAACAAGGGTGATTTTGATGCAGATTTAAGTCATTTCCTTCCCCACTGATAAGACCTCCTAGAGATTTGAGCATCTTTCTCTTCCTGGTATGGAGGGAGACACCCTTTCAAATGGAGATTTCTCTTACAAATGTAAATATCTCTCACAAAATGGTACCACCTACTTGGTTTTCAGAGTTTTTCCCATGTCTACTCTTAGAAAATGACCAGCTTAAAATATTTAATATGCCAAAGAGACATATTTTGGGGTGGCAAATTCTGCTCCCCTACAAGCTCATGTGCTTATTAGTAAAAGGAAAAGAACAGTCCTGTCTGTTTCTCCTTTGCCACTCACACGGATGTTGACTTAAAGACACGCAACATAAGAGATGTGAGTTTGTCAACAAAAAATTAATCAATAGTTGATATAAGGAAGAAAACGGAAAATTTTACTTGAGACAACCCGAGGATTATAACCCGGGAGACAAAGTCTTTCAGAAAGCTCTGAGGACTCCACCTTCCCCCTCCACCCCCACACCCCCACCCCCCCCACCCTCCGTTAGAGCTCAAAACACAGTTATACAAGTTTTTGAGACAAAGGGTTAAATGAGGTATTATTAACAGTTCACACAATCCAGATCTACACTACAAAGTGAGTAGTGGGTCATGGGGTCATCATGGCCCTTTACAAGATTAAGAAGGACTGTTATCTCCTGAGGAGGTTTGGTTAATGCAGTTACACAATACACATGAAAGGGGATGGAAGAGGCACAGATTTTAGGTTTAAAATTTTCTTGTCTTGAATAAAGTATGAATTTTATTTCATCAAGTTTTATTCAGCGTCCTGCGGAAGACTATAGCCAAGAGACAGCCACTGTTAGCATTGAGGAAACTCCTCCAAAGAGGTAGAGAAGCTGTAACCAAAAGTGGGTCTGGCTGCTCACCACTCAAAAGCCAATACAGAGGCAAGGTTGGTGAAAGGAAAGTTTGCTTTATTTCAGACGCTGGCAATGGGGAGGGGAGGGGAGGGGGGACAGACTCCTGTCCAAAGGTCAATTCCCCCACCCCACCCCAACAATCAGCATGCAAGAGCTTTTATAGACAGAAGGAGGGGGCTGCATGCAGAAACGGCACAGTCAGCTCTGACAGTCACCTTGAAATTGGTCATGCGGTGGTCTGACCAGCATCATCTTGATTGTTTTAAGTACAGTTAATCTTCAGTTCCAGGGTCGGTTTGTGCCCATTTCCTTGAGGCCAGTTCTTGGAATTGTGGCAGCTTATGTCATGTCTACAGTCTGGTCATCATGTAGTTAACTTCTTTCACCTGATGGGGGTTTCAGTATCTATAAGACAGCTCACAGGATAGGGCTCAGAATGTTACCTATAACCCATGAAGAGGAACTAAACGTCTTTGACTATGCTTAATGACTAAACTATTATTATTTAGTCTTGTTGGACTGTTTTCCTTTGTTTCTGCAATTTCTCATTTCCCTGATTAAACTTATTCTTTGGCTAAAATTTTTCCACAGACAAAGGCAGGCAGAGGACATTGGGGGAAAGGACCACGGGGTCCTGCTTCTTTTCAAAGCCAGTTTAAATATGATTTTTTGGATAGGAAATACATGCAAACAAACAGACATCTTGGTAAAAGATTACTGCTAATCACAAAGAACAGCTAACTCAAGTTAACGATTTTAATGCTTTTCTATATATGGGAAGATGCAAGAGTCTGAGGTCATTAAAATTCTTCTTGTGATATGCATCTAACTATCTAAGGTGCCTGCTTGTCCAAAGCACAGAGTGCCTCATCTTGTATTAATTTCCCCTCTGAGTGCACTGTCCCTCTACTTAAGCATTGTAGAACTGGGTGGTGAACAACACTGTTTGTTTATCTTTGTTCACACAGAATACATCACTTCTGACACTTCGGGCCACCAATTGCGTGTGTGTGTGTGTTTGAGAGAGAGAGAGAGAGAAGGGTTTCCCCACACCAAACAATTCTGTGACACCAGCTAGGTATCGTACAGTTAAATTCAATTCTGACACCACCTGGTGATAGGGTGAGATCTCACAGGTTAAGGGCTTGGTCCCGCAAGACTGTACCCACACCCCCCAGATGCCAAATGCAAGTTCAGGTGACCTTTGCTTCTGACTGACTGGCTATAAATTGGGGGTTCCCACAACCCTCTCTATGGGTTTGATTTATTTGCTAGAGAGACTCACAGAACTCAGAGAAACACTTATGTTAACCAGTTTATTATAAAGGATATTATAACTGATACAGGTGAACAGCCAGATGAAGAGGTAATAATGAAGCCAAATCTGGCCTCTGTACCCCAACACTGAACTAAATCTCAGAGACAGAGTTTTGGGTGAAGTAGAAAAGAATAGCTTTATCGCTTTGCCGGGCAAAGGGAGCCACAGTGGGCTAATGCCCTCAAAACTGTGTGTCCCGACCTGGAGAGGGAGTGAGGAGTTTATAGTAATGGTTCAAAGAGGGTGTGATCAGCTCGTGGACATTCTTCTGATGGGTTGGTGGTGAGGTAAGTGAGAATCAGTACATCAACCTTCTGGTTCCAACCAGTCTGGGGTCTGCGTGCTTGTGGGCAGCATACAGTTAACTTCTCCCACCTGGTGCGGGTTTCAGTATCTGCAAAACAGCTCAAAGATATTATTATGTGTATCCCTCGATGGGGAACCAGGACCCTGCCCCAAGGCTGCACTATTGTTTCTTGACTGTTCGTCCCTGGTCTCTGCATCCCCTCCCTTTAATTAGCAACTGTTTGAACCTGTCAGTTTGGAACTCAGGGAAGTTCAAGAAGGCTGAATGAAGCTTATTTCCTGTAATCAAGAAATGGGGGATACAGAAAGGCTTTTGTGCCCAGGAGCCCCACAGGGTACTGTTCAGTTTCAATAGGGTAAGGTCTGGAAGAGTCTCCAGTGTAGGAACTTCTGTTCCGCTGGAGCTGGGGGGGCACCACCCTCCAGGCACATGGATGAGTTCACCAACGTGGAAACTCAAATCTCCTCTTTTAGGAGGTTATATGGAGCTTAATCTTCAGGCCACCCTCTTCTCCTTCCTAGAGGTTGGGGGATGGGGCTGAGCATTTCAAACTTCGAATCCCTTTGACTATCCCCATCCTAAGGCTACCCAGGGACCCCACCCTAAATCACCTCCTTAGCTTAAACTCAGAGGTGCTCTTAAGGAGCTCCTTAGGAATAACAAAAGGCACTCCTTGCTGGAAATTCCACGTGTTTTAGGAGCTTTGTACCAGGAACCAGGAATAAAGACCAAATAAATTTCTTATCATACCACAATTAGGAACATATCTTCCACACATTTCTCCTCTTTTGGGGACCGAGAGAGACCTGGGAAGGGCTGGATTTGGAAAATGTAAAACACAATAAGTTTTCATTATAATAGATAGGTAATACACAGAACTTGTTTTGCTATCTAGTAGAAAAAGGCCTCCTTTCTCAACTATAATTTTGGCTGAGAGACAAGGACAAAATAATTATATATTCACCTCAGTCTTTCAATAAAGGCAGAAAGAGCTTTCCATTTCAAATTTGTTTTGTTTTGTACCACATGTTGGTTAATTAGATAAAACCATGTCATGTGCCAGATTCAATCAGCCTGAAAATAATTAGAAAACCGGGTTTGGCATTGTTTATGCTGTTTTGGCTCAGCTAGACAAAAGCACAAAATGTAAATTGGAGCCAGAAAATAACATATGGGGACTGGTGCCAGGTTTTCTTTCATGGGATTATCTCTAGCTGGCACCTGAGCTGCAGACACTGCTCTGGGGGACCATTGTAGACAAATCTACATGATGCTGATACCCCTTTTCCACGATTAGACAGTGGATACCTCCATGAAGGGCACTTACCTTTCTGCCTTTGACATAGGCCAAACCCGGCTTTCCAGCTATTGGCAGTCAGTCAACTGAAAATATATGCTAAAAAATGAAAACATGTTTTTGTTTGGCTTATCCCCTAGTGATTCCTTTTAGATTCACTTCTTTGTTTTTAAAATCTCCTGAAAGATTAGAAATACAGTCCTGAAATCACTCTTCAGCTGTATTTTCTTGTTATAGGTAGTTCAGTGAATATCATCAAGGAGAAGGCAGAGCAGTTCATTGTCATCCTACTTAAGTGCCGAAGGATGAACATTTAAGAAAATATCCAAGTGATCACAGAATAACAGTCATTTTATAAACCTAATCATCTGATCGATGATAAAATCCAAATTAGCTAGTTTTCCCTTCTCTTCCTGCTATATAAACTGTCTGATATCAATACACAGAGAAATAGGATTACATACTGCTCTTTTTATACTTCTTTAAAAAGGATATTCTCTAGAATATTCTAGAATGTGGTGTGGGTATTGATGACTATCTAGTATGGATGAGATTCCACCAGCAACCACCTACTTGCCACATTCAATGGGAACATTTTTTCCTTATCTGTAGGTATCTGGCATTTCTCACTATTTCATCCCTTTTGAAATTTTCTTGGTTTCCATAGCCCCATTCTCTCCTGACTTCTAGCTCTTCTCCCTCCCAATGGGGAGTTCAGGTTATTTGAGCATTTGCTGCCCCATGCTCCTTGTCTGGTGCCTTACAATAAACACCAGTACTTTCCTTCACCACAGCCCAGTGCCGGTACAGTAGATTGGCCAGCAGATACAAATTTGTTTCGGTAACAAGGGAATACAGAAACAAAGGAAAAGCAGTCAAACGATAGTGCAGTGATAAGGTAGAGTCCTTGTTCCTCCTCAAGAGATATACATAACCATATCTTTGAACTCTTCTTCAGGAATTAAGGCCCCCACCCACGTGGCGAATTATTCCTGGAATACCACCCTGTTACCTTACCACCAACCAATCAGAAGAAAGTCACACACCCTGCAGCCCACCCCCCAAATTTTGCCTATAAAAACTCTTCCCCCAAAACTATTGGGGAGTTCAGAGTTTTTGAGTAAAAGCCACCTGTTTTCCTTGCTTGGCCCCTGTAATAAACCTTTCTCTGCTCCAAACGCCAATGTTTTGGTTTGTTTGGCCTCGCTGTGCATCGGGCACATGAAGTTGGGTTTGGCAGCAAGTGGCATGAAAAAATGTGGGGAAAGGAATTTTTGTGATTAAATGACACTAATGTGACATAAAAATCAACTGTGGTGTGCGGACTTCGTTTGGATCCTGATGTGAACAAACCAGCTATTTAAACATTTTTCATAACGATGAGAGAAATTTGGATATAACTGGATATTAGATGACAAAAAAAGTTATCAATTTTTATTAGATGTCTCAATGGTGTGATATGTTAGAAAATTCCATATTTAGCAGGAAATATACTGAAATATTTAGGGTGAAATGAAATGGTATCTTCATTTGCTTTAAAATACTTCATCCAAGAAAGGAAAATAGAGTACTTTTTTGTGTGTGTGTGGGATCTTAGTTCCCCGACCAGGGATCAAGCCCACGCCCTTGGCAATGGAAGCACAGAGTCCTAACTACTGGACCGCCAGGGAAGTCCCTAGAGAGAGTATTGTGGCAGAATCTTGACAATTGTTGAATCTGGATTTAGGGGCTATGAGGTCTCGTTATACTATTCTTTCTACTTTTTAAATGCTTACATTTTGAAAAACAAAATTAAAGAGAAATGAAAATAAAGGGAATTTTTACTTCATAACTAAAAATTTCAGAGATGGGGTAAACTTCAAATGAAGTTTGATTAAGGACTCAGTTTCTTTTTGACCTCCTTGTAGCTTTCAGGGGTGTTTGCTGCATCCTCAGGCCATCTCTTCTAATGGTCGTGAAACAGGAGGGAAGGAGGCAGGGCACAACCTCTGAAAGAATGACATAGCCCGAGGACATGACTTAAACTGATTAGAACCAAATGGGTCCAAGATGGCAGACAACTTCCACTAGACCTTGAGCCTCAGTATGTGCTCATTGTAACACATCATCAAGCTAAATGGCACACCCACAGGAGCCATGACAGTTCCAAGACCGACCATAAGGATCAAAAAGTGGGCAGTGGCCCAATTCCTGGAAATCCCTGCCCCTTCCTAAAATAGCTGGAATACTCCTCCCACTCGTTAGCCTGTGAAATTACCCACTCCTATAAAAACTGACAACCCCGTACCCTGGTACCTTTCTCACCTTCTGCGATGGCCCACACTCTGTCTGTGGAGCGTGTTTCTCTCTAAATAAATCCACTTCTTACCGACCACTTTGTGTCTCACTGAATTCTTTCTGCGATGAGACATCAAGAACCTGAGCTTCATTAAGCCCTAAAACCAGGTGTGTGATCTCAGCTGGAAGACTGTGGATTTTGGCCGGGTTCGAGTCCCAGCTGCATGGGTTCAAGTCCCAATCTGAGGTGCACTGTTTCAGTTGGGGCATCATGTGTCCTGGTTGGCCAGGGCACTCCCAGGTACATCTATTGTCCTAACACAACTATTTATAGCACTATCTTTCATTCAAATGTGATCTAGTTTGGGATGATAAATTACAAGGTCACCCTAGCTCATGGCTGTCAAACGATTGTCAACCACAATTAGGGCTTCATGCTTCTCTGTTCATGTTCACCTGAATAGAAAGAAACTGCTTTCCCTGAAGCACACAGCAAACTTCTCCTATACTCCCGATATCCCAGAAGGACTATGTGCCCATCCATGAAACAAACACCATGGCCAGAGTGGTGGGCCAACCCTGAGAGTAAGGAACAGAGTCAGTCCTTGGGTCCTTAGCAAAGAACCAAAGTCTGACAACTGAGTAGTCTTTGTGGAAGATTTTTCTTTAAAAGTGGCTACTGCTGTAGGAGGAGAGACCCGAGGCAGCAGTGGAGCTGGGGCAAGCCTGCAAGCAGCCAGCAATCTGCTCTCAGGAGGTGGAGTCCGAGCTGCAACCCTGCTGAGCCCAACTCCCTTCCACCTTGTTATCCTCTCCCCTGCCCGCCTCTCCTTTCTCCCCTTTTCCTGACTTCCACTCTGGAAGCTTCCCTCCAGCTCTTGAGCAGGGGCAGCAGCTGCCATAAGAGGAGCTGCATTTGACCTGGGTCTTGCTGTAATTTCTCCTTTGCTCCAGGCTGGAAAACTGCGACTGCAAGGGCCCAGCCACTAGGGGACACCATAACCCTCCTGTGAAGTGGAGTCTGTGAACTCCAAGAAATCAGATACAGTAAGTCCCCTAACTAAGAACGAGTTCCCTTTCTGACTTACTTCACTCTGTATGACAGACTCTAACTCCATCCACCTCACTACAAATAGCTCAATTTCGTTTCTTTTTATGGCTGAGTAATATTCCATTGTATATATGTACCACATCTTCTTCATCCATTCATCCGATGATGGACACTTAGGTTGCTTCCATGTCCTGGCAGTTGTAAATAGAGCTGCAATGAACATTTTGGTACATGACTCTTTTTGAATTATGGTTTTCTCAGGGTATATGCCCAGTATTGGGATTGCTGGGTCGTATGGTAGTTCTATTTTTAGTTTTTTAAGGAACCTCCATACTGTTCTCCATAGTGGCTGTATCAATTTACATTCCCACCAACAGTGCAAGAGTGTTCACTTTTCTCCACATCCTCTCCAGCATTTATTGTTTCTAGATTTTTTGGTGATGGCCATTCTGACCGGTGTGAGATGATATCTCATTGTAGTTTTGTAGCATTTCTCTAATGATTAATGATGTTGAGCATTCTTTCATGTGTTTGTTGGCAATCTGTATATCTTCTTTGGAGAAATGTCTATTTAGGTCTTGCTAACACATATATATGGAATGTAAGGGGAAAAAAAAAAAGGTCATGAAGAACCTAGTGGCAAGACAGGAATAAAGACACAGACCTACTAGAGAATGGACTTGAGGATATGGGGAGGGGGAAGAGTAAGCTCTGACAAAGTGAGAGAGTGGCATGGACATATATACACTACCAAACGTAAAATAGATAGCTAGTGGGAAGCAACAGCATAGCACAGGGAGATCAGCTCTGTGCTTTGTGACCACCTAGAGGGGTGGGATAGGGAGGGTGGGAGGGAGGGAGGTGCAAGAGGGAAGAGATATGGGAACATATGTATATGTATAACTGATTCACTTTGTTATAAAGCAGAAACTAACACACCATTGTAATGCAATTATACTCCAATAAAGCTGTTTAAAAAAAAAAAAAAGAACCAGTTCCCTTCTGAGAGCGTGTTCATAAGTCCCACGAAATTAGCCTAGGTACCCAACTAACACAACCGACTATATAGTACTGTACTGTAATAGGTTTATAATACTATTCACACAAATCATACATAAAAAACAAACACAAAAAATAAAGAAAACATTTTTAATCTTACAGTACACTACCTTGAAAATACAGCAGTACAGTACAACAGCTGGCATACAGGGGCTGGCATCGAACAAACAGGCAAGAAGATTTACTAACTAGAGGAGGGGAAGGAGGTGGGAGATGGTAGAGCTGAAGGATCGTCAGCAATAGGAGATGGAGGGCCAGTTGCAATTTCACTCACGTCTGATGTTGATGGCACAGGTCTGGTTCCTTGCTGGATTCAATTCTACCCTCCTGAAAAAAATGACCCAGTGATGTCTGGGAAGTAGCTCTTTTATTCTCATCATAGATGACATGGTAGCACTGGATTGCATTCTGAACGGCTGCAGCAACCTTTGTGTACCATTCTATGTTCGGGTCCTGTGCCTCAGAAACTAAGAGTGCCTCCTCAAATAAAGAATATCCCCTTGCCATTTCCTGTGTCATGAATCTTTTCGGTTCTTCAGTTACTTCTTCTTCCTCTTGTCTCTCTTCGTCCTTTCCCTGGCCCTCCAATTTCATCAGGTCTTCATTAGTAAGCCTCTCGTGATGCACAGCAAGGAGTTCAATGAAGTCGTCCTCTTGCAGATCTAGCTACAGCTTCTCGCTGAGGGTCACTAAGTGGCTGAAGACCTCTTTGGATTCCTCATCCACCTTCTCAACTCCACAAAAATCATGAACAAATTGCGGGCAAAGGTTCTTCCAAACCCCATTCATGGTGATGGCCGTAACCTCACGCCAAGCAAAGTCAATGATTTTATAGCTTTGTAGGTGTTAGAGTCCTTCCAAAATTGTCACAAGTTTGTTCCTGATTCGTCACTTGCCTTTACTGCCTGACGAAAAGTGTAACGTAAATATTTCTTGGAAGTCGCTGTAACTCCCTGGTCCATAGGTTGGCTGAGTGACATAGTATTCGGTGCAAGATGCACTACTTTGACGTTGGGATGAAAGTCGTCCATGAATGGGGAGTGGCCCGGAGCACTGTCGAGCAGCAAAAGAATGTTGAATGGGATGTCCTTCTCCAAGCAATATTTCTCTACCTCCGGGATAATGCGGTGGAAAAACCCATCCTGGAAAATGGCTTGGGTAACCCAGGCTTTGGGGTTACTCTTCCACACAACAGGAAAAGAGCCCTTGGCTAGGTTTTAAGGGCTCTTGGGTTCTCTGAATGATAAACTAAGAGAGACTTCAGTGTCATGTAACCGGAAGCATTGCCACCAAACAACAGAGTTAGCCTATCCTTTGCTGCTTTGTAGCCTGGCATCAACTTTTCCTCCTTACTGATGTAACTTTGGTCTGGCATCCTCTTCCGGTACAGTCCTCTCTCATCCACATTAAAAACCTGCTTGGGTAAATATACGCCTTCATCAATAATTTCTCAGAGCATTTCAGGAAATTCCCTGGCAGCTACCGAATCTGCACTCGCTGTCTAGCCACTTACTTTTACATTGTGAAGGTTGGCTCTAGCCTTGAACCAATGAAACCAGCCATAGCTGACATTAAAAGATGTGCCCTCTGATTCTTCGCCGTATTTCTTCTTCAAGTCTTCAGAACGGCTTTTAGCTTTCTCTTGAATCAGCGTTAAGCTGAGTGGGACTCGACGCTGATGCTGATGTTGCATCCACACACTGAGAAGTTTCTCCATCTCCTCCATCACTTTTTTTTTTTCCCCACACGTGAACATTTATTAAACATTTTGAGTATTACACACAATTTGCTTCTTTTACTTAGCAATTTTTGGCATTTTTCTGTCAGTACTTCATTCTTTTTAACTGCGGCAGATGTTACATTTTCTAGACATATTGGTTAGTTATTTCCTATTAATCAACATTTGGGCTGTTTCCAAGTTTGAAAAAAAAAGTTGCAACAAATACTCTTGGGTCCATTTCTTTGTTCAGGATTAATTTCTAGAAGTGGAAGTTCTGTGTCCAGACCCAGAATATTTTGAAGTTTAATTCATATTGCTAACTTATACTCTAAAAAGCTTGCACCAATTTATAAGGCAGAAAATGCTTTTTTTTTTTTTTTTTGGATACTTAATCTAAATCTTTGCTAACGTGATGGGTAAAACATGTTTTAATTTTCATTTTTTAATTTTGTGAAGTTTAGTTTCTAACTTACTAATTTTGGTTTCTAGCAATATTCATTCTCAATTTATTACCTCTGAATTTTTAGTTTTAGCCATTATGCTTGATACTAGATTATTCTTTTGTGTAATGAATAGCCGATTCTTGTTCTATCATTGTAACATCCCATGCAATCTCACTGAAGATCAGAAACAAAGTTTTTTAAGGTCTCAGACCTTCTCCTTTAACCACCGAAATGGTAGTCTTGTACCTGCCTCTTTACTATCCCTGTGGAATATCCTGGAGTTTTTTTTTTCCCCCCCTTTATTTATTTATTTATTTATTTATTAACATCTTTATTGGAGTATAATTGCTTTACAATGGTGTGTTAGCTTCTACTTTATAACAAAGTTAATCAGCTATACATATACATATAGCCCCATGTCTCCTCCCTCTTGTGTCTCCCTCACACCCTGTCTATCCCACCCCTCTAGGTGGTCACAAAGCACCAAGCTGATCTCCCTGTGCTATGCGGTTGCTTCCCACTAGCTATCTATTTTACATTTGGTAGTGTATATATGTCCATGCCACTCTCTCACTTCATCCCAGCTTACCCTTCCCCCTCCCTGTGTCCTCAAGTCCCTTCTCTACGTTTGCGTCTCTATTCCTGTCCTGCCCCTAGGTTCCTCAGAACCATTTTTTTTTTTTTTTTTTTAGATTCCATATATATGTGTTAGTATACGGTATTTGTTTTTCTCTTTCTGACTTACTTCACTCTGTATGACAGTCTCTAGGTCCATCCACCTCACTACAAATATCTCAATTTTGTTTCCTTTTATAGCTGAGTAATATTCCATTGTATATATGTGCCACATCTTCTTTATCCATTCATCTGTCGATGGACACTTAGATTGCTTCCATGTCCTGGCTATTGTAAATAGAGCTACAGTGAACATTGTGGTACATGACTCTTTTTGAATTATGGTTTTCCCAGGGTATGTGCCCAGTAGTGGGATTGCTGGGTCGTATGGTAGTTCTATTTGTAGTTTTTTAAGGAACCTCCATACTGTTCTCCATAGTGGCTGTATCAATTTACATTCCCACCAACAGTGCAGGAGGGTTCCCTTTTCTCCACACCTCTCCAGCATTTATTGTTTGTAGAGTTTTTGATGATGGCCATTCTGACTGGTGTGAGGTAATACCTCATTGTAGTTTGATTTGCATTTCTCTAATGATTAGTGATGTTGAGCATCCTTTCATGTGTTTGTTGGCAATCTGTATATCTTCTTTGGAGAAATGTCTATTTAGGTCTTCTGCCCATTTTTGGATTGGGTTGTTTGTTTTTTTGATATTGAGCTGCATGAGCTGCTATATCCTGGAGTTTTCAACTTATTGACTCCTGGTCTGAGTGAACAGAATTTTTTTCAGAAGTGTGATATAAAGTAATTCACAGTCCCTCTTTTGATCTGATTTTAATAATTGAATGCTAGCTCTTCTGTTTATAATCCAGTTCTGACCTTTGGACCCATCTGCCTAGCTCCTAGCTCTAGGGGCTCTGGTTGTTTCAACTCATGCGACCAGGGGACTCTCCCACTTTGGGCTGTCTTGGTAGATATTCTGCCCTAGGCAGGTGCTGGTCACCTATTCTTGACTCCTGATGGGTATTCAGGCAGTTACAGCAAGAAATGTTTCACAAATGGTATCTGGTACAGTCTAGTTAAGATTAATGGGGAATGAAAGTACTTTGCTTAGAAATAATTATCCATGGATCTAAAATCAACAAAAGCCTCTACAACAGAAAATACATAATTTTTTTGGGGGGGGAGGAGGAGGCTTGAAGTAGATCAGAAAACACTTTCACATTAATCGTTCTTTTCATGTACTTCAAATTTGTACTTAATGCCTTTCTCCTCCTGGACATCAGAAAGAACACCTGGATATTCTGGGATAAGTTTATATTTTTCCAAATTAATTTCTGGAAAAAATGTGTCACTTTCAAATTCTTGCATGATCCTTCTCACAAATAGTCTAAGATGGCCTGGTCTGTTCGTGGCTTCCTTATAAACAGAACTGCCTCCCACTATCCAGACCATGTCCACTCTATTTGTTAATTCTCGTTGCTCAATAAGTTTTAAGGCATCATCCAGACTTTTGGCAAGAAAAGGAGCTCCCTGTGGAGGTTCCTTGAGTTCTCTAATGAGAACTATATTAATTCTGTCCCTTAAAGGTCGATTCTTCTCTGGAATGAATGGAGAACCAGGTTTTCCTACCCATAATCACCAAATTCTGTTTACCTTCTGCTGAAGAGGTTGTGGTCATTCTTTGGAAATACCTGTATTCATTCCTGAGCAGGGGCCAGGGCAGGTCCCTGTTCTTGCCAATGCCCATGTTCTGCCCATGTACACAGCGACCATGCGGTTTAGTGGACGAACCATGACAGCGGCAGAAAACACTTCCAAGCTAGCATGTCACACTGACACGGGGATTACCCGCCAGCTTGGCGCAAAATTCCTCCATCACTTTTCCACGCTTCTTCTATATTATTGTTGACATCATTGGCATGGCAGACTTCACACATTCCATGATCTTGTTCTTGTTCTTTAGAATCGTGCCGGTGGTTGAACGATTCATGCTATAAGAATGAACGACGTCTACCATCTTTTCGCCTCACTCCACTCTCTCAATTATTTTCACTTTTTAAAAAAAAATAATTAATTAATTAATTTATTTTTATGGCTGTGTTGGGTCTTCGTTTCTGTGCAAGGGCTTTACTCTAGTTGCCGCAAGCGGGGGCCACTCTTCATCGCGGTGTGCGGGCCTCTCACTATCGCGGCCTCTCTTGTTGCGGAGCACAGGCTCCAGACGCGCAGGCTCAGTAATTGTGGCCCACGGGCCCAGCTGCTCCGCGGCATGTGGGATCTTCCCAGACCAGGGCTTGAACCCGTGTCCCCTGCATTGGCAGGCAGACTCTCAACCACTGCGCCACCAGGAAAGCCCCTATTTTCACTTTTGTTTCCATTGTTATCCCTTTGTACTTCTTAGCAGTACCAGCTACAACATCGCTGTTTTTACGTTTGCTTCTGGACATCCTGGGCTTGAAATAAAAGGTACTGTACTACTGTACTCTATACAGTACTGTACAGTAAAGTACATAAAAGCACAACCACTTGTAGAGTATGCACACATGTGACAGTGCATTCCAGACACGTAAACTAACTTATGTGATTGGACATGCGAACGCACGTTCACATTTTGAAAGTTCACAACTTGAAGGTTTGTATGTAGGGGACTTACTGTATCTTATTTATTTACTTGGCATTGTAGACTCAATGCCGAGTAGAGTGTCTGATACCTAACAGATGCTTAACACATATTTATCGAATATATGAATGGATGAATGAATGAATGACCTGTGGGTTCCAATCCAATTTATTTACTTAGTTCACCAACGTCCTCGATACTTGTGGATCAGTCTAATGAAAATTAATTTCTGTAATAAGACCATTTTTCTGAAGAGTCTTGGCATGTTTTTTTTTTAACCCAGTTCTACACACCACCTTTTTCATTTCTGTGTGTTTGTTTCCAGCTAAAATTTCCAGTCTTCCTTCTCTTTCATGTAAAAAAGTCTTACCCATCCTTTACTGACCACCTCAATGGCTCAGTCTCCACCAATCCTCCTCTGATGACCCTGGTTAAAAATGGCCGTTCCCTCCCAGAAACCGCAATCAAATTGTGGTGGTAACTCTCTTCTTAAGTGTATTGTACAAATGACTTCCATATTCTTTTTTTTCCTTTTTTCATTTTATGCTTACAATTTCCCTGAGTCAGAATGTTGGACAAATGTTACTCCCCTTCCACAGGTAAGGAGAGATTTGAAGCAGTTAATGGGTATATTCAGGAACACAAGCCTAGAAAATGAAGGAACATACACCAGAACTCAGATCTCTTCTATCCTCCTAGTCCCTTCCTCTTTATACTGCTGTATGATGCATATAGTCTTATGCTCTGGAATACATTATAATCACTTCGTATTAGTTTTATCTTCCCTACTGGATTGTAAATTCTTCCAGGCCCTAACTTCTTGGGCTTGCTAATAATATTAGCTAAATCAATAAATTAGTAGATCCTCAAAACTTTTAAATCAGGAATTAAAAAAAAAAAGAAAAGATTTGTAAGCTGCTTTTGCAATGGGTATAAAAGTCAGAAGAGCTGCCAAGTTGGTACAGGAGTTGGAAAGCACTACACTGGTTTCATTTGTTGGTTAATTTTTGCTCCAAAAGGCTTTACTTAAAAATTAATAATAATAAATCAGAAAAATAAAATAAACAAAAAAGAAAAAAACGAATAACGAAGTGCGTCTTTCTATATCCAAGTCAGCACAAAACCATTTGTGGGGTGGGAGGTTTATAAGTTTCTTGTTTGCAATTTCACCTTACATATAGCCAACCATATGGCGGGAAGGGGTGGAGTAAGCAGATTGCCACTTCTATTGCCCTCATGGATGGGAGAACCGTGGTATTATGAAGTATGATCAGTGGTTGGGCGGGGTGTGTGTGGGAGGGCAGGTTTAGAAAGGTCTGGTGTGGGTCTCAGGGAACGTCAGGGAACTTCAGCACCGCACTTAGACTCTCTGGGTCTCTCCTGGTCCGGCATCTGATGAGACCAACATCAGATCTAACATCAGACTGTAGGGCTTAAACCCAGGCTCTCAGGTCGGGATAGGGGAAGGAAGAAAGGCCCCATCACGCTTTGCCCCACGAGTCCCAACGTTGGCTTTAGGCCTGCAAATCTGAAACAAAGAAAAAAATCCTCCACATCCTAGGGCCCCCAGCTAGGATCTGACCTTTGGCTTGAGGGGACAAGTTGGTCTGAGCCTGGGCGAGAACGAGATCCCTTGGGGCCCCGCCCTTCACTAGCGCAGCGGGAGAGGCAGAGGTAAAACCCGCGAACGGACCCGCCCTAAGTAGTTTGTCCCTGCGGCCGCCTCGTAGGCAGCGGGGCGTTCCGAGTGCCCGGCGCCGCATTGCCATGGCTGCCCGTGGCGGCGTAGCCACCGCCGGCGAGGGCCTGCGCTACGCTGAGGACTCGCCGCCCCCGACCAAGCGGTCGGACGCCGACATTGACCGGAGACTGGTGAGTCTGCCGGCGCTCCTGCCGTTCTCCCGCTCCAAGGTGCCCGAGCCTACCCGCTAGCGCTCCCCAAACTCCGCCCCGCCCCGTCCCTGCCTCACCTCTCTGCACCCCCTTACCCCCGAACTGGGGTCGTCGCGGTGTCCATCCACTACCTTTGTCCCACCCCCTCATTTATTCAGAGTTGATGCTCCCCGGTGCCCGGCGTTGACGAGTAGGCGTGTTCGGAGAATCTCTGGTCCCTCAAGGAGCTTTCATTCTTGTCGGGAAGACAGACCAGAGAACAGGCAATTGCAGATGCATTGTGATAAGTGCTGTAGGATGGGTGTTCCCATCATGTAGGAGGAGACCCCAGTCCAGTCTTTCGGGGCCAGGGGGTGAGGCCAGGGGAGGCTTCTAGGAGAAAGCGCTGTAACCATTGTTGTAAAACTAAGATCTGAAGAATGAGTAGCGGCAGACTCAGTGAAGAGGAAAAAGCGTTGCAGGCACCAGTAGTATCATCTACAGAGTCGTAGGCCAGGTAAACAGGGCCCAGTCAGACATAGTAAGGGGTCTTTTCAGGCTGAAATGTAGAGCTGGGAAAAGAAACTGTACAGTGGAAACATAATGCGAACCGCATACGTGTTTTTAGATTTTCAGTAGCCATATTTAAGAAGTGAAAAAAATAGGTGGATTTAATTTTAACAATGCATTTTTATTTAATCCAGTATGTCCACAGTGATATATATTTTTTAATTTTTATTTATTTATTTATGGCTGTGTTGGGTCTTCGTTTCTGTGCGAGGGCTTTCTCTAGTTGCGGCAAGTGGGGGCCACTCTTCATCGCGGTGCGCGGGCCTCTCACTATCGCGGCCTCTCTTGTTGCGGAGCACAGGCTCCAGACACGCAGGCTCAGTAGTTGTGGCACATGGGCTTAGTTGCTCCGCGGCATGTGGGATCTTCCCAGACCAGGGCTCGAACCCGTGTCCCCTGCATTGGCAGGCAGATTCTCAACCACTGCGCCACCAGGGAAGCCCCACAGTGATATTTTGACGTGAAATCAATGTAAACATTATTTTTTTAAAAAATAAATTTATTTATTTATTTTTGGCTGCGTTGGGTCTTTGTTGCCGCTCACAGGCTTTCTCTAGTTGCCGCCAGCGGGGGCTACGCTTCGTTGCGGTGCGCGGGCTTCTCGTTGCAGAGCACGGGCTCTAGGCGCGTGGGCTTCAGCAGTTGTGGTACGCGGGCTCAGTAGTTGTGGCTCACCGGCTTAGTTGCTCTGTGGCATGTGGGATCTTCCCCGACCAGGGCTCGAACCCGTGTCCCCTGCATTGGCAGGCGGATTCTTAACCACTGAACCACCAGGGAAATCCCAATATAAACATTATTAATGAGATGTTTTCCTTTTTTTTTTTTGTACTAAGTCTTTGAAATCCAGTGTGTATTTTACAGTAACAGGACATCTCAGTTCGGACTAGACACATTTCACATACTCAGTTGCCACATGTAGTTAGTGGGCCACCTTACTGATCTGTGCTGTTCCCAAATGGGGGCCTGAACATAGGAAGCTTCTGGTAAATCACGTGAACAGCTTGGGATATCCTGAGGTACCATTTTGATGAGTTTTAAGCAGAGGAGTGACCTGTTGGGCAGTTGTAAAGTTCTCTCAGGGTACGTGTGAGAAGAATGGATTAGTTGGAGAAATTCTGTTTTATCCCTTTTCCACACCACCTTCCGTGTTGACCCAGCCAACAGTGATAGATGCACAGCACTTTTTGTCCATATTGTTCATTGACTAGTCATACACAGTCTTGTGACATCTTTTATGTTGACCTGTCATTTTCCAGCGTTTTTTTGTTTCCTAAGAGCAGAGACTGGGTGTTTACTTCAAGTAAGCACTCAATTGGTAAGCGCTCAGTTATTGTTACTTAACTGATAAATTTCTGGAACAGAGTCAGTGGGCTGGAAAGGTTTCAGAAAGCAATATGCTTTTGTTCAACAGACACTTCTTGAGCACTGCTGGATACCACCCAGGTGTCATCCTTGGAAGAAGTAAATGAACAAAACAGATAAAAAGTTTGAAGTAGCAAACTCTTTGAGTTCCTGCTATGTCTGATTCATTCCATACCACAGCCCTGTGAGGAAGGTCCTTTTCAGTTGTCACTTGAACGAGGAGACGGAGACTCAGAAAGTGGTAATTCATCCAGGATCATTCTCCTAATAAGTGGTGGGCCTAGGGTTCTAAATCCTAACACTCTTTCCACTGTGACTTGCTGACTCCTGAGAAATAAGGCTTTCTTTCTTTTTTTTTTATTATTTAACTTTTTTTTTTAATTGAAGTATAGTTGATTTACAATGTTATGTTGGTTTCAGGTGCACAGCAGAGTGATTCGGATATATATATATTCAGGTTCTTTTCCCTTATAGGTTATTACAAAATATTTCAAAGTATTTAGGATAGTTCCCAGAAATAAGGCTTTCTGAATAGAGTGTTCAGTCTGTGATGTAAACTGGATAAGATATTAGGTTAGGCAGAACTCATGTCTCTATGGAGAGTTGTAAAAATCTCAGTACTGGACTGATTTGCAAGGCTATTGGAGCCCTGTGGTATTTTGAAGGTAGAAATAATATTGGTGATTTTTTTTACATCTGTAGGTACTTTTCTTTGGAAAAGGGAGTGTATAGAATCCAAGCTATCAGTTAGGAGACATCTTTAGTAGTCTGGGCACGTGAAGGCTAAAGTGTAGGCCAGTGATTCTAAACCTGTCCAGCCCAGAGCCCCCTTTTTATAACAAATATTAAAGTTTCCTGTAATATCCTAAAGATTTATAGGCAATAAAAAATACCCATAAGCATAATTTTAAAAAATCAGTGTACTGCTCTAATTGAAGCATAAAGGTAAAATAAGTATTTTATTAGAAAATAACGTGTCTACTATTTAAATATGTAAGTACTCAGGCATGATTACATTAGAAGACACAGTGAAGATCTGATCAGTTGCTGGCACATTGCACCAGTGCAAAGGAATCATTGTGAGTGTGGTGGCTATAAATGCAGGCTGATTTCAGATGTATTACATTGGCAGCTCAAATACCATAAGGGCCATTGTCATCGACAAACGAATTTTTCCCAAGTTGTAAACAATTTTTGGTAAAATTTTGAATGAAACAAAGTGGAATCTTACCTCAATTTACATGATAGCTGCAATTCTGGAAAATTCAGTCTTCACTAAAATGGTGCAAAAATGATATATTTTATATGTAGTAAAGTCCTAGACTAAGATGATCATACATAGGCTTTTCACCTACTCAGTGTCCAGTAGAGTCTTTTAAAATCTTGAGCGATGCAGGCAGTTGTTTGTTGTCCAGTGTTGTCTCATATATTTTAGGACTTCTAGGACCCATAGTCCTCATCCACTAAATACCCTCCTTCCTCTCCAACTTATTGTGACAACCAAAAAATGTCCTTGCAAATTTTCAGAAGGTCCCTAAGGGTCTGTTCTGCTTCTGTAGGGAGTCACTGGTCCAGGCAGTGACCAATGATGGGGTGGAACATAAGAGAGTTGATAATAATAACTTTGGGGAAACTTAGAAGTACCGAAAGTGATGGGAAGTTGACAAAGTGTAGGATAACAAAGTATAAATGGGGAGACGCAAGAGGGAAGAGATATGGGAACATATGTATATGTATAACTGATTCACTTTGTTATAAAGCAGAAACTAACACACCATTGTAAAGCAATTATACTCCAATAAAGATGTTTAAAAAAAAAGGAACAAATGACCTAAGTATGGGATGTATTTGCTAATCTTATTGAAAATAGTAGAAAATAAAATATTTGTCAAGGAATTGAAAAAGACATTTTTCATACCATTTTTTAAAAAGATGCAATTTATTTTAAAGTTTTTGAAATATATATCTGCAGTTGTAGATGTGAAATAACTGTCTCATGTAAGCTTTCCTTTAGGGATTAAGAATTCAGGTTCATTAGCCTGTTTGGGAGAGTAAAAGATAAAAATGTAGGAGGAAATACCTGCATAGTACTTTGAATAAAATACTATCTTACAATTAATTGTTTAATAATCACAAGTCATGATCAGACTTTGCTTTAGCAAAGCTGC
The DNA here is from genome assembly GCF_965194805.1 of Balaenoptera borealis. NCBI lineage: Eukaryota > Metazoa > Chordata > Mammalia > Artiodactyla > Balaenopteridae > Balaenoptera > Balaenoptera borealis. The sequence continues at coordinate 24,808,219 of NC_138877.1, read as the reverse complement.
TTCTCATGGAAAAGTAGAAAAGAAACTTTAAAGTTAAGAGGAGAATATTAACAATTTTTAAAGCAGTTTGAACAAAACTCAGTTTGTATGACTTGGTAGCCTTTCAATTTTCAGTACTTTCCTGAAGAGTGTAACTCCTAGTATTATTAAGATGATGTAACATATAAGAAAATTAGCCACATATATGTTTCAGTGTAAGCAAACCTGATACATGAAAATCAAAACCTATCAAACATGTAAATTATCAAGTGCTTATTCATTACCAAAAAAAAGAGACCACTTTTATTTTTCAATTGCAATTTGAATTTAAAATATTTACCTTGAAGCTTCCCTTTGAAGAAATCACATGGATTATGTATTGTATATCCATATTTTTAACCTTGCCCTATTTTTTCCTCACTGTTCCTTTCACTGTAAAACACTGTTCCTATCATTGTTATCATAAGAGGAGGCTAAAATGTAAGCTCCCTGAACAGGGACTTTGCTGTCTGTGTATTTCCAACATATATAAAGGTGCCTGTTATGTGGTAAGCACTTTAAAAAGAAATTGTTGAATGAGTAAATGTTATTCTGGAATGGGAAGGAATGAGAAGAATGGAGTTAATAAGAATTTTCAGTTGTCTACCAGTGAGTCCTACCAATAAAAATACAAAATTCAGCTTATCTAAAGTGTAGCTCATTATATCCCCTCCCTATGCATGGTGATTCTCGCCTATCCACTACCTTGAATAATGCCATCATCACTCCACTTTCTCCCTTCTCACTGTTATTCTGTTGGTCTTAAGCATCTCTCCTCTGACCTATTGTATTGATAATAGCCTTTAAAAACAGGTCTCTTTGCTTCTGGTCCTTTACCCTTTTTACACTTCACTCAGCCATCAGTTATTTTTCTATACTACACACCTAATTATGGTACTATAATTTTTTAAATTAATTTACCAAGTTCCTTTTCATAAATTTACCGAGGTCCAAACTTCCCATGGTAATCATATAAATTGTATAAATATACCATTGTGATATACAGGACTGTTCATGAACTAACCCCTAAATGACTTACTTACGCAGCCTCATTCTCCATCTCCTTCACTGTACTGTGCCCTGTGCTATGACTTTACTTACTGTAGTTTTCTCCTCTGTCTGAAAGTCGTTGCCTGGCAAACTGCTGTTCTTTTTTTTTTTTTTTTTTTAAATATATTTATTTTTATTTTTGGCTGCATTGGGTCTCTGTTGCTGCGTGCGGGCTTTTCTTTTAGCTGTGGCGAGCGGGGGCTACCCCCTTCTTGCGGTGCGCGGGCCTCCCATTGGGTGGCCTCTCTCGCTGCAGAGCACGAGCTCTAGGTGCGTGGGCCTCAGAACTTGTGGCACTCAGGCTCAGCAGTTGTGGCTCGCGGGCTCCAGAGCGCAAGCTCAGCAGCTGTGGCTCACGGGCCTAGCTGCTCTGCGGCATGCGGGATCCTCCCGGACCAGAGCTCGAACCCATGTCCCCTGCACTGGCAGGCAGTGATTCCTAACCACTGCGCCACCAGGGAAGCCCCTGCTGTTCATTTTTTAAGACTCAGGTTACTGATGTGAAGCCTTACCTGCCTCGAGTTCCCTTTCCCTAGTAGAATAAAGTTGTTTTATCCTAAGTACTTCCTTAGAAAGTCATATACAGTTTTTTATTAAATTATTTCTTATAATATATCAAAATTATTTATATATGTATAAGCACCTAGGTTGTGAAGTCTTAAGGGCAAGAACTTACATGCTCGCTTCTGTGATTGGCATTGCAGTCGATACATGGTAGTTACTTAATTGTTTATTAAATGAACGGCTATTAACTTTTATTACTACTGAGTGGCTTAATAAATAAACATGGATGTTTGGTTCAGCATATTGATGCATGTATTCTTTTTCTGTTGGATTTCTCCTTTGTGTTAGTTTCTAAGGGAGAAGAGTCTGTGTCTGTCTTGCTCACTACTCTGCCCAGAATTTAGCACAAAGCCTGTCATAGATGCTAAATAAGTATTTGTATATTTATAGATAAATGCTAAACAAATGTTTGTTGAGTGAGTGACTAGTCTCCATATTTCTCCATCACAACTACCATTTTGATGCAGAATTTATTATTTTTTTTAAATTTTCCTCTGGTACAACTATTGTCTATCTTGAAACTTAAATGTTGCAGTCTCAAGATAGAAGTTTTAGCATTTTATAACACTTTCAGGCAGTTCATATTTATCTAGAAGGTTATTTACTGCTTTTGCTGTTTTGGAAGAATATAATGCCTTACGGAATTTGTAAACAATTTTTTTTTTTTTTTTTTTTTTATGACTGTGTTGGGTCTTCGTTTCTGTGCGAGGGCTTTCTCTAGTTGTGGCAAGTGAGGACCACTCTTCATCGCGGTGCACAGGCCTCTCACCATCGCAGCCTCTCTTGTTGCGGAGCACAGGCTCCAGACGCGCAGGCTCAGTAATTGTGGCTCACGGGCCCAGTTGCTCCGTGGCATGTGGGATCTTCCCAGACCAGGGCTCGAACCCGTGTCCTCTGCATTGGCAGGCAGATTCTCAACCACTGCGCCACCAGGGAAGCCCTGTAAACAATTTTGATGCTTTTTTTTTCCCCCCAGCAGTAGCAGCTATGATGGAGTGGGCTATTTTCCCAGTTCTCAGAAGTTCTTTGATTCAAGATGGTGGAACATTTAAAGTAATGTGTGTTTGTGTGTGTGTGTTTTTCTGGTGGATATTTGAAACTAGGTGATAGTAACAGATACCTGACTTGGCCCACTTGCTGATTTGCTGGCATTATTTAAATAGTGCTTCTTCTCCTTTTTTGAAACATGTCTTTTAAACTAAAATTAGATATTCTTTACAGGCAAGGACCAAGGTTTAAGGATCGTTGTTCTCTCAGTTCTCAACATGGTACCAACCTTGGTTACTGCTCTATAAATCCACTGAATAATTAAATTAACAAAGGAATGAAACAACGAGATGGAAGAAAAACAGAGGATTAGAGGACATGTTTTACAGTATGATGAACTGACGGCCTTAATGAATAAAAAAGACTAAGATAAATGATATTCTCTCTCTGATTTTTTTTTAAAGTATTTATTATTTTATTTATTTTATGGCTGTGTTGGGTCTTCATTTCTGTGCGAGGGCTTTCCCTACCTGTGGCAAGCGGGGGCCACTCTTCATCGCGGTGCGCGGGCCTCTCACTATCGCGGCCTCTCTTGCCGCGGAGCACAGGCTCCAGACGCGCAGGCTCAGTAGTTGTGGCTCACGGGCCCAGCTGCTCCGCGGCACGTGGGATCCTCCCAGAACAGGGCTCGAACCCGTGTCCCCTGCATTGGCAGGCAGACTCCCAACCACCGCGCCACCAGGGAAGCCCTGATTTTTTTTTAATGGTAAAGAGAGGCATAAAATATAAGCATGTATTAAATATTAGGTGTAGTCAGAGTACACATGATACTCTGACTTCTTCTGATGTGCTTTTCCAAATTTTGGTAACTTTATTGCTTGATGCCTCTGATAACACAGGCAGTCTCCAGCTCTGTTTTTAAAGTTTGTTGATTCAATTCAGTATAATAGATTTTTTTTTTAACACCAAATACATAGAAGCTATATACTAGGTGTGTGGGGGGAGGAGATGAGTGAGCCAGGATTGCCACCCTCAAGGACAGAGGGCAGCAAACTTCTTTTGTAAAGGGCTGAATAGTATTTTAGGTTTGCAGACCTTATGGCTTCTGTCACACTACCAAACTCTGCTGTTGTAAAGCAGAAGCAGCCATAGACATACAGCCTAGCTGCAATGATGTTAAAGTTTTACTCACCAAGAACTTTATTACTGTATAGTACTTACAGTATTTCTAAATGTGTTACGTGGTTTTGGTAAAGATTTTTTTTTTAACTAATTAATTTATTTTTATTTTTGGTTGCGTTGGGTCTTTGTTGCTGCGTGTGGGCTTTCTCTAGTTACAGCGAGCAGGGGCTACTCTTCATTGCAGTGCGCGGGCTTCGCATTGCGGTGGCTTCTCTTGTTGCAGAGCACGGGCTCTATGTTTGTGGGCTTCAGTAGTTGTGGTGCGCAGACTCAGTAGTTGTGGCTTGCGGGCTCTAGAGCACAGGCTCAGTAGTTGTGGTGCACAGGCTTAGTTGCTCGCTGGAGGTAAAGAATTTTAAGTAGAAGTTTTAGTAAGTGCCATGAATTGATACCTAATTTGTATATTTCCATTTGGGGTAACCCATTTCATTCTTTCCTTCCATGCTAGAAAGCTTGTGATATACTACTATTCAGAAACAGTTTAGAATCGTTGACTCTTTTACTCTCAGTTTTGTGTCAATGGATCTCTTCCTAGAACTAAGTTTATTGTCTGTATTTGATCAATATGGTAAGATTTTTTAACTGTGAGATTTTGTAGGGGATTGTTTCAGGTGCTTGTAGTATAAAATCACTTTTGGCCAGTACAAAAGCTGTGACCATGTGGGATCTTCTCATGATTTTTGTTTTTTAATAACCTTTATTGTTTTTCTGAGTTTGTCTTCAAACAGTGCTTCCTGATCGTTTAAACTTTTTATAAGGTAACAAGTTTCATACCTGTCTCTTACCCCCATAATATTAGTAATATTTTAAATTTTTAATCATTGAATGTATAAAAATAAGGTAAAAATTAATGATATGCATGAATGTATTGAGTTTATGATATGCAAACAAATAGTTAGGGAGGAAATGAACTAACATTTAGTGAATGCTCTTTACCAGGTACTGTATTATATTCTCCCGCTTCTCATAATAACCCATGAAGTTAGATGTTACTTTTCACCATTTTACATATAAGAAAACTGAGGATCAAAGAGGTTAACTAACTTTCTCAAGGTCATATAGCTAGTAAGTGGCAGGACTAGGATGTGAAACCAATTTTGACTCTAAAAGTCCTTGACTTTTTTACTGTACCATATTATTTCTCCATCATTTAGATATCAGAAATTGATGAAATTCAACTCCAAGAAATGATACACAGTCTTGGTTTTTGTGGTAATTTTCAGAGTCTTCAGAAGCTTCAAGATATGTTTTAAAATTCTGTTTTTTTTAAATAAATTTATTTATTTTATTTATTTTTGGCTGCATTGGGTCTTTGTTGCTGCGCTTGGGCTTTCTCTAGTTGCGGCGAGCGGGGGCTCCTCTTCATTGTGGTGCATGGGCTTCTCATTGTGGTGGCTTCTCTTGTTGCGGAGCACAGGCTCTAGGCGCGTGGGCTTCAGTAGTTGTAGCATGTGGGCTTAGCAGTTGGGGCTCACGGGCTCTAGAGCGCAGGCCCAGTAGTTGTGGTGCATGGGCTTAGTTGCTCCATGGCATGTGGGATCTTCCCGGACCAGGGCTCTAACCTGTGTCCCCTGCATTGGCAGGCGGATTCTTAACCACTGCGCCACCAGGGAAGCCCTGTTTAAAAATTCTTAAACTTCAAAGCAGAGTTAATTTTATTTCACCTTAACTCAAAAAGGAAGAAAAGAATATTGTGTAATGAAATTAAGCTATAAGCATTGCTATTGTAAGAAATTACAGCCTTAAAGTAAAAGACCCTATTGTAAGGGAGTAAAAATAGCTTTCAGGAAATGGGATGATTTCCCAAGCAAGAAGAATAACTGAATTACAAGGTGTTGCAGGTAAGCCGAAAGAGAGAGTTTAAGGGGTGCTTGCCAGGGACTTCAAAGTCAGTATAGTAAAAGCTTGTAAGAGTACATGATAGGAGATGTGGCACATATATACAATGGAATATTACTCAGCCATAAAAAGAAATGAAATTGAGTTATTTGTAGTGAGGTGGATGGACCTAGAGTCTGTCATACAGAGTGAAGTAAGTCATAAAGAGAAAAACAAATACCACATGCTAATACATATATATGGAATCTTAAAAAAAAAAAGGTTCTGATGAACCTAGGGGCAGGACAGGAATAAAGACGCAGATGCAGAGAATGAACTTGAGAACACGGTGAGGGGGAAGGGTAAGCTGGGACTAAGTGAGAGAGTAGCATTGACATATATACACTACCAAATGTAAAATAGATAGCTAGTGGGAAGCAGCTGCATCTCACGGGGAGATCAGCTAGGTGCTTTGTGACCACCTAGAGGGGTGGGATAGGGAGGGTGGGAGGGAGGCGCAAGAGGGAGAGGATATGGGGATATATGTATACATATAGCTGATTCACTTTGTTATATAGCAGAAACTAACACACCATTGTAAAGCAATTATACTCCAGTAAAGATGTTAAAAAAAAGTACATGATAGGGAGGAGGCTAGCTAGAGACACAGCAAGATCACTTTTATGATCAGGGTGCAAAATTAAGTGCAGGATTAAAAGGGAGATACCAAAGATGAGGTATATTTGTTTCTATTGAAGAATTTGTTTTTAAAGTAGACAGATCAGAGGGTTTTCTGACTTAAGAAGTTATTTATTAAATCCTTCTGACTGGTGGGATCTTCCACAACTTTTCTTTTTTAACCTTTATTTTTTTCCCCTGATTTTAAAAGAAACAATTGTATAATAATATCATATAGTAATTGAAGTAGATACCATTTATTGAATGTTTACCACATGTAAAATATTAGGTGATGTATATGTATGTCCTAATTTTTAAAAATTCATAGCAACCCAAGGAGGTAGGTATTGTTTACCTCATTTTACAGATGAGGAAGCTCTAGTATAGAGGTTAAGTAACTTGGCCAAGGTTATCTTGCTGATATGTAGAGAGCAATTCAAACCATATTTCTTTGAATTCCAAAGTTGAGGTCCAAAGATTTTGTTTTAGTGATGAAAGGTAGGTAATAAGAATATATAACTACTGTTAATGTTTTGTTTTATAGCAGTCCATTTTTTTTCTGTGTGCGTATATGCTGAACATGCTGTCGTATAACTTGCTTTTATTCTCTAACATGGTCTGTAAACATTCCTCAATATATTATTTAATTGTGGATGCATATTTTAGATGTGCCTTAATTTATTTAATTATTCCCCTATTGTTGGGTATTCAAATTGTTTCCAGTTTTATATATTATAAATAATGCACTGATGAATATTCTCATATAAAAGTTTTTATGCACCTCTCTGATTATTTTCTGAGCCTAACGACATGAATATGTTTAAGGCTGTTGATTCCTATGGTAAAATTACCTTCAAGACAGATTGTCCCAATTTGAATTCGTAGCATCAGTTTGAGAATGTTCATTGAACCACTCCCTTGACAATTGTAAGGCTTTGAGTTGTTGGCTAAATGGATGCCTCTCATTAGTAATGGCCTTTATACTGGAGTGTGACAGATTGCCACGTGGCCCCATCCAGAAGTTGAAGGAGGTACTAGTAATCCTACTTTCATACTTAACAAACTGGTTGGTTTTATATTAAATGTAGGAGTTTTGAACATACAACTTCTTGTTGGAGGTTGAGGGAAGGTAAAATTTTGTGGAAAAAAAATAGGGAATTATAAGGAGTGAGGACATCAAGGACCAGTGCTAGGATCTAACTTGACATTAGACAATTAAGTGACACTATTTTCTCTGGGTAATTTATCAAACTACCTAGTAAGAAGTTGTACAAGGCAAAAGGTTTGTGAATGGGCACTGAAGTCAGTTAGGGATGTTTCATTGAGTATGAGCTCACACTGGAAAGATAATTGAATAATTTTTATAATCTATTAAAAGACTGTAGGAGATTAAATTGTTGCTTGAAGACCTAGGCTCTGGTCTGGAATTAGGAAACCTGTGTTCCAGTCCCAGTGCAGACACTGATAACAATTGCAGTGGCGCTTCCCTGGTGGCGCAGTGGTTAAGAATCCGCCTGCCAATGCAGGGGACACAGGTTCGAGCCCTGGTCCGGGAAGATCCCACATGCCGTGGAGCAACTAAGCCCGTGTGCCACAACTACTGAGCCCACGCACCACAACTACTGGAGCCCGTGCACAGCAACAAAGAGTAGCCCCCACTTGCTGCAACTAGAGAAAGCCCGTGTGCAGCAATGAAGACCCAACGTAGCCAAAAATAAATAAATTAAATTAAAAACAAAACAACACAAACAAACAAACAGAAAACAATGGCTGCAACTTGGACAAGGCATGTGGCTATTCAGGACCTCAGTGTCTTCCTCCGTAAAAATGGAGGAAGTGGAGTGGGTTTTGGCTAGATGTTTTCTGTCATTTCTTTCAGCTCTAAAAATACCAACAAAACATTGGACATCTTATGGAAACTATTGAAAACAAAAGAGAAACATATCTTTTTTGTGTGTGTGTGTGGGATCTTAGTTCCCCAACCAGGGATCGAACTGGGCCCCCTGCAGTGGAAGTGCAGAGTCCTAACCACTGGACCACCAGGGAATTCCCAAAACATATCTTTTCTGTATAAAAGTATAATGTGTCTGTTCCTAGAGTACTGTGTGTACTTCTGTTTGCACCTTTCAAAAGTCAAATAGAAATGGAACATTTCCCGAAAGAGAAAATATATAAATGAATTGGTGGGAGAAGTGTGTGATTGTGTGAGGGGGAAAGAGGCAGGGAAGGCTTATTTGAAAGTAGGCTAAAATAGTGTAGAACTTAATTCAGGAATAGTGTAGAACTCTTAATTCAGGAAGTTACTGGACAAAAATAATTTAATAAAAGTCAGTACAATAACAAAATGATAAAGGATATCTGTTAGGTAAAAAAAGTCCCTTTTCTCCAAATTTTAGATAATAGGAAGAACTAAGGAAAATCCTTAAATTTGAAAGAGAGAAATTTAGGGCCAGTGAATAAAATAGCAGTGATGAACAAGTTAAAGAAACTAACTCCTAGAACTAAATGAACCTTGAATTGCCCAGAAGACCCAGCTTTTTAGAGCAGATATATCTGAAGCTTCAGGCCAAAGAACACGTCTCAGAAGCTTCATTGATAGACTTGACACATCTAGCATGAAGAGCCACAGAGCACGGATGTAAAGCTTGCCATAGTTCTTACTTCCTAACAGATATCTTCCACACACTGAAGTCATCTTTCAGTATCATTCTGGTTTAATTTTCTAATTAGAATTTGGCTTTGAAAATCTTGCCCCTTTTTGGCCTGTCTGCTTAGGGTTATTATCTTGAGATGATTCCGTATTGTTACATAGATGGAAGTTGACTTATATTTTACAAGTTGTCTGCTCTATGTTTGAAATATTTCATAGGTTACTGGTCTAGTCTATATTTAGCATATTCTGTAGATGATCCCTGCCCTCCAACATACACATATATTCAACTGCAATAACCTAAGGTCACCGTGAGTTAAGGGCAGAATCTCAATCAGAATTCAGGTTTCCCAGCTTCTAACCTTTGTTCTCTCCTGTATCCTCCCTTTGCCCTCTTGGTCTAGCATTGACCCTATCCTTCAGTTTTATCTGGACTCTTCTCAGAAGCCATCTATGACCCAGAAGCAGAGTACTTAGCAACTGGCCACCTGTCTACCTAACCATCTACACATACATTCATCCATCCAGTCAATTAACACTAACTTTTATTTAACCCATACGTATTCTAGGAATACAAAGATGAATAATGCCTGCTTCTTGCTCTCTAGAGGCTCACAGTTCAGTAAAGGAGACAAGTTATGAAGTTGTAGTCTGGGATTACAATAGAGAAATAAACTGGGATGTAGAGAGGTGGGAGTATTTGAATAGGGGAGAGGGTACTGTTGGCATTGATTTCTTTCATATTTGGAAATTTACTTGTTCCTGCTGCCTATCTAGAGTCGTTCCATTTTTCTTTGCTATTTAGTAACTGAGAAGCCATATATATATACCAGACATCCTTCTGTGTTAGGGACTGGGGTCAATAATACTATCTTTATATGAACAGTGGTGAAACAGAAGGGTGGAGACATATTAGACTCAACTGAATGAGGGTAGTAGGGATAAGACTCAGATACCCCAACTCCCTTACTCAGAGCCAGCAGCTTCAGAGGATGGAGAGCTTATTTTGGGAAGTGACCCGGTCCAGACACAGGTAGGGACCAGCTCACAGGGAAAACATGTAAGGGTAAGTGCAAGTTTCTTATTGGCAGCCTCTGATCAACTATCTGCTGAAACCGTCTTTCAGCGTTTTACTTCCACTACTCCCTACTAGCACTGACTTACTAAATTGTAATAAAGATAGAAAAATGGAATCTCTCCCTCAGGTTAAACCTAGTGTTAAAGTGAAAGTTTTTACCAATTAAAAAAATATCAATTACTATATTATTATAGTTGTATACACCTTAAAGAGAGTTTTTAGTTAGGGCATGCTTGTTTCAAATTTGATGGAATATGTTAACACTAATTAGTAAAATCTGTGCACTAGATTATTCTCAGCACATTGGTTATCTCAGTGCAGCTGTATAAAGCAGTGGATCTTAACTCCAGTGTCTCTGCACATTGATGAGGTATCATGCGGTAACATGACAAAGGGATGGGGTTACAACCATGTGCCTTTGCAAATAGCCTAGAGGGAATCTTATCTATGGTCCATGATCTGATTTAAAATCTGGTCCTAAGAGAGGGTGTGTCATGTGTCCACTTTTGAGAGTCATTGACAACTAGAATAACCATCCCTTTATTATCCTAAGAAATATTTCTGGCTAAAAATCTAGTAAGTTCTAAAAGAAATTAGATAAATTTATGGAGAAATAAAATATAAAAGCAAACTAGTAAGGTTTTGAGGACTGGCAGGTTTTGTTTTGAGATTGTGAATCAGTTTGTAACCTTTGTGAGGCGACCTTATTGAGCCATATCTCTACCCCTAGTACAGTGCCTGGTTTGTAGTAAGCACCCCGATTAAATGTTTAAATAAATGTTGAATTAGTGAATAATGAATGAGTCAGGGCGATATGCCTAAAAGCATTATTTTCTGGTCCTGAAACACAGTAGAAATATGTATCAGCCAGGGTTCTCCAAAGAAACAGAACTAAGTAGAATGTATTATTCATCTATTTCCAGGAATTGGCTTACACAGTTGTGTGGGCTGGCAAGTCTAAAATTTGTGGGGCAGGCCTGCAGGCTGGCAACTTTCAGACAGCAGCTAAGTCTTGAGGCAGAATTACTACTTCCTCAGGGAAGTCTCAGTTTTCTTAAGGCCTTTCAACTGATTGGATGAGTCACACCTACATTATCAAAGATAAACTGCTTTACTTAATAAAGTCAGCTGATTATAGATGTTAGCCACATGTACCAAATACCTACACAGCAACACCTAGACTGAGGTTTAGTTGACTGACCTAGCCAAACTGACACATAAAGTGAACCGTCAACAGTATCCTTGGGTTTGAGAACTTGAAGCCAAATGTGCAGCCTGGTTTGGCAAACCTACGATGAACCCAGGGACTCCTGGTACTCTCTGAGGCGACCAGGACTAGGTTGGTATTGGGACAGGACTTTCTGACTAGTCACATTTAACAAAGAAAGCTGCTTGCGTTATTAGAGACAAGGTTTGTATCAGTGGGTCCCTGAGTATATGCTAAACAGTACTTAAAAGGTTATTCGTAAGATCATCAGTTATAGCAAGGATTTAAGTTTGGAGAATTTTTTGTTCATTATATTGGAGTGGAGAAGTACTCATTTGTCCTGAGCCTGAGAGTTTTGTTTCTTGTTATGTTTGCTTTTGGGTTTTGTTTTATTGTTTCAGTTTGTTTTTGTTTTGCCCTTTTATTTACTCTCTAGTCTTGCTGTAGATATTAATGCTTGCCTATGGTTTAAAATAAATTAAGTGACTTTAAAGTCAAGCAAGTAAGATGTTTAAACATTGCTTTTTCTTTTTACTTAATTTAAATTTTTCACTTAAATTAATTAAAAAATTGGTGCTTTGAGAGAAGTTCAAGTGTATTTTTTTTTGGCAATGGAACAGTAATGGTAAGGGCCAGGTGGATTTAGATATGAAAATCTGGGACATTCATGCCAGCTTGAAAATTTTAGGGAAGGATAATTGTAAAAATTCTCTTCCTAATGTCATTTTATCATGTCTGACACTTTTTCTGGAATATAAATTCCCTTGCTCTCCTTCTTTTGATCTGCATGTGCACTACCTCTCTTTCTCAAATTCTGCTGATTTGGCAAGCAGTCTTTCTTGTTTCTTCCCTTTTTTCTCCTTTCCACTTGCTGTTTAAATTCAAAGAGCTTTCTTTGTAGAAATTGAACCAAATAATAAGGCAGCATAAAACACTGAGTTCAGCAGAAAGTGATTTGCTTGTGATTAACCCTTGAGAACTGAACCACTGCAAGATAACAAAGAAGGGATGTATTTTGAGACAACCTGCTCATTCTTCTTTTCCATTAGTAGATGAGACCGTTTCTTCCCCAGGTGTTAGGAATTCATGTACAGCTTTGCTTGGGTTTTATTTATCACTCTCAGGGTGGCAAGTGTTCTAGAAAAGCAAGACCAAAGGAGCTTATGACAGCCCTTCCCTCTGCCCCACTTCCTCTCACAGACTTTCCTCCCAGCAAAAGGCAACTCCATTCTTCCAGTTCTGTAAGGCAATAACCTTGACATTCTTTCCCCCCAGCTTTACGGAGGTATAATTGACAAATAAAGATTGTATATATGTAAGGTGTACAACATGATTTAATAGACATATACATTGTGAAATGATCACCATAATTCAAGCTAATTAACACATTGGTCACCTCACATTGTTACCTTCTGTGTGTATATATGTGTGTGTGCGTGCGCACATGTATGTACACATGCGGTGAGAACGCTTAGGTCTACTACTCTTAGCAAATTTCAAGTATAAAACTTATTCATCTGACAGGAACTTTGACCCACATCACCCCATTTCTCCCACCCCAGCCTCTGTTAACCACTGTTCTACTCTCTGCTTCCATGAGTTTTTGACTTTTTTAGATTCCACATGTATGTGAGATCAATCAATATTTGTCTTTCTGTGTCTGGTTTTATTTCACTTTGTGTAATGTCCTCCAGGTTCATCCATGTTGTCACAAATGCTAGACTTTCCTTCTCTTTATGGGTGAATAATATTCCACTGTACACGTGCACCACATTTTCTTTATCCATTCATCATCTTCTCTCTTTTATACCTCACATCCGGTCTCTCAACAAATCTTGTTGGCTTTTTTAAAAATTAATTTATTTATTTGTTTTTATTTATTTATTTTGGCTGCGTTGGGTCTTCGTTGCTGCGCGTGGGCTTTCTCTAGTTGCAGTGAGCGGGGGCTACTCTTCGTTGCAGTGCACAGGCTTCTCACTGTGGTGGCTTCTCTTGTTGCAGAGCATGGGCTCTAGGCACGCGGGCTTCAGTAGTTGTGGTGCACGGGCTTAGTTGCTCTGCAGCATGTGGGATCTTCCCCGACCAGGGCTCACACCCGTGTCCCCTGCATTGGCAGGCAGATTCTTAACCACTGTGCCACCAGGGAAGTCCCCACACATAATTCTTTGGCTGCTTAATTTTCTTCATAGCACATGTCACTTTCCGTTGTATATTTTTCTGATTTCTATTGTTTATTGTCTATCTCTTTGAAATACTCAGAGATGGGAGAGAGTCTCCAAATGGCTGCTTGAAAAAATGCCTGACTTTTTTTATTTGGAGTTTTGTTATTTTTCTTTGTTTAACAATTCAGTTACTCCTTCATGTTTTTCTACATGGATCTGTGAGTTATATTCATTTCATTTTTGTAATGAAATTTACCTGGCACAGGCCCTTAACTTCATTTTCTTTTTCTTCTGTGAGACTTTTGGATATATATACCTGGTCCAGAATATTTTGAGACATGATTATGTGTTAATTTCTTAATTAAATTTAACTATCATTTTCCATTATATTTTCCCATTCCCATCATAATTCCATTCACTAGCAGACACCAATACAGTACACAAATAATTCAAGTTCCAAAAGGCATCTGGATAGTGGGGATGCTTCTTAAGATCATTTTCATCCCATTATATTAACTTTTGAGAAGCTACTATGTACTAGGTACTTTGTTAGATTTCGGAAATCCGAAGAAGTAAACAGTCCCTACCTCCAGAAGCTCACATGTTAGAAAGGGTTTGAAATAGGTAAGCCATTATTAAATAATGTGCTATGTACTATAATAGAACTGCTAAGTACTATGGGGTCACTAAAAACTTATACTTGAGTGAGGAGATGGGTGGCGAAAGTTTTACCTGGAGGTGACCTTAAAGCTATTTGAAATAAGCAGGGATTTTCCAGGAGGAATGAGCAGAGAAGAACAGAAAGGAATAAGAGTAAAATTGTGGGTGTGAATAAAGAGCTAACAGACATCTGCCATGTTTATACAGTGCGTTGGTCATTTTTCATAATCTTTTCTCATAAATCATTTTGAGCACACTGTGATTAGGTTTTCACATTCCCACATTCCCATTTTATAGATGAGGAAATGGGCCTAGAGAGATCAGCTTAGGGTCACAGATTTGGTAAATGTTGAGCTGAAATTGGAGCCCAGGCTTGATTAACTTTGAAGCACATGGATTATACATTCAGGGGTGAAAGGGTGGAAGACTGAGGAAGTTCATGCTTGCTTCATGGGTGAAAAACATGAAGGCTAATGACAAAAGTAAAATTTAGAACAGTAAGGGCAAAAAGGAATGGGGAATGGTATGAATCAAGGATGAAGGAGATGATGATACTGAGTGGATTTGAAAGCCCAGCCGCCATCAGAAACCATAATTTTTTAATGGTGCTATGTAGTGTGTTCATAAGACTTTTCTCCGGTCAGCTTTAGCAGTCTAGGTAGAAGAGTCTTTTTTTAAATATATGTATTTATTTATTTATTCTATTTATTTATTTAGTTGCGCCGGGTCTTATTTGCGGCACGTGGCCTGCTTTGTTGCAGCTTGCAGGCAAGCTGTGGCATGCATGTGGGAGCTAGTTCCCTAACCAGGGATCAAACCCCGGCCCCCTGCATTGGGGGTGCAGAGTCTTAACCACTGTGCCACCAGGGAAGTCCCTAGGCAGAGGATTCGTTTTGGTAACTCTCCAACCACTTTAAATCAGTCAGTGATTTCATTGGGAATTTACTGTTCGTTAATTTCTGCAATGCTATTATACATATGCTTGGACATTTTAAAATCTAAAATATTCATGCATTGTGTATGGTCAAAGGGGATGCAGTGAAAACTATGCTTTTTGGCATTTTTGAGAAATATAATTTAAAGTTGCTATGAATTTTTTAAAACTTACAATACCATTGGCCAATAACACATGAATTAGTTATATGTATACATATCATCTGTATTTTCTGTGGTGACCATGATGAGATTGTTAAAAACTGAATTTCCAAATTTGATATGAATGGAATTTTTCTATTTTCCTTATATAGACCACTTTCCCCAAACACTGGTCTGGACCAGTTGTAAAAGAATTAGTTGGTAGAATTTTTAACTGATTTGTAACTGTATTAGTTTTAGGTATATATTTGCACATATATACCTTTTTTATAGAAAGATCAACTTGTTCTAAATATGTGCTTGCATAATTTTATATAGAAAAAAATGTATCTAAGAATTTATTTAGATCTTCTGCAGGCCTAGAAAGTGTTAGCTACTTTTCCATCCAGCTGAACCTTCAAAGAAAAAGTTTCAAAACTAAAACTTCCTGAAGGCAGCCTTGTGGATATTTAAAACAACAACAACAACAACAAAAATACCTTGTATGGCACCCACATTTACCATCTACTGTCTCCTACATATGTTTGACACCTATGGCCATTTTAGCTTAGGCCAGAGTGCAGGTGTATACGTATCTTTCTTTTTAAATCACACTGCCTGTCTTATTTTCAGCCCATATTCTAATTTCCCTAAGTCAAAGAAGTAGCAACATTTCCCTAGTTTCTGTAAAAACACAGATGTAACGTGATATCAGTCTAGTTGCGTGAGCAATCATAGACATTTAACCTGGTTATTGCCTAGTTGGTAGACAATGACAGTACTTATGATACTAACACTTATGCCTCACTCTCCATTTTGCTTTTAAATTGTCTTTTCAATGTCGTTTTTGTTCTGTTACTGGCAATTTAGTTGTAAAGCATCATTGTTTAAAAAAAATTCAGAATAAAAATTGAAGCACATCATTGTGCTTGACATAGATCAAATATGGTGTTGCGTATATAAAAGAAATAAAATAGATCCTGTTAGCCTGAAGGTACAACACTGAAGTTTAAATAAATGTGAAATAGCATAGTGATAAAGCATATGTGAAATTTTTTTCAACAGTAGTCAAATAGAGAAGATGTTGATGGAATTTTCTGATATTTACACAGTTATGCCAAATGAACCATGGGCTTTTTTTTTTAAGCCCCAGTATGCTTTAGATGTTATTTTACTTTAAAAAATTTAAGATCAGATAAAGGTATGGCTGAGAGTTCTGCGTGAACTACTTGCTCAGATTTCAGATGGATTTTCCTGTGCTTCCTGTCTTCTGTATTTGCAACTAGATGATCTCTTTTTTCTGTTTGGGTCATTCACATATGTGGAGAGTTGGTGGAATTTGTTGTTTTAGAGCTCTCTTAAATTTGTGTCTGAAAAAAAAATACAAATGACTTTCTAGTGACTGAAAAACAGGTAGTAGATAAATATTTTTCTCTAGGAAACAAATAATATTCTTATTCTGGACCGTTTGAGGTTAAAGTTTTAACTTATTTGCTTATCTCTCTGACAGTCTTAGTATTTCCATAGAAAACTTTATGCGGAAGACCTTTATTCTTATTACAGAGTACAAAAATCTGGTAGTGCAGGATGCATAATAGTTTTAAAATTTCAAGTTGAGTTCAACTTCCAGATAATAGATTTTTGTTATCAATTGTTTATGCTCAAAAGGTATAAACTATTTTAATATCAAATTAATTGAAAATACTATTAAAGAGGTAAATCAGATACAATCCCCTTCCAATAAGTAATTTAATTCCAATAAGAAATGAGTTGTTGATTAGCTATGCTAATACTTTGTCCATTTTCAGTGTGGATGAGTAAGACTTGATTGCACAGTTTGGGGTCATTTATTGAACATTCTTGTTTGCTCCAATGATCTACCTAATTTGGGTTTGTTTTTGTTGTTTTTAAAGGTTGCAAGGCCTTTAGTGTTTATCTTTCTATAAAGTTAGTCTTCAGAAATAGAGATTAATTCTGGCATTAGCATTATTTTTCTTATTGTACTATTGTTGAATGAATGAGAAATGAAATATAAATGGCAGATCTGATATGCTCTAGGAACTCAAAGTAAATGAAACACCCTTCTTATTTCAGTGAGCGTTTGTTTATTTATTTATTTATTTTGTCAGTGGGGGCACCGGGCCAGGTTTATTGCACTTGCAACAGAGTTTAAATAAGTCCCGGGTGTCCGGAGCCAAGGTGAGGGGAGGGTTGGGCAGGGAGAGGAAGGGCAGCGTCAGTGCAGCTGGCGGGCCGAACACAGATCCTGCAGGCCGGGGACAGCGGGCTCCCCCTTTCTCCAGGGGACTGGTAGGGCCTGTGTCCGGCCAGTGTTAAGGTTCCAGATCTGTTGCCATCGTGGCCCCTTCAGGGTCCTGGGCAATTCCTGACTTCTCCTGAGTCAGAGGTGGATTGGGCCTCCAGGCCCAGGTCTGGAGCAGGCTCAAATGTAGTCCTGGATCTGCCTAGTTAGGTTACCAATGTCTGAGTCTGGGTCCCAGATCAACCCCAGGCCCCAGGTTCGATCTGGCCCTGTTCGAGTTCTGATTCCCCTTGCAGCTGGTTCTGGGCCAGCGTGGATCCTGGTGTGGGATCTGTCCTGAGCGGGGCCTGGGGCACCATCCACGGTTATTGTTCCTTGTTGGCCCACCAGGGTGGGGGCTGTCCAGAGCTGCCATGTCTCGCTCCCCAGGTTCCAGGTTCTTAACTGGGGGCTTCTGGCAGGGCTGAGGACAGATCTTTGCAGGCTGGAACTGGACAGGAAGTCGTGGTGGCACGTCTGAGCCGGAAAACTGGGATTGGATCTCCCAGTTCTGGTTCCAAGTTGTTTTCAGGAAACTCTCCAAAATGCAAAGGCTGCAGGGAGGCTGGGGCCTCTGTCCCTGGATCTGAGTTCCCCCATCCATGAGGAGGGCATGTGTAAACGAGGGTCCTTCACAGTGCATGGGGGGAGGGGATCCCCAGCTCCACACCTCCCGGCTCTGGCCCTTCAAGTATGTCTCTGGGCTGGGGAGAGGAGCTTCTCCCTGGCCCTCAGCACCTTCAGGAAGCGCCCAGCCCCCTCCCTGTCAGTAGACTGAGGGTGGGGGGACTGGACCTTCAGGATTGGGAGTCTGGGAGATCGGGAAGAGTCAGGCATCAGAGGTGGCTGGAGGCTTGAGCTGAGCTTTTTCCATGGCGGTGCCGTATGGGAGGGAGCGTTTGAAGAATCCGAGCTTGTAGAGGATATAGATGAGCAGACCTAGGAGCAGGAGGCCAATGAGGACGGCTAGGATAATGATCCACAGCGGGACGCTGTGGCTGCCCTCTGCCTTGATCCACTGCACGGCTGTGGCCACCTGCAGTTCCTTTCGGGGAAGCTGCCGAGGCAGGATTCGGTAGGGCATCTTCAGGGCTTCATACACAGCTTCACACTGCAGACTAAATGGCTGGTGTTCCCGCTGGAGGAAGGTCTTGGCCCAGACGCGGAAATGCAGTAGCAGACTTCGGCTCTCTTGCCGGTGCAGTGGCCCCAGCTCGCAGCGCAGCCTGAAACACTCGGCCTCCGGGCATTTCAGGATCTGAGGCCCTGAGGAGGCAGGGCTCCGGCCCAGAGCATCCCGTCTTTGCAGCCGGTGGTGCTGGGAACCCTCGGGATCCAACTCCAGGCCCTGTGGGTTGGGGGGGTGACTGGTGGTGCAGTTGCTGAGTCCTGTGACCCGGGTCACGTAGAGGAGCTGCTGACCTTCCAGAGCCTGGGGACAGCTGAGCTCCAGCACGCCCCGGCTAATGGAGCTGGGGCCCAGGTTGATGAGCTCATAGACGTGGTGGACAGCAGGGCCCACGTCCCCCTCTTCCTGCGGCTGGTCTCGGGGATGCCAGTCGCTCACCGGGAATAGCACTGCCTCGGGCTTGGAGACACCGTTAAGGGAGACCTGGGCCTGAGCTTCCACGGAGAGCCGGAAGGAAACCACTTCACTTTGCGAGTTGTTGAGATTCTTGCTGAGGATCTGGAAGTCAAACTGGATGGTTTTCTTCGTGTCCCTGAGGTGCGGGACTGTGAACCGAAGGCCACCCCAGAGACTGGCTCCTGCCTTCATGGGGTTGCCCAGGTCACACACCAGCAGGCGGCTCTGGTTCACAGCAAAGTAGTCACAGCTCAGGCTGGAGAAGTTCCCTGGGTGTCTGACGAGTCCTGAGTACTCAGCCTCCGGAGGGGCCGTGACGCGAAGCTCTGCCTCATAGGCGCCGCCCTCACCCACATTCTGGGCATGGAAAGTGAGGTTCAGAGAGTTCTTGTCGCCCAGGTACACATGGTTCTGCTCCCCAAACACTTCCAGCTGTAGGTCTGGCACACAGATATTGTCTTCTCCACAGTCCAGCAAGATCTGAGCCTTGTCCTCTATGCGGCTCTTGCTCTGGTAGTGTAGGACGGGCCGAAGGCCGTGGCTGTCCACAGGGGCTTGGGGGTCCAGGGAGAAGTTGAGAGCGATGTGAATTGGGGAGAGTTTGTCTCGAAACTCTGACTCGTTCCTGAGGTAGATCTTCATCTCTCTGCAATCCTCCCGAGCCCCGTTCTGGATGAGCAGGGTCTGGGTCAGGGTGGCCTGTCGGGAGGCCAGGAACAGGGCCCGCCGCGCTCCGCCCTTCTGCTTCTGCCAGTCCAACTGGAGCTCCACCGTGAAGCCGATGGAGTCAGGAACGTGTTTTCCAGAAGCATTGAGGCAGAAGCTGAGATTGATGCAAGCCGCAGGGTTCCCCTCCAAGCTGCAGCTATGCTCCTCTGGGTTGAACATGGCGGGAAAGATGGTGAGGGAGGCACTGGCAGACACGATGGGGCGACCCCTGTACACCACAGCCTTGTCTACACCAAAGGACCCCACAATCAGATCAGGGTATCTGTTGCCATCCAGGTCTCGGCCTCCTCGAAGGGCGGAGCCAAAGAAGTCCGGCGTGTGGCTAGCTGTCCACAGGGGCAGCAGAACCTGGGAAGGCTTAGAGGCCAGGCCCCCTGGGCCCCCAGGGAATACAAACACCACTCCCTGCTGGTTCTCCCCACCAAAGGCAGCCCCAATGGCTACATCATTGTAGCCATCCTGGTCCAGGTCCCCCAGGGGGGTCAGGGAACTGCCGAATCGACCAAACTCATCATGGCCAGTGAGGGTAAGGGTGGGCATGGGCTCCATGCCGGCCGGGCGCTGCAGGTAGATGTAGACCCTGCCCACCTCCTGCGGCCGCCCATCGGCTGTCCGCTCCATGAGCAGGGGCGCCCCTACCAGCAAGTCGTCCAGCCCGTCCCCATTGACGTCTGTGGCAGCCACTGCATAGCCAAAGTAGGAGGCCATCTGTTCCCCTGAGAAGTTGTAGATGGACCGGATATCTGAGCCATTAAGGATGGTGACGTAACCATAGGTGAGGTTCCCTTTGGGCACGCCAGCAACGAAGTCTTCTGTGTCATCACCACTGAATTCACCTACAGCCACAGAGTATCCCAGGTAGCTGTCATCGTAAATGGAACTGGCCTGGCGAGTCTGCAGCTGCCCCCGAACTGGGTTGATCAGGTACCCGGGGTAATAGGATTCTGCAATCTGCTCCTGGGTGGCGGACAGGATCTGGCCTTGCCAGAAATAGCTCCCTGGTCCGCCCAGGACCACACGCCCAGTCTTGGTGAACTCGGCACTGAAGCCCCCTTGGCAGTAACCCTGCCCTGCTGCCCGGCTGAAATCTGAGCAGCAGGGCGCATACTCCAGAATCCGGGTGAAGTTGTCTGTGGAGAGGTAGCAGGTGCCCACGGGATCGCTCAGCGGCTCCTTCTCGGTGCGCCAGCTGTAGAGGGGAGCACAGGCCAAGATGGAGGAGCCATGGGCTCGCACCGTCGCTCCGAACCACTGCAGGGACTTGTACTCCACAGGCTCCTCTCCCTCGAGGCTGGACGGCGGTGAGGACTCCAGGATCCAAGAGCCTTTGCTGTCAAATTCAATGGGGGTGCACTGTGCCGGGCTGGTGCCCCAGGGACAGAGGTAGACGGCACCGCCCTGCAGCACTCCTGGCTGGCTGGTGTTAGCCTTGGGCGCTCCCACCAGCACGCTGACCTCGTCTGTCCCCGGCCAGTAAAACTCCACCGAGAAGCCGAAGAAGGAGCCCGGGGACCCAGAGAGCACTGCTGGGGCCTCCGCGTCTAAGTTGAAGCCCCCGACCCTGGGCGGCGGTGGCAGCAGCAGCAGCAGCAGCGGCAGCAGCTGGGATCGGCGCCGGGGGCCCCAGCGCAGCTGCACGGCGAGGAGAGGGGACCCTGGCGTCCGGCTCCCCATAGCACCCGCTCTTCCCTGTCCTGGGGCCACCGACCTGGAGCCGCTTCCTAAACCTCCCAGAGGCGAATGACTCAACGCGGGGAGGAGTTTGCCAAACTCCCGGCTGAGCCCTCCCCCCGCCTGCCGGGGGCGGGGGGCGGGGGGCGGGCGGGGGGGCATTCCTGGGTCCCTGGAACGCTGAGCCCGCGCCCCCCACCCCGAAGGGGCGTGGGGGGGACGCACCTCTCCACTTCCCTCGCCCCAGCCCCAGCTCTATTTTTAATTTTTTATTTTTTTTCTTATTTATTTATTTTTTTTGGTTGCGTTGGGTCTTCATTGCTGCACGCAGGCTTCCTCTAGTTGTGGCGAGTGGGGGCCACTCTTCGTTGCGGTGCGTGGGCTTCTCATTGCGGTGGCTTCTCTTGTTGCAGAGCACGGGCCCTAGAGTGCGCGGGCTTCAGTAGTTGCGGTGCATGGGCTCAGTAGTTGCAGCGCACAGGCTCTAGAGCGCAGGCTCAGTAGTTGTGGCTCACGGGTTTAGTTGCTCTGCGGCATGTGGAATCTTCCTGGACCAGGGATCCAACTTGTGTCCCCTGCATTGGCAGGCGGATTCTTTTTTTTTTTTTTAATTTATTTTATTTATTTATTTATTTTTGGCTGTGTTGGGTCTTCGTTTCTGTGCGAGGGCTTTCTCTAGTTGCGGCGAGCGGGGTCCACTCTTCATCGCGGCGCACGGGCCTCTCACTGTCGTGGCCTCTCTTGTTGCGGAGCACAGGCTCCAGACGCGCAGGCTCAGTAGTTGTGGCTCACGGGCCCAGTTGCTCCGCAGCATGTGGGATCTTACCAGACCAGGGCTCGAACCCGTGTCCCCTGCATTGGCAGGCAGACTCTCAACCACTGCGCCACCAGGGAATCCCCTGGCAGGTGGATTCTTAACCACTGCACCACCAGGGAAGTCCACATTTATTAAAAAAAATTTTTTTAATTAATTAATTTAATTTATTTATTTTTGGCTGTCTTGGGTCTTCGTTGCTGCATGTGGGCTTTCTCTAGTTGTGGTGAGCAGGAGCTATTCTTTGTTTCAGTGCACGGGCTTCTCATTGCGGTGGCTTCTCTTGTTGCAGAGCCAGGCTCTAGGCACGCGGGCTTCAGTAGTTGTGGCTCGTGGGCTCTAGAGTGCAGGCTTGGTAGTTGTGGCACTCAGGCTTAGCTGCTCCACGGCACGTGGGATCTTCCCAGACCAGGGATCCAACCGGTGTCCCCTGCATTGGCAGGTGGACTCTCAACCACTGTGCCATGAGGGAAGCCCCACATTTATTTATTTTTTAGAGGTTCTCATGTTGGGGTTTGTGAGCTGAAGGGCTTCAGGGAAACCCATGGATTCCCTCAAATTATATTCAAAAATATTTGTGCTTTTCTAGGGTGTATATATATATATATATATATATTTGTGCTTTTCTAAGGTGTTGATCCATAGAGTTCATCAGATTTTGATTTTTTTTTAAAATACTGATTAAGTTTTTAATGTCTATAATATACATAGATGCCTGTCTTTTTTTTTTTTAATAAATTTATTTTATTTATTTATTTATTTATTTTTGGCTGTGTTGGGTCTTCGTTTCTGTGCTAGGGCTTTCTCCAGTTGCGGCAAGTGGGGGCCACTCTTCCTCACGGTGCGCGGGCCTCTCACTATCGCGGCCTCTCTTGTTGCGGAGCACAGGCTCCAGACGCGCAGGCTCAGTAGTTGTGGCTTACGGGCCCAGTTGCTCCGCGGCATGTGGGATCTTCCCAGACCAGGGCTCGAACCCGTGTCCCCTGCATTGGCAGGCAGATTCTCAACCACTGCGCCACCAGGGAAGCCCCTCATCAGATTTTTTTAAAAGCTCTTGCTATCTAGAAAAGCTTAAGGAGACAGAACACATCTAAGCATACATTAGTGAAATAAATGCTATAGGTTAAAAATAAAGATCTTTGGGAGATTAGCATAAACGTTGGAGGCTCACCATGTTTAGCATCCTGTAGAGGACCCATTTGATATAGGCCTTTGCCTTGTTGTGTGTAGTGACTGGTGTACAGTCATGCTTGTATCATTGAGGGTCCTGGTAGTAATGGATGGTTTTTTGGAACATAGTTTAACGAAGGGGCTATTTGCAGAGTTGTGGGCATAGTTTAAAGTAACCAAAAAGGGATGAAGAATCACCCAGGGACTAGCACCAGTTGGAAACAGTTATCCACTCAGGCAAAGAGGCAAGGGGTTGGGAACTATGCTCCAGAACCCAGTGAGAGTTACAGGTATGGAAGAGGAGCCACTCAACAAGAGCCATGGCCAAAGAGGAAATATAGCAGGGAATAAGTTGTACTATTGTTTCTACCTCCTTCCACTCTTTGCTTTTCTGCTGATGCTTCCTGTTGGGAAAAAGTCTCATGTGCATAGCCTTTCAACCCCTTTTGGCCTCGTAAGAATGGGTCTTGGACTTGGAACACTTCCTTACCAAGAGATGAGGAGCTCACACAACCTGTACTTTGTGGGATTATCGTCCCCTGTTTCAGGCTTGCCCCCAGCTTTCAGTATTTCAGACTCTAGGGATAGTGTGGGATAAAGAGGGGGAGGGTGCTCGTGGGCCAATTTCCCTTTGTCGGCTGGCTGGCATCCACTAGTCATATGAGACTAGTGCACATGACTGGAGCTGATCTTACTCTGTCTCTTCTCTATGTGAGTAAATCACTGTTCTACCTAGTGCTTGACTGTTGTGTTTTCCTTCACAACCTTGATACCAAGATATAATGGGCAGAAATGTATAGAGTCCTTTTCTGGGATTGGTAACCAGTGCATGGTGTTCTGTTCAACACTTCCTCTCATTGGCCAAATCCAACCAGAAGCGAGAGAGGGCAAGTGAGGACTGGATAATGTAGTCTTTTGAGATAAGGGAAGACAGAGGTAAAGAGCAAGGCAGAGAAGGGTGGAAAATGAATCTGGAGAGACAAATGGAGAATAATCATCAGAGTACTTAATACTTAATTTGTTAAATTAAATTGAATTTTTAATTGTTAAACACAATTGAGCCTTACGTATTGTTAGATTAAAGTGAAAAATGATCAAATGTCTGATGATTTAATGTTTCTGATATAAATACCTTGACATAAAAATCTCTTTAGGATAAGGAGGCAACTATTTGTCTCACATGTATATATTTGAATAGTAGAAATAATAAAAATGATGCAATAATCAATCTATAAAAATGTGAAATTAAAATAACTCAACTTTTCAAGACTTTATGTTTTTCAAATATGCATTTTTCAAAATGTGAAAATTTGGATTATCTAATCTAGAGAAGACCAATTCATTTTCCACGGCCTACCTCAAAAACCACTTCTGTGAATCTTTTACTTGGACAAATTTAAGAGTTTATGAAACATTGTTCGTATTTCTGTTACACCACTTACATTCCTAATAGCTAGTTATTCTTATTGATAACATTAAAGTGGTTCACGTTTACTGCCTGTTTACTATGTGCCAAGCCACTGTGCTAAGTCCTTTACATACATTATTAATATTATCCTCAGAATAACCCTAGAAGTGTAGATATTATTGCTTGGTGCTTGATGCATCGGTGGATGGAACAAATTCCACAAAGGCCAGAGATCTTTATATTCTTGTATTAATATTTCTACAACATTTTGGTTTTGTGGTTATTGTTAGTATTCATATGTTTATTAGCCATTTAGATTTTTTTCTATGAAGTCCCTGACCTACTCTTTTTTTTTTTTTAATATTTTATTTATTTATTTATTTTTGGCTGTGTTGGGTCTTAGTTGTGACACACATGGGATCTTCGATGAGGCATGTGGGATCTTTCGTTGCAGCACGTGGGCTCTTTGTTGTGGCACGTGGGCTTAGTTGCCCCGCGGCATGTGGGATCTTAGTTCCCCGACCAGGGATCAAACCCATGTCCCCTGTATTGGAAGGCGGATTCTTTACCACTGGACCCACCAGGGAAGTCCCCCTGGGCTCTTTTGTTCATTTTCTACTGGATCATCTGTCTTTTTAATGTGGAGGAATTCTCTGTATTTTTGGGTATGTGCTCATCGTTATGTGTTGCAAATGACTTCTCCCATTCTGTGGCTGGTTCAAGCTGAAATATTAAGAATACGTCAGATCTTCATAGGCAAAGATAAATATTTCTAGTCAGGTGAAAGAATAAACAAGTTTTATAAGGAAGGAAAATAAATTCACACATGAAAACAGTTGAGTACTTTTTTAAAAATAAATTTATTTATTTATTTATTTATGGCTGAGTTGGGTCTTTGTTGCTGCGTGCAGGCTTTCTCTAGTTGCAGTGAGCGGTGGCTACTCTTCGTTGCAGTGTGCAGGCTTCTCATTGCGGTGGCTTCTCTTGATGCAGAGCACGGGCTCTAGGCGTGCGGGCTTCAGTAGTTGTGGTGCGCTGGCTCAGTAGTTGTGGCTCGCAGGCTCAGTAGTTGTGGCGCACGGGCTTTGTTGCTCCGCGGCACGTGGGATCTTCCCAGACCAGGGCTCGAACCCGTGTCCCCTGCATTGGCAGGCGGATTCTTAATCACTGTGCCACCAGGGAAGCCCCATTTGAGTACTTTGGTTGGACTGAGGATCCTTAAAGTGAACCAATGGAAAATAAGCCTGGAAAACTCAAAATATGTAGCCCCTGGGAAGCTCTAGAAAATGGCAAAAATATACCTCAACAGAACACCTTCTTGAAATCAATACTCGTTTCCCTTCAGTTCAGGAGTAATTACGTCTAGACAACCTGAAAGGAACCTCAAAGACTGTTTGGTCTCTTGCTAGCTAGCTCTAGGCTTGTCCTTCTCTGCCAGGGAAAGAATCTTCCTTTACTGAGATTGCCCTAGTGCTCTGCCTGGTGAAAATGTGAATCTTAGAACTGGAGCTGAGGACTTCCCTGGTGGCGCAGTGGTTAAGAATCCGCCTGCCAACGCAGGAGACACGGGTTCCAGCCCTGGTCCAGGAAGATCCCACCTGCCGCAGAGCAACTAAGCCTGTGCGCCACAACTACTGAGCATGCAGTCTAGAACCTGTGAGCCACAACTACTGAGCCCACATGCCACAACTACTGAAGCCTGCGCGCCTAGAGCCTGTGCTGCGCAACAAGAGAAGCCACCGCAATGAGAAGCCCGCACGCTGCAGCAAAGAGTAGACCCCACTCACGGCAACTAGAGAAAGCCTGCGTGCAGCAAGGAAGACTCAGTGAAGCAAAAAATAAATAAATTTATTTTTTAAAAAAAGTCTAACTCCTTAACAAAAAAACAACTGGAACTGAGGAGGGGAAACCTAGATGAACTTTCCTCGTCTTGTCTATGAAGAGCTCTAGACTTCCAAGAGAGAGTTACTGGGTGTTAAAGTTAGAGCACTTTCATACAGTTGGCCTTTGTGTCTTGATGTTTATCCTTATAGAGTCTCCTCTTGAAGACTTGGGGCTTTGATTTCCTAAGACTTGCATTCCCTTACAGAAGTTGAAAACTGATGGCTATAGGGCTTTTCGGTTTTACTATCCATCTAGTCTCAGCCTCCATCTTATGATTTCTGCTGTACTGTTGTGAAATGACTCCATTCTATTCCCTAGTGAGATTATTGTAGCTTTTTTTTTAGTTTTTGGATTCTTATGGGTTTGCCTCTTTCACCACTAATCAGACAAAAACCGTTTCTATAGTGTCTCCTTAGTTCTGATCCTATCAAAATTTGATTTGGCTGTAAGTACCTGAAAACTGAAAATAGTAGTAGTATCTTAGGAAGACAATTTTATTTTTACCTCATGTAAATAGAAGCAGTCCAGGGGTGCTGTGGCAGCTCCATGATCATCCAGGACACAATCTCCTTTCATCTCATTGTTCTTCCTTCCTTATCCGACATGGCAGCTCCTGGTATAATGTCTAAATTGCAGCCAGCAGGAAGGAGGAATGGAAAAGGAGAAGGACATTCCACCGTCCCATGAAGGACTTCTCTGAGGCTGCACACACCACTCTGCTTATATCCTATAAGCCAACACTTAGTAAACATAGCTGTACCTAAGTCTAAGGGGGGGCTTGGAAATATGTGTCTGGCTAAAAATAGGAATTTTGATCCTGTAGAAGAAGGGGAAAATGGATCTTGGGGGGGGCAACCGTTGATCTTTGCTACATAAAACCTTCTTCTGTTGTGACATATATTTTCCCAAGGTGGTTAAGGAGAAAAGCATAGACTGATATGGAGTATATAACTAATTTAAAATTTATCAGGATGAGCTCATAACTTTAAATTCTGAATTCTTGGCTCTTACTGTAAAAATTTTACATTGATCTAGAAAGGTAGAAATAAGCTAGCTCTTAAGTTATTCATCACTTTTACTAATTTTTCGCAGTTTGACTTCTTTTCTAAACATGGATACGTTTTATCAAGTTTTTTAAATATAGCAGAGTCCATTGAGCATTGCATATGTAAAGGAGGAGGAAATATTTACCTTTTAGCTTTATAGAAGATAAATACATTAAACCCACTGTTGAGAATAGTCTATAGGAAACATTTTAGCAATAGGTAACATAAAAGCTCTTGGTTAGAACAAATTCAAATACATGGAAATTAAATGAAATCTAGAATTATTTTAATTCACTGAAAATTAGCTGTAATCCTGAAGATTTTTAAAAATTCTACACCGCAGAGCTTGAGGAAAATGTGTTATTAATCATAATTATTCTCATTATTTAAAATGATTTACTTAAAAAACCCAGTATGTAACACTATAAGTGATAATCATTTTTTCCTCCATAGGCAGGAAGTTTGATAGCTGTGGGACTGGGTATTGCAGCTCTTGGATTTGCAGGTAAGATAAATAAAGGATATATATCAATAAATGTAGGAGAAATATTTCCAAATGGCTTCTATAGTGATTCATGAGAAGACTCTTAGTATTCTGAGGTTTTTGGTTTTAAGACATACGTTCCCATTCTTTGCAACATTTATAGTCACTGAAGATTTGTCAGCGTAGCAAATCTAGATAAACTTTGTAGTGAAGGAAATTAACGATACAAAAGCTAGGAAAACTAGCCCCAATAATAATTGATCCTCCTGACATTTTTTTAGTTTGAGCTATAGTGTACTATTAAAAAATAAAATCTCTTTAATATGAAGCAGTGTAAGTGATAATGGGGCTCTTTTATTCTCCCATATTTTTTTCTTGCCGATAAAAATACGCATTTTCTGAGCTGTCAGTTCTTTCTGATGAGCGTAGCCATTCATTATAGTATATTTATCATTCATTTTAACATGTTGGTGTAATTTCTTTGACAAACCCAGGAGAATTTCTTTTACTGCCAAAATCTTTTTAGAAAGAATAGTTATAAAGATTTAAAGTAAAATTGCTGTCTCTTCTAACCATTAATTTATAGTTTTAAATTGCATAGCTATTCTCTAATTAAATGTTAATCTGAGAGCATTTCCTTGTTGATAAAGATTTACATTTTTCATTTAGCATTTGTGTCTCTTAAGTTCCGTGGATTTGATCTTGTTAATTGGATCTTCTTTTTAGGTGGAGCTACATTCCACTGTGGTTATATGCAGTGAGATCCAATAGAAAAAGAGACATAAAAGATTTTGTTTTGTTTTGTATAATATTTAATTCCACACAACTCTATTTAAAGCACCTTACCAGTAAGAACTTTAAAATCAGGAAGATCAGTGGTTCAGATTCTCTTGGTTCTTGTACTGTCAAAGTCTTGTGTCTCATATAACTATAGTTAACTACTTACTGAGGTTTCATGAGAAGAGTATCATGTCTGAAAAGGAATTCTGACAAACTTGCCCATAAACATAAAACAATTTTTGTATTAATTACTGTAGCAGAATAGGCATAGTTATTTCAAATGCAAATGTAAGATTTTTATTTGAAATTAGAGAAAGGTATACTTTTGCCAAGGTCTTCTTTCTACAATGAGAAGAATTGGTGTATGTATTCTATACATACTACTCTGTTGCCAAATTCAGTTTACTAACTAGAATATTAATAGCAGGCAGTTCTCTTTCAGGATCAAATACGACTGAAGAGTAGAATTTAGGAGAAAGTACCCCTAGACTATTGGAACTAGATCTTCTCCTTTATGGTTAAAGTAAATGTCCAGATGTCACTTCTTGAAGCCTTTAATTGCTTTTTTACATTGAGATTGCATGATTGTGGTTTTGAAGGAATTTTGAGGTACGTTAAAAGCCATATTTTATACTGTTGTAGAATCAAATGGAAGTTGATATTTATATAAGAGATTTAGATGAGTTAGGGTTCCAGCTTCATTTAATTTTACTCTATTTAATGTTCTACTTGATCTCAAGAGCTTTTTATCTCCTACTTAGATTTTATCTCCTACTTCACATCTTCCTATGTCTAGCATCCTTTGTTTTTCACTGTAACATGTTGTTTGCACAGGAATGACAGTATATTTAGACAGGTTACTTCTTATAAAATATCTATGTAGTTGAACTTTCCCAGTAGAAATCTTGATTTGCAAATAACATTATGGTTAGAAATTGAATTTAAGTTCAGAGGGTCATAACTGGTTTTCCAGCAGAGCTTTGGGAA
Organism: Balaenoptera borealis; assembly: GCF_965194805.1. Lineage (NCBI taxonomy): Eukaryota > Metazoa > Chordata > Mammalia > Artiodactyla > Balaenopteridae > Balaenoptera > Balaenoptera borealis. Next base: position 24,778,231 of record NC_138877.1, on the reverse strand, counting down.
AAGAGACCCTAGTATTAGTGGACACACATTCTGATTAGGGTACAAAAGGTAAATTAGCCAGATAACATTTTATTCTTGTTCTATACCCTCAAAACAATTTAGGACCTGTTTTTCTATTGATACTTAGTTGTCCAGACTCAGAGGAGTTTTGATTATTAGGATGCCTAAGAAAGGAAAGCACTAAAATAAAAGAAGCTTTTAGGAGAGTAGTCATCCTCAGTGAGAAATTGAATGCTAGGATGTTATTGTTTTTATGACCTGTAACGTATTAAAGTAGGATTTTATACATAACCATTGAAATTTTCTAATTTTCTAATTATGAACTAAAGTTTAATTTAATAGCTATGAAAATTATATTAAAGTGAAATCTGTCCTCCATTTAATAAATTAGAAATTTGAAAAAACGTGACTGTCTTTCTGGTAGATTTTGAGATAGTTATTAAAATAACATATATAAAGTAAACTATTAATAAATACTATGGTGAGCACTTTGTGGGTGTTGGCTTTCATTATAGAAAATATATTATATTTGCTTTTATTCCTGTTACTATTTAGGTCGCTACACATTTCAAATCTGGAAACCTCTAGGACAAGTAATCACAGAAACTGCAAAAAAGATTTCAACTCCTGTAAGTTAAAAATGGCTTTAGTTAGAAATCTAACCTTGCTTTGATTTTAGTTTATATGCCATTATTGATAGTAATTCAGAAAAATGTTTTGGATTTTCATACAAATGTTTGTATCATTGGCAACTTTATCTACTTTATTGATTTAGTTTCTTTTAAGTTTCTTGGTCATGTTATTTTATACCTAAGCTTATTCCTGACTTTGACTTTAATTATCATATTCCTTTAAGTAGTATTACATCAACTTTGAGGTAATTTATTTTCCTTGTTTAATTAGTATTCATTTAGTGATTGTCCTGTGCCAGGGGCTAGGCATAGCTGGTGAACAAAACAGACATAGTCCCTGTCCTGATGGAGCTTACCCAAAAGTTTATTTCATCTTCAAATTTGAAACTAGTTTCCTCGTACCACCACACCTGGCTATCTATCTCAAACATAAAATTATACGATTCCAACCTTGAAACCTATAGGGCTTATACGTTCATCTACCAGCATTACAGCTACTCTGCTGAGCTGAATATAAGTAAAAAATGAATGATAGTAGGTATCTAAAAAGCTATAGTGTGGTGAACTGTGGTTTGTGACCACTGGAGACCATGCAAAGAAAACTCACTGAAGCAGTACAACATAAACATTGATTTCTGGTAAACAGAAGATCTGGGATAGATCAGTTTGGCTTACAGCAATTTGAGAATGAATGGCTTGTTTTAGCAAAGGCATTATAGGTTTGTGAGGCTTAGTTAGTCATGAACAATAACCACACTTTCAAAGGATGACATACTATTTTATGACAGATAATTAAACTCGGGGTCAAAAGAACTGCAAGTGATTTTGCAGACTTATAAATGCATGTCTGTGATTAGAGGGAGCATGTGTTTATTTTCTGTTTTCCTGTTTATATTTTATTTGGCTAAAGTATTAATAGGTATTTAGCATTCATTCAATAAATGTTCATTAAGCACCTACTACATACTGGACATTATTGTGGGGAGTGGGAGGTAGTCATGAACCAGACAAAGACACTGCCCTCTAGGAGTTTACTTTTTAGTGGAAACAATTAACAAATAAATAAGATATATAATATGTAGAGGTGTTGAAGGTAGAAGTTTAGTTTTCTTTAGAGAACTAAATCAGCGTAAGAGATTGATTCTTTAACAGCAGAGAGGAATCTATATTAGATAGGTCTGGGAAGGCCTCTCTGAGAAGATGAGGGAGCAGGCCATGTGAACATCTGAAGAAAGAGCTTTCTAGTGGGAACACTGCAAAGGTTCCGAGGTGGAAATGAGTTTAGCAGCAAGAGTAACTCCAGTGGTGTATGTGGAAGGAATAGTGGTAGTTTGGGCCCAGATCACTTAGGGCCAAATAAACTGTGACAAAGACAGCAGATTTTGGTTTAAGTGTGATGGAAAGCCTTTGAAAGGTTTTGAGCACGTGGGCAACATGATTACCAATTTAGGTGATCACTCTGCCTGCTGCAAAGAGTATAGACTAGAATGAGTCAGAGGAGAAGCTGTGAAACCTGTTAAGAGGGTATTGAGATAGTCCAGGGACTTAGGTGATGGTGGCTTGACATAGTTATTTAAATGTCTTTCCATATGTTTATGTATAGCAAATTGAGAGACTTTCAGAAATCATTTCTCTCCTGTTATGCTGATCTTCAGTAGATATATTTATACCATAAATAGACTTGTGTTTTGTAGAACTACATTATTTAACACTGAAAGGAAAAGAGAGAAAGAAAATGAGAAACATTTCACTGCTCTGTGGAGGCTCACAGATAAGGTAGAATAGTTTAAGAGATTATTATGGGTACCCTGAATGCGGCCCCTGCATTTCTTTTTTCTTTTCAAAGGTGTCTCTATTTATTTATTTATTTATTTATTGGCTGTGTTGGGTCTTCGTTGCTGTGCGAAGGCTTTCTCTAGTTGTGGCAAGGAGGGGCTACTCTTCATTGCGGTGTGTGGACTTCTCATTGCGGTGGCTTCTCTTGTTGTGGAGCACGGGCTCTAGGCACGCGGACTTCAGTTGTTGTGGCATGCGGGCTCAGTAGTTGTGGCTCGCGGGCTCTAGAGCGCAGGCTCAGTAGTTGTGGCTCACGGGCTTAGTTGCTCCGTGGCATGTGGGATCTTCCTGGACCAGGGCTCGAAACTGTGTCCCCTGCATTGGCAGGCGGATTCTTAACCACTGCGCTACCAGGGAAGTCCCGACCCCTGCATTTCTTAAGGAGAGAAAAGTGATATGTGCCCCCTTTCCCTCCCTTTTGTGGGCTTCAAGTTAAGACAAGTGCCTTTTGATAAATCTGGCCCCTTTTCCACAAAGTACTACTCTTGCAGTTTGCAGTGAAACATCTTGGAATATCTTTATCATCATCATAATTATACCTCAGTGAAGATAGGAGTTTTTAAAATAATTCTTTAAATATTAATTATTCCAGGGAAATTGAGGAATGAAATATATACATACTTTCTCTTGGCACTGATTCCAAAGAGCCAAATTCATAAGCACACCATTTACAGTGTTTTGATTTTGTAACTGTGTTCATTATTTAATCAAATAGAGTTACTAACAAATAGGGACTGTAGTCGTGTATCAATAAATCCCTGTCACTCAAAGGAGAATGTTCAAGGCTCAAGTTCCTATGGGTTCTCTTTTCATTTTTTTCTTAAACTTTATTCACTTCTTCGATGCTTTAACATCATCTTTTTCTTAAATCTCATCTTTCTTTTTCTCATGCTTTTTTCCCCATTCTTCTGGAATGTTGCCTCGAATAATTTTGTTCATATGGAATGTGTGGAGAGTTTGTTTCTTTCCCTCTCACTGTTATCATGTAGCTGCTGGCTTCTTGGAATCTGGTGGAGCCAGTATTAGAGGGATACTACGGAAGTCTCTGCTCAGACTGAATCTCCGTGCCCACCTTTACACTTCCCTGCATACTCTCAGCCACATTTTTTGGTACTCTCAGACTTAGCCAGATTTTCTGGTGTCCTTTTTCCTTTGTTCACTGCTTGTTTTGATTTTGATTTTCTTTTGTTTGTGTTTTTGGTTTTTAGGTTGGGGTGATTTTTCTTTGTGTGTTTGTCTGAGTGCCGGAAATTTGGGGGATTTTCTCTTTATTATTGATATTCTGAAATTTCACAGGAATTTTTAGCCTTGGCTTATGTGAAAATTGTCTATTTTTTGTTCTGTAAGATCCTCATATATTTTTTCTTTATTTTTTCCTTCCAATGTGTCTCTGCTCCTGGAACTCATACAAGTGGCCTTTCTTAGCAGTTGGGTAGATTTACTTCAACAGTTTAATTGAATGAGAAGATTGGCAGTGTGCTGTGAGCACGTAGGTGTCTTATATCAACAGTCATGTCATGTCTCTTCCAAATCAAGGAGTCCAGAGGCAGTCTTGGAACCTCCAGAACCCAGGAGTGGTTGAGTACTATGTGTATTTTACTCCTTGGCATAACTCTTCAGCCCTCTGGGTTCAGTGTGATCTGCTGGTACTCTCCTTTGCTTCTCTTGGGACCTAACACCCACAGTTAGATGCATCCGAGGCTGTGATTCTCTTTCTTGGCCTGAGGGCTAAAGTGGTAGGTGGCAGGCCCTTATGCCCTATACTAATGGAGTTAGGAATGGTCTCTCTCTGCTGTACTGGTTTAATTAATTACCCTGATGTTATTTTTTGTATTTATTGACTCTGAATTTAGTCAGAGGGGCTGCTAAACTGGGGCTACTGTGATTTTTCTATATGTGCAGTCTTACCTGTTTTCAATCTTCCAGGATTTCTTTAAACTTTCTGGTTTGCTACTTGATCCATTTCTTGTTTTCTAGGCCTCTTATGGATTTTTCTTGTTTAAAATATCTCTCTTCTCATTTCAAAGGCACTTTGGAAAGCAAAAGACTTTTATTATTCAGTCTGCTGTTTTGAACCAGTACCTTTTACTTGATTTTTTAAAGTATTAATGTATATTATTGACCCAGCTATTGTCTAATTACCTCTAATTTTTTTCTTGGGGAAAAAACCCCAAGTCATTTATCTTCTTTTGAGGCTTTTCTTTTTCTATTTGTGAATTTTTCTTTTTACTTGAATATAAGTTTTTTAAATTGGACTTACATTGTTTGATGGTTAAGTGAAATTCATGGAAATAACACTAATTAAACTCATCCTTCTGTGGCTCTATAAATCAAATAGATTATTATACATAATTAAAGTTTATAGTTTATGGTAAATATGTTTCTTCTCTTAAGACTGCAGAATGATATATTTTCCTGGTTGTTTGGAGGGCTTTTATGTTTCAAGTGATTGATTAAATTAGCTAATGAAGACTTTAACTTGATTCGTTTCACATCTTCTTTAATAATATATAGCACTACAGCATTCAATGTTAATTTTAGAAGGAAATTTATTTTGATTTTTGTTTATATATATATACTTTATAAATAAAATAATACAAAATAATAATTTGTAAGGTTCAGGGTGTGTTTCCAATAGACAGCAGAATAAATCCCACTATTACTGTTCTTGGAAATTCTATTAGAAAAATCTAACCATCTACTCCATCTGTTTGATGATATAGTTGTTCCTTATTGTAATCACATTTTTTTTTAATTTAAACATTTCCTTGACCCACCAGTGTTGTCAGAAAATAGTTCTGCATTGTCTATGTCTATATATCCTAATATAATGTAGTATTGGTGTATTACTTGTAAGCTTCAAAGGGCTTACAATTTCTTTTTAAAATTATGTAATGTAAAACCTAAATTCCATATGAGTTTAGAAGGCATGATTTTTTCTGAAGTAGCATGAGCAGTTTTTTTTCGTTGTTTTCTCTGTCTGCCTTTCTGTATATAGCCCCCAAATATTAAATGTCTATCCTCAAAAATGATATAGTTCCCTTAGAAAGATTGTGATGATTGTATATTTACTTGTAAGCTTATTTGTAAACAGGTTAATGTTTTAGGGTATGAGCCTCATCCAGATGCTAGACTTTAAGTAACTTTTTCTTAGTCTCCTTTTCTACCTGGAAAAAACAAAGTAAAAAATTTGCTTAGATATAATGGCTACTTTTAAGGTTAATGAGCTTTGTGAATATAGTGGAAATGACAGTTCATGAAACATCATCAATTTATGTTTATTATGCTGAAAATTTGGAGCTCACAAAGGTAGATACTCATAAATATTAGGGAGTAAGGTATGCATCTAGTAAAAATTTTGATCACCTGAGAGAAACCTTCAAACCAGCTGTTCTTCCTCTGTTAAGTTTTCTATTCCTTTATATATATTCCCCTATATATCTCTTATTCCTTTATATATTCCCCTGTGTGTGTGTGCTTGTGTATATATACATAATTTGTCCACATTAGTATGTGTACTTAAACAATTTGATTCCCTTCCTCCCCTCACAATTTGGAGGAGGGGTTTGTTTTTTGTTTTCTTACTAGATTGTTAATTACTTGAAATTTGGAATAGTACATCATATTCCTCACAGTACTGGTACATTGATAGATTCGCATCTATGTGATAAAGGGCAGAACTTCACTTGTCTCATTTGAAAAGTTCTGGCACATAGTAGGTGCTAATGTATTTGTTGAATGAGTTAATTGCCAGGGAATTATTACCAATGGAAATTTATGACAAGCTGTTCAAAGAGAATAGCTTACACAAATGACCAGATCTGGCTCCTTAGGACTCATTTCTTAAGCTCTAATAATTTACTTGGTTTCCTTTTAGTCCTTTTTTTAAAAAAAAAATTGTATATGTAACTGTGTTTATTGTTGAAAATTTAGAAAGTAAAAATAAACATGGAGAAAATAATTATTCATAATTCTACCACCCCCAAAATAACATTTTGGTGTATATACTTTCAGATTTTGTTTTATGCAAGCATACACTTATTTGTTTTTCCTTAGAAAAATATAGGTTCACGTTTTAGAAACATGCAAGCATTCAATCATGTGTGAATTTTTTTCCTTCTAAAAGTTGAGTTCGTGCATCCTGTTTTCTCTAAGAGCTCCTGAAGAGTTGTCTCTCTTTGCTGTCTCCCATTCCTTTCCTCCTGTTCTCTGTTTTTTTTTTTTAATTTATTTTTGTCTGCGTTGGGTCTTTGTTGCTGCGCACGGGCTTTCTCTAGTTGTGGTGAGCAGGGGCTACTCTTCGTTGTGGTGCGCGGGCTTCTCATTGCTGTGGCTTCTCTTGTTGCGGAGCACAGGCTCTAGGTGCATGGGCTTCAGTAGTTGTGGCTCGTGGGCTCTAGAGCGCAGCCTCAGTAGTTGTGGTACACGGGCTTAGTTGCTCCGCGGCATGTGGGATCTTCCCGGACCAGGGCTCGAACCCGTGTCCCCTGCATTAGCAGGTGGATTCTTAACTACTGCGCCACCAAGGAAACCCTCTCCTGTTCTCTCTTAAACTCACTCTAATCAAACTTTCACTTCCAGTACCTTCACTAGACTTAGATTTACCAAAGGGTAAATCCAGCCGTCAGTCCTCAGTTCTCATCTTACTTGACCTATCAGAAGCACTTCAAACTATTTTTCACTTCCTCACTTTTGGCATCTGCTTTTCCTCCTCCTGCACCGCTAGGCCGTCACAGTTTCCTTCACTGATTCCTCTCCATCTCTGTGCCACTAAATGTTGCAGTTTCTAGGGCTCAGTCTTTGGACTTCTTATCTACACTCCCCCTCTAGGTGACCTCATTTAGTCTCACACCTTTAAATACCCTCTGTGTACTCATGACTCCCAGATGTTATCTCCAGGTCAGACTTTTCCTCCACTTATATAGACATTTGAAACTTAATATAACCAAAACCAATCTCCTGATGTGTGTTACCCACAAGAAACAAATAACCACTCCTTCTCTAAGTCATTAATGGCAATTTAGGCCAGAAACCTTGCAGTTATTTGCAGAGTGAGACAAAGTTTAGCAACCTGGTAGTTTATTAGAGAATGCTTTTAGGATCAACAGCTCCAGAAGGCAAGAGGAGGAAGAAGAATGGAGGGATAATTTAAGCTGCACTGCAGTCTTAGTAAAAGGCCTGAGGCAGCCAGCCGCCGCCACCCCCCCCCCCCCCCACCCCGCCCGGGAGCTCTGACGCTCAGGTGACTCATCGTGATTATCCCGATTTGGGGCAAGAGGCCATGAAGCTAAGTGACATCACCTGGGAGGTAAATATAGCTAAGAAGTCCAAGGACTGAGCCCTGGAGAACTACAGTGTTTATACTCTGACGTCAGCCAGTCATCAGCTAGAGACCCTCCTTCGAAGGGAGCGTGAGATTGACATTCTTCAGCCAAGGCAATTGCTGGAGTTTGACAGCTGAGTGCTGTCTGCCAGCAGCTGCCCCAGTGTCTGAGGAGTAAGTGCCTCAGCTCCGAAGGGGGATCTGTGCAGTGTATAGCAGCATTTACTGCATCATCTTTAGTTCCCTGCTTTTTCTCATATCCCATATTCAATCCAAACAAATGTTATTTCTGCTTTCAAAATACATACAAAATCTGACAGCTCTCACCTCCTCCTCTACTATCACATTGGTGCATACCAGCATCATCTCTTGCCTAGATTACTGTTATGTCGTCCTAACTGGTCTCCTGCCTGCACTCTGCACCTGTCTTCTCCACACAGCAGTTAGAGTAATTCTTCTAAAGCCAAGTCAGATCTGTTACCCCAGTGCTCTGGTTCTCCTGCCACTGAGAATAAAATCCTAAATCATTTCCATTGCTTCCAAGGCCCTCCACAATCTGGCGCCAGTTATCTCTCTGCTACTTCTCTCCTCCTTGCTCAGGCCTCTCCAGCCACGTTGACCTTTCAGTCTAGTCTTCCGGTCTCTTGGCCTCCGTGTCTAATATCCTGATGGTCCTCCCCACCTTGTCAGTTTCTCCTCTTTCTCAGTCAGCCAGTCTAGTAGGTTAAAAAGATGTCTGTCATCTCTACAGTAAGTGACTTGGTCAAGGTTATCCAGTGAGAAAATTACCGTAGAGCTTAGATAAAGTTCAAGCCTTTTGCTTCTACTGACCTGTTTTATTCCTTCAGTGTAGTGTTTATCTTGGTCATAATTTCTTGTAGAGGATTATTGTTTAGTGCTCTCCCTCCCCACCTCCCACAATTCCAAGTTGACTTCTGGAAAATACATTACTCTTATTGCAGCTGTGTGATGGGATTGAGGTCATGCCACCTCATACGTGGAACTAATTATTTCTTGCTCTTTCTTTCCTGTATAGAGCTTTTCATCCTACTATAAAGGAGGATTTGAACAAAAAATGAGTAGGCGAGAAGCGAGTCTTATTTTAGGTGTAAGGTAGGTGTGCTGCATATGTATTATTTTGTTCTGTGGCTAAGTTTGTCTTGAAAAAGGAGAAAATGTGACAATAAAGTTATCCTTATACTTTAAATTATGAATAGGAGGCAGAGGAGAAAATATCAAATTTTTACATTTTAAAACCTCAAATCTAAGAGATTATCCTACCACCCCTAAAAAAAATCAGGCATATTTGTGATGTGCCTTTATTTCTTAACAAGGAGCTACTGTATTTGAATACTAAAGTTCCAATGCAATTATCAAAATAACCTTTATTGTGACAATGAATTCTTTCTGGATTCAGTTTTCTAATTTGATATGTATCATATTTTCAATTATAACATGGGATCTGTTTCACAGTTCTTTCCTTGTTCCACAATTTGACATCTAGCATATTTCGTTATACTTGTTTTACCTTAGTATCTATTTATTGTCTAACTTTGGACAGTTTGGAGAAAGTTAATGATATTATGTGATTGCTGTATATCATTTAACACTTAAAGTTAATAATACATCCCCTACCATAGATTTACCAGTATCTCTATTTGTTTACCTTATGTTCCCTTAGAGCTCACTCAAATTTTTATGGGGGTTGGTTACAATATGTTACCTACAACACATCTTATGGTGACTTAGTCAACATAATTAAGGAGAATAGATCATAAAGTCCTATATCAACAGAATTTTTTAATCTCTTTTAGATTAGCAGATATTTAAGGCCAAACATTTTGTAATTTCTTACGACCAATCAAGAAAAAACAAAAAGGTGGGTAGGGGAGGAACAGCTCAATTTAGCTTGGTGCTTCATTTAAATATAAGAAGAGATGGGGGCTTCCGTGGCGCAGTGGTTAACAGTCTGCCTGCCAATGCAGGGGACACGGGTTCGCGCCCTGGTCCAGGAAAATCCCACATGCCGTGGAGCAACTAAGCCCATGCGCCACAACTACTGAGCCTGCGCTCTAGAGCCCGCGAGCCACAAGTACTGAGCCTGCGTGCCACAACTACTGAAGTCCATTCCCCTAGAGCCCATGCTCTGCAACAAGAGAAGCCACTGCAATGGGAAGCCCATGCACCGCCATGAAGAGTAGCCTCTGCTCGCTGCAACTAGAGAAAGCCCATGTGCAGCAATGAAGACCCAATGCAGCCATAAATAAATAAATAAATAAAATAAATTTATTAAAAAAATAAAAAATAAAAAAAAAAGAAGAGATGGGCGCTCTCACTGAGAATACAAAAAAAAGAAATGATTTTAAGCAGGGGAACCAAACTAGGAAATTAGCTATATTTCTAACTATTCTTTGCTTTAATATTATTCAGAGTGGCATTGTTATTTTTCTTGGGCCCCCATATCATCCCATTCATAGTGTTGAAATGTGAATATGATGCACATTATTAAACCAAACACAAAAGGTTTTGAGGGTATCATTTAATATCATCCAAGGTACTCCTGTTTTTAGGAAAGATAATTAGGAGTTGACTTAAGATACATAGTTATAAAGTTTTATCCCATTGAGCTGGAAGCTGTACAAAATTTCACAAGGAAAATTGAGTGGCTAACAGCACAGACTCTGATATCAAGTGAATCTGGGTACAAATACCAATTTTACCACCTGTTAGGTGCGGGACTTCAGTCTCATCATTTGTAAAATAGAGAAAATATTAGTTTCTACTGCATAGGGTTGCTGCGAAGATGAACACATATGAAGTTTTAGCATAAACGTAGAACTTGGTAACTAAATAAATATTAGCTAAGCAGACAGATCCTCATCCTGATTCTGTTGCTGAGGCATTTATTGTTAGCTTTTCTGCCCTTCAACTTCTTAAGTTTTGATTTGGAATTAATAATATCTGCCTTGTCGGAATTTATAATGACATGAGTGATACCTTTTTATCAAAGTGCCTACCAAATAACAGGAGCTGAATAAATGTTGGCACCGCTCTATTCCCATCTCTATCATGAATGCAGAAGCTAAATATTTGCCCTTAACACATTAAGTAGAAAGGTGGAACTTATTTGCTTTCCTCTAGCCCTTTTTTTCAGTCAGGCAGTGTTGATTTTGAGGAGATTCTTTAAGGTGTGAATACATTGCTGTGGTTCCATTTTCTGTGATAAGTGAATCCAAATGATTTAGACTACATAACAAGTAGGTAAAGACAAAATGGAGCTGACTCTGTTGATACTCTATTTAAAAACAAAGAAACCCCTATGTTACTAGATGACTATGTTACTAGATGACTCTGTATAGTCTTACATATTGCGTAAGCCTGAAATATTTTACTGAGCTGCCCAGGAAAACTTAATATACCTGATATATTCTGAAATTATGCACACATTTGTGATTTTCAGACTTTCTAAAAACGTCTGTGGAACTCTGTTTAAATGTTATTCAATAGACTGATAGTAGAAAAAGATGAGACCAAAACTGCTCCATTTGCTACAGGATCAGGGAGCACTACTCTGTTCTACACACCGCACTCACCTACTCCCAGTCAGATGCATTCCAGGGAGCAGCTGGAAATCCCTGATCTAGGCAAAATGATATTTAAAGTTACGTTTTCAATTGTGGTGGAATTATCTATGCTGGAGATATATCAGAGCTACATTTAATTTTTAATGCTTTGTTTAAGAACTAGGATTCTCTCATCTTGCTTAATCTTTACAAGACCAGTATCAAGGAGCTTATCTCCTATATTTTCTTCTAGTAGTTTTAAGGTGTTAACATCTAAGTCTTTAATCCATTTTGAGTTAATTTTGGTGTGTGGTATAAGATAAAGGTCCAGTTTTATTCCTTTGCATATGACTGTTCAGATTTTCTGTTCCCAATAAACACTATTTATTGAAGAGACTATCCTTTCCCTCACTGTATATTCTCTATTCCTTTGTTGTAAATTAATTGACCGTATATGTATGGGTTTATTTCTAGGCTCTGTTCTGTACCATTAATCTATGTGTCTTTTTATGCCAATACCATACTGTTTGATTACTAGAGCATTTGTAATATAGTGATAGATTGAAATCAGGAAGTTTGATGCCTCCAGCTTTGTTCTTCTTTCCCAAGATTCCTTTGGTTATTCAGGATCTTTTGTGGTTGGTTCCATACAAATTTTAGGAATTTTTGTTCTATTTCTGTGAAAAATGCCTTTGGAATTTTGATATAAGTTGCATTGAATCTGTATAGTGCTTTGGATAGTATGGACATTTTTAAAAAATTACTTCTTCTAATCCATGAGCACAGAATATCTTTCCATTTATTTGTGTCTTCAGTTTCTTTCATCAGTGTCTTCTGGTTTTCAGTGTACAGGTCTTTCACCTCCTTGGTTAAATTTATTCTTCGGTATTTTATTGTTTTTGATGCAATTTTAAATGGGATTGTTTTCTTGATTTTCTGATATCTTGTTATTAGTATATAGAAACACAATAAATTATTGTACATTGATTTTATAGCCTGCAACTTTACTGAATTTGTTGATTAGTTCTAACAGTTTTTTGGTGTAGTCTTTAGGGTTTTTTATATGTAATATCATGTCATCTGCAAATAATGACAGTTTTACTTCCTCCTTTCTCATTTGGATGCCTTTTATTTCTTTTTCTTGACTAATTGCTCTGGCTAGGACTTCCAATGCTATGTTGAATAAAGGTGGTGAGAGTGGGCAACTTTGTCTTGTTTCTGATCTTAGAGGAAAAGCTTTCAGCTTTTCATCATTGAGTATAATGTTAGCTGTGGGCTTTTCATATATGATCTTTATTATGTTGAGGTTCGTTCCCTCTATACCAACCTTGTCAAGAGTTTTTATCATTAATGGATATTGAATTTTGTCAAGTGCTTCTTCTACATCTATTGAAATGACTATGTGATTTTTATCCTTTGTTTTGTTACTGTGGTATATCACATTGATTGACTTTCAGACGTTGAACCATCCTTGCATTCCTGGAATAAATCCCACTTAATCATGGCATATGATCCTTTTAATGTATTGTTGAATTCGATTTGGTAATATTCGTTGAGAATTTTTGCATTTGTGATCATCAGGGATATTGGCCTGTATTTTCCTTTTCTTGTAGTGTCCTTCTCTGGTTTTGGTATCAGGGTAATGCTAGCCTCATAAAATGATTTTGGAAGTGTTTCCTCCTCTTGCATTTTTTGTTAGAGTTTAAGGATAGGTGTTAATTATTCTTTAATTATGTAAAAAATTTAAAAAAATTTTTATGTATAAAAAAGTCCTGGACTTTTCTTTGTTGGAAGTTTTTTGATTGCTGATTCAGTCTCATTAGTAGTAACTGGTCTGTTCATATTTTCTAAGATTCAGTCTTGGTAGATGCTTTGTTTCTAGGAATTTATCCCTTCATTTCTCCTAGGGTGTCCAATTTGTTATTGTATAGTACAGTTCACAGTAGTCTCTTATCCTTTGTATTTCTGTGGTATCAGTTGTAATCTCTCCTTTTTCATTTCCAATTTTACTTGAGTCCTCTGTTTTCTTGGTGATCTAGCTAGTGGTTTGTCTGTTTTGTATATATTCTCAAAAAACTGGCTCTTCGTTTCATTGATTTTTGGTTTTTTGGTCTTTTTAGTCTCTATTTCATTTATTTTCACTGTAATCTTTATTTTCCTTCTACTAATTTTGGGCTTAGTTTGTTCTTCTTTTTATACTTCCCTGAGGTGTAAAGTTAGGTTGTTTATCCAAGTTCTTTTTTTTCCCCCTGAATGTAGGCTTTTATTACTATAAACTTTCCTCTTAGAAATGCTTTGGCTGCATCCCATAAGTTTTGGTAGGTTGTTCATTTGTCTCAAGATATTTTTTGATTTCTCTTTTGACTTGCTTTTTGACTTAAGACTTATTTATTTTATTTGTAGAAGAATGTTTATATGCTTATGTAGCAATTGATAGTGTATTTTAACATGTTTAATAATCTGTTATTTAACCCTAGGAGATTAGAAGTAGCAAGTAACTGGTAAGTAACAGCTAGGGACTAGAACACTGGCAGAATTGAGGATTGACAACTGACAGCAAGGAAGGCAGTGTTCAAAACAGACAGAAAAACTTAAATGGGTAGCATTTTATGACCATTTAGTAGAAGGGCAAGCAAACCTCTGCAGACCTTGAGAGTTTCTTTGCACTTAATTGATACTCATGATAATGCTTTTTGAGTCATTCAAAATATGCTAGATTAGATTATTTATACCCCATTTTTTAAAAAGTAGGAAATGTAATACATTTTCATAAGCATTCTTTATGTTCATGATAATAACTACTATTCTTTGAACACTAAATGTATGCCAGGTCATGCTCATCCTTTTGCTTATATAATCTAATTTGTCCTTAAAATAATCCTAGGAGGTATGCTTATGAGAAAATTTTGCTTGTGAGAAAATTATAACTCAGAGAGTTCAAGTAAGCAAGACAAAGTGTTTTTTTTGTTTGTTTTTGCCGCACCACACGGCATGTGGGATCTTGGTTCCCCCACCAGGGATCGAACCCACATCCCCTGAAGAGGAAGTACGGAGTCTTAACCACTGGACCACCAGGGAAGTCCCAAGACAAAGTTTTATAGATTATGAGTGATGGATTTAAACCTGTGTCTGAATATCTCTAAAAGTTCCTGCTTTTAGCCCCTATAGTGTGGTTCATCCATATAGATTATTTTGAGTTTCACAGCAACCACTGTGTACTTTGAGTCAGCTACTGTTATTTCCATTTGAGGCCCAGAAAAGCAGCTTAGATAAGCTAGTATAAATATTAAGTAGGAACACCAGGATTTTGTTATTATTAATGTTAATTTTTTTCCTTACCTGGAAAATGTACTAGAGAGAAGGAGTTCCAGTACTGGATAAATTAGGTTTTACAGGAATAATTTTAGGTTTATTTAACTTTCTCCTTTAATTTTTGTTTAGAGCATAGGCTCTAACAGCCAAGCTTTTCCCATAGGTTTTTCACAAAGCTAAATAAATTATGAGCTATGAAGCGTTTTGAGATGTTCTGTTGAAAGATAATAATAGTAAAAGCTAACTATTATGGAACATTTGCTACACACCAGGCACTGCTGTAGCACTTTGTTGGCATCAACTAATTTAATCCTTGTAATTGCTCTATGAGGACTATGTTGTTCCTAACCCTGTTTTACAATGAAGAAACTGAAGCTCAGAGAGGGTAAAAAATTTGACGAAGGCTACCCCATCTTTCATGGCAGTGCTGGGATTAAAATCCTGAAGTCTGGTAGCCCTAGAGTTCAAATTCCTGTTTGTTACATTATATGTACTGCCTTCCCCTCAAAGAGCTTGAAGCATAAACTTTCAAACTCACAGTAATAGTCTACAGGCTATGATTCTCCTATCCTATATATTGTGTATATGTTTTTTTAATTGAGAATAAGGACTGAAGGAAAGTACATGCAGCATTGAATATGATTTATTTTGATGGTTGGTAGAATGAAGTGACAAGCTGTAATTTCATATTTATCCACAAGATGGTGAAATTCTCATTAGTTTTTAATTTCTTAAAACTCATATAAACCATTAATTTATAATCTGCATTTGACACTATTTGTTACAAGCACTTTAATTTCTTTTTACAGCCCATCTGCCGGCAAGGCCAAGATTAGAACAGCTCATAGGAGAATCATGATTTTGAATCACCCAGATAAAGGTAGGTAAAATTCCTGTTTTTCACAATATGTGGATCAGAATATGCTCTGAATTCCTTTCAGTTTACTTAAGCTCATTATAAATGATATATAGCTGAAATGGAAATTTATGTGTCACACGTGTTGTGATTTTTCTTATAAATAAATGAGCCTTTAGATTGGAGTTCAGTGACCCACCGAAGTGATGCATTTATAGTTATCAGTTTTGGAAAACTTAGTTAGCGATTTCTATATATGAGTATCTAACCCCTGTTTGAGGCTCCTAGCATTTTTTAATCTTTTTTAAAAATATTTATTTATTTTACTTATTTTCTTTATTTTTTTGGCTGCGTCAGGTCTTAGTTGTGGCATGCAGGGTCTTTTGTTGTGGCGCGCAGGATCTTCTTTGGGGCATGCGGGCTTCTTTCTAGTTGTCGCACTTGGGCTCCAGGGCACGTGGGCTCTGTAGTTGTGGCGCACGGGCTCTCTGTCGAGGCGCATGAGCTCAGTAGCTGTGGTGTGTGGGCTTAGTTGCCCCACAGCATGTGGGATCTTAGTTCCCCGACCAGGGATTGAACCCACGTCCCCTGCATTGGAAGGCGGATTCTTTACCACTGGACCACCAGGGAAGTCCCGAGGCTCCTAGCATTTTGATGGAGAAAGAAAAAACATGAGTTGTGGACTCTTTGACTGTATTAACTGATTTGGGCATCATGAATTACATTTGTTTAACCTTACACATAAAAGTACAAGACTTAGAGGATATTCTCTAAATCTCTTAATGTAGTATGTCACAGATGATCCTGAATTTCTTAATTTTATTCTGGAAGGCTCTGAGGCTGAGCTATTTTTTTTTAACTGGCCAGGTTTTAAATGTAAATTTATCTTACAGAAAGACAATTATTATAACTTTAACTACCCTACAGCTGCTTGAGAGAGAAAGCCCATATGTTTTTTACCGTTTCTGCTCTAAAATAACAGATGGCAGAAGGTTACACTGTATTTCAGAAGTCAGAAGTGGGGGAGTAGGGGACAGAGAGTGAAGGGTTTCTTGGGTTCTTACAGACTTTCAGTTTTCTAATTATTTTGAAAAAAATTAAAAACAAATTTTGGATTTCTACCCATCCTGACTCCAAAATCAGGCATTCTTTTTCAGCTTTCTCACTTAATTACTTACTATAAAAATTCTTTTCACTAAATATCATCTCCTTTGGTTTTTGTACTTGCTATTGTTTAGTGTGAATAAGCAAGAGAATAAACTTTGAAAAGAGGTTTTGCTTAAAATTTCTAAACAGCTTCAACAGTTACTAAAAGATTCATTCAACTAATTTACTTTGCATTGTGGGCTTTTAGAGTAATTGACTCAGAAAGAAATGTGTTTAAGTGATTCTGATGAACCTAGGGGCAGGACAGGAATAAAGACACAGACATAGAGAATGGATTTGAGGAAGCGGGGAGGGGAAGGGTAAGCTGGGACGAAGTGAGAGAGTGGTATGGACATACATACACTACCAAATGTAAAATAGATAGCTAGTGGGAAGCAGCTGCATAGCACAAGGAGATCAGCTCGGTGCTTTGTGATCACCTAGAGGGGTGGGATAGGGAGGGTGGGAGGGACATGAGGGGGAGATATGGGGACATTGTAGAGCAATTATACTCCAATAAAGATATTAAAGAAAGGAAGGGAGGGAGGGAGGGAATAAAGATATTAAAGAAAGGGAGGGAGGGAGGGAGGAAGGGAGGGAGGAGTTTATCAAGTGTATGCCCTTCTCTCATTGACTGCAGTGGGATCAAGCACTCATGTATTTCAGATGATTGACAAGTTGTTGATTGTGTCTACTGGCAAGGAAGTGAGCTCTAAAATGTGTCTAAAAGAATATATATTTTTAGATACCTTAGTAAAATATAGAAAATGTTTATATATGTTATGAGCCAGTAGTGTTTAAAGAATTACTTGATTTATTCTGAGATTGTATATTTATCAGAATTGGGGTTGTTGGCTGCCCATAGTGTGCTTACTAGTATCCTCTAGTCTGGCCTTGCATTGGTGGCAGAGTGGGAGGGAATGGATCCGGAAGTAGGAGCCAGCATTCTTCATCTTCTGCCTTCTAGCTAGCAGCATGGCCTTGAACACTCCCCTAACCTCTCCAAATGTCAATGTTATCATATGTAAAATGAAAGGATTTATTTCTAAAGCTTTTTTTGGATATATGATATAATGTAATACTTTTATATACCTATTCAGTTAATTAAGAACCCGTACCTTGTATTTCTATTCGGATCACATTTTTAACCTAAGAAAGATGCTTTTAATCAACAGTTGTCAACAACAAATGTGACAACTGTAGACATCTTGTCCATATAATTACTCATTCACCCAAAATTTTATAATATTTGGAGTTTCAGAGAATTCATAGACTTCTTAAAACCCATCCATATAATGAGTTAACCCATCTTAACTCATAGTTAAGAACTCGTGCTCTAGTACAAGTATGATGATTTAAGGAATATTGCAACTACTTGAGGGAAAAAAATTCATGTTTGATGGAGTTGGGAGATGATAGCTCATAAATCTGGAAATTATCTCTTGAGAAGGAAGGTTGTTTTGTTTTGCTTCATTTTTAATGGGAAGAAGATAATGGATTTTGTTGTTGTTATTTATTTTCACAATGGTTTATATTTTCTGATTTCTAACTCTACAGTAGTTATATTTAGATAAGGGTATTCCTCACCTGGTACAGTCTGTCTCTATAAGAAGATAATAGATTTTAAATGAAAATGTCTGTCCTTGCAGAGAAAAAGCCAGGAATATTTGGGGAAGTATGAGAACGGGCAACTTTCAATTTTGCCTGCTCTTTTTACAGTTCTTTACCTGTTTGCTTGGCCAGGTCACCACTGAGTGTTATTTATAGGTGGTTGCAAACACTTGACTCCTCCAGCCAGTGCTTCTGAAATTCGTGCATATTCTTTCTCTCACCACCTCACCCCCGCGTGACTTTTCTCTTGGTTTTGCTACCAGCTGGTAAAACAAAGCGAGAACTTCAAATGTGTGATCAACGATAACTTGTTACACATTTCGTTATTAGCTTGTGCAAAGAAAGTGACACCAGAAAATTAGGTGTGGGAAATGACTGGAAATAAATTTTTTGTAACCAGTTTTAAATGAGCATTCAGATGTGCTTTGGTAAAAAGTAAATTTTGCCTTTTCTTTTAGTGAGATAAAAGGTTAATGCAGTAAAAATGTCTCAGCTCTTTGATCTAATGCTTTTAGAATATCTTTTAGCTTATACTTTTTTAAATTACTGGAGAAAACGATTAGTTTGTTATGAAGTCAGTAGTTTGATATTAATGCCTAACGAAAATAGGAAGACAGACTAGGTAAATTTGAAAAACTATAGAACCTCAGAGATCTCTCATAGACTGTCTAATCCAGTGCTTCTCAAAGTGTAGTTTGCCTGTTCATACCAGGCCAGTTTGTTACCTGTGTGCAACAAATCAAAAACTGAAATCAAAAGTAAGCATTCAGAAATCTTTATAGCCATTTGACATTGCTATGACATCGAAGAAAATTTTTTAAAAAGTGCTTCACCATAGTTTGAGGACACTGATCTAATCAATGCTGCCTACTAAATCTTTCTGCTCCATCCTGGGAAAAATGCCCTGTTAGCTTTCCTTAAAGATATTTAGTGATGGAGAGCTTCCTGCTTTGCAAAGCAGTGCACTGATAGGCAGCAGTAACTACTAAAAAGTTCTTCCTTACACTTAGCTGAAATCTGCCTGCCGCAGCACATTCTCAGTCTTTTTTCCATGTATGTCCCCTTTCAATAAACATATAATGCTTTCTCTTCTTTAATAGTATTTAAATCAAAATTAAATTAAATATTGGGATTAAAAACAAGTCAAAGTAATTTATACTGTTGAATGGGTTTTCCTTAATTACCCTTATTGTAAAAGAAGCCAAATTTGACATGAAGCCCTGGTAATAATATATGACAACTTATTACAATATATTGCATTTAAAAGATGTATTTCAAACATTTAGAAAAAGGAAGATATGATCACTAAGAGTCAACATGGAATCACTAAGAAAAAGTGATGCCTAATTAGCTCAATTTCCTTTTTTGATAGATGTACTAGACTATTATTTGTTTTAGAGGGCTCATCTTTCATTTCCCTTCATTTCAACATTTTAATTAGATTTAAGACTTTGTATAAGATAATTTTGTTTTCTCACATATTAATTTTCCTTGATAAGTGGTGAGATATTTAAAAGTAAAGAACATGGCTTATTTATCTTTAGAACCTATGTGTTTGACATTTAATAAATTCTAATTTTTTTCATGAGTGAATGAATAAGCAAATCAATAAAAAGAAGGCATACAAATTAAATGTACAGATAAAATAGTGTTGTGAAAATGAATATATCATGATCATATCAAAATTTTAAAAGACTTATTAGCTTGATGTGAAATGACCTGAAACTATTCTTTTATTCATTCAGAAATTATTTATTCAACTTCTACAAGGTGTCAGAACATTGTGCTAATAAATCTTGGGATTTAAACTGTAAAACAGGGCAGGGCTTCCCTGGTGGTGCAGTGGTTAAGAATCTGTCTGCCAATGCAGGGGTCATGGGTTCGAGCCCTGGCTCGGGAAGATCCCACATGCCGTGGAGCAACTAAGCCCGTGTGCCACAACTACTGAGCCTACGCTCTAGAGCCCTTGAGCCACAACTACTGAGCCTGTGTGCCACAACTACTGAAGCCCACACGCCTAGAGCCCGTGCTCCTCAACAAGAGAAGACACTGCAATGAGAAGCCTGCACACTGCAATGAAGACCCAATGCAGCCAAAAATAAATAAAAATACAATAAATAAATTTTTAAAAAACCCCAAAAACTGTAAAACAGGGCAACTAGATCCTTGTCCTCGTGGAACATACATTCTAGTGGAGGGACAGACAAAAAACAAGTAAACCTATTTCAAATTGCAATAATTGCAATAAAGGGCACAATGGCCTGAGATTATAGAATACAGGAAAGAGGCAACTTTACATGGGATGACTGGGGAGGCCTCTCTGAGGAGCCCTAAGGGATGAAAAGAAGCTAGCCATGTGAAGAGTGGTTGGAAAGTTAAGGAACTAGCATGTTCCTAGGAGGAAAGAACTTATTGTGCTTAAGGGAGAAAACTAGTGTGATAAGGGTGTAATAAGCAAGGGGAGAAGCTGCATGAGGTGAGGTGGTGCCCAGAGTTTGAAAACAGTATGCTTTATGGTAATGAAACACTATAGGTTTTGTATAATATTAATATTCCATAAGATGTCACAGAAAAACCCGAACGACCCAATATTTGGATCGTGTTTGGCCAACCCAATATTTGAACTTTATTCTAAATAGAGTGGGAAGTTACTGTCAGGTTTTAAGCAGTAGAGTGATGTAATTCGATTTACTTTTTTTAAAAGAGATTATGTTCCTCCTCAATCTCTATTTTTATTTTTAGGTTCTCTTTGTATTGAAGTAGAAAATACAGGCAGAAAAGTTCACATCATAATATATATCTAAGTAAATTTTTACAAACATACTCGTATAAACAGCCCCCAGATCAAGGACGAAAACATCACTATACCCCTGAAGAGTATGGGGTACTTTCAAGACCCCTTTCAGTCTACCTCAACCTTAAAAGGAACCACTATCTTGATGTATATATCATAGGTTAGCTTTGTCTCTTGAATGTCTAGTCATTTGCATCTGGCTGCTTTGGGTCAACATTATCTTTGTGCAATTCATCCATATTGTAATGTGGAGCAGTCATTCGTTCATTCTCATTGATGTATAGCAGCCTTAGCAAGGCGTGCACTGTGGACCCCCAGGGGTTCCTAATACTCCTCTAGGAACTTATTTTCTCCCTTTTCAGGCCTTCTTTGGGTATACAAGGTAATTATTTTTTTGAATACCATGTATTTTGTATGAAAGCAACAGTTTTCAAACTTTTTCGTCTCAGACCAAAAAGTGTGTCAGTGGAAATGATCAACTAGAGAGATCAGTGAATTAGAAGAGATTAAATTTAAATTCAACAGGGATAAATGTAATGTTCTTTTAGGTCCCCAAAATCAATTGTGTAAATATAGGGCAGAGACTTGGCAGTGTTTCACATGAAAAAGAGCCATGGGGGTATATTTGATCTAAAGGCTATAAGGTTCAACGGTGTAAAAGCCATTAGAAATAAGCCAGTGCATTCTTAAGCTGCATTAAAGGGCACACAGTATCTGTATTATGAGACTGAATATTACCACAATCTTCTGTACTTGTCACTCACTTATTCAACTACTATTTATTACCCAGCTGTACTGAGCTGAAGTTAGATCTTGTCCAGAATTTTGTGTCCCTTTCTGGATGCTAGATTTTGGAAGACATTGACAAACTAAGTAGTATTCAGAGGAAACCAAACAGGATGTTGAGGAGCTGGAAGCAGTGTCATATGAGGAATCATTCATTCATTCAACAAAATAGAATATAGCAGAAGTAACATTGTATGAATTCTGAGTCTAGGCCTCAAAAAGCTTTGCAGCTTCAGCCATTACCCTCTTAGAACCTGGAGACTACCATGTGAAGAAGACCAGGTTGGTCTATGCCTCCTGAAGGATAAAAGACCAAGTTGAGAGCAAGGACTAGCCATCCCAGGTAAAGTCCCAGTGAGGCCATCCTGTACCAACCAGCCCTAGCTAACCTGACCCAGCTCAGAAGAACTGCCCAGCTAATCCATGGAATAGTGAGGGAAAAAAAACATTGTTGTTGTTAGCCACTAAGTTTTGGGAGTAGTTAGGCAGAAAAGGCTAGTATGAAAAATGTCACATGATAATAAGAGCTTTTAAGAAAAATAAAGCAGAGTGGGGGAAGGGTAGAGATCAGCAGCTGGAGAGAAGGCAGTTGCAGTATTACTTATATCATCTTAAAATTCTCTGTAAGGGGATAGTATTTGAGCAAAGACCTGAGGGAGTAGGAAGTCATGCAGAAATCTTAAGAGTATTTTAGGCAGAAGGAAGATCAAGTGCAAAGGTCTTGGAATGAGAACATACTGTGTATTTCTGGAATTGTAAGGAGATTGGCTAGAGTGTAGTGAGAAGGAGAAAAGTGGTAGAAAATATGATTGGAGAGAACATCCAGGGCCAGATGATGACATAGCTGGAGAGCTAATGCTAAGAACTTTGGCTTTTACCTTTAAGTGTAATGGGAATGATATGATCTGGTTTACAATATGAGAAAGTCTGCTTTGGCAGCTATGGAGAAAAGATAGCTATAGGATGTCAAGAGTGGAAGCAAGGAAGTTAGTAGAGAAAATTGTTACCAAAGAAAGAATGATATTGATTTGCACTATGGGTTTTGTAACGAAGGAGGTAAAGAATGGTCCAATTCAGGATATATTTTGAAGATAAAGCCAACAAAGCTCATGGGGGGTAGTAAAAATGAAGAAGGGTAACTCCTAGGTTTTTGGGTGAAGCAATAATGAATAAGAAACCTTGCTATCGTGAGAAAATTGGAGGACCTCTATGCAATATCTAATACTTAAAATGTTGCATGAATATGTGAAGTCTCTCTTCTGTGCCCTTATGGAGGCAGAATTATGTTCACTTAGAAGAAACTACGAGCAGTGAAGATCGGGCCTCTATAAGGAAGAGTATGCTTGTAGTTGGAGCTATCCTAGTTCCCCTTCATGAGATATCAGTCAACTAGTAATTACAAGTACCTACTGGGAGCTAGGCACTGTTCTAGGCACTGGAGCTACAGCAGTGGAAAAAGTGATGTTCAAGCAAAGCAGTAAAGGTAATCTGAGATCGAAAACTGTTGGAGGACAGTTTGTTGGTGATGTAATAGGAGGTATTCATGTATTGTGTAATAGGTAAGAACCCTTTAAGACTCTTCCAACCCTAGGTTTCTGTGATTCTCTAAGGATCTGATAAACTGAATCAGACTCAAAGTATTCTTCAGAGCCTTCTGTCTGTTTTTTCTTTTTTTAAACAGCTATATTGAGATATAATTCATGTACCATATGATTCATCCGTTTAAAGTGTACAATTCAGTAGTTTTTGGTATATTTACAGATGTGTACCACCATTACCACAGTCGATTTTAGAACATTTTCATCACCTCAGAAGGAAACTCTGTCATCCTTTAGCTCCACCCGCACCCCATCTCCCAATCCTCAGTTCTGTTCCCTTGATCTGTATGTTTGTCTTTGGTGCCAGTACCACACTGTCTTGATAACCTTTGCCTTGTAATAAGTTTTAATTTTTTGAAGTGTGACTCCTCTTACTTTATTCTTTTTTATAGGATTGTTTTGGCTATTCTGGGTCCCTTGCAATTTCATGTGAATTTTAGAATCAGCTTGTCAATTTTTACAAACAAGTCAACTGGAATTCTCATAGAGATTGTGTTGAATCTGTAAGTCAGCTTACGGAGTATTGCCATTTTAACATTAAATCTACTGATCCGTGGATGTGGGATGTTTTTCCATTTATTTAGATCTTCTTTAATTTCTTTCACCAATATTTTGTAGTTCTAAAGTGTTTTATTCTTTTTGATACTGTTGTGAATAGAATTATTTTCTTATTATATTTTATTTATTTTTATTTATTTATTTTTGGCTGCATTGGGTCTTCGTTGCTGTGCACTGGCTTTCTCTAGTTGCACCGAGTGGGGGCTACTCTCTGTTGCAGTGCTCGGGCTTCTCATTGTGGTGGCTTCTCTTGTTGCGGAGCGTGGGCTCTAGGCACGCGGGCTTCAGTAGTTTTTGGCTCTCAGGCTCAGTAGTTGTGGCTTGAGGGCTGTAGAGCACAGGCTCAGTAGTTGTGGCTCGCGGGCTCTAGAGTGCGGGCTCAGTAGTTGTGGCTCACGGGCTTAGTTGCTCCGTGGCATCTGGGCTCTTCCTGGACCAGGGCTCAAACCCAGTCCCCTGCACTGGCAGGTGGATTCTAAACCATTGCGCCACCAGGGAAGTCCCTAGAATTATTTTCTTAATTTCATTTTTGAATTGTTCATTGTGAATGTATAGGAATATCATTGATTTTAATATATTGATCTCATATCCTTCAACCTTGCTGAACTTGTTTATTCAAATAGTTTTTTTGGTAGGTTCATTAGGGTTTTCTATATATAAAACTATGTCATCTGTGAATAGAGTTCGTTTTACTTCTTCCTTTCCAATCTGGATGCAGTTTATTTCTTTTCCTTACCTAATTTCCCTGACTAGAAGCTCAGTACAATGTTGAGAAGAAGTTGTAAGCAGGGACATTTTTGTCTTGGTTCTGATCTTATGGAAAAGCACCCAATCTTTCCCCCATTAAGCGGGGTATTAGCTGTGGGTTTTTCATAGATGCCCTTTGTCAGGTTAAGAAGTTACTTTCTATTCTTAGTTTGTTGAGTGTTTTTATCATGCAATGATGTTGGATTTTGTCAAATGCTTTTTCTGCATGTATTCAGGTTATTATGTGATTTTTGTTTTTTGCTTTTTATTCTGTTGATGTAGTGGGTTACATTAATTGATTTTTGGCTGTTAAACCAATCTTTCATCCCTGGGATAAATCCCACTTGGTCATGGTGTACAAAATTTTTTTAGTATATTGCTGGATTCAGTTTGCTAGTATTTTGTTGAGTTTTTTGCATTCACATTCATAAGAAATATTGATCTATAGTTTTCTTGTGATGTCTTTGTTTGGTTTGTTATCAAGATAATATGGGCCTTGTAAAATGAGTTAGGAAGCATTCCCTCCCCTTCTATAAACCATCTAGACCTGGGTTTTCTTTGCATAGTTTTTTGATTACTGATTCAGTCTCTTCACTTGTAATAGATGTATTCAGATTGTCCATTTTTTCTTGAGACAGTTTCAGTAATTTGTGTCTTTTGAGGAATTTGTCTAATTTTATATATGTTTTCTAATTTGTTGAAATAGTTATTTATAGTACTCCATTATAATTATTTTTATTTCTGCAAGGTATGATAGTAATGTCCTCTCTTTGATTTCTGATTCTAGTAATTTGAATCTGTTTTCTTTTTTTCTTGGTCAGACAAGCTAAAGGTTTATTTTGCTGGTCAACAAGCTAAGGACTTCTTTTCAAAGAACCATCTTTTGAGCTGGTTGATTTTCCCTATTGTTTTTCTATTCTCTCTTTCATGAATTTTTGTTTTACTTTTTACTATTTCCTTTCTTCTTCCTGCTTTAGGTTTAGGTTGCTCTTCTCTTTCCAGTGTCTTAAGGTTGAAGTTTAGGTTATTGATTTGAAATCTTTTTTTCTTTTCTTTTTTATTTAATTTATTTATTCATTCATTCATTTATTCATTAATTTTGGCTGCGTCGGGTCTTAGTTGAGGCAGGCAGGATCTTCGTTGCGGCATGTGGGGTCTTTTGTTGTGGTGCGCAGGCTCTTCCTTGCAGCGCATGGGCTTCTCTCTAGTTGTGGTGTGTGGGTTTTCTCTCTCTAGCTGTGGCGCACAGGCTCCAGGGCTCGTGGGCTCTGTAGTTGTGGCGCGTGGGCTCCAGAGCACGTGGGCTCTGTAGTTTTGCGGCACGCAGGCTCTCTAGTTGAGGCGCGCGAGTTCAGTAGTTGTGGCATGCAGCTTAGCTGCCCCATGGCATGTGGGAACCTAGTTCCCGGACCAGGGATCGAACCCGCAACCCCTGCATCGGAAGGTGGATTCTTTGCCACTGGACCACCAGGGAAGTCCCTAGATCTTTTTTCTTTTTTAACCCAGGAACTTAAAACTGTAATTGCTCTCTAAGCACTACTTAAGCTATGGCCTGTATTTATTTCCCAAATTTGTCCTTGCTGTTGATTTCTAATTTCATTCAATTGTGGTTGGAGAACATAATGTATTGTTTCTATCCTTTTAATTTATTGAGGTTTGTTTTATGGCCTATCATATGGCTTCTCCTAGAAAATGTTCCATGTGCACTTGAGAAGACTGTATATTCTGTTGTTGGGTGGAGTGTTCTGTAGATGTCTGTTAGGTCTAGTTGGTTTTAAGTGTTGTCCAAGTCTTCTACTTCCTTGTTGATCTTCTGTCTAGTTGTTCTATCCATTATTGAAAGTGGGGCATTAATTCTTATTGTTGAATTGTCTGTTTCTCTGTTCATTTTTCTTAGTTTTTGTTTCATATATTTTGGTGCTCTGTTGTTAAGAGCATACATATTTATAGTAACACTTTTTTGTTTTAAACTCTATTTTGTCTCATGAGTATAGCCATTCTAGTTTGTCTGTGGTTGGTGTTTCATGATACATCTTTTTCCATCCTTTTACTTTCAATTTATTTGTGTTTTTTTTTTTTTTTAAATTTGGTGTGCGTGTGTGGTGGAGGGGCCTCGCCGGCGGTGCCGCCGCCGATGCTGCCGATGCCACCGCCGCCACCCGGGCCGCCCCGCCGCCGCTGCCACCGCCACCGCGGCCCTGCGGTGCGCCCGGCCCAGGCCCCGCGCCTCCCCGGGCGCCACACTCTAGGCCGCACGGCGGCGGCGGCGGTGGCGGCCTGCCACGCCGGGGCCTACGATTGGGGTGCGGGCCCGGGCGGCGGCGGCGACACCCTATTTGTGTTTTTGAATCTAAAGTCTGTCTCCTGTAAACAGCCTTTAGTTGGTTCATGTTTTTTTAATCCAACCCGACAACCTAATGACAGATTGGATTGTTTATTCCATTCACATGTAATTTTATTATTGATATAGTTGGATTTATGTCTGCATTTGCTTTTTTTAAAAATTTTATTTATTTATTTATTTGCTGCATTGGGTCTTTGTTGCTGTGTGTGGGCTTTATCTAGTTGCAGTGAGCGCGGGCTACTCTTCGTTGCGATGTGCGGGCTTCTCATTGCGGTGGCTTCTCTTGTTGTGGAGCATGGGCTCTAGGTGCATGGGCTTCAGTAGTTGTGGTGCGCAGGCTTAGTAGTTGTGGCACACAGGCTGTAGAGCGCAGCCTCAGTAGTTGTGGTTCACGGGCTTAGTTGCCCTGCGGCATGTGGGATCTTCCCAGACCAGGGCTTGAACCCGTGTCCCCTGTATTGGCAGGCAGATTCTTAACCACTGCGCCACCAGGGAAGTCCCTGCATTTGCTTTTTGTTCTCCATGTCATGTCTTTTTTACCCCTCTGTTAGTCTTCCTTTATTGCTTTCTTTTGCACTGAATATTTTCTAATGTAGCATTTTGATTTTATTATTTCATTATTTTTGAGGGTTTTTAAAAGTGATTGCTCTAGGGTTTACCATATACATCTTAATTTCTCAGAATCAGCTTCAGATTTATACTAGCTTAATTCTTATAATATATATGGAAATATTACTTCTATATAGCTCTATTCCCACTTTCCCCCTTTTGTGGTATTATTGTTATACACATAACATCTACTAATATTACAAGCTGAACAGTACATTGTTAGAATCATTACTGTCTGCTGTTATTTTCTTAATCTATAACAGCTTTGCTCCTATACACCTTTGTGCTATTACTAGCCCATGTATTATGCATGTATTATATTTCTATGTTACAGACCAAACAGTACATTTTATGCACATTTTTTTATAATTACCTTTTCAATCAGTTAAGAGAAGAAAGCAAAATAGGCATTTATATTGTCTTTTATAATTACACAGTTACATTTACTAGTGCTCTTTGCATATGTAAATTCAGATTACCATTTGAGGTCACTTTCTTTCAGCCTAAAGAATTTCCTTTAGTATTTCTTCTAAAGTGGATTGGTTAACAATAAATTCTTTCAGTTTTTGATTATCTAGGATAGTGTTTATTTCACCTTCATTTCTGAATAACAGCTTTGCTGAATGTATAGCATTCTTGGTCAACAGTTTTTTCTTTGAGGACTTTATGTTATACCACTGCCTTCCTGGCCTCCATTGTTTCTGCTAAGTTAGCTTTTTATGTTATTGGGTTCCTTTATAAGTGTCACACTGTCTTTCTCTTGCTACTGTTAAAAGATAAACTGAGGCATATTAAAAATTTTAAGAGTTCGTTTGAGCAAAAATTGATTTGAATTGGGCAGCAGCAAACCAAAAGTGGTTAGGAGCCCTCTAGTGGAAAGATTTTTATAGAGAAGAGGCAGAATCAAACCAAGAAAATTATTTGATTGGCTGTAGTGTAAGCATTTGCTTTACCTGGAAAAGTCTAGTTGGCTGTTTGTGATTAGTTGTCCTCAGGTTTTAATTTCTTAATGTTGAGAGATTTATAGCCTTAGGTTTTAGTTTGATTATGTAGTCTACTAAGGCATTAAAGCCACCTCAGTCTAATGGCCTCATTTTTTAATTAATTTAATGCTACCTTCCATATTTTCTCCTTGTCTTTGACTTTTAGCATGTTTTAATGATGTGTGTTTTAGGCCTTATTAAATTTATCCTACTTGGAGTTTGTTGAGCTTCTTGGATGTGTAGGTTATTGTTTTTCAATAAACTTGGGAAGTTTTTAGCCAATGTATCTTTAAAGATTTTTTTTCTCCTTTCCTCTCCTGGTACTCCCATTTCATGTATTTTTATGGATTTTATGATGTCCCACATTTCTATGAGGCTCTGGTGTTTTCTCCTTCATTCCTTTTTCTCTCTGATCTTCAGTTTGCATAATCGTAATCATTGTATCTTCAAGTTTGCTCATCCTGTCTTATGCCAGTTCAAATCTACTCTTGAGCCCCTCTAGTGATTTTTTTTTTTTTAATTTTAGTTCTGTGAATGTATAATGGCTACTTTGGAATCTTTTTCCATAAATCCAGCATTTGGTCACTCTCAGAGGTAGTTTCTGTTGCTACTTTTTTCATGATGTGTGTATGGGTCATACTGTCATACTTGCCTGTTCCTTTACATGCCTTGAAATATTTTGTTGGAAACTGAATATTTTAGATTATGTATTATAGCAGCTCTGGGTATTGGTCTGCCACTCCCCACCCCCCAGGGTAGCTTGTTATTATTATTTGTTTATTAACTGGCTGGATTACTTTAGTGAAGTAGCCAGAGGTCTTCTCAGCTTGCCTCTCCTGGTGTGAAACCACCATGCCTTGTGGACTGGGAAAAGAGCTGTTGAGGTCCCAGTATTTATTCTAAGGGAGCCATGTCCACGGTAGAGCCTCTGTTCCACTTTCCTGTGACTAAGCCTCAGCACCAGGCAACTGGGAGTAGGAAGAGAAATACGAAAGTCCGTCCTACTCCTCCCAGAAGGAAAGCCCTCTGTCCAGGAGCTGGGGAGAGGTGGAGCCCTGTGTTCCTGCTAGACCAGTCCAGCATGGAGTCTCTGCCTTGCTGAGCTGGGAGGGGAATAGGAGGGAGCCGTTTACCACAGATTCCTACCTTTCTTACTGACTTTTCATAGATCTTCTCTAGTAGATTTTTCTTTCTTCTTTTTTTTTTTTAAGACCGTTTCTAGAGGTTTCAAATGGTTGGGGGTTATTACATAGTTTTCACCAGTTTCACTGGGGAGCAGATCAGTGGAACTCCTCTGAAGTTCAGAGAAGTCAGTCTCCAATGTGCTTCTTTGTGATTTTAACATATTTCTTTTAAGATGGGTGGCTTTTAAGAACCCTTCAAATCAGCAGATGGCAATACTTCTTACTTCTGTTTTACAGATTTGGGATGTAGACATTCATAAGTTTTAACGAGAGTTAAGGAATATATGGATCTGCATAAGGAAGACCCAAGGAAAAAAGGAACTTATATATTCTTAATCCTCGCATTGGTGTACTTTCTGTGAAACTCACATTAGTAATAAATTATACAGGCATACCTCAAAGATACTAGGTTCAGTTCCAGACCACTACAATAAAGCAAATATTGCAATAAAGCAAGTCACACGAATATTTTGGTTTCCTAGTACATACAAAAGTTATGTTTACACTATACTGTTGTCTGTTAAGTGTGAAATAGCATTATGTTTAAAAAACAATGTATGTTCATACCTTAATTAAAAAATAAACCTGTTGTAAAAATGGCACTGGTAGACTTACTTTACACAGGGTTGCTGCAAACCTTCAATTTGTAAAAGACTCAGTATCTACAAAGTGCAATACAACAAAGCATGAGAAAACAAGGTATGCCTGTACCTAACTTTGTAACAATTGTTAGTTGTAGAATATTTGCTTATTTTCTCTTGTGCTGGTTAGGATTGTTCTACCCAGATGTTTTACAGATATTTATTTTTAAAGCACCCACTCCTAACACACTTGTTTATCCTGTTTTCTGTCTCTCTGGAGTGATTTTACTTTTCTGAAACTGGTACTTGATTTAAGAAAATAAGGGAATAGTGATTCATCACTTCCTTCTCCCCATCAGGGACACATCTCGACTCTCTTCTGTGTACTCAGAGCTGTGCTGATAATACAGAGAAATGTAAGACATGATTGCTCTTCAAGGTATTTATTATCTAATGAGTAGATAGACATATACTTTAAAAGTAAACCACAAAGCATGATTTCAATCTTCCTAAGAAGGAAGAGGACCTGGGATGGGGTTACCGGCTTGAAGAAAGTAGAAAAGGTTTATAACAACCAAATGTTTAACATGGTAAGAATTTAATAAGCAAAGAAGTTTGTAAAGAGAGTGAGAGACAGTGTGGTGTGGTGACCTTCCTGGGAATCCTGACTCCACCTCATTTTAACTCTGTGGCTAGTGTTGGGCAAGTAACTAAACTTTTTTGTGATTCAGTCTCTTTATGTAATGAAAATAAGAATTGAGCAACTGCAAAGGATAGTTGGATGAACCAAATGAAATACTATATTAGAATAATGCCTGGTTACTATGCTCATCACAGTGGTTTTGATCATGGGTTTGCTGAGCCCCAGTGATTTTTGGACAGTATGAATTGATAGTGTCATCAAACTTCATTGAGGTCAACATATATCCAGTGTTAGTTTTTCGATAATTTTGTTTAATTCATTTATTTATTATTTTTTTATTTTTGGCTACGTTGGGTGTTCGTTGCTCTGTGCAGGCTTTCTCTAGTTGCGGTGAGTGAGGGCTACTCTTCGTTGTAGTGTGCGGGCTTCGCATCGCGGTGGCTTCTCTTGTTGCGGAGCACGGGCTCTAGGCGCGTGGGCTTCAGTAGTTGTGGCAGGTGGGCTCAGTAGTTGTGGCCCATGGGCCCTAGAGCGCAGGCTCAGTAGTTGTGGCACACGGGCTTAGTTGCTCCACGGCATGTGGGATCTTCCCGGACCAGGGCTCAAACCCATGTCCCCTGCGTTGGCGGGCGGATTCTTAACCACTGCTCCACCAGGGAAGCCCTGGTAATGTAAATTCTTTACATTTTTTATCATTTAAGATTTTTTGGCTATGTTTGGCCCTTTACATTTTATTATGTTAGGAACTATCTCATCAATTTGCATGTGCAAATGCATAATTCACACACAAACCTCCTAGGTTATGATTGGGATTGCTATGAATCTGTAGCTCTGTTTGGGGCAAATTGACATCTTTACAATAGTGAATTTTTCCAATCTGTGAACAAGACATCCTTTCATTTATTTAGGTCAGCTGTAATTTATTCAATGAGATTTTTCAATTTGTAGGCATATGCATAATTTGTTAAATTTATCCCTAGGTATTGATTTTTCAAATGCTATTATAAACTGTGTTGTTTTAAAAGTTATGTATATATATATATATATATATATATATATATATATAGTTATTTATTTCTAGGGCATGAAAAGTTAGTTTTTGTGTATATTGCTGTCATAGCCACCATTTTGTTAAATTTGGTTATTAATTCTATGATTTTGTCTTTAGAGCCTTTTGGTTTTCTTGCATACTTAGTCATGTCATTTGTGAAGAATGATAATTTCTTTCTGTCCAATCCTTTGCAGGGACGGGTGGGGGGGGCAATAGAGGAGGACATTTATTTCAATGTCTAGAACCTCCAATGAAGTGTTAAATAGAAATGATAATAGGTATCTTTTTCTTGTTGCTGATATAAGAGCCAAAGGTTTCAACATTTTACTACTAAGTATGATATTTGCTATATTTTTTTTAACTCCTCTCACATAAAAGAAATTTCCCTGTATTCTTAGCTTACTGAAAGTTTTTATTGTGAATGTACGTTTTCTGCATTTGTTGAAATGATTATACATGTATTCTTCATTCTGTTAATGTGATGAATTACATTGATTAATTTTCTAATGTTGAAGCCAGTGTTGGATTTCTGATATAAACCTTACTTGGTTGTGAATTTAGTCTGATTTGATAAGCTGATATTTGTTTGTTTTTGCATGATTCACAACACTTCTGACTACCTTCCCAAAGTTTTATGATTTTTGAATGTGGCTTGGGCCGTTTAAAAGAAGGTGCATTCTGCAGTTGTAGGATGGAGTCTTTTAAGTATGTCATTTAGATCAAGTTTGTTCATCATGTTATTCAACCTTTTGATATTCTTATTAGTGTTTGTTTTTGTCTAATTCTGCTAGTGGTATATTAAATCTCCCACTGATTATGGATTTGTATATTTTCCCCTTTAGTTCTATGTTTTCCTTATATATCTTGCAGCTATGTTATTAGGTATGTTCAAATTTAAGATTGACTCTTTTAACCCTATGAAATTTCCCACTTTATCTCTAGTATTGCATTTTGCCTTAAAGTGTACTTCATCTGATAATTAGCATACCAATGCCAGCTTTATTTTCATTAGTGTATGCCTTTTTATACTCTTAAAAAGATGGTCTCTTATAACCAACATATAGTTTGCTGGTTTTAATTCATCAACTATATTAAGATATAATTTGCATACAATAAAATATATATTTAAATGCACAGTTTGATGAGATTTGACAAATGTATACACCCATGTAACCAGTAATATAATGAAGACATAGAACATTTCGAAACTCAAAAGGTTCCTTGGTGTCCCTTCTCATTGCCAATCCCTACCCCAACTTGGACAATCACCGTTCTCCTTTCTCCCACTATTGATAGGTTGTGTCTTTTCTAATGTTTCATGTAAGTGGAATTGTACAGTATGTACTATTTTGTGTCTGGTTCGTTGAAGAGATAAAGCAGTGCAGAATATTGGGCTCATCACAGTGCATTTCCTCATCTCCAAGATCTTGGCCCTCAACACCTGGCTGACTTGGTAGACCTCCAGTGCTTTCATACTGATGTGTTTGAATTTTATTAAAGTCTTCTAGTTGGTGTTAATGGGAGGGTTGGTTTAAAACCTGATAGTTCATGATAGCCCAAAGCAGAAGAGCTCCACTAGTATTTAGTGAAAGTACAAAGGTTCAGAGATCAAGAATGAGGGTGAGTATTCTAATTAAATGGAATCCAGATGATTTCCCCAAGAAACCTGAGCAGGATCGAAAGATTCAAAACTGTATTGTTTCCATTAAATAAAGGATATGTATCCTATATATTTTATATCAGTCAAGATTTAGTGCCAGAAACCAGATGTTTTAAGCAGGAGAGCATTTAGTGCAGGGAATGAATGGTTACAAATTGTTGGAAGGTCTAAAGGAGAACATTTTAGACTTGGCTTACAAGAATGGCTCCCCTGGTAATTACAGAGCTGCTCTGTCAGGAGAGCTACTCATTGACTACCTCGTGGACTGCCGCTGGAACTGTACGGAAAGCACAGTTGCCGCCATCACTACACCATGATTTCACTTGCTAGCAGCAGTAATAAAGAGGCCCAGCAAGGAAACCTTTCTCTTCAGCCTTTCAAATCTCACAAGAGTGCCTCTCATTGATAGATCCTAATTTTAATCAAACACTACTTGAAGAGAATATAGGAATCGTAGTTTTAGGCTTAGGAGCTTTTCCAAGTTTTAGGAAAGTAGAATGAGTGCCGAACCCACAGTTTCTGCCATGCACATAATTGAAAAGTCCAGTGTCCCTCTAATTAAAAGAGGGTGAAGGGTAATTCAATGTTATTCTGAATAAACTGTCAGTTTTTTTCCTTTAACATTGCCATCAATAAATATAATGTTTAATGAGACTTTCGATCTTCCATGCCTTTGATTTTTTTTCTTTCTGCTAAATGAGTGAGCATGTTATGGCCAGTGATTTAAATATCCAGAATGCATATCAATCAATTAAAGGTTATGTTTGAGTTCAATTAATATTTTAGTATTTGTTGAGGATATACAAGATGCCTGGCATTACACTGGTAACTCTCAAAATTTAAACAGCTTGTTACCAAGATTGACATTACCTAATTCTGAGATCATTTTCAAAGATAATCCTGAAATCAGTTTATTTCATAATCAAGTGCATATGGAAACTTGCATCAATTTCATTTGTAATTCTTATTGTATATTCAAGGACACTCTGTGATATAATCCGTAAGTGTTTGTAGCGATTCAGATCTTGATGTGAAAATGTCAGTGATATCCTCAAGGGTAAAAAGCTAAATATAGCTCCTTCAGCATTGCCCTTATGCTGTTCTGTTTCCCTGCTTTCTTCCCCCCCCCTTTTTTTTCTTTTTCCTTTTTAAAGTGGGTGGTATGATAGCAGTAAAAGGCCTGGATAAAGTCAGGACAATATACACACAAATGCTATCTAGATGTTTTTGGTTTGTTGTGAGCTACTGAGGTCTTATGATGTTTTCAACAGCTATAGATCATTTGTACTCAAGGGGAGAAAAAAAAATAAAAACAAACACAAAGAGACTGGTGAACTGTAATATGATAGTTAGTTCTAGCGTTAAGCAATGAAAGTGTTCAGGACTAGAAGTTAGAAGGCGTATGATGCTTAAATAGCTTTAACGTGACAGTTTTGGGGCCAGTATTTTTGTATGTCAAATAGCGTCTGTTTGTGATTTATAATGATTCTGAATTTGAAATTCACCTCAGTTTTCCTCTTGCTCTTTGCATTAGCAATAATTCATTGTGAAGAACTCTAAAAAAGAACTGACAATTTTATTTTAGGGCACAGTCACTCTAAGTCTGTACTCCATAAGTATTATATTTCATTTGAGACTTTAAAAAATGTCAGTAATGAAGTGTGTTTTAATCCATTTACTTTTCTTTGTCCTCTCAGGTGGATCTCCTTACTTAGCAACCAAAATTAATGAAGCAAAAGACTTGCTAGAAGCAGCCACCAAACACTGATTGATGCTCAAGGACCACTGTGAAGGAGAAAAAGGGGCACCTTATAAAAAATGTCCTGCAAGTTAATCTAAATCATGACCTTCATAATTTTCATACATGTAGTGACCACAATCATTTCTTCCACTACTAAGCTATATAATAATAAAAGATGAACAATCCATCTTTGTTTTATCTTCCAGAGGAACACGTTAAAATTCAATCACTGATCTTTCCCCCTTATTTTCTTCCTCTCTCTGGTAGTCATACATTCTAAGACTTCTGTTAGTCCCGAATTCCTCCCACCCCCCCCTCCCCCCTAACCCCGCATACAAGTATAATCATCGGTAATATAACTGGAATTTGTGAGCGATGGGTAGAAAGTTTCTTGCTGCCTATATTTATGCTCGTGTTGTCCCTTGTTTCCTCAGAGGAATTTAGTACTCTGCCTATGTAAGGTGCTTTAAATATTTTGAGACCAAACACTGACTGCCATCCCGGGGAAGTGATTTGAAAGTTGATTGAATTTACTAAATGGTGTTTTGTAAAGCAGTGGTTAGGAAAGAACTCTGCTCTCCCTGAGACCCTATAACTGAAGCATGAGAACTTGGAGAGCTACTAAAATGATTAAAGGTTTACAAAATGAGCCCTGTGAGGAAAGCCTGAAAAGAGCTGGGAGAAGTCTGAGGGATTTGTATTTAATTATAGTCTTCTGGTACTCTATATTTATTCAATTATTCATTCTACAAATATTTATTAACCACCTGTAACGTGTGAGGCACTGTAAGTTTCCTCGAGAGTTACAGGTGTGAACCAGTCATGGATCCTGACCCAAAGGGACTTACATTTAGGGAAAAGATAAACCACACGAACACTATTTGAGAGGCAATGCTAAAGAAGTTCAAGAAAAGAAAACAATATTTTAAATTGAGCATCAGGGGGAGCTTCATAGAATCACGAGTAGCATAGACGTTGGCTTTAAAAACAACGAGATATACCATATGAGTGGTGACTCTTCTGTTTCCCCTGAGATCAGTCACAATTAGCAGAACTAGGATGTATTAGTTAGTTTGATTAGAGTGCAGGGTTTCTCCAAAGCAGGGTATGACCACATGGTCTGGAAGTCCTGGCCCTGAAATGTACAGCGTGTTAAATTATTTTCTCAAAACAGCCCCGGTCATCATCACTTTACTATTCCAAAAGCGAGAAAAGAGACTCAGAGGCAGAATACCAGCATTATTTTCTAGTACTCCTTTACAACCCTGGGTTCATCCCAGATAAGCTGAACTATTGTATTTCATCTATCTTAAAAATGCTTTCTTAATATTCTAGACGCATTTTTCAGTTTATGACATCCTGTAGTGGGGGAGTTTTCTTTTTCTTTTCTTAACATATTTATTGGAGTATAATTGCTTTACAATGGTGTGTTAGTTTCTGCTTTATAACAAAGTGAATCAGCTATACATATACATATATCCCCATATCTCCTCCCTCTTGCGTCTCCCTCCCTCCCACCCACCCTATCCCACCCCTCTAGGTGGTCACAAAGCACCAAGCTGATCTCCCTGTGCTATGCGGCTGCTTCCCCCTAGCTATCTATTTTACATTTGATAGTATATATATGTCCATGCCACTCTCTCACTTTGTCCCAGCTTACCCTTCCCCGTCCTCCCTGTGTCCTCAAGTCCATTCTCTACGTCTGCATCTTTATTCCTGTCCTACCCCTAGGTTCTTTAGAACCTTTTTTTTTTTCCTGTTTAGATTCCATATATATGTGTTAGCATATGGTATTTGTTTTTTTATTTCTGACTTACTTCACTCTGTATGACAGACTCTAGGTCCATCCACCTCACTACAAATATCTCAATTTCGTTTCCTTTTATACCTGACTAATATTCCATTGGATATATGTGCCACATCTTCTTTATCCATTCATCTGTCGATGGACACTTAGGTTGCTTCCATGTCCTGGCTATTGTAAATAGAGCTACAATGAACATTTTGGTACATGACTCTTTTTGAATTACGGTTTTCTCAGGATATATGCCCAGTAGTGGGATTGCTGGGTCATATGGTAGTTCTATTTTTAGTTTTTTAAGGAACCTCCATACTGTTCTCCATAGTGGCTGTATCAATTTACATTCCTACCAACAGTGCAAGAGGGTTCCCTTTTCTCCACACCCTGTCCAGCATTTATTATTTGTAGATCTTTTGATGGCCATTCTGACTGGTGTGAGGTGATACTCATTGTAGTTTTGATTTGCATTTCTCTAATGATTAGTGATGTTGAGCATCCTTTCATGTGTTTGTTGGCAATCTGTATATCTTCTTTGAAGAAATGTCTATTTAGGTCTTCTAACCATTTTTGGATTGGGTTGTTTGTTTTTTTTGATACTGAGCTGCATGAGCTGCTTCTATATTTTGGAGATTAATCCTTTGTCAGTTGCTTCATTTGCAAATATTTTCTCCCATTCTGAGGGTTGTCTTTTCATCTTGTTTATGGTTTCCTTTGCTGTGCAAAAGCTTTGAAGTTTCATTAGGTCCTATTTGTTTATTTTTGTTTTTATTTTCATTTCTCCAGGAGGTGGGTCAAAAAGGATCTTGCTGTGATTTATGTCAGAGAGTGTTCTGCCTATGTTTTCCTCTAAGAGTCTTATAGTGTCCGGTCTTACATTTAGGTCTTTAATCCATTTTGA
The DNA here is from genome assembly GCF_965194805.1 of Balaenoptera borealis. Taxonomy (NCBI): domain Eukaryota; kingdom Metazoa; phylum Chordata; class Mammalia; order Artiodactyla; family Balaenopteridae; genus Balaenoptera; species Balaenoptera borealis. Next base: position 24,739,974 of record NC_138877.1, on the reverse strand, counting down.
GTTTATTTTTGTGTACAGTGTTAGGGAATGTCCTAATTTCATTCTTTTACATGTAGCTGTCCAGTTTTGCCCACACCACTTATTGAAGAGGCTGTCTTTTCTCCATTGTATATTCTTGCCTGCTTCGTCACACATTAGTTGACCAGAGGTGCGTGGGTTTATCTCTGGGCTTTCTATCCCGTTTCATCGATCTATATTTCTGTTTTTGTGCCAGTACCATACTGTCTTGATTACTGTAGCTTTGTAGTACAGTCTGAAGTCTGGGAGCCTGATTCCTCCAGCTCCGTTTTTCTTTCTCAAGATTGCTTTGGGTATTCGGGGTCTTTTCTGTTTCCATACAAATTGTGCAACTTTTTGTTCTAGTTCTGTGAAAAATGCCAGTGGTAGTTTGATAGGGATTGCATTGAATCTGTAGATTGCTTTGGGTAGTAGAGTCATTTTCACAATGTTGATTCTTCCAATCCAAGAACATGGTATATGTCTCCATCAGTTTGTATCATCTTTAATTTCTTTCATCAGTGTCTTATAGTTTTCTGCATACAGGTCTTTTGTCTCCTTAGGTAGGTTTATTCCTAGGTATTTTATTCTTTTTGTTGCAGTGGTAAATGGGAGTGTTTCCTTAATTTCTCTTTCAGATTTTTCATCATTAGTGTGTAGGAATGAAAGAGACTTCTGTGCGTTAATTTTGTATCCTGCTACTTTACCAGATTCATTGATTACCTCTAGTAGTTTTCTGGTAGCATCTTTAGGATTCTCTATGTATAGTATCATGTCATCTGCAAACAGTGACAGTTTTACTTCTTTTCCGATTAGGATTCCTTTTATTTCTTTTTCTTCTCTGATTGCTATGGCTAAAACTTCCAAAACTATGTTGAATAATAGTGGTGAGAGTGGACAACCTTGTCTTGTTCCTGATCTTAGAGGAAATGGTTTCAGTTTTTCACCATTGAGAACGATGTTGGCTGTGGGTTTGTCATATATGGCCTTTATTATGTTGAGGTAAGTTCCCTCTATGCCTACCTTCTGGAGGTTTTTATCATAAATGGGTGTTGAGTTTTGTCGAAAGCTTTTTCTGCATCTATTGAGATGATCATATGGTTTTTCTCCTTCAATTTGTTAATATGGTGTATCACATTGATTGATTTGCGTATATTGAAGAATTCTTGCATTCCTGGGATAAACCCCACTGGATCATGGTGTATGATCCTTTTAATGTGCTGTTGCAGTCTGTTTGCTAGTATTTTGTTGAGGATTTTTGCATCTATGTTCATCAGTGATATTGGCCTGTAGTTTTATTTCCTTGTGACATCTTTGTCTGGTTTTGGTATCAGTTTGATGGTGGCCTCCTAGAATGAATTTGGGACTGTTCCTACCTCTGCTATGTTTTGGAAGTTTGAGAAGGATAGGTGTTAGCTCTTCTCTAAATGTTTGAAACAATTTGCCTGTGAAACCATCTGGTCCTGGGCTTTTGTTTGTTGGAAGATTTTTAATCACAGTTTCAATTTCAGTGCTTGTGATTGGTCTGCTTATATTTTCTATTTCTTGGTTCAGTCTCAGAAGGTTGTGCTTTTCTAAGAATTTGTCGATTTCTTCCAGGTTGTCCATTTTATTGGCATATAGTTGCTTGTAGTAAACTCTCATGGTCCTTTGTATTTAAGCAGTGTCAGTTGTTACTTCTCCTTTTTCATTTCTAATTCTATTGATTTGAGTCTTCTCCCTTTTTTTCTTGATGAGTCTGGCTAATGGTTTATCAATTTTGTTTATCTTCTCGAAGAACCAGCTTTTAATTTTATTGATCTTTGTTATCGTTTCCTTAATTTCCTTTTCGTTTATTTCTGATCTGATCTTTATGATTTTTTTCTTTTGGGTCACTTTGGGGTTTTTTTGTTCTTCTTTCTGTAATTGCTTTAGGTGTAAGGTCAGCTTGTTTATTTGAGATGTTTATTGTTCCTTGAGGTAGGATTGTATTGCTATAAACTTCCCTCTTAGAACTGCTTTTGCTGTATCCCATAGGTTTTGGGTCATCGTGTTTTCATTGTCATTTGTTTCTAGGTATTTGTTGATTTCCTCTTTGATTTCTTCAGTGATCTCTTGGTTATTTAGTAGTGTATTGTTTAGCCTCCATGTATTTGTATTTTTTACAGTTTTTTTCCTGTAATTGATATCTAGTCTCATAGTGTTGTGGTCGGAAAAGATACTTGATAAGATTTCAATTTTCTTTAATTTACCAAGGATTGATTCGTGACCCAAGATATGATCTATCCTGAAGAATGTTCCATGAGCACTTGAGAAGAAAGTGTATTCTGTTGTTTTTGGATGGAATGTCCTATAAACATCAATTAAATCCATCTTGTTTAATGTATCATTTAAAGCTTGTGTTTCTTTATTTACTTTCATTTTGTATGATGTGTCCATTGGTGAAAGTGGGGTGTTAAAGTCCCCTACTATGATTGTGTATTACTTTCGATTTCCCCTTCTATGGCTGTTAGCATTTGCCTTATGTATTGAGGTGCTCCTATGTTGGCTGCGTAAATGTTTACAATTGTTCTTTCTCTTCTTGGATTGATCCCTTGATCATTATGTAGTGTCCTTGTTTGTCTCTTGTAATAGTCTTTATTTTAAAGTCTATTTTGTCTGATATGAGAATTGCTACTCCAGCTTTCTTTTGATTTCCATTTGCATGGAATATCTTTTTCCATCTCCTCATTTTCAGTCTGTATGTGTCCCTAGGTCTGAAGTGGGTGTCTTATAGAAGCATATATATGGGTCTTGGTTTTGCATCCATTCAGCCAGTCTATGTCTTTTGGTTGGAGCGTTTAATCCATTTACATTTAAGGTAGTTATCGATAGGTATGTTCCTATTACCATTTTCGTAATTGTTTTGGGTTTGTTATTGTAGGTCTTTTCCTCCTCTTATGTTTCCTGCCTAGAGAATTTCCTTTAGCATTTGTTGTAAAGCTGCTTTGGTGGTGCTGAATTCTCTTAGCTTTTCTTGTCTGTAAAGGTTTTAATTTCTCCGTCAAATCTGAATGGGATCCTTGCTGTGTAGAGTCATCTTGGTTGTAGGTTTTTCCCTTTCATCACTTTAAATATGTCCTGCCACTCCCTTCTGGCTTGCAGAGTTTCTGCTGAAAGATCAGCTGTTAAGCTTATGGGGATTCCCTTGTATGTTATTTTTCCCTTGCTGCTTTTAATATTTTTTCTTTCTATTTAATTTTTGATAATTTGATTAATATGTGTCTTGGCGTGTTTCTCCTTGGATTTATCCTGTATGGGACTCTCTGCGTTTCCTGGACTTGATTGACTATTTCCTTTCCCATATTAGGGAAGCTTTCAACTATAATCTCCTCAAACATTTTCTCAGTCCCTTTCTTTTTCTCTTGTTCTTCTGGGACCCCTATAATTCGAAGGTTGGTGTGTTTAATGTTGTCCCAGAGGTCTCTCAGACTGTCCTCAATTCTTTCCATTCTCTTTTCGTTATTCTGTTCTACAGTAGTTATTTCCAGTATTTTATCTTCCGGGTCCCTTATCTGTTCTTCTGCCTCAGTTATTCTGCTATTGATTCCTTCTAGAGAATTTTAATTTCATTTATTGTGGTGTTCATCATTGTTTGTTTGCTCTTTAGTTCTTCTAGGTCCTTGTTAAACGTTTCTTGTATTTTCTCCATTCTTTTCCCAAGATTTTGGATCATGTTTACTATCATTACTCTGAATTCTTTTTCAGGTAGGCTGCCTGTTTCCTGTTCATTTGTTTGTTCTGGTGGGTTTTTACCTTGCTCCTTCATCTGCTGTGTGTTTCTCTGTCTTCTCATTTTACTTAACTTACTGTGTTTGGGGTCTCCTTTTCACAGTCTGCAGGTTTGTAGTTCCCGTTGTTTTTGGTGTCTGCCCCCAGTGGCTAAGGTTGGTTCAGTGGGTTGTGTAGGCTTCCTGGTGGAGGGGACTGGTGCCTGTGTTCTGGTGGATGAGTCTGGATCTTGTTTTTCTGGTGGGCAGGACCATGTCCAGTGGTGTGTTTTGGGGTTTCTTTGAACTTATTATGATTTTAGGCAGCCTCTCTGCTAATGGGTGGGGTTGTGTTGCTGTCTTGCTAGTTGTTTGGCATGGGTTGTCCAGCACTGGTCGTTGAGTGGAGCTGGGTCTTAGCATTGAGATGTTGATCTCTAGGAGAGCTTTCGCTGTTTGATATTATGTGGAGCCTGGAGGTCTCTGGCAGACCAATGTTCCTGAACTCGGCTCTCCCACCTCAGAGGCACAGGCCTGACACCCGGCTGGAGCTCCAAGATACTGTCAGCCACTCAGCTGAGAAGAAAAGGGAGAGAGAATGAAAGAAAGAGAGAGAAGAAAGAGAGAGAGAGGGGGAGAGAAAAAGAAGAAGGAAGGAAGGAAGGAGGGATGGAAAGAAGGAAGGAAGGAAGGAAGGAGGGAAGGAAGGAAGAAGAGAGCAACCAAACCACAAAAAACAAATCCAAAAGAGAAAAAGAAAAAATATATATATCTATATATTAAAAAGGAAGAGAGCAACCAAATCAATAAACAAATCTACCAATTATAATAAACTCTAAATACTAAACTAAGATAAACATAAAACCAGAAACAAATTAAGTGCAGTAAGCAAACCCTAAGCCTGCAGTTGCTCCCAAAGTCCAGCGCCTCAATTTTGGGATGATTTATTGTCTAATCAGGTGTTCCACCCATGCAGGGTACATCAAGTTGATTGTGGAGGTTTAGTCCACTGCTTCTGGGGCTGCTGGGAGAAATTTCCCTTTTTCTTCTGTGTTTGCACAGCTCCTGGGGTTCAGCTTTGGATTGAGCCCCGCCTGTGCATGTAGGTCGCCTGAGGGCGTCTGTTCCTGCCCAGACAGGACGGGGTTAAAGTAGCAGCAGATTAGGGGGCTCTGGCTCATTCAGGCCGGGGGGAGGGAGGGGTGCGGAATGCGGGGCGAGCCTGTGGCGGCAGAGGCCGGCGTGACGTTGCAGCAGCCTGAGGCGCGCTGTGTCTTCTCCCTGGGAAGTTGTCCCTGGATCACGGAATCCTGGCAGTGGTGGTCTGCACAGGCTCCCTGGAGGGGCGGTGTGGAGAGTGACCTGGGCTTGCACACAGGCTTTTTGGTGGCGGCAGCAGCAGCCTTTGCGTCTCATGCCCGTCTCTGGGGTCCGCGCTGATAGCCGCGGCTTGCGCCCGTCTCTGGAGCTCATTTAGGCGGTGCTCTGAATCCCCTCTCCTCACGCACCCCGAAACAATGGTCTCTTGCCTCTTTGGCAGCTCCAGACTTTTTCCCTGACTCCCTCCCGGCTAGCTGTGGCGCACTAGCCCTTTCAGGCTGTGATCACGCAGCCAACCCCAGTCCTCTCCCTGCGATCCGACCGAAGCCCGAGCCTCAGCTCCCAGCCCCCACCCGCCCCGGCCGGGGAGCAGACAAGCCTCTCGGGCTGGTGAGTGCTGGTCGGCATCAATCCTCTGTGCGGGCATCTCTCCACTTTGCCCTCTGCACCCCTGTGGCTGCGCTCTCCTCCATGGCTCCAAAGCTTCCCCATCTGCTACCCCCTGTCTCCGCCAGTGAAGGAGCTCCATAGTGTGTGGAAACCTTTCCTCCTTCACAGCTCCCTCCCACTGGTGCAGTTCCTGTCCCTATTCTTTTGTCTCTGTTTTTTTCTTTTTTCTTTTGCCCTACCCAGGTATGCAGGGTGTTTCTTGCCTTTTGGAAAGTCTGAGGTCTTCTGCCAGCGTTCAGTAGGTGTTCTGTAGGAGTTGTTCCACATGTATATGTATTTCTGATGTATTTGTCGGGAGGAAGGTGATCTCCACGTCTTAACTCCTCCATCTTGAAGCTCTCCAGTGGGGGAGTTTTCAACGTTGGCAATATTGACTTATTGAGCTGAATAATTTCTCTTTATGAGGAGCTCTCCTGCACATGGTAGGATGATTAGCAACAAGGGGCCTGTACCTATGAAAGACCAGTAGCACCCCCTCAGTTGTGAGAATCAAAAATGTTTGTGAATGTTGCCAAATGTTCCTTGGAGGGCAAAGTTGCCCTGGGTGGAGAGCTACTGCTGTAAATGTTAACTGTGTCTTTTTTTCTTTTTATAAATTTATTTATTTATTTTTGGCCACGTTGGGTCTTCATTGCTGCGCACGGGCTTTTCTCTACTTGTGGCGAGCAGAGGCTACTGTTTGTTGCAGTGTGCGGGCTTCTCATTGGGGTGGCTTGTTTTGTTGCAGAGCATGGGCTGTAGATGCATGGGCTTCAGTAGTTGTGGCACACAGGCTCAGTAGTTGTGGCTCAAGGGCTCTAGAGCGCAGGGTCAGTAGTTGTGGCACACGGGCTTAGTTGCTCCACAGCATGTGGGATCTTCCGGACTACAGATTGAACCTGTGTCCCCTGCATTGGCAGGTGGATTCTTAACCACTGCGCCACCAGGGTAATCCCACTGTGTTTTCTTTTGTACGTAAAATAATGGATGGCTGACTTAATTGATTGATTCTTAGAGTCACTAAAATATGGTTCTTAAAATCCCCCTGTGTGTCCTAATTTTCTTGTGCTTTAGTATTTTTTTTTCTCTGCTCAGTGTTACCCCTGTACCTCAAAT